>NC_092343.1:313113125-313767847 GCF_046630445.1 Rutidosis leptorrhynchoides
AAAATTCGATGATATGAGATTTTCTTGCACAATACTCCTCAGATCAACAGGTGTGTAGTCTGATAGAGTTTCAGCTTGCCGGTTTACAAACTCTCTCATTTGTTCATTTTGAGCATTGAGTTCTTCGAGTTTGATTTTCATATTGTCTAATAAATTTTCAGACACGTAATTTTCCTCGTCTACTGGTTGTTGAGTTTGGATATATTCTTGGGAATAATCCCAATTTGAATTGTATTCTTCATAATCATTCCATTCAGGTTCCGTGGGTGCGTAATTTTCCATAGGAACGTAATAATAACATTCCCATGTTGAGTGATAATCTCCACAGATTTCACAACCAGTTATTGTTTCGTCATTCGTGATCTAAGATTGACCGAACGAATTGTCATCAACACCCGTTTGAGAGTATTGATTTAATTGATTTTGGATATCAAAAAGAGTTTCCATAGCCTTGTTTTCAAAATTTTCCATTTTATTGCGATGGCCAAATTTTAGCTACAATGTTGTGCATTTACTAATTATCCTATTAGTTATAAAAATAGAAAAACTTATATAAGTTGTCCAATTAATAGACTTTTCTGCTTTTGCCCACGTTTCGAATAGCCAAAAGATGCAGCAGGGAGCCAGAACCCTTTAAATCGGAAGCTCACAACTCAGCCACTAACAAATCCAACTATTACTACGAAGCAGAAAATTTGGATGTCTATCAATTTAACCGCTTAAAATAATTTTTCTTTCCGTTTGAGATATTAGATAAGAAATAGAGAAAATTTCTAAGTCCTAAAAACTAAAGCGTCGAGAAATAAGAAAGAAAAAGAATGCGCGTCGAAAAACGTCGAAAAATAAAAATAAGAAAGTAGTGAGTCGTGACTTAAAAGGCACTAAAATTTTAAAATCGTCGCAAAATTCTAAAACACCTAAATCTTAGTCTAAAGAAATAGCACTTAAGGGATTTAACGGCAAAGCCTAAAAATCTAAAAATAAAAATAAGCTACGGCAAAATACTAGAACTTAAAACTAGCTACGAACAATAAAGATACAAATATTACACTAAAAAAAATACAAAATATAAAAATAAACTTAAAGTTGCAAAAAGTACAATTTTTATAAAAATATTATTTTCATATTTTTATTTTATAAAAGTATTAATTTTTATATATAATAAAACTAATTAAAAGTAATTATTACAAATTTAATTAAAACTAAATATTAAATTAATTAAACCTAATTAGGGTTTTAAAATAATAATAATTAATATTATTCCGTAATAAATGCGAAGTAGGGTTCCTGGGTGCGCCTGTCAGGGTGGCTCCGCGAGTCGTGGAGTTTTAAGCCTGCAAACTCCGCGAGTCGTGGAGTTTGAAAAACGTGTTTTTTTTTTAAATTTTATATTGTTTTTCTAAAAATATTATTTATACAAAAATAAATTAAAAATATAGCGTTTCGCCGAGTCCCCGGCAGCGGCGCCAAAAACTTGATGTCGTGCGAGGTGTACGTGAAATATTATATATTTTTGATACGAAAAGTAATACAAATTATACAAGTTTTAATTTATTTATTGAATGGATATACCTAAACCTTGCTACAACACTATAGGCAGTGTACCTAATCGTAAAGTAGTATAGTTTTTAGTAAGTCCGGTTCGTTCCACAGGGAGCGGGCTTATTGCACACTATATTTTTAAACAACTATATTTGTACAAAATATATAAATATATATATAATAATATATAAAAGGGGGGTTTACCGTTTAATGACCGGTTTGTCGATTTTATATTTTAAGCGAAGCGTATAGTAAATGACGATATTTAAATAACGATAAAATAAATAACAACAATTAAAATGACAATAAATAAAAGTACGAGGAAATATGAAATAAAATATATTATGCTTATTTAAACTTCCGTAATCATGATGTTTGACGTGTTGATTTTAGTTTATTGCCCATGGGTTAATTGTCCTTTGTCCTGGATTATTTAATATGTCCGTCTAGTTTTTGTCCATAACAGTCCATCGGTCATAAATTTAAAGTGCGAGTGTCCTCGTCAAATTATCCTTATACCCGAAGTCAAATATTCCAACTAATTGGGGACTTAAACTGTAACAAGGTTTTAATACTTTGTTTAATAATTACACCAGGTTATCGACTGCGTGTAACCCAAGGTTTTAATACTTTGTTATCAATTATGCCAAGTGTCCTTGTACATAATTTCACCCCTGTTTTAATAATTCCATAGACTACTAATCCATTCCCGTGTCCGGTTAAATGAACGATTATTCGTACATATAAATATCCCGCCCATCGTGTCCGATCGAGTGTATATGGTTATTTATAGGGACGTCCAATTGTAAATCTTTATATTAAAATTAACAAACTATCATTTAGTTAATCAAATATAAAGCCCATTAATAGCCCATAGTCTAATTTCCACAAGTGTCGTTCTTTTGTCCAAACCCCAATTATGGTACAAAGCCCAATTACCCCGTCTTTAATATTTAGTCCAACATCATGATTACTTTGGCTCAAATAAGCATAATAATAACTTAAGTACGAGACATTAATTTAAAAAGGAGAACATAACTTACATTGAGTATTTATCGCGTAGTGTTACACGGACAGAATTTTGACTTCAAAAACCCGTAAAATAACCTTTACATAACCCGAACTAATCTAATATAAAACTACCCTATACTATATATATATTATATATATATTTATTTATTATTTATTACAGAGTATTATTATTATTATTATTATTTATTATTATTATCGAACGAATGCATGGCCTTTTATAGGCGTTTTGATTTCTGACAGCTCCGCGAGTCGTGGAGTTTTTGGCCTTCAAACTCCGCGAGTCGTGGAGTTTGAAAATCCAGCTCAGGATCCTTTATCTCATAGCTTGTCGACATGATTATATATATATATTTATAATATATAAATAATTTATATAATTATTTATATATTATATTTTATTCTTGTGCATAGTTGACTCATAATTTTTGGTCCATTGCGTCGGGCGTTGATAGTTGACTCATGTCCCGGTTCCGGATTTTCGAACGTCCTTGCGTACAATTTAATATCTTGTACTTTGCGGTTTGTAACTTGTACTCTTGTCATTTTTAGACGTTTTTCATCCATAAATTGAACCACTTGGATTGTATCTTGTATATTTGAGCTTTTTGGTCATTTGCGTCTTCAAATCGTCGTTTTCGGCTTTTGTCTTCGCACTTATTTAATATAAACGATTACAACTTAAAATAGGACAATTACAACTAAATAATTTACATATTGGGAGGATATTGCTACTAAATATATGTTCATTTGGAGCACTATCAGAAAGATAGAAATGTATATTGACGGTTTATCGATCAATATCAAAGGAAATGTTACATCGTCCAAACCAAATACGATGCAGGAAGCCATGACAATGCCACACCAACTCATGGACCAGATCACAGAGAGTTCGATTAAGGCACCAATTACCGAAGTCAAGACAACTGAAGGAAAAAGGAAATGGGAAGACTATAAGGGCAAAAGTACTCACCTGAAGAAATAAGAAACTTTTAAAGGTAAACAAGATGGGGCAACTGCAAGTCCAAACTATAAGGAACCTCATCCGTTCTGCAAAAGATGTTACACACATCATGCAGGTTATTGCCAAGTGGTCTGTGATAAGTGCAATAAGAAAGGACATGTGGCGAAAGATTGTTATGCCACCGTTTCTGAATTAAAGACAAAATCGACCGATGTCAAGAAATATTATGGATGCGGGAAGTCTGGTCACTTTATAAATCAATGCCCTGATAAGGAGAAGAACAAAGAACCCGCACGTGGGAGGGCATTTAATGTTAGTGCCAGTAAAGCACGTGAGGATCCTAATCTTGTCACGGGTACGTTTACCGTTAATAATCAACTAGCTTCTATTATGTTTGATACGGGTGCTGATAGAAGTTATATGTGTAAAGACTTTAGTTCTAAACTAAAATGTGCGTCATTACCTCTAGACGATAAATATACTATTGAATTAGCTAATGGTAAACTGATAAAAGCCGATAAAATTTGCCATGGTTGCGAAATGAATCTCGCTGGTGAAACCTTCAAAATCAATTTGATACCCGTAGAATTAGGAAGTTTTGACGTAATCGTTGGCATGGACTGGATGTCCAAAACAAGAGCAGAAGTTGTTTGCACTGAGAAAGCAATCCGCATCCCTCGTAAGGATGAAATGTCATTAATGATTTATGGGGAGAAGAGCAACTAAAAGCTGAACTTTATCAGCTGTATGAAGGCCCAGAACCTTATAAGAAAAGGTTGTTATGCTATTCTGGCACACGTAAAGGAGATCAATACTGAAGAAAGAAGCATTGATGACATGCCAGTTGTAAGAGAATATCTAGGAGTATTTTCAGAAGAATTACCGGGGCTACCTCCACAAAGATGTGTAGAATTCCAGATTGATCTCATACCAGGAGCTGTGCCTGTAGCCCGATCTCCATATAGACTTGCACCTTCAGAAATGCAAGAATTACAAGACCAGTTGCAAGAATTATCAGACCGTGGATTTATTCGTCCCAGTTTTTCACCTTGGGGTGCTCCTATTCTGTTCGTCAAGAAGGATGGATCTATGAGAATGTGCATAGATTACCGAGAATTAAACAAATTAACGATCAAGAATCGGTACCCATTACCGAGGATTGATGATTTGTTTGATCAATTGCAAGGATCAAGTGTTTATTCTAAGATTGATCTACGCTCCGGATATCATCAGCTGAGAGTGAAGGAAGAAGATGTTCCCAAAACCGCGTTCAGAACCCGTTAGGTCACTATGAATTTTTAGTCATGCCTTTTGGATTAACTAATGCTCCAGCAGTATTCATGGATCTAATGAATCGTATCTGTAGACCGTATTTAGACAAATTTATCATTGTTTTTATCGACGACATATTGATTTACTCGAAGAACAAGGAAGAACATGAGCAACACTTAAGACTGGTACTAGAGATACTCAAGAAAGAAGAATTGTACGCAAAATTTTTGAAGTGTGATTTCTGGTTACAAGAAGTACAATTTTTGGGCCATGTTGTCAGTAAACATGGAATTAAAGTTGACCCTGCCAAGATCGAACCATTAGTAAATGGGAAACACCGAAGACTCCAACACAAATCCGTCAATTCTTAGGTCTTGCTGGTTACTACCGAAGATTCATTCAAGATTTCTCTAGAATCGCCAAACTCTTAACTGCATTGACTCAAAAGGGAAAGAAGTATGATTGGTCCACGGAATAGGAATCCTCATTCCAGTTATTAAAGAAGAAGTTAACGTCTGCACCCATTTTGTCATTACCAGAAGGAAATGATGATTTCGTGATCTATTGTGACGCTTCGCGCCAAGGTTTTGGATGTGTATTAATGCAACGCACAAAATTTATCGCATATGCCTCACGACAACTAAAAATTCATGAAAAGAACTATACGACGCACAATTTGGAACTTGGAGCAGTAGTTTTTGCACTCAAAATATGGAGACACTATCTATATGGCACCAAGTGTACAGTGTACACCGACCATAAGAGTCTTCAGCATATTTTTAATCAAAAACAACTCAATATGAGGCAACGTCGCTGGGTAGAGTTGTTAAACGATTACGATTGTGAAATCCGTTACCACCCCGGAAAGGCTAATGTTGTAGCTGATGCCCTAAGTCGGAAAGAAAGAGTAAAACCTCTTAGGGTCCGAGCTTTGAATATTACAATTCGTACTAATCTCACAAAGCAAATTCAAGCAGCACAGTTAGAGGCTTTAAAAGCAGAAACCGAAAAAGGCGAAATGAGCAAAGGGTTAGAAAAACAACTTGAAGTAAAAGCCGATGGAACCCTGTATTTTGCTGGTAGGATATGGGTACCAAGACATGGTAACCTAAGGCAACTAGTACTGGATGAAGCACACGAAACGAGGTACTCAATTCATCCAGGAAACTGGAAAATGTACCACGATCTCAAGAAGTTCTATTGGTGGCCTAATATGAAGACAGAAATTGCTACTTATGTAAGCAAATGTTTGACATGTGCAAAGGTCAAAGCTGAGCACCAAAAGCCGTCAGGATTACTGCAACAATCGGAAATTCCGCAGTGGAAATGGGAAAGAATAACCATGGATTTCATTACGAAATTGCCAAGGACTGCAAGTAGTCATGATACTATTTGGGTGATAGTTGATCATCTAACTAAATCAGCTCACTTCCTACCAATAAAGGAGACAGACAGTATGGAGAAATTAGCATGCCTAAATTTGAAGGAAGTAGTTTCCAGGCATGGTGTACCCATATCCATCATATCTAATCGCGACACCCGATTCACATCATGTTTTTGGCAATCATTACAAAAAGCATTGGGAACTCGATTAGATATGAGCACCGCTTATCACCCACAGACAGATGGTCAAAGTGAAAGAACAATACAAACATTGGAAGACATGTTACGGGCATGCGTAATTGACTTTGGAACCAGTTGGGATCGACACTTACCGTTAGCAGAATTTTCATACAATAACAGCTATCATACGAGCATCAACGCAGCGCCATTTGAAGCACTTTACGGTAGAAAGTGCAGATCTCCTATCTGTTGGAGAGAAGTAGGAGAAAGACAACTTACTGGACCAGAATGTATTCATGAAACCACCGAAAAGATCATTCAAATACAACAGCGATTGAAAACGGCCATGAGTCGCCAAAAGAGTTATGCTGATGTAAGAAGAAAACGGCTAGAATTTCAAGTGGGCGACAAAGTCATGTTGAAAGTGTCATCCTGGAAAGGTGTTGTACGATTCGGTAAACGAGGAAAGCTATGTCCTAGGTACATAGGACCCTTTGAAATCACCGAAAGAATTGGAACAGTTGCTTATCGATTAAAGCTACCGCAAGAACTTAGTAGTGTTCACGACACATTTCACGTGTCAAATTTGAAGAAATGTTTAGCTGAAGAGGATGTCGTAATTCCTCTTGAAGAAATACGAATCAATGATAAACTCCATTTTATCGAAGAACCTGTTGAAATCATGGACCATGAGGTCAAACAATTAAAACAAAGCAAAATACCGATAGTTAGGGTTCGTTGGAACGCTAGACGAGGACCCGAGTTTACTTGGGAACGTGAGGATCAAATGAAGCAAAAGTATCCACATTTGTTCACTGATATCGCTCATGAAACAGGTACTACTCAAAATTTCGGGACGAAATTTTCTTTAACGGGGAGGTACTATGATGACCCGAAAAATTTCGAAAAATTTAAACCAATTCTCTATATGATTTAATATTATGTAAATATACATACACACACACACACACACATATATATATATATATATATATATATATATATATATATATATATATATATATTATAAGATGTACAAGTAAAACACTAATTGCTACTTTAAAAACGACTTTGCTACAGTAAAACACTATTTGCTACAGTGAAACGGTATTTTGCTACATTGCTACAGTGAAAACGACTTTGCTACAGTGATTTGCTACAGTAAAACAATATTTGCTACAGTAAACACTATTTGATGTCGACGAACTAGCAAACAAAAATAGAAAAGGCGGCCATGCGATCGCATGGCAAAAACACTGAAAACTCATGCGATCGCATGAGCTACAGTAAATCAAAAAGTACTATAAAAGGTCAGTTTTGCTCGACGATTTTCTCAATTCATTCTTATTCTGTACTTAAAATTTATATTTATAATTTTAATTTTAAGTTTAATAAAAATAAAGTATATTCGAGGGTATTTTTAATTCGGGTTTCAAACCGTTTTAAAATAAGAAAATATTGGGTATTGTTCGGGGTATTGTTCTTGAATCCAAGGCCAACCATACAGTCGTCTACCATCATTACGTCTACGCAATTTGCCTACAATATTGAGTCTCAATATTGAATCGTGAGTTTATAGTCTCCCTTTTTAAATACTTTAAATATTTTTGAGCTGAGAATACATGCAATTTATTTTAAACGCGATAAGACACAAGTACATACTAAATTCTACACTGAGTTAAACCGAAAATCCCTTAGCTTTGGTAACTAGTAGCTGCCAGTACATAGGATATGGACTGGTGGGCGCGAATAATTGTATATGGATCCATAGGGCTTGACATCCCCGTCCAAGCTAGAGCGCTAGCCTTTTAACGGACGTATGTTATTTGAGTTTAAGACACGTTGGTTTGCGTGTATTAAAACGAATGGGGTAATTATCATTATAGCGTTAAGTTTAGTTACCAGGGTGCTCTGTTACGTAGAATCTATTGATAAACTTTTGATGAAATCTTGTGGTCTATCTTTATATATGTTTATGACTCGAGCAATTAAACCTATAACTCACCAACATTCTTGTTGACTTTTTAGCATGTTTTATTCTCAGGTCCTTAGAATGCTTCCGCTGTGATGTGCTTGTTGCCTGCATGGAGTCTCTCATGCTTTGTACAAAGTTTATTGCATTTAAAATAAAACTGCGTTGTGTAATAAATAATTGGACTGTGATGTCAACCTGTAAATTAAAGACTTATGTATTTCGGGGTTTTGCTTATACCTAAGCACTCGCCCACATGTTTATAACTTTCTATGTTTAGAAAGTCACTTATTTTAATGAATGCAACATTTTATCAAAACGTATCATATAGAGGTCAAAACCTCAATGTGGAATCAATGATTAACGTGCCGCGTCAATAGCGATTTTGACGGGTCGTTACAACACATTAGTTCGAAAGGTTTGGACCAGTTGGGTGATACCATAATGGGTGCATTCGTAAGTTTATTTTTTAGAATGGAGAAAGCTTGTAAGCATTCATCATTGAAGTCGAATGTACTGTCTTTCTCGAGAAGCTTAGTCATGGGTCGAGCGATTTTGGAAAAGTCCTTTATGAATCGTCGATAGAATCCCGCATGACCTAAGAAACTACGATTTCCTTTAACGTTAGTTGGAGGAGGAAGCTTTGAGATTACATCGATCTTAGCTTTGTCTACTTCCATTCCATCTCGAGAAATCTTGTGTCCTAAAACAATGCCTTCCTTCACCATGAAGTGGCATTTTTCCCAATTTAAAACAAGATTTGATTCCTCACAACGAATTAACATTCGCTCGAGGTTGGAAAGGCATGAATCGAAGGAGTCTCCAAAAACAGAGAAATCGTCCATAAAGACTTCCATACTTCCTTCTATCATGTCATGAAATATTGCCATCATACACCTTTGAAAGGTGCCTGGCGCGTTACATAATCCGAACGGCATTCGTCGGTATGCGAATGTACCAAATGGACAAGTAAATGTTGTCTTGTCTTGGTCTTTTGGATCAATGGGAATTTGAAAATAACCGGAGAATCCATCAAGGAAACAATAGTATTCTTTTCCCGCTAAACGTTCTAGCATTTGATCAATATAAGGAAGTGGGAAATGATATTTCCTTGTGGCGTCGTTCAAACGACGGTAGTCTATACAGACTCTCCAGCCAGTGACTGTTCTTGTAGTAATAGGTTCATTATCATCATTAAGAACGACAGTTGTACCTCCTTTCTTGGGTACTACTTGTACAGGACTAACCTATGGGCTATCGGATATAGGGTATATTAACCCGGCATCAAGTAACTTGATAACCTCCTTTTTAACAACTTCTTTCATGTTAGGGTTTAACCTTCGTTGTCTTTGTACTACGGGTTTAAAATCTTCTACCATTAGAATTTTATGAGTATAATAAGCTGGATTAATCCCCGGAATATCGGTTGTTTTCCATGCAATTGCTTTCTTATGAGTTTTTAGAACGGACATTAACCTACTCTTTTCGTTATCGGAAAGTTTTGATGAAATTATAACGGGTAATTGTGATGTACCTTGGAGAAAAGCATATTCCAAATGTTCCAGGAGTTCTTTAAGCTCCAAGGTTGGCAGTTCTTCCAAGGAAGATTTTATTCGAAACCTGTTACCATCGGTAATTTCTTCAAAGGGTTCATCTTCCTTGAGAATTTCTTCCTCACAGCAATCTTCATCGATTACTACTTTTAATAATTCGTCAAGTTCAAGTTCTACATCGAATTCATCACCTTCACTCACCGAGGTGAAGTTTGAGGTGTCGACATTTAGCAATTCTTGTAATTCTTTTTCGACACAACAATCAACAATATCTACCTTATAACATTCGTCATCGGAAGAGATAGGTTGTTTCATAGCTTTATCTATGTTTAGGGTAACTCTATCTTCCCCTACACCTAGACTAAGCTTTTTGTCTTTAACATGTACAATTGCGTCAGCGGTATTTTAAAATGGTCGCCCTAGAATTAGGGGAACCTTGCTATCTTCTTCCATTTCGAGGACAACGAAGTCGGCAGGAAAGATTAAATGATTGACTTTAACTGGTAGGTTTTCAGCAATTCCAATAGGATAGTTAAAAGTTCTATCTGCTAGGCGTATACACATCCTAGTTGGTTTTAGATCGCCTAGGTTTAGCTTTAAGTATAAGGAGTGTGGCATAAGATTGATACTTACACCTAAGTCAGCTAATGCATCGTACATTACTGAATCTCCCATCAGACACAGAATAATGAAACTACCAGGATCTCCAAGTTTCGGCGGCATCTTTTGCTTTTGCAAAATTGCTGAGCATTCCTCGTTGAGGAATGTGGTTGAAACTTCTTCATATTTACCTTTATCGGCTATGAGATCCTTAATAAACCTTCCATAATTTGGCATACCCCTAAGGACTTCCGCGAGTGGCATGTTAATGCTAATTTGCTTGATCATATCTGCAAATTTTTGATATTGGCTCGCGAGTTTGTCTTTCTTTAATGCTTTCGGGTATGGAATAGGTGCTTTGTGCACCTTCAATGGTGGTTCTTCAATGTTCTTCGATATGATCTAAGGTGGATCATCTTTTTCTTGTTCTTTCTCAACATGTTCATCTATATCAACAGGTTCTTGTAAACTAGAAGAAGATAAAGGAACTTCTGAGGTTTTACTAGTTTCTGGGTTAACAGTTAAACCACTTCTAGTAGTTATAGCATTTACATGCTCATTCCATGTTTGATTGTTGTTGGGATTCACTTGAGTATTTGAGGGGAGAGCGCCAGGTGGCCTCTCTGATAGTAACTGTGAGATCCTTCTAACATCTCTTTCTAAATTCTGAATCGTAGCTTGTTGATTTCGAATTTGTTGAGTTTGAATTTCTGCAGTTTGCTCGTGCTTAACCATAAAATCTCTTAAGAGATCTTCTAAACCGGATTTCTTCTCGGGTTGTGGTTGTATAAGTGCTTGTGGTTGTGGTTGTGGTTGATTGTGTTGGAAATTATTTTGATAAATTCGTTGAGGTTGATTTCGGTTGTTTAGGTTATTGTAACCTGGTGGTGGATTTCTTTGATTTTGATTTTGGAAATTTCGGTTGTTTTGGTAAACCGAATTTCCTCCTTGATAGTTATTATTATTTAAACCTGAAGGTCCTCCAGTTTGATAGTTGTTAATTGGAGGATATTTTCGGTTATTTGCTTCTATCGCTGGAAAATCGTTGAAATTCATCTCACCTTTTCGTAAGTAACCTAGGAAATTTGCTTGCTCTTCCATCGTTGTTTTATCACAATCTCTAGTAAGATGAGGGCCTTGGCACATTTCACATCCTACCCTGATAGCATGCATTTCCTTGGTTACTTTCTCAATTTGTCTTGCTTGATTTGCCATTTGAACTTTTAAAGAAGCAATTTCATCATTGCTTTTGATATTAGCAACGGTTGATGATCTAGAGAATTCTATCTCTTGATGCCAATTATGGGAATGTGCTGCTATATCGGCAATGATTGTGTGAGCGTCTTCTGGTGTTTTCTTCATTATCGAATCATCGGCTGCAACATCGATATCTTTTCTAGTAGCAACATTTACTCCTTTATAAAATATTTGGACTTTTTGGAATGTATTCAACCCGTGTTGAGGACATACCCTAAGCATTTTGTTAAATCGGGTCCAAGCTTCATAAAGGGTTTCGTTAAGTTTTTGTTTGAAATGATTTATATCACTTTGCAATTTTGCTGCTTTTGAAGCAGGGAAGAATTCTGACAAAAATTTGTCCATCATGTCATTCCTGTTTTCGATATAACCTTCTGGTAATGAATCTAGCCAATCTCTTGCATCATCCTTTAAGGACAATGGAAAGATTTTCAAACATGCGACTTCATCGGAGACATCCTTAATTTTGAATAGTTTGCAAATGCTTACAAACTTACGAAGATGCTCGTTAGCATCCTCATTTGGAGCTCCACCGAATTGGCATGTATTAGTCACCATGTGAAGGAATTGACCTTTTATTTCAAAGCCGTCAGTCATCGTAGGTTGGATGATTGTGTGGCCTTGACCTGTTCTTGTCGCCTTCATTAATGCTTCCATCATTTGATTTGTAACAGCCATATCTGGTTCTATGATTTGTTGAATATCTGGTTCGGAGTTAGAGTCTAATGAAAGTGATTCTAAATCTTCGGCGAGAGACTCTACTTCTTGAGCTCTTAAGCATTCGTGAAATTCTCTTTCGGGTTCAGGATATGGAGAAGTTAATTCAGTGTTGGAGGAACGTAAATTCATGCATTAATTTCTATCATAACATTAAAAACTTTTCTAGGAATGAATTCCTATAAAAGGATCGAATAACCTAAAGTCTATTAAAATCTTTTAAACGTAACTGAGTTCCCCGGCAGCGGCGCCAAAAAGTTGATGCGTTGAAACAGTACCTTTATTTATGAACGGATTTGAATTGTTTTGTTACACGAATTGATTTATTGTATATGTGGTGTTTTAATGAATTCAGGTTGGTTTCACACATATATAGGCAACTAGTCCTATCCGCATAGTTTAGTTTGTTGGTAAATCCGGTTCGTTCCACAGGGAGACAGTGTTCAATGGTATTTTAATAGTCTTTGAAGTTAAACTTATTTTAAGGGGGTTTTGGATTAGGAATTGATAATATTACATAATAATAAAATATAACTTAAACCTAATTTAATTGAACTACTTATTAATTTATACGAATACATTATTTATAATTATTAACTTAAAAGTGAATTAATTGAAATTATACTAATAAGTTTATTACTAAATGATAATTAATAAGATAATAACTTTTTAATAAAACTAATTGTTTAGAATTTTGTTTTGCGTAATTATAATATAAATTTATTTAAATTAACTAAATAACATATTTTAACTAAATTAATATAAATTAATAGGAATTATAATATTTAACTAGTTATAAACTAATTACTAAATATAAATTAATATAATTATAAACTAACAATTTAAATATAATAATAAAATAATTAAACCCTAAATTTTAACCTAATTCGTACAGTACCCGTATTATACTTACGCGTTTCGCGTAGTATAATACACGTTTCGCGTATGTTTTGAAATGTACGCGTATCGTGTAGAGTTGTACGTGATGGAATTCATCATATTAACAAGTTATATTAACATGCATGTCAAAACCCGATTTTAAAAGTGAAGCGGAAGCAATTTTACATAAACAAATCAATATGAGTTTAACCTTTTAAACATGAATTCCAAAATAGATCAAGTCTAGAAATATACTTACAAATATAAGAGTGCTAGTAAAGAAAAGTAGTTTAGAGGTTATACCTTCTCCAAGTTAGGAGGTTAATAAGTGATGATGAAGATGATGAACAAGTGTGTAAAACCCAATCCTTTGATACACCAACACCACCCTTTAAGTTAGTTAAGATTTAGACACTTAACTAACTAATTAACCAAGCTCAAAACCCTTTTATTTGCATTTGAAAAACTGGATAGCAGCAACTAGAAAGATGATGAGAATGCAAGCTTCAAAAGCATGAAATCTCAAGAGATAATACCCCAAACTTTGCCCAACACCTAATACTATAGTTAGTATTTGTTGACACTTGAAGATAAGCTTTCAAACAAACTCAAGCACACTCCTTTTTACCAAAAAAATTCGGCCAGAATGCTGTATGAAGAAGAAGAGAGTGTTTTTCACTTGTTTTCAAGGCTTTAGTCAAAGAATACTTTGGTATTTGAATGACCCATGCATATATGAACTTGTGCCAACACAAGTAACAAGGAAAAAAGCATGGGAGGACCTTGGAGACTCCCCAAAAACGTCCACCATGTGGGGTGGGTTTAGTTTTATTTTATAAAACTTGTATATTTGTTTTATAAAAGCTTGTTACAAAATGCCAAGTATTTTATAAGTTACTTGCATATTTTATAAACCATTTACAAAATATAACACAATATAATTATTTAAACCTATAAATAATTAAATTCATAATGTATATAAATTATCCAAATAATTTATCTCAAGTGATTATATTTTAGAAAACCGATTTTCTAAAGTTCAAGTGTCGCGTATTTATTTAACGAGCCAATCGTCAATATTAAATATGTTTAAGGTGTCGGTAAGTTTGTTATTGGGTATGACCCGACTTGGATCATAACATATTAGCCACATTGATTTAATATGTCTCTCGTGCATATGAAATACCTTCAATCTCCCACTTGCACGAGAAACATATGAAATTAATGCAAGTGATGGATACCACCTAACGACCGTCCATCACCCCTAATATGTCATGACTTTGTGCCATTCAATAACATCATCCCTTTCGAGTTCCCATCTCGAATATGAATAGGTGAATATTTCATTATTTCCTTTTATCCTAGATGTCATGTTAAATCCAAGAGACACAGAATAATCACTCTCTTCTAGATTTAACTTTATCAGGCCTTAGACATCTGACTCTCAACGAATAAGAGGGACAAATTCCATCTTGACTACATACGTCCTAAATATATACCTTGCATTATACCTGAGCTCTTCCTTATGAACTACCATATTTCAGAATAGCGAAAGAATGAATCAAGGCACAATACTTGGTAAATATCTGAACCCAATATATATCTCAGGTCAGAGGATACAATGATATTCGCCTTTACTCAAGATTACATGTGATCAACCACGAAGGCTCCATTCAGTAAGTCTTGAGAGCGGGTCTTCCAATATTTGTATCCTACAAATATCTTTGAACCTTGGTTGCAACCTTGCCCCACATTCAGCCCGTGAATGTATACCAATCCAAGTTCATAATAGTCTAAACCTCACACTTGTTCCCACGAATGTGATCGACTACGGAATTTAGAATAATTACTTATTCATGGATAAAATATGCAAAATAGGAACATGACTCAAAATAAATTAAAATCGGAATTATATTAATGAGTTTGAACAATTTCGTTCCGTTACAATACTTAAAACAGATCATGACCAATCACTAGAATATCGAAGCCCTAATGCACAAACATGTCCCGTATGTTTTGATCCGTGTAAGAGCTTCGTGAGAGGATCCGCTATGTTAAGATCTGTGTGAACTTTGCGAATACATATCTTTCCCTTTTCAACTTCATCCCTTATGTAGTTGAATCTCCGCTCAATGTGACGTGTCTTTTGGTGAGCACGAGGTTCCTTGATTTGAGCAATCGCACCCTCGTTGTCACAAAAGATCTCAAGAGGGTCCTGAATGGAAGGGACTACTCCTAGGTCATCGATGAATTTCTTCATCCATGCAGCTTCCTGAGCTGCCAATGAGGCGGCAATATACTCTGACTCTGTAGTGGATAATGCAACAACATCCTGTTTTGAACTCTTCCAAGAGACCGCACTTCCATTTAACGTGAAGACATAACCGGACTGTGATCGAGAATCATCTCGATCAGTTTGGAAACTCGCATCCACGTAACCCTTTACTGCAAATTCCTCCTCACCAGACCCGTATATTAGAAACATATCCTTAGTCCTTCTAAGGTATTTCAATATACTTTTAACAGCAATCCAATGACTGTTTCCTGGGTTATTCTGGTATCTACTTGTCAAGCTGAGAGCGCATGACACATCCGGTCTAGTACATATCATTGCATACATGATTGACCCAATAGCAGATGCATAAGGGACTCTCTTCATTCTCTCTTGTTCATCTTTTGTGGTAGGGCACTGAGATGAACTGAGAGGTGTTCCTCTTTGAATACGTACCAAACCACTCTTAGAGTTCTCCATCTTGAACCTTTTCAAGACCTTTTCAATGTATGCACTTTGATTCAAACCTATCAGTTTCTTGGATCTATTCCTGTAGATCCCAATCCCCAAAACGTATTGTGCTTCTCCAAGATCCTTAATGGAGAAGCATTTACTTAGCCAAGTTTTGACACCTTCCATTGCCGGAATATCATTTCCAAATAACAATATATCATCTACATATAGTACAAGGAACATGATAGTGCTCCCACTAGCTTTCTTGTATACACAAGCTTCATCACCATTTTTGATGAAGCCAAATTTCTCGGCTTCCTCATTAAAACGATGATTCCACATTCTAGATGCTTGTTTCAATCCGTAGATTGACTTCTTTAACTTGCATACCTTTTTAGGATATTTCGGATCAACAAAACCTTCAGGCTGAACCATATAGACATCTTCCATAAGATATCCATTTAGGAAAGCGGTCTTGACATCCATTTGCCATATTTCATAATCATAATGAGCAGCAATGGCAAATAATATCCTAATAGACTTTAGCATTGCCACAGGCAAAAAAGTTTCATCATAGTCAACCCCTTGAGTTTGAGTGAAACCTTTTGCTACAAGTCTAGCTTTATATGTATCCAAGTTTCCATGCATGTAGGTTTTCATCTTGAAAATCCATTTACAATCAACTAACTTGGAGCTAGCGGGTTGTACAACTAGTTCCCAAACTTGGTTGTCATACATGGATTGCATCTCAGCGTTCATGGCTTCCTGCCATTTATCTTTATCAATCCTTGATAAAGCATCTTGGTAGTTTGTTGGTTCATCCAAATCAACCACATAGCAACCATCCATGAGAAACCCATATCTCTCAGGAGGATTACTAATCCTACCAGATCTGCGAACGTCTTGTATACTTTGATCATCCATTTGATCATTCTCAACATTTTCATGTTGAGTGCCAGTGTCAATCAATTGTGTATCATCTACTTAATCTTGAACCTCTTTAAGATCTATCTTCCTTTCACTATTACCTTCCATTAGGAACTTAGTTTCAAGGAATTCAGCCTTCCGAGCAACAAATACATTCTGCTCGGATGGATCATAGAAATAGTATCCCATATCATCCTTGGGATATCCTATGAAGATACACTTCGTGGATCGAGCATTCAACTTATTAGGGACGTAACGCTTAGGGTATGCTTCACATCCCCATACCTTTAAGTATGATAGAGATGGAGGTTTTCCAAACCACATCTCATGAGGTGTTCGTTCCACTTTCTTGGTTGGGGCCATATTTAAAATACGAGCCGCGGAGCATAGACAATAATCCCAAAATGATAGAGGTAATGTGCTTCTAGCCATCATAGATCGAACCATATCCATTAGGGTTCGGTTCCTCCTTTCGAAAACTCCATTAAGTTGGGGTGTTCCGGGAGGAGTAAGTTGCGAGATAATCCCACAACTTTTAAGATGATCTTGGAAAGCATCGCTTAGGTATTCACCTCCTCTATCGGTACGAAGTACCTTGATTGTCTTATTGAGTTGATTTTGTACTTCGTTTTGATATTCCTTGAATGCTTCAAAAGTTTCGTCCTTGCGTCTTAATAAGTAGACATATCCGAAACGACTGAAGTCATCAATGAAAGTAATGAAGTATCTTTCACCATTCCTGGTTATGGGCCTAAAGGGCCCACATACATCCGAATGTATTAATCCCAATAAGTCCTTAGCCCTTTCATAGGTCCCTTTGAAAGGTGCTTTAGTCATTTTGCCTTGTAAACAAGACTCACATACATCAAACGAGTCTAGTTCATTTGATTTTAAAAGTCCATTCTTTTGAAGTGTATGCATTCGGTTCTTGTTTATGTGACCAAGGCAACAATGCCATAAGTAGGAATCACTCAAATCCCTTTTGAGTTTCTTAGTGTTTGCATGGTATATTGAGCTATTGTATGTTGTGTCATCATGAACCAATTCATAAATACCATTCGAAGGCGAAGCCTTAAAATAGAACACATTATTAAAAGAAACATGGATATCATCATTAATGAAATTAAGATTAAAACCACATTGTTTCAAACGGGATACAGAAATAATGTTTCGTGATAAATCGGGTGCATACAAAACATTTTTCAAAATAAGCTCCAAACCACTTGGAAGCTTTAAAACAAAGTCTCCTTGAGCTTTCACTTGCACCCTTGCTCCATTTCCCATGAAGAGACTTGTTGTTCACGTATTTTGATCACTTCTTTTGAACCCCTGCAAAGAATTGCAAATATGAGTTCCACATCCTGTGTCTAATACCCATGTATTAGAAGAAGTAATACTAAGCTCAATGTATACCATATATATATTACCTGAGGTTTGCCCTGCATTCCTCTTTTCCTTCAACTCCTTAAGGTAGACCGGGCAGTTGCGTTTCCAGTGACCCATTTCACCGCAACCGAAGCACGGGTCTTCCTTGGGGTTTGCTTGTCCGGCAACCTTTTGCTTCTTGTTCTTGTTTTTGGTTGGGGTAACCATCCTCCCCTTTCCCTTGTCTTGATGGGCGGGTCCTTTCCTCTTAGCCACCTTTGGCTTAGAGGTGTTGTTACCTTTAGACCCACCATCATTGATCATTAGCACGGGTGAAGCCCTCTTACCCATGCTAGTTTCCGCCGTCCTAAGCATGCCATGAAGTTCGCCAATGGTCTTATCCATCCCATTCATATTGTAATTAATTACAAATTGGTCAAACCTCTTTGACAAGGAGTTTAGGATAAGATCTGTGGCTAGCTCATTAGATATATTGAGATTAAGACGGTTTGCGCGATCAATGAGGCTTTTCATCTTAAGGACATAAGATGAAACGGATTGGGAGTCGTCCATACGACATGCATGAAGCGCTCGAACGGTCTCGAAGCGCTTGACACGTGCTTGTTGAAGGAACATCTCCTTCAATTGAGTGATCATGTCGTATGCAGTATGATGCTCGAAATCCTTTTGGAGTTCGGGTATCATAGTCCCAAGCATTAGGCAAGCGACTTGCACCGAATCGGCGCAATACTTATCCCAATAAGCCATGCCTTCCGTATCATCCTCGTCAGGTTGATCGGGAATGGGGTCTTCCAACACATACGCCTTATCCTCAAGTTTAAGGACAATCCTAAGATTGCGGAACCAATCCATAAAGTTCGTATGGTTGAGTTTGTCTTTCTCGAGGAGAGACCTTAACGATAGGTTGTTCAAGTTAATAGGTGCGTTTTGCATGTTGTTGTTATTGGCGGCCATCTACAAAATTTAACAAAGTTCATTTAAGTATCGATTTTAAATTTAATAAACAATACCCTTTTAAATTTTAATTGACTTATTAAATATTAGAATCCAACGGTAAATCAAATTTCGGTTAGGTGACCTTTATCCCGTTATTTGATTTAGCTAGGTAGTCATTTATATGACAATTGCAATCCTTTTGCAACTTCTAAATTATGGGATCATGCAATCCTTTTGCATGTCATATTTATCCCATCAACGCCTATTTGTTCCTCATGCTTCGGTGACCCTAAGTTCATGATTCCCAAATCAAGTCGTCCTACTTGTGTAAACATGTAAAATTAACATACAAGTGGTTAGGTGACCTTTATCCCACAAGCATGCGAATTTTACCTTAACCATATTAGTTAGCTCATAACGGTTAGGTGACCTTTATCCCATTATGAGTTCCCTACTATGTTTAAGTGTCCCACAAAAGGATGGCGTTAAACTTGTTTACCTTGTTTTAGTTTTAAAAGGATTTTCGGCTTTCTTTATTCTAGTTTAAGAAAACATATTGCCATACACCAACATGCATTTGGTGTATAGTACATTATGAAAAACCTATTTTCATGTCTTAGTAATAAAACCAATTACTTGATATAAACCATTTTATATACATTGTCATCTTGTTCTTAATAACCATTTATTAGTGTCCTTTTGTTGTTTTTAAATATAACCAATTATAATGTCGTTTTGCAAGTTGTTAACATGTGATTTTCTTGTATCAACCAAACATACAAACACAATAATCATACAAGCATGCATAACAACAATGTTCACAATCAATCCAAAGTGGTGGACACTTGTTTAGCCGAAAACAAGTGTCACCGATAAAGGGTTAAATCGCAAAGTAAGAGATTTTTAAAATCTCCCACTAACTCTTGCATCCATATGCTCCATCTTGTGATTTTCTTCATCATCTTGAATCTTCATTTCTTTTACAAAAAATATACAACCTAATACATTTTTCTAGGAAAGAGAAATTACATCCTAATCTATTTTACATACCAAGATAAAATAAATTACATCACCAAATTGCAAAAAAAAAAAATTATTACAGTATTACAAACCAAATGAATGAATATTACAACCAATTGAAATGCAACCAAACATTCACACATCCAAACATAAGGTCTAGGCTTGATTGTGATCAACAACAAACAACAAAACATGACCAAATTTGAAGCTCCAAACCCTTTTGGAAGCCCCAAAATTTTGGCCAAATTAACACCCCACCCAAAACCCAAAAATTTTTTACATTCTAATTTCATGCATGTTACTAGAATGTAATCTAAATGGGTTTTAAAGCCAAATACAAGAAGCATATTTCTATGACCTCGGCTCTGATACCATTGATGGAATTCATCATATTAACAAGTTATATTAACATGCATGTCAAAACCCGATTTTAAAAGTGAAGCGGAAGCAATTTTACATAAACAAATCAATATGAGTTTAACCTTTTAAACATGAATTCCAAAATAGATCAAGTCTAGAAATATACTTACAAATATAAGAGTGCTAGTAAAGAAAAGTAGTTTAGAGGTTATACCTTCTCCAAGTTAGGAGGTTAATAAGTGATGATGAAGATGATGAACAAGTGTGTAAAACCCAATCCTTTGATACACCAACACCACCCTTTAAGTTAGTTAAGATTTAGACACTTAACTAACTAATTAACCAAGCTCAAAACCCTTTTATTTGCACTTTAAGTTTACGAAGTATTAAACACCCTTTAAGTTTACACCAACACCAACACCACCCTTTAAGTTTACGAAGTATTAAACACCCGTTGAATGCTAGCGCGACTAGCCTGGGTGGGAATTTCAAACCCTATGGATCCATATCTAAGATTCGCGTCTACCGGTTCATAAACCAATAGTTAAATGTTACCAAGCTAAGGGGCATCTTTGTGCCGTTATGTCACCCACACATATATAAATTTTAAGTACTCGTTTCTAGTATGTAAAACATAAAAAGCGCTTGTATTCTCAGTCCCAAAAATAGTAAAGTAGAAAGGGAGCTATAACTCACAGTGAATAAGCAGTAAAAGTCAATATGAAAAGTATGCAAGTAGTAAGTGGGTCCGAAAGGTCGTCAACCTAAGTCAAAGGTCACTAAGTCAGTATATTGTCCCCAAAAGTTTAAAAGTGAATAAATTAAGTCTTAAGTATCATCATCATCATCATCATTCGTAAAAGCTAAAGTAAGTTTTCAACAAGCTTAGTGATCAAAACAAAAGGCTGACTTCGGATAGTTGCTATGACCTCTATACAAACCGAAAAGATGCGTGATCAGTCGCCAAGGCTCCGTATGTGAGTCCTCTAACCGCTATCCAATTTTCAGATCCTAACTTGATCTCGTTTGACCGTGGCAACGGTTCAAGCGCGAGTAGGTCAGAATTTTCAGCACGTCGTTACAAAGGCGTAGTGATTTTCGGAAGGCTATAAATCCTAAACCGTATATCGGATTTAGGTGAGTCTTAAACGAAAAGTCATCTAATCGAAACGAAATATCTGAAAATAAACTTTTCAGAAGCCCCAAGAGTCTGATCAGATCCCGAAAAACAGTAAACAAGTGCTCCGGTGGGTTTCTTGGTGCTTGATGCTCATCACGGTTCTCATCCTTGATGCGTGTAAGCTTCAAGTGTACAACTCTTTGATGTTTTAGCATCACTATGACCAAGTTTCAACCATCAACACACAATGTCAAGACTAAGAGAGAATACAACTCACTTAAGAGTTTTAGAAGGATGATGAACCAAGGTTACATCATGTTCTTAGTCTTAACACAATTACAAGTTCTATCTACAACTAAAGCTACAAACTTTCATTCAATCAAACAAGTAAGAACATAAATTTGATCAAACAAAGTAATGGAACTCTAAGCTAGAGAGCTTGGATCCTTTTAAAAATTATGAGATTTCAAAGGTAGAAAGCTTGAATCTTTTATGTTCTTGAAGATCTTGAAAGCAAAAAGCTAGATCTTCAAGTTTCATGAAGACCATAAACACAAGTTTTGATCTTTTAGCAAAAACAGAGTGATCTTAAGCTATAAAGCTTAGATCCATCAAAGTAATGAAGATCCAAAGCTAGAAATCTTGCATCTTTTATGTTCTTGAAGATCTTTTAAGCAAAAGGCTAGATCTTCAAGTTTCATGAAGATCATAAACACAAGCTTTGATCTTTTTAACAAAATAAAGAGATCATAAGCTAGAAAACTTAGATCCAACAAAGTGAGTGATGATTCAAAGCTAGAAAGCTTGAATCTTTCATGTTCTTGAAGGATTCAAATCAAAGTTTGAATCTACAAGATATAACAAGATCAAAAAGCTAGAAAGCTTGATCTCCACATGATGATGATGTCGTGACTATGAGAAGAAGAAGAAGAAAAAGAAAATTTAAAACTTACACTTTTTAGAGTGAGAAAGACTAGAGAGAAAATTAGAGAGCAAGTGTGTGAAAAATGAGAAGGAGATCAAGTGTAAAATGAATGAGAATAACTTGGTATTTATAGGGGAATTGGTGGTGGTTGGCCGGGGGCATGGGGGCAAAAGGGGGACAACTTTTGCTTTTTGCTTAGTGGTAGTCTAAAGGTGGTGCTTATGTTGGGATCCCAGAAAACATTTGTAGTAATGGTTAACAAAAATACTAGTATGTTGGCTCTTATAAATGGGTTTTTGTCCTACATCTTAGTGGGTCATAATCCATTTAAAATTGGGCTAATTAAATAGTCCATTAGCTAGAGTAGGGTGGGCTAAAGTCCAACAAGATAGAAAGTCCAACAAGACCAACTAGTGTGCATAGTAAATTACTAAGCGTAATTAAGCATCCAAAAACCCAAGTAATTGTTATTAGAAAATAACAATTAGTATTATGTAGTCATAATATTCCAATTATGACAAAAGTTAAACGTGTACCGAACATGTGAACAGTTTTATAACCAATCTACCTTAACCATAAATCATGAACTCCATATCAAACCTAATTGGCTGTCAAACAAACAATTAATCAACTGAAATTTAAATATGGTACAAAACTAAAGTACTTGCATGGTTGACAAAAGATATGTTAACCCGAGAATGAAAACGAACGGTAGGAGCCTTCTCTAGATAATCTTTGTCACAAAATAACTTCAACTGATAAATGCGGCCTTCGTGTACAGATTGAAACCTCAAAAGAAATAATTTATCAGACAGAAAGCAAACAGTACATTATTTAGACCAATGATGGTGTCAGTCTACAACTGCATGTAGATACCATTACCATCATCTATTCCATAACTCACAATCCCATCTCCAATACCCTTCGCTCCGCATTCGAGTTCCTCCAGCAATCTAAAATTTTTCGGACCAAAAAAAAAAAGAAAAAAAAAGGAATAACTTTAAACACTTCAAAGACCAACATCCATATATCTAACAATCATTAGTATGCATACATATCTATATAAGAATCTAAAATACAAAATATTATAGAACTTTAATAACTAATTTGGACAAGTTATTTCAAGTGAATAGTTAAAACTTGCATATGAGTCTAACAAGATTGAGGGGTGCGCGCTTCTACTGATAATTGTATGCGATTACGATGGTTATTGACTACACATCGAAAGATAATTCTATGCAATTACGATAGTTATTTACCACACATCGTATTTACATGACAACGCAGTGCAGGGTGTAAAAGTTACCGAAACTCGTCTATTAAATATGAATATAATTTACATCCTAAAATATTCAATTGTTACAAACATGCAAATTTTACACGCTAAGTTGTTCTACGATCTAAAACTTACAAGTTCATAATTGGTACACATCAAAAGAGCAAGATGCCAAATTCACAACCATCAGTTTAGGCCACACACTTCTTCACAACCCATGTTGATGAGTAAATCTGACACTTACTTAATACTACACTTTTTATTAAGCACAGTAAAGAAAGCTACACAACTTTATTATGTTTTGTCAATCTTAACTTACAAGCCATATCACCACCACCATTACCTAACACCATCTGCAAAGTGGTGGTGGGTCAATCTTAACCTACAATTTTACAATCTGATTAAAGTAAGAGCCCCCACATCATAACACAACAGACGCTGATCATGTACAAATGTTAACCATTTTGGGCTTTAAACAACTACACATGGACTATCTAATCACCACATAAAAACAAACTGTGACAAGGTTACACCATTTGAATTAAAAATCACACATCTAAACTATATCTTCACAAATGAATGAAAATAAATACTTGCATAATCCACTACCACTGCAGCTGCATACATCTATTCGAAGATCATTTGCTGCCATTGCTTTAGCAAGGCAATTTTACTGTCATAATATTGCTAAAATTTATTGAACCACCTGCATTAACAATTAACAATAAGATTAAATCAAGAGCAGAAACGAATAAATTTGTTACTAAGAAAGTAAGAATCAAGTCAGCTAATGCACATATAATTTACAATTTGATTTATGCACACCAACAAATTTTGTATTTGTTATTTATGTGATGCAATCCATTATAATAAAGTGAGTACAGGTGTCAAATTAAGCCCAATTAAGATAATATAATGGTTATAAAAAGCTATACACAAAACGGGTCAAATGGGTCGAGACACACCCAAAGGTATCTTTTCAAGGCTAAAACCTCCTAAATACTTTTAAATGGAAATAATAGACAACCATTAAGATAATACATTATAATACATTGGTTATAACCATATTTGACACTTACACGAAAACTAAAATACATATGTGTAAACTAAAGGGTATTCTAGGCATTTGCTAAATCAGCTAACCCACATACATATGCACAATCATTTCTTCATTTTTAATTCTATACAACATGTTTAAAAACTGGGAGAAAATAAGTAAGTACCTCGAATCCTTGATCACGAGCCACGTCAATGATACTCTTTCGTGTGTTCCCCGGTAAGATAGTCCCTTTTATGTCAGGAGTGGATATAGTTTTGCCCTAAATCACATTTTAGAAATTCTTTCTTATATTAATTATAAAGTAAAATTTATTTTATCAACCCATAAGAATCGAGACCATGGAGAGAAAACATCAGGGCCAGTTACAGTTTTTGGAAATACCTTTACAACGAAAATATTGCAAGACGAAACCTCTTCCAAGTACTTCTTGTGCACACTATCAAGATACAAAACATCAGAATTGCCTTTAGCTTTTGCTGCACCTTGTGCCTAGGGACCTACAAAAAAAAGAGTCCCTTATTTCAACAAAATCAAAACAAAAACCTAGTTTCAAAGAATTTGTAACTATCATAATAGAAGTCCTTATTTAAAGAATTTTAACACAATCATAAAAAATTGTTTGCTGTAGAAATACTTTGACTTTGTCTATTCTAGTACTTCTTTCATAATTCGTTTCATTTAAGCATTCAATCAAACACTTAGAGCTCATAGAAAAACATACACATATTAATTTCTTACTCTCCGTTTCACAACAGAGAAAAAACATCATACATGTATTTAATGTTTAACAACATTGGCTATTAGGTAAGCAAATAAACAAATAATAACATTAATAAAGTAGAAGACGATAAGTATGAAAATTAAAAAAACAAAAACAAAAGAAAGATTGACATTAATAAAAAAAACATATTCATATTACCTGCAATTAATCTGCAAACTTCCAAATGGCTACGTATTTTAAGACTGTAGCAGTAAAAAATTGTTAATAAAAGCTATCAACATAAACAACAACAACAAAGAAAAGGCTGATAATTAAGAATCTTACAATAATATACTATCTGTTTCACAAAGCAACAAACGAAATAAACAATATAATGATTCGGAAGCAGAAAAGTAATACAAATAGTGTTATTGTAAGAAAAAGTACTTTTATTTATAAGTTAACAACGGTGGAAGTTGAACGTACCGGCGGTGGCCAGTAAGGAAGCGCCGAGATATTGTTGCCCATGGTGACAGAGATGGAAACCCTAATGAAACCCTAGAAATTGGAAGTGAAAGAATTAAACACAATGGTATGAAATGAGACAGGAAAATTACCATTAATAAAATAGAGACGTCTAACCCTAATATTTGCCCCATCTTCAATCGTTGCTCTAACAGATGCAAGCGAACCTGAAACACTAAATTGCTTCAATTGTTGTTTGCAGAAAGTAAATGGGTGTTGTGATGGTCAGATTACAAGAAAAAGTGGAAGAAACGTGGGTATGGTATGGGTTTAAGGTAAGGTGGGAAAAAAGTGGATATGGGGTGAAGGTATATATGTTAACTTACGCGTCAAACCGTACGTCATCTCAATAAAAAAATAATCCGTATCTGTTTGTGTCACTAAAAAAAAAAAAATAAAAAATACTGTGACAGTATCTGGGCCGAGTATCATATAAGCCCATTTGATTAAAATAGCCCTTTTAAAGAGCTTTTTTTGGAAACCAGCCACACAGGTCAAAAAATATATATGTAAAACCTATTATAAAGCATTTAAAAAAAACAAAGGGACAAAAATGGTGGATAAATGGTGAATAGTTAAAAATGGACTATTATAACAATCAAATAATGAATATAATGATTTACAATAACCTTACTACTCAAATAAAGGAGGCGCAACAAGGAGTTTTAAAAGAGGGAAATTTAAAGAATGAAATACCCAAAGGATCGGAGAAGCATCTTAATATTCGGGAAGATGGAACCCGATATAGGGCTGAAAGGATTTGGGTACCAAAATTTAGAGATATGAGAGAAATGGTACTTAGAGAAGCTCATAAAATCAGATACTCAATACATCCTGGAACGGGAAAGATGTACAAGGATCTCAAGAAACATTTTTGGTGGCCAGGTATGAAAGCCGATGTTGCTAAATACGTAGGGGAATGTTTGACGTGTTCTAAGGTCAAAGCGGAGCATCAGAAACCATCAAGTCTACTTCAACAACCCGAAATCCCGGAATGGAAATGGAAAAACATTACCATGGATTTCATCACTAAATTGCTAAGGACTGCAAGTGGTTTTGATACTATTTGGGTAATAGTTGATCGTCTCACCAAATCAGTACACTTCCTGCCAATAAGAGAAGATGACAAGATGGAGAAGTTAGCACGACTGTATTTGAAGGAAGTCGTCTCCAGACATGGAATACCAATCTCTATTATTTCTGATAGGGATGGCAGATTTATTTCAAGATTCTGGCAGATATTACAGCAAGCATTAGGAACTCGTCTAGACATGAGTACTGCCTATCATCCACAAACTGATGGGCAGAGTGAAAGGACGATACAAACGCTTGAAGACATGCTACGAGCATGTGTTATTGATTTCGGAAACAGTTGAGATCGACATCTACCGTTAGCAGAATTTTCCTACAACAATAGCTACCATTCAAGCATTGAGATGGCTCCGTTTGAAGCACTTTATGGTAGAAAGTGCATGTCTCCGATTTGTTGGAGTGAAGTGGGGGATAGACAGATTTTAAAACTGCATTTAAGTTCATGCGGTTCTTACTAGCAAACTTTACACCCTTAGATCAAGGTCAACGGAACAATTATAACAACCAGTGATGTGAAAGTATTCTTAATTCTAATAGAGCCTGACGGACATAAATTATACCTAGGGTTTACTGTCGTACTTCATATTCATAGTTATAAATCTAAATTAAAGAATCAAAATTGAAAAATTAATACGGAAATTAAAGATTAAAGATCTGAGTAACATAAAAGAAAAGATTACTAAACAAAATAAGAAATTTGAGGGAAACCAAGAAGATATTAGAAGTAAATATAAGGGAAATTTTAGAAAACAGAAAAGTGAAAAATGAAACTTACCGACTACTCTCGATCCACCTGAACCAAGCGTCAATTGATTATACAAAGGGTTGAATTTAGATTTGATCAGATAAAAAATCAATAATGCCATCACCAAATTAGTTGAAACTTGTACGCACCAGAGAATGATCCGTTTAATTCCAAATGAGACTTGGGTTTTTTCTTTCTCCTTGCTATTAGAAAGAATTATGTTAAAATAACAGGCACGTTGAGTGGAAGCCATGGTGCTGGTGTCGTTGTCGGCGGCGCTGCTCGCCACTATTGGCGATGGTGGTGACCAGTGTTGCAAAAGTCGGCCGACGCGTCGGCCGACGATTCGTTTTTTAGGCATGACCGACGCGTCGTTGCTAAAAAGTCGGTCAAAGGTAAAAAGTCGGTTAAAGTCGGAAAAAGTCGGTCTAATTCGGAAAAAGCCGGTCAGAGTCGGTCAAAGTCGGTCAAATTTTTTATTTTTTATTTTGTAATATTGTTAATAATTGTTAATTGTTCATGTTTTGTAAATATAGTTTATATTTAAATATTTGATCTATATAATATTATATATAAATATATATTTAATAAAACTATTTTAAAAAGTCAACGTTAGTCAACGCCCGTTGCGTCGTCGTTGCGTCACCGTTGCGTTCGACGCGTCGTTTTTTAGGCATGGCTGATGCATCCCCGACTCACGTCTTTTACAACCTTGGTGGTGACTAATAAGACCGATACTTTATAAAACCCTAGGTGAAATAAGTTATGAGTCAGGCAGTGATAACCTCTAATATAAATTATAATTATATTATAAATATAAATGATTTAGAAATATTATAAATTATCGTGTTAACACGGCTAAATAGTAACATATTTAGACGCGTTCCTCCTTTTTGGTTAATTAGACGCGCCAACACGTCTAAATAATAACGTATTTAGACGTGTTTCTTTTTTGGTCAATTAGGCGTGTCAACACGTCTAAATAATATGTTAATTAAAGGTGTTTCGTCTTTTTTATCAACAACACGTCTAAATATGTCAATTAGACGTGTCAACACGTCTAAATAATATGTTAATTAGAGGTGTTCTACCCTTTTATCTAATTAGACGTGTCCATTTGTTTATATAGACGTGTTAATTTATTAACACGTCTATATATGAGGGTCTAAATGATGATACATGTAGTAGTGCAATGCACCAAAATTTCTCTCTTGATAGCAGTCCCTTGCCCAATATGTTAGGATTTCACGATATTCATTTCCACTACCATATTCTTCCACACTCTTTTGGCATGAAATGATCTCAAACAAGACACCAAAGCTGTAGACATCGACTTTCAAGGTGATATTGGTGTTCCTAAACCATTCAGGAGCCACATAACCTTTAGTTCCTCGTACTCTTGTAGTTGTTCGACTCTCATTCATCTTCAAAAACTCTGCCAAACCAAAATCTGCAATTTTAGGAATGTAGTAGTCAAGTATATTTTGAGGCTTTATATCACAGTGGATGATTTGAGTACAACATTCTTCATGGAGGTACTCGAGTCCCTTTGCAACACCTATAGCAATGTTAATCCACTGTTCCCAACTTGGTCTCACATCTCCAAAAAGGAAAGTTGACAAGGTACCGTTTCTCATGTACTCATAAACCAATAGCCTATGCTCACCCTCATCACAATAGCCTAGAAGTTGCACCAAGTTTTTGTTGTGAGTCTTTGCGATAGTATTGACCTCGGTTTATTGCAATGAATGTTTTGCTTCTGAGTTTTTTTTAACGGGTTAGAAATTAGTGTTTAGAAATTAAGGGGATAAAAATTAAGGTTTAGCTATTAAGGTTTAGAAATTAGGGTTTTGGATTTAGAAATTAAGGTTTAGGGTTTTAGAAATTAAGGTTTAGATTGATTTTTAACACGAATGGTTTAGAGTTTAGGGTTTTGAGTTTTGGTTTTAAGGACTAAACCCAGAACACTAAACTCTAAACCGTAAACTCTAAATCGGGCTAAATTTCGAAATAAAACACTTCACACAAGATGAAAACAAAACGATGCAACTAAAATCTAATTAAAACATTACTCATGATGAATGTTATCATTTATTTCTTCAAGCGATTTCCCGCCAAAATAATTACATTCGTCACAAAGTGTTTTTTTTTAATATTCATATTTTCATGTGTATAACACCCCATCAAAATCCATTAACGGAATGTTCACTCTGGTCCCAGTGCTCGGCCTGACTTCTACGTAACAGCAATGTTCTACAGCGGAAACAACTAATACCTGAGATAAAACATGCAAAACGGATCAACATAAAGTTGAGTGAATCTACAGGTTTGAGTAAATAGTTCTCATATGTTTCATAAAACAGTTTTCATAAATCGTTTGTCGAAAATCATTTCTCAAAATCATTTATCTGAATAAACCGCTAAGGTTTAATCTCAAAAGTTTTCATATAGCAAATGCTAAGTAATAAACTGTTTGTAAGATGTCAAGTTTCAACTGTGAGTGACATCAAAAAGTTCTTTTTGTTTCATCTGTTTGTAGACATTACCATGTCCAGTTTCAAGTTTGTAAACATCATGTTTAAGTAACGTTCTTCGTAAGTTAGGCCACGAGATTTCTGAAAAGCTTCGTAATAATATACACTTATCATGAGCACGTGATTATAAAGCTTTAACCTTTGCGTGAGCCGAGCCACACGTCTTAGTTTACCCTATCATGGCGATACACCGATCAAGTGTACGAGTAACAACAAAATAAGCACCAGTTTATGTTGCAGTGAGGTTTGTCAAACCTAACGGTACCGTCCCTATAAGTCGAGCTTACAAAGTAACTAATATAATCAAGCTAATGGATTTTTGATCTGAACTCATATGTATATTCTTGGTAAGTTACTCGTTCCTAATATGTAACATAGTTTTAAAAACAGTTTAAGAAATAGTTTCAAAAGCAGCATGTATCTCATCCCAAAAATGTTGGTGAAAAAGGGACTGTAGACTCACCTTTGCAAAAGCACCTGAAATATCTTAGCAAAACGTACTGTAGTAGAACAATCTCGACCAACAACGCAACCTAGTCAAATAGGTCATCTTAAGTATACACATATAAGTCATACTATGTCAACCCATATGTGATGCCCCGTACAAAACCATCATGTACGAATCATCAACAACAGGATCATTACAAGGTCAAACACTATATGCGTTTTCAATACAAGTTTACATTCATGATAAAAGCTGACGTCATAACCAACGCCAATTGTTTTACAACCAAAAGTATGCTTCTACGAAAAGAAGCAAAGATAATAGTACATGACCCTTAGGTCGTTACAAATCATTGTTCAAAAGTATTAAAGTTTATGAATGCAAGATAACGTTCATGCAGTGACATCTCTAAAGCAGCGGGTGTCTACAGCAAGACTAGGACATAGCGGAAGCAACCTCAAGCACCTGAGAAAAACATGCTTAAAAACGTCAACACAAAGGTTGGTGAGCTATAGTTTAAGTATAACAGTATGTAAGGTAGGCCACGAGATTTCAGTGCTACAAAGAGCGTTTCAAAACAGTATGATAAAGTATATGTTAACCGTGGACACTTGGTAACTAAATTAACGTTTATACCCCCTGAAAGTACACTTGGCAAGTGCGTATGTATACGAAGTATTAAACAATCGTTAAATGCTAGCGCGACTAGCCCGAGTGGGGATGTCAAACCCTATGGATCCACATCTAAGATTCGCGTTCACCGGTTCAAAAACCAATGACTAAACGTTACCGAGCTAAAGGGAATGTTTTTGCCGTTGTATAACCCACACATATATAAAGTTTAAGTACTCGTGCCTAGTATGTAAAATGTAAAATGCGTATGTATTCTCAGTTCCCAAAATAGTTAAAGTAAAAAGGGATGCTATAACTCACAGTGGTAAAGTAGTGGTAAAGTCGAGTCGGGAAATAAGCAAGTACGTAGGTCCGGAAAGTCCTCAACCTAAGTCAAATAGTACTAAGTCAGTAAATCGTCTCAATAGGTTTAAATGTATGTAAATAAGGTCTTAAGGGTCATCATCATTCATCATCAAACAAAAGGTGTAAAGTAAGTTTCGTTCATGAAAGAAGTTTAAAACAAAGGCTGACTACGGTCAGTCACCACGGCCTCTAAACCTACTGAAATAAGGTGAGATCAGTGGCCATGGCTCCGTATATGAGTCCTTTAGTTGTAGTAAAAATTCCAGAATCAAACTCGTCTTCGTTTGACCGTGGCGACGGTCTAAGTGCGAGTAGGTCAGAATTTTCAGCACAACGTTAAATGGACATAGTGACGATCGGAGGGCCATAAATCCTAAACCGTAACTCGGATTTAGATGAGTACTAAATGAAAAGTTATCTAATCGAACAGAGCTATCTTAAAATCATCTTTACAGTAGCCCAGGTCGTACAGGTCAGACACAGAAACAGTAAAACCGTAGGTTCCGGTGGTTCTTGGTACTCGATGCTTATCACGGTTCTCATCCTTGATGCATATAGCTTCAAGTGTACAACTCGTTTATGGGTTTACATCATCTTAACTAAGGTTTCACCATCATAACACAAGTTTATGTCTAAGACAAGTAGCACAACTCAATTAAGCATTGCAAGTTTCTTGATGAACCAAAGTTACATCAAAGTCTTAGATTTAACACATACATGAAATATAAAAGTAATATTAAACTACAAACTTGAAAGTAAACTAACTAATCAAGATCTTAAGATGTAGAACATAGTTCTTAGTTAGATCTTGAAGATCCAAGACCCAAAGGTCTAGATCTAAAGTTATTAAGTTAAATCCTAAGTAATAATACTTGAATCTTTACTTTAGTGAAACCATAACTTACAAAACTTAGATTATCAACTAGTAAAGTGTATGTAAGCTCTTGATTATAACAAAATTAGAAGACCATAAGCTATATAAACTTAGATCTTTCATAAGTATTTGAAGTTATAACTAAAGAGTTACACTTCCATGTTCTTGAACTTTCAAGTTAACTTTAAGTTTCAAGAAAGTATGAGATCAAGACTAACTTGTAATACTTGACCATTTAAACCAACAAACATGAAATTAAAGTGCATAATATAAAGAAATAAACTAAGTAAGCAAGTAATAAGTTCATGGGTTTCATACTTTTAAAGATTCAAGCCTAAGTCTTGATCTTTAAGGAAGTAGACTTTAAGTTTACTTCATGAACACAAGTATGCTTTAACTCATGAACTTTCTTTAAAACTTTAAGTGTAGAACATAAACTAGAAAGTTTATGTTCTTGTATGTCTTGTAAGAACAAGATGATATGAAGAATCAAACTAAAGAGTTTGATTCTTAGTAGCTAGTAAGTAACAACAATAAGTAAGTAAACAACAAAATGTAATTAAACAAGAACAATGAACAAGTGATGATGATGATTATGTGTATATGTATTTTGGTTTTAATGAAGAAAAGGAAGAGAAGATAAAGCTTGCTACTTACAAACTTGAGAGAGAAATGAGAGAAAAGTAAGTTGCAAGTTTGAAGTGTGTGTGAGAATGAGAGAATGCAAGTGAATATGTTAACAAAATTTGAAACAAAAAAACACTCTTCAAGGCCATAAAGGCCGACGGCTTTTTGCAAGGGGAGAGGGAAGAAAAATGTTCACAAGGTTCTTGTATGTTAAAGTCTTAAAAGATGGATATTAGGGGTGATTGCATGGGAAAGAACAAGTAACTAGATTCTAATGTAATAAACTAACTAGTTAGACTTTAAATGGACTACTTACATGTGAGTTGGGCTAAAGAGTCCATAAAAGATGTAGGGTGGGCTTTTAAGTCCAATAACACAAATAAAAGCCCAAGTTCCATTAATTAACAAATTAATCCAATTAAAGCCCAAGTAATTAACTAGTAACCTTAGTTAATTAAAATGATCAATAAAACTTAATCATGAACGTAAATAATATTCAAAAATATTATTCGGGTAATGTACGTATGTCACAAAGACGTTTCGGGCATTTAAAGTCAAGTATGATCAATCATGGTAACAAGTAAATGTAATAACATACATTCGTTAAATCACAAGTATTAATAATAAAAATTATTAATAAATAAACGTTGGAAAATCCAGGGTCGTTACACTATAGTGTACGCAAAGTCCTAGTGCTCAAACTGACTCAACAAGCAAGTAAAAGTCAACTAAGCCAAGCAAGTCAACAAAAGTCAACCAAAGTCAACTCGGTCAAAGTGGTCAACTAAAGTCAAACATCTCAGTAGGTCATGCAAACATGGTCAACATGTCAAACCTAGGTGAAATATCATTTTACAACTCATAGTTAAGCAAATTGCACTTTCGCATTTTAACACATGCCTTAGAAATACGTACGTCGTAGAAAGACACAACAATAGATCATAGCACATAACTCAAAAAATTACGACCAACTCCAGATCATAACTATACTTAAAATAGATTTCAAAAAGTTCGGCCAAAGCCTCATACGATATATAAAGTCCAATATCAGAAAGGGTCTAATCATAGTTCATTACAGCAATTTCTGCCCGCGCGTCAATTTTTAAAAATTTCTCAAAAAATATAGAAAATATTTTTTGACGAACAGACAATTGGAGTCATCTCCACACATCTCAAAGTTTTAGTGATAAAATAATCAGAAACATTGCTTTAGCTGAGGTAGGTGGAGGAGTCGGGAAAAGGTGAGGATACTTCTGCATCATTTGATCCTCTCGCTCCCAGGTAAACTCAGGTCCTCGTTTGGCATTCCATCGTACTCGGACTATCGAAATCTTGTTGCGTTTCAAAGTTTTGATCTCACGATCCATAATTACAATAGGCTCTTCCACAAAGTGGAGTTTGTCGTCAATCCTAAGTTCCTCAAGTGGTATGATAAGTTCAGGTGCAGCAAGACACTTCTTCAAGTTTGACACGTGGAAGGTAGGATGAACTGAGCTCAATTGAGCTGGAAGATCCAAATGGTAAGCAACGGGTACAACACGTTCCAAGATTTCAAAAGGACCAATGTATCGTGGGTTTAACTTTCCACGTTTTCCAAAACGGATCACACCTTTCCAAGGTGCAACCTTCAACATTACGCGGTCACCAACGTTGAATTCAAAGTCTTTACGTTTAAGATCGGCATAACTCTTTTGACGATCACGGGTAGTCTTAAGTCTAGCTTGAATCTGAGCAATCTTCTCCGTTGTTTCGTGTACTACCTCGGGTCCGGTGATTTGCTTTTCGCCTAACTCGGCCCAGTAAATAGCAGATCGGCACTTGCGGCCATACAACGCTTCAAAAAGTGCGGCATTAATGCTCGAGTGATAACTGTTGTTGTAAGAAAATTCGGCGAGTGGCAAATGCCTTTCCCAGGCCTTTCCGAAATCAATAACACATGCACGCAACATGTCCTCCAAGGTCTGAATCGTTCGTTCACTTTGCCCGTCGGTCTATGGGTGATAAGCAGTACTCATGTCGAGACGGGTTCCCATGGCTTCTTGTAAAGAACGCCAAAATCTGGAAGCAAAACGGGGATCGCGATCTGAGATGATCGATAAAGGTACACCATGACGAGATACAACCTCTTTGATGTATAATTGAGCAAGTCTCTCCATCGTATCTGTTTCCTTCATCGCTAGGAAGTGTGCAGATTTAGTAAGGCGGTCAACAATAACCCAAATGGTATCGTATCCGCCCACCGTCTTCGGTTGCTTAGTAATGAAATCCATTGTGATCCTTTCCCACTTTCATTGCGGGATTTCCAGTTGCTGTAGTAACCCAGAAGGTCTCTGATGCTCGGCTTTAACGTTCGAGCAAGTCAAACACTTACCAACATAAGTAGCAACGTCTTTCTTAAGATTCGGCCACCAATACTGTTCTTTAAGGTCGTGGTACATTTTGCCCACTCTGGGATGAATTGAATATCTCGATTTGTGTGCTTCATCAAGTATAAGGTTCCGTAGATCTCCATAAAGAGGTACCCAAATTCTTCCAGTATAACATCGGAGTCCAGACTCCCTAACCTCGAATCGAGAGATAAGAATGTTCAAATGTTCATGAGATATATTCTCCTCATTGAGAGCCTCATCATGGGCTACTCGGATCTGACTGTTGAGATTCAAATGGATGGTGATGTTCAGAGCCCTAACACGAAGAGGTGCCGTCCTCTCCTTTCGGCTTAAAGTGTCAGCTACAACATTGGCCTTGCCAGGGTGATAGCGAAGTTTACAATCATAGTCGTTTATCGTCTCAATCCATCGACGCTATCTCATATTCAGTTGCTTCTGATCAAAGATGTATTGGAGTCTTTTGTGGTCGGTGAAAACAGTGCTCTTAGTTCCTACAAATAGTGTCTCCACAATTTGAGCGCAAAGACAACGGCTCCAAGTTCAAGATCGTGAGTAGTGTAGTTCCGTTCGTGAATCTTCAGTTGACGAGAAGCATAGGCGATAACCTTTGATCTTTGCATCAGTACACAACCAAAACCACTTTTCGAAGCATCGTAATAAACGACTAAATCGTCACTGCCTTCAGGAAGAGATAGGATACGTGCGGTGGTTAACTTCTTCTTCAAAGTTTGGAATGCTGATTCGTGTGCGGGTTCCCAAATGAACTTCTTGCCCTTGTGAGTCAGCGAGGTCAAAGGACGCGCAATCAGAGAGAAACCTTCAATAAACCTTCGGTAGTAATCGGCGAGACCTAGGAATTGGTGAATGAGAGTCGGAGTAGTGGGGGTCTCCCACTTGCTGATAGCTTCAATCTTAGTGGGATCAACTTTGATACCCTGGTCGCTCACAACATGAACCAGAAATTGGACTTCCTTCAACCAAAATTCACACTTGGAGAATTTGGCGTAAAGTTGCTCTTCTCTTAAGAGTTCAAGTACTAGCCGGAGGTGTTGCTCATGCTCTTCTTCACTCTTAGAGTAGATGAGGATATCATCTATGAAGACGATAACAAACTTATCCAAGTACGGCTTGCAGACACGATTCATGAGGTCCATGAACACGGCAGGTGCATTTGTCAAACTGAATGGCATCACGAGAAACTCATAATGACCATAACAGGTTCTGAATGCAGTTTTCATCACATCACTTTCCTTCACCCTCAACTGGTGATAACCGAATCACAAATCCATCTTTGAGTAAACGCTCGATCCTTGTAGTTGATCAAAAAGATCGTCAATGCGAGGAAGAGGATACCGATTCTTGATCGTCAATTTGTTGAGTTCACGGTAGTTGATACACATATGGAAGGATCCATCCTTCTTCTTCACAAACAACACAGGTGCGCCCCAAGGCGAGAAACTTGGTTGGATAAATCCACGGTCAAGTAGTTCTTGTAGTTGACTCTGTAATTCTTACATCTCGGAAGGTGCGAGTCAATAAGGTGCGTGAGCTACAGGTGCAGCTCCTGGCACTAAGTTGATCTGAAACTCTACTCTCTAGGCAGCGGTAATCCAGGCAATTCTTCAGGAAAGACATTGGAAAACTCGTTCACAATTCGAACATCGTTCACACTCTTCACCTCGGTTTCTACCATTTTCACATGTGCTAGGACAGCAAGACGTCCCTTCTTCATGATCTTTTGCGCTTTCACGTAACTAATGAGGTTCAGCTTCGAGGTACATCTCTCTCCGTAGATGATCAGTGGCTCACCGTCTCCGTGTGGTATACGTAGAGCTTTATCTCCACAGATAATGTCAGCCTTTATCTTGGTCAACCAATCCATGCCGACGATCACGTCAAAACTTCCCAATTTGATAGGTATTAAGTCAATCTTGAAATCTACACCAGCTATGTTGATAATAGCTCCTCGACTAATATGGTCAACTTTCTCAAGTTTTCCATTGGCGACCTCGACAAGCATACTCTCTTTTAAAGGGACTAACGACCAATTAATCTTATCGCAAATGTGTCTACATACATAACTTCTATCGGCACCAGTAACAAAATAGGACAGAAGCTAAAAGATTGTTGATAGTGAATATACCTGTCACCAAGTCGGGATTCTCGCGTGCATCCCTTGCATTAACGTTGAAAGCTCTACCATGGGGTGGTCCGCCGTCTTTTCTTTTATTGGGGCACGCATTTCTGAAATGGCCCGTTTGTCCGCATTCGTAGCACTTTTTCGGTCCATTGGTGTTCGGCTTCCCATTCAAAGTGGTGACCTTGCAGTCCTTCCCGATATGCCCAGTCCGTTGGCACTTTTCGCAAATAACATTACAATACCTAGTATGGTGCTTGTAGCACCGCTTGCATTGTGGTAAGGTTCCTTTGTAGTTGGGGTTGGAGTTCCCACCGTTGTTGTTTCCTTTGAAACCCTCATGTCGTTTCGCCGGGTTTTGATCATAGGTCTTTCCCCTGTTGTTATCCCATTTGCGCTTCTCACTACTACCCGCTTCAGACTTAGCCTTCTCCGGTTCATCGATGATAATTTGATTCATTAAAGTATGCGCCATGCGCATTGCCTCAGGGACATTAGGTGGCTTGGACGAGGTGACGTTTCCCTTAATGCTCTTAGGAAGTCCCCAAAAGTATCTTTCCATACGCTTGAACTTCGGTGTAACCATGGTAGGACACATCAGGGCTAGTTCTAAAAATCTCCGGTTGTAGCTATCAAGGTCGTTCCCAACGGCCTTTAACTGCATAAATTCCATTTCCATCTTCTGGATCTCGGTCCTACGGTAATATTCCTCAATCAGGGCCCCCTTGAACTTCTCCCATGGAGTAGCAAACGCCTCATCGATACCCTTTGCTTGAGCCAACGTGTTCCACCACGTTAGCGCGCCGTCAGATAGAGTGCATGAAGCAAACTTGGTTTTATTCACTTCCGAGCAGTTACTAACTCGAAACACAGATTCTAATTTTTCGAACCATCTAGTGAGACCAACTGGTCCCTCTGTTCCACTGAAGTTATGAGGATTGCAGCTTTGGAACTCTTTGTACGTGCACCCATTACGAATGGGTTGAATAACCGGTGGCGGTGGTGGTGGAGCTTGGGATTGCATTTCCGCAATGGCTGCGGTTACCCTTTCGGCAATCATCTCCTCGATTTGGGCTGCGGTAGGTGTTGATGTTGATCGTCTGTTGGCCATGGTGTTTTAAACAAAATTTTTGACTCAAGTCAAAATCCAGTATGCAAATAGTAATAATACAGTATGGTAACTAACATGGAATCAACACATCACATGTTTATTAAGTAATGCAATCCAGGTACAAATACTACAGAATCATCATACAGTAACGTAAATAGAACATCATGCAAGAATTAAATAACGCAAAGTTCCATTCATTAATAATAATAAGTTGCATACATCTGTATTAGTTCGTACAATACATAAGTAAAACATAAAACTACAACTAGATTACATAATGAAATCTACTACAAAAGCCTTACGGTGAAGGTGGGTGTAGGATGTCCAATACATGGGACATCTGGTCCTCGAGCTCAGTTACCCGAGTACGGAGGATCTCCACCTCCCTCATCAGTTCCTCGACAGAGGGAGTGGGTGGGGCGGGCAGTGCAGTAGGTACGAGTGGTGCTGGTGGAGCTGGTGGTGCTGACGGTCCGGCTCCAGAAGTAGAGGCTGCGAGGCGGTAAGGCTTACGGATGAAAGAATCAGCATGATACGGCACAAGCCGCTTACGGGCGGTAACCCTACGACACCGACCAAATGCGTCAGTGAATGCTCGTCCTCCATTGATCCCTGGAATAATGGTACCGTCGAAGCGATACCGCTTCTTCGGCGAGGTGGAGGGTGGCTGAACAGATGCATCATCAGGGTCCTCCTCCTCAGAGTCATCATCACTAAAGTCATCTGTAGATGAGTCATCGGATGAATGATCATCTGAATCGTGTGGAGGTGGCTGCACGGGTGGCTGTACTGGCTCCCCTCGGGCGGCCATCATCTGTCGGTATCTGAAGGGTGGAATAGGCAGGAGACGTCCGTCAGGAGCGCGTCGGCACCAATGGCGATACTGGTTACGGAATGGACCCTCCCCAAATTCCGCGGGAATCACAACATCACCGGAGCGAGGCTGTGACCCCGAGGGTCCTGGGGCAGATGGAGCTGGAATCTCCGAGGGGTCCTGGGCTCTGTCAGAAGTAGCCACTGGGGCGGGAGTATGGCTGCTAGCTTCGGAAGTCGAAGCGCTTGGGTCACTAGAGTGTGTCGCTGACGGGATCGGGGGATCGACAACAATGGCAGGTGAAGTGGCCGAAGTGTCTGAACTGCCCAAAATGATAACAGGTGGAATATCCGACATCTGAATAAGGAACAATAAATTTTCCATGTCAGTAAGTCATAAAGCAAGCACGTATTAGGCCAAGTAACTACAACAGTCTAAATCATGTGTAATAGTAAGTAACATGGCAATAACAGTAAATCGTACAGAAGTAGCATGCAATCGAAAGCAATTAATATCATGCAGTAGTGAAATCATGTAGTAGCATACGGCATATAGCAGTAAAAGTAAGTAGCAGCATGCAGTAAGTACAGCGGAAACAAGTAAACTAGCAAGTCGTAGATTAGTCCTATTAGTGAATCCTACTCGGGTCGGTCTTAGACTCACTAATGCAACCTAATTCCCTACAACCAATGCTCTGATACCAAATGTGATGCCCCGTACAAAACCATCGTGTACGAATCATCAACAACAGGATCATTACAAGGTCAAACACTATATGCGTTTTCAAAACAAGTTTGCATTCATGATAAAAGCTGACGTCATAACCAACGCCAATTGTTTTACAACCAAAAGTATGCTTCTACGAACAGAAGCAAAGATAATAGTACGTAACCCTTAGGTCGTTACAAATCATTGTTCAAAAGTATTAAAGTTTATGAATGCAAGATAACGTTCATGCAGTGACATCTCTAAAGCAGCGGGTGTCTACAACAAGACTAGGACACAGCGGAAGCAACCTCAAGCACCTGAGAAAAACATGTTTAAAAACGTCAACACAAAGGTTGGTGAGCTATAGTTTAAGCATAACAGTATGTAAGGTAGGCCACGAGATTTCAGTGCTACAAAGAGCGTTTCAAAACAGTATGATAAAGTATATGTTAACCGTGGGCACTTGGTAACTAACTTAACGTTTATACCCCCTGAAAGTACACTTGGAAAGTGCGTATGTATACGAAGTATTAAACACTCATTAAATGCTAGCGCGACTAGCCCGAGTGGGGATGTCAAACCCTATGGATCCATATCTAAGATTCGCGTTCACCGGTTCAAAAACCAATGACTAAACGTTACCGAGCTAAAGGGAATGTTTATGCTGTTGTATAACCCACACATATATAAAGTTTAAGTACTCGTTCCTAGTATGTAAAACGTAAAATGCGCATGTATTCTCAGTTCCCAAAATAGTAAAAAGGGATGCTATAACTCACAGTGGTAAAGTAGTGGTAAAGTCGAGTCGGGAAATAAGCAAGTACGTAGGTCCGGAAAGTCCTCAACCTAAGTCAAATAGTACTAAGTCAGTAAATCGTCTAAATAGGTTTAAATGTATGTAAATAAGGTCTTAAGGGTCATCATCATTCATCATCAAACAAAAGGTGTAAAGTAAGTTTCGTTCATGAAAGAAGTTTAAAACAAAGGCTGACTTCGGTCAGTCACCGCGGCCTCTAAACCTACTGAAATAAGGTGAGACTAGTGGTCATGGCTCTGTATATGAGTCCTTTAGTTATGGTAAAAATTCCAGAATCAAACTCGTCTTCGTTTGACTGTGGCGAAGGTCTAAGTGCGAGTAGGTCAGAATTTTCAGCACAACGTTAAATGGACATAGTGACGATCGGAGGGCCATAAATCCTAAACCGTAACTTGGATTAAGACGAGTCCTAAATGAAAAGTTATTTACTCAAACAGAGCTATCTGAAAATCATATTTACAGTAGCCTAGGTTGTACAGGTCAGACACAGAAACAGTAAAATAGTAGGTTTCGGTGGTTCTTGGTACCCGATGCTTATCACGGTTCTCATCCTTGATGCATATAGCTTCAAGTGTACAACTCGTTGATGGGTTTACATCATCTTAACCAAGGTTTCACCATCATACCACAAGTGTAAGTCTAAGACAGGTAGCACATCTCAATTAAGCGTTGCAAGTGTCTTGATGAACAAAAGTTATATCAAAGTCTTAGATTTAACACATACATGGAATATAAAAGTAATATTGAACTACAAACTTGAAAGTAAACTAACTAATCAAGATCTTAAGATGTAGAACATAGTTCTTAGTTAGATCTTGAAGATCCAAGACCCAAAGGTCTAGATCTAAAGTTATTAAGTTAAATCCTAAGTAATAATACTTGAATCTTTACTTTAGTGAAACCATAAGTTACAAAACTTAGATTATCAACAAGTAAAGTGTATGTAAGCTCATAAGATCTTGATTATGATAAAATTAGAAGACCATAAGCTAAATAAACTTAGATCTTTCATAAGTATTTGAAGTTATAACTAAAGAGTTACACTTCCATGTTCTTGAACTTTCAAGTTAACTTTAAGTTTCAAGAAAGTATGAGATCAAGACTAACTTGTAATACTTGACCATTTAAACCAACAAACATGAAATTAAAGTGCATAATATAAAGAAATAAACTAAGTAAGCAAGTAATAAGTTCATGGGTTTCATACTTTTAAAGATTCAAGCCTAAGTCTTGATCTTTAAGGAAGTAGACTTTAAGTTTACTTCATGAACACAAGTATGCTTTAACTCATGAACTTTCTTTAAAACTTTAAGTGTAGAACATAAACTAAAAAGTTTATGTTCTTGTATGTCTTGTAAGAACAAGATGATATGAAGAATCAAACTAAAGAGTTTGATTCTTAGTAGCTAGTAAGTAACAACAATAAGTAAGTAAACAACAAAATGTAATTAAACAAGAACAAAGAACAAGTGATGATGATGATTATGTGTATATGTATTTCGATTTTAATGAAGAAAAGGAAGAGAAGATAAAGCTTGCTACTTACAAACTTGAGAGAGAAATGAGAGAAAAGTAAGTTGCAAGTTTGAAGTGTGTGTGAGAATGAGAGAATGCAAGTGAATATGTTAACAAAATTTGAAACAAAAAAACACTCTTCAAGGCCATAAAGGCCGATGGCTTTTTGCAAGGGGAGAGGGAAGAAAAATGTTCACAAGGTTCTTGTATGTTAAAGTCTTAAAAGATAGATATTAGGGGTGATTGCATGGGAAAGAACAAGTAACTAGATTCTTATGTAATAAACTAACTAGTTAGACTTTAAATGGACTACTTACCTGTGAGTTGGGCTAAAGAGTCCATAAAAGATGTAGGGTGGGCTTTTAAGTCCAATAACACTAATAAAAGCCCAAGTTCCATTAATTAACAAATTAATCCAATTAAAGCCCAAGTAATTAACTAGTAACCTTAATTAATTAAAATGATCAATAAAACTTAATCATGAATGTAAATAATATTCAAAAATATTATTCGGGTAATGTACGTATGTCACAAAGACGTTTCGGGCATTTAAAGTCAAGTATGATCAATCATGGTAACAAGTAAATGTAATAACATACATTCGTTAAATCACAAGTATTAATAATAACAATTATTAATAAATAAACGTTGGAAAATCCAGGGTCATTACACCATAGCGTACGCAAAGTCCTAGTGCTCAAACTGACTCAACAAGCAAGTAAAAGTCAACTAAGCCAAGCAAGTCAACAAAAGTCAACCAAAGTCAACTCAAAAGTCAACTCGGTCAAAGTGGTCAACTAAAGTCAAACATCTCAGTAGGTCATGCAAACATGGTCAACATGTCAAACCTAGGTCAAATATCATTTTACAACTCATAGTTAAGCAAATTGCACTTTCGCATTTTAACACATGCCTTAGAAATACGTACGTCGTAGAAAGACACAACAATAGCTCATAGCACATAACTCAAAAAATTACAACCAACTCCAATCATAACTATACTTAAAATAGATTTCAAAAAGTTCAGCCAAAGCCTCATACGATATATAAAGTCCAATATCAGAAAGGGTCTAATCATAGTTCATTACAGTAATTTCTGCGCGCGCGTCAATTTTTAAAAATTTCTCATAAAATATAGAAAATATTTTTTGACGAACGGACAATTGGAGTCATCTCCACACATCTCAAAGTTTTAGTGATAAAATAATCAGAAACGTTGCTTTAGCCAATTTGTACAGTTTACCCAATCTTTACTGACCTTCAAGTTTTACCCGTTAAACAGACACTTCATTTGGACGAGCCTTTATCACATAGAAAATCACGTATTCAGAGACTATCTTACAAAATAAATATCTCAAATAACATGTAAACTAACTTTTTCCAAAATATTAGAGCGTCAAACAATTCCTAGTTCACTCTAGCAATTTTTATGTAACTTTGAAAACTAATTCAGCTCTCTTTAAGAACCAAAACTTCATTTTGACATAACGGAATCATTACACAAGCGTTTGACGCAAATCTTAATTCCAAATTGCATAAATTTTCATAAAGAATACAGTAGTACACTTTTTATAAGCCAAAACAAAAAGCATGCAACTCAGAAAATTCAGATTATGAACAAAAGCTAGTCAAATCTTTAATTAAGCATATTTTAAGCATACGATAACGAAATCACGCAAAATTAAAGTCTAAAATTAATAACTTTTTGATATCTATTCATCTAAACATATTACAAGATCAGTAGACAAACTCATATAATCAGATCCATAACAATCAAATTCGGTTTTCATAACAAAGACAACAATCGAGCAAATTAACGACTAACGACAACTCTAATCGCAATCAATTGAGCACTATACATCAATACACTATGTAATTGACATAAAAACTGATCTAATAAAATTAAGGTTAGTGTTTATACCTTAAAATACAAATCAATTGGTACTAGCGTGTAGAGGACGATCAAAGGAAGCACTTTTGTGTTGAAGGTGCAAGCAAATAATCAAAATTGAATGGAGGATGATGATGTTGATGAAGTAGATGATGGGAGGGTGTTGGGGACTGATTTGAGTCGTGACTTTAAGGTTTGAGTGAAAGAGTTAGGATTAATTGCCTTTTTATACTAATTCCTTAATTAGGTTAGGGCTTAAATCACTAGTTAGTAACATGGGCTCAATTTAATCACATAAATGGGTGGGGTTAGGGGAATTTCAGCCATGAGGGTCCAAGAGGGAGTCCATGGTCTTGACTTGACTAGTTGATGTATTCCTTGTGTAGCCCGTTAGGTGTTGTGAGCCGAAAACGCAAACCGGAACGTTAAACGTCAATTTCTCGCGTTTATAATCTATATAAATTCTAATAAATTGAAAGTACTTTTAAAACATAATAATTATATAATATAATTATTAAAATTAAATTACATTATGCTTTGGCTTGCTAGTACGCTAAGTGTGGTTCGTTTCTAGTTGCCGTTAACCGTACCGGGTTCCCAGAACGTTAACCGGTCGTTAAAACGCATCCCACCAAGTTTAATTTATTAAATATATAATAAATTAAATATGTTTTTCTTAAAGTTAATAATTATTAAAAATAATTATTTTATCGTTTAACTGAGTTCCGTAAACTGAAAAGCTTTCTAGGCGATTTTCTTAATCGTAACGTTTTCTAGTTATTTCGCTAACCGAAATAAGTTCATAAATTAATATAACATATTAATTCAAGTAATCCACTAGGATCAAGTATGCATTTAATGCTGTTAAATACATAAAGTCTAAGTAATCACCGTTAAATATTTAACAGACAAGTAACGATAGTAAACAGAAAAAGTCGGGTTGTTACATTACCTACCTGTTATGAAAAATTTCGTCCCGAAATTTTAGTGCACGTCCGCCGTAGTCATCTCCTCGGAAAATAGTTGCGGATACTTTTGTTGCATCTGATCTTCACGTTCCCACGTGAATTCTGGTCCTCTACGTGCGTTCCTCCGATCTTTAACAATCGGTATGTTGCTCTGCTTTAAACGTTTGACCTTACGGTCCGTAATTTCAATAGGTTCCTCTATAAAATGAAGTCTACTATCAACTTGTATCTTTTCCAAAGGAATTATTAGATTCTCATCGGTCAAGCTCTTCTTCAAGTTCTACACATGAAACGTGGCATGAATTTTGTTGGGTTCTTAAGGTAGATTCAATCTGTAGCTTACGGGTCTAATTTGTTCAGTGATCTCAAAGGGTCCAATGTACCTTGGACTCAACTTGCCTCGTTTCTAAAACGTACTACACTTTCTCCTGTATAGCATCTCGAAAGGCGCAACTTTTATGTTTGTGTGATAACTATTGTTGTACGTGAATTCCGCTAGTGGTAGATGTACATTCCATCCGCTTCCAAAGTTAATAACACATACTCTTAACATGTCTTCTAATGTTTGGATGGTTCTCTCGCTTTGACCATCTATTTGCAGTTGATATGTTGTACTCATATCTAAACGGGTTCCCATTGCCTCTTGCAATGCTTGCCAGAATCTAGATGTAAATCTGCCATCTCAGTCAAAAATAATGGATATCGGCACTCCATGTCGGGAAACCACTTCCTTATATAGATCTGTGCCAACTTCTCCATCTTATCCATTTCCTTAATCGGTAGAAAATGAGCTGACTTTGTGAGACGATCAACGATAACTCAAATCGTATCAAAACCTCCCACAGTCTTGGGCAACTTAGTGATAAAATCCATTGTAATATTTTTCCACTTCCATTGGGGAATCTCTGACTGTGTCAGCAATCCTGATGGTTTCTGATGCTCCGCCTTGACTTTAGCACAAGTCAAGCACTTACCAACAGAGGTAGCGATATCAGTTTTCATGCTAGGCCACCAATACAGTGCCTTAAGGTCTTGGTACATCTTGTCGGATCTAGGGTGAATAAAATACCTTTTCTTGTGTGCCTCTTCTAGCACCAGTTTCCCTTAATCCGCCAAACTTCGGTACCCAAATTCTGTCGATAAAGTATCGGGTTCCATCGTCTCGAGTAATGAACTTCTTATCGATTCCTCGAAGTGATTCGGTAGCAACGTTCTCTTCTTTCAACGCCTCTAATTGTGCGTCATGTATCTGAGAAGTAAGGTTCCTTTGAATAGTCAAGTTCAATGCTCTAACTCGAATAGGCTTAACTCTCTCCTTCCTACTCAAAGCATCTGCCACTACATTAGCCTTACCAGGATGATAGCTAATGTCGCATTCTTAGTCATTCAATAGTTCGATCCAATGTCTCTATCTCATATTAAGCTGTTTCTGATCGAAAATTTGCTGCAAACTCTTGTGATCCGTGAATACAGTGAACTTAGTACCATACAGATACTGCCTCCACATCTTCAGTGCAAAGACCACGGCACCAAGTTCTAAATCGTGCGTCGTATAATTCTGTTCATGTACCTTCAGTTGTCGTGATCCATAGGCAATCACTTTCTTCCGTTGCATCAACACGCAACCAAAACACTGTCGCGAAGAATCGCAGTAAATCACGAAATCTTCATTTCGTTTGGGTACGGATGAAATCGGAGCAGTAGTCATTTTCTGTTTTAACAACTGAAATGCAGACTCATTGTAACGACGCTACTTTTTCCGTTATCTTTTACCATTTATTATTTAACGTCCGTTAATTGTTATTCGTACCACATCATTTCTATGACTTATATTATTATTTTAGTAATAATATATTCCTTATTATGTGTTATATGTATATTTGTATTCATATTTAAAAAAGTGCGTTTCTACGTGTCTTGGATTTCTATCTGGCGAATCTTTTCGGTTTTCAAACCAACGGTCAGACTTTTGAGATTTTTGAATCCCAATTATTTTAAATATGATATTTTTATATCATATGAATATATATAGTGTTTATATATTTTATTTGTCACGTATTTGTTATCTCTCCGAAAAATCAATCGCATAGTAGCGTTTTCGCGTTTCGGGCTTCGATCGGGCATTTGGGTTACAAGGAATTAAACATTTAACCAAATTGGGCCATGGTTCCCACCCCCATACCCCACCATCGGCCGAATTAATCCAAGGGGAGGGGGGGTATAGCCTCCTTGTTTTCATTTTTGAGATTTCACTTTTCATTTTACATTTTATCACATAACCTAGCCTTTATAATTTTCTCCCATCTCCTCCCTTTTCTCCTTTTGAAGTCGACGCCTACCACCACCACTAAACATCGTCATCTTCATAAAAAATACTTGGATCATCAAATTGTTTACACAATCGGATTCCTCATCTCGTTCTCTACGCGTCTACATAAATCAATTGTTGATTAGGGTATAAACCCTAACCCTAACTTTTTGATCTTTTCATTATTTTACTGATTTTAATGTTTATTATGATTGTATAGTACTTGTATGTTGTTGGATTGTTGATTGTATGCATAGAAACACTTGTTATAGCATGATTTCGGTTTGATTGATTTTGGACAGCAGCATATTCGACCATTTCAGGGAACTAAACTGATGTTTTTTATAAAATTAAAGTGTATAGATGTGTTCCTCTCATCAAGACATTGAATTTAGACTCCGGATTCATGTTATTTCGATTCCCGGAGCTCTAGTTATGATTAAAATGGTGTTTTATTGAAATCAAAATGTAAAAACGAATGTGTTCATGTTTGGTCCGACTTTGTGACCACTTTTGGAGTATTTGGGGTGTACTAGTGTGTTAGGATTGATGATTGGATGAAGTTTCATGTTCGGGTAATCGAAATCAGAGCCACGGATCACCCGTTATGACTAAAACTTGTTTTTGATCGGATTAAAGTCTCAAGTTGATTTATGGCTGATGGTCACGACTTGAGGGCTGTTTTTAGGGTGTTCTTGAGTTTACTAATGCGTCGGGTGGTGTGGTTGGACGAGGATATATATAAGACTCGTCAAAAACCGACACCCGAGGCTCAAGTTATGACCCGGTGAACATTTTAATTAAAACTTATGGTTATAAAATTTAACTTATGATATAAATAATGAGTTTCATTATTATTAAATTACTTATGATATAAAATTAATTAATTTAATTTAAGACTTATGATATATATATTTATTATTATATCATTTATTAATTACTTATGATTTAATTAAACTTTTAAATAAACTTATGATTAATACTTTTATTATTAATGAAAAATACTTATGATAAGTATTAGACTTATGTTATGAGATTATTGTTATGAGACTTATAATAAAGATTAAATAATTATTTAATTATTATAAGGCTTAGTTATTATTTAATTATAATTTGATTATTAAATACTTATGGTTTAATAATTATAATTAAATACTTATGATATGATTAATAATTCATTATTAATTAATAATACTTATGGTATGATTAAAAATTTATTATTAATTAATAATACTTATGTTATGACTAATAATTAATTAATTAATTAAATATGTATGATATATTAATTATATCATTTAAACTTATGTTAACTTTAATAATTCAATTTAATTTAATTAAACTTATGTTATGACATAATTATACATATATGACTCTAAATAACATTATAACTTATATTATTATTATAACTTACAGCTTTAAGAATTAATGTTGACTATGTTTGACCAAGGTTTACTTTCAAGTTAACTTTCGGTTGACTTTGACTTTCAGTTGACTTTTGTTGACTTTCTAATCAAGGAAGCTTTCCTAACTTAAAAACTTTCTAAAAATAGAAACTTTCTAAATATGGAAACTTTCTGAATATAGAAACTTTCCTAAAATAGAAAATTTATAAATATGGAAACTTTCCTAAAATAGAAACTTTCCTAAAATAGAAACTTTCCAAAAATAGAATATTTTTCCAGAAATGGAAACCTGCCAAAAATAGAAACTTTCTAAAAATAGAAAGTACGTGTTTTTACGCTGTCCTGATCAAATCGAAGTATACTGAGTGTTGTTCTATGTTTACTAGCAACAAGTACTATAACTATCATACTAAGACTTGACCTAAATTAGTTATTTATATCGACCTGCTTTATTTATAGGTCGGCGTTGTGATCATTCTTGATCACTTTACTTCGGGCAGTTTACGTTTCTGTGTTATTACTTCGTTTACGTTAAGGTGAGTTATAGTCCCATTTTCTATTTTAAATCTTTTGGGATGAGAATACATGCAATTTATTTTACATATTGGACACAAGTGGAATTTGGTTTAAATTATTCATTATGAGTCGAACAAAAATATTCCCTAATCTGTAATTGTAATCACTGGTTTCTACTGGTGAACGCGAATCCTATGGATAGATCTATCGGGTTTGACAACCCCATTTCGAGCTAGTCGCGCTAGCCATTTATAATCGGGATGTATTAGTACTTCGTTATTATTTGAAGATACACCTGTTCAGTGTATATTGTGTTTGGTAAGGGTGGAATTGGTTAAGTGGTTACCAGGTGGCTCACGGATAATGGAATAATGTTTTTATATGTTTTTGAGCATATAATTTTGTGGTCCAAAATGAGTTTTTATGTTTTCAAATATAAATTTTTATGGTTTAATTTAAATATTGTTTGCAATATTAAACCTATAATTCACTCATCATTTTTGTTGACAGTTACTTGCATGTTTTATTCTCAGGTTCATGATTGATTGTTTCTGCTGTGCTTAGAGATTCTGCATATTTTTGATGGCAGCTTTTGTTAAACATTAACTTGCATTCTATTTTGATTCATTAAATTGTGGGTGTTTGTTGACTTTGTTTTGGTCAACTTTTGGTCAAAAATTTATGTATGGTTTTTCTAAACTTACATATTTTGGGTAGGTTTCTTTTATAGGAAATTAGTTTTAAATAAAGAATGCATGGTTATTTATAAAATTCATATAGAGTTATGATCAAGCTGTGGGACCAAGATAACGATGGTCGACAAGTGTACTTTGACGGGTCGTTAAAGTTGGTATCAGAGCTTTGGTTGTAGGGAATTAGGCTGCATTGATGTCATTACACGAGTCAATAGGGTGCATTAGTGAGTCTAGTCTACAGCCCGGCATATAATATATTATTATATGTGATTATTTGTATCGTATTGGTATGTATATTGTTAGCATACATACATCTCTATTATGTTCTGAATCCGGGAGGAACTCCCATTCCGATTTAAACGTATTGTCCGACTCATATGAACTTATCCTTATAAGAACACCTCGGATAGTGAAATCGAGGGCTGTCCTTCTTGACTTCTGAAATTCTCGACATTTCTATGTCATCTATTATGGTTATGTATATAACGTTTGAGTTATATTACGCGAGATGTCATTCTTGACTTCTAAATGCTCAGCATTTTAATGTCAGCTATTATGTTGAGGTATATAACATTCTTGTTGTATTACGTGCCATTGTGCCGTTGTGCTTTGGGTGGCGAACCGTAAACGTCATTCTTGACATTTGAAGATTTTGAGACTTCAAAGACATTTTATGTCATCGTTACTCTTATTCATCACTTTTGATGTTTTTTGTGCTATCCTTAGCACATTGTTTAAGAAATCATTTTAGAGAAATTGTGTGGAAATTCGAAGTTGATCGCGTGTCCTGACCTCATGTAGTGCTATTGGAATGGAACTATGAATTAGTATAATATAATGACGTCAAGCCAACGTGATTATATTACGTTAATTCATATAGAAATTCTAATATTGTGACATGAGGAATAGAAAGCGAGTCAAAAAAAATTTTACATCGCTCATTCTGAAATTCCGATGTATTACATGGGTAAGGAAAATACTCATTATCTTATTTGTTAATATACGAGAAGCTCGTTTTAACCAAACTACCTATCTCATGCTTTATCCTTCATACCTCGCTTGTTAGCGAAAGCTTCGCACGTGAACAGTTTTGGCCAAGGACTTATGTCCTGATAATGGCCAAAATGACATTTAATTCATTAGTTTTCATGACCTCGTAACATTTTTTGATCAAATGCCGCACAACGATTCAAGTCCTTCACTCAATCTTCCACAATCTTATTTCAACACGTAACCTCTGAAATACGAATACTCTGTTTATCGGAATTTTTACACATTTGGTTATTTGTGCGGTCCCCACGAGATTTATGGACGAGTAATGGTAATAAAATTTTCTGTCACTTATGCAATTTATAAAATCATATATGTACGTGTAAAATCAAATAAATAAATTTATTTTTGTCTATTTTGGTTAGTACATACTAAATTATACCTTCAAATTATTTTAAAACCACTCCTTTATTGAGTCATTTGATTAAGTCAAATTTTTTTTTTTTATGTAAAATGGTACACGTTGAACATACCTCTAAATTACTAAGAACTTCGTTCCGTTTATGTTAACACATCAAACGTTTAAAGTTTTTTTTTTTTTTAAAACTCCTTTGATTGATTTTATTAAAAATTTCGCATTACTCTACAGTATGTTTAGATCACAGTTCTTCTCATCCTCCGTTTAAGGATGAAACTTACCATTAAGTTCATAGATAAAAATTCTTACGCCATTTTGGATGGCGGTTTTATAAATTGTCGGGAAGTCTTTGCGCTCATGAAATTTTTCCTTCTTATGGTTGGACATGACCGAAATGTGGACCGATAAATCAGTTTTCGGTGATACGTATAATGGTCACCCTGTTCTCAGGAATGGCACTGGGTGGGTTTCTACCCCAACTATTATTATAATTGGTATCACAGATAGATATCATACTAGACCATCTGAGAAGTTTCTAATCTTGATATTAACGGCTAACCGCAACACCCTCGTAAACATCAATCCTATGATTCAATACTTTGAGGTGCACGAAGAAATAAGTAAAACGGAGCTAAAACGAAGATTCTAGAGCAACAACGGTGAAAGACAAGAAATCAAGTTACGATCCAGTAAATCAAGACTGACCAGGCACAAAAACGGCCTGCCATACGGCTTGCCAAACGGCTTGTCAGTATGGCAAACGGCCCGCCAAACGGTCAAGCAAACAGCCTCAAGAAACGCCTTACCTTGCAAACGGCTTTCCAAATACGGCCTGCCAAACGGCTTGCCATCTGTTTGCAGGAAAAATCCTAGTCTATTTAAAGGGCTCTCTCCATCCATTCCAACACACACTCAACTTGCAATTCATTTCATATTTTCAAGTTTTTAGTTTTTAGTAGTAGTTAGCTTAGCTTTTATTTTCCGGAGGATATCCCGGCGAGTCCCTGCGATCTCGGGCAGATTTGTTCGGCCTTTTCAGGTTTTTATCCGAAACGCTTGTCTTTTGTATTAAACATGTGTTCTTACTTTTTATGTTTAATAATGTGTTCCGATATTGCCATGATAGCTTAATTAATCTGTATGTTGCCATGATAGAAGTTTGGGTTAGCGTAATTATGTTAATTTAGTACGATTACTGTTATATTACTGAACTAGGAAGTCTGATAGATTTATATGCTAGCATCTTAAGGATTGACCAACCTAGGTTATGATCAGTACTTGTCCACCTATATGAAATTAGCTACTTCATAGGATTAAGACCCCTGGTTATACTATATCTGAAGATTCTATGAACTTGGTATGGCCGGAGTTCCAGAGAGGCATCTAATGCACTTTTAGGACACGAAACTTAGGAATTGAGACATGAATGACCTAGTATGCCTATCGACTGTTCTGAAGAGACCTCTTAGGAGCTGTTAAGATCTAGTTAGTGCCTTTACTGTGTGACTCAAGCCTATTGCATGTTCTTGTTTGATTGTTGCCCTAGGTCTTAGTCATATCAACTGTTTAGGTATTCATTAGGTTTCTATCTGCTTTACTATCAGTATATTAATTGTGATGCTGTATAATGTTTGAATTGTTGTGATCTCATTAGTATGATGTAATGGTTGTTAGTTTTCATTTAAGGTTTTGCCAACTTAAACCGACGGATTCCTTCCGTTTGTGATCAGTGTTCAATCAACACGGCACGTTGTTATTCAGTTATCTAAACTGATAATGAGGGTTTGGATTAGAGCTTAACTCACTAATAAACCTAGTACTCTACTGAGGATAACCTCCAAGGTATTGTTACCCTTCAATTATACGACCAAGTGATATACTTCTCATTGCTCAAAGAGAACTCCAAGAGTTCAGAGACAAGTAGGTCTGTGTAATTGGCTCTTCCAACCAGATCTACATCATTCCAAGCATAGTCTTAACATAAGCATAATTACCTTTCCCTAACCCAATACTGATATATTAGTCAACATTTCCCTGATCTGCATACTCCGGATATCCTTCCACTTTATTTACTTTTTTGCATTTAGGACTTTTAGCTAAAATCAACTACTATCTTTTATCCAGGTAATTTAACTAAAAGACAGTTATCCACTTGATCTTCAATTTGTTAATCAGCAAAAAAATACGACACTAGGTTAACTTACACCTTCTACACCTTAGAAAGTAAAAGTAAATTTAGGCCCCGCAAAATATAAATAACAGAGACATTGTGTGCCACCGAATCGGACATCTTACGACCTAACGACATCGCACAAATAAAACCGTCCGTTAGTGGCATATCACTGTTCTTCTTGGCACTGCTGCTGGGGATCGAATTTTTTGATCGAGAACGATTTTAGAACAGACAAAGTATTGTTTGGTGGTGTCCAAGAAAGACAATTATACACAGACTTGGTTGTTGGATTTTTCGAATAGTATCCAATTATATTGGAACCAAAAGGATCCTGCCTCTCCGTATTCGGCCTGGCCACCTCGATACAAGTAATCTGTGAGAAATCTTATCAGTTAAGATATCCGATCTGGTTAGCGACCGAATTTCAAGAATAATTGTTTTTATTAAATTATCGATCCTTTTAGTAAATTAATATTTTCTAAAAGTTACTTTTAAGACTTTTTAAATAGAAAATTTAAAAAAAATGGAACAACAAGATACCCTTGCTTTTATGCATAAGTCATGTTTAGAGGAAAGAGGAGGACCAATCACCTTAGGAACCGAAGGAATTCCTGAAATCAGTTCACACACGATTAAACTAGTCAGTATGATCTGTAAATTTCAAGGATTATAGACTGACGATCCAAACTTTCATATAAACAAATTTATCAGTCTGGTTGACTCTTTTAAGAAGGAAGAAAACGAGAAAAACATTTTAAAACTTCATCTTTTTCAATATTCACTTTCTGCACACGCTTCAGCATGGTTTGACGAACTTAACTCGAATTCAATCCATACATGGGAGGATTTTGCCACTAAATTTCTAAACAAATTTTATCCACCCTCCCTGCAAACCTGTTTAAGAAATGACATCACAAATTTTTCTCAAAAAGAAAACGAGTCATTGTGTCTATCATGGAATAGAGTAAAGATGATGCTTAAAAGATGTCTGAATCATTCGTTAAGCCGAACAGACATAATCTGTACACTTTACAATGGTTTGACCAAGGATGATAAGTCTCTCCTAGACATGGCCTCGCAAGGCAATTTCATGTCCCGAACAGCAGATGAAGCATGGGATCTCTTGGACATAATAGCTGAATAACAGGAAGATTGGAACAATGAAGCTGCTGAGAAGGATGACGTCTTCGCTCATACGGTAAAAATGCTGGAAACTTGGTTACAAGATCTCACCCTCACTCTTCAAAGTTTACCAATTCCTAGAAACTCCGATGCTACTAGAACCCATCTAAGGTATCCTTACCCTAGATGGGCACACAAACAGCAAAATAGATCGGATCATAATATAATCTTCCCGTTGCACAAACCTACTCTCCACTCTAAGGAAATTTTAGCTGAATTTATGAAAAACCAATACATGAGAAACCTTCAAGTCATAGAATGCCAGAATAAGTTCGACACTTTGATAAAGACTTTTGAAGAATTAATCACTAATTTTCAGCTTACGCTTAAACGATTAACCACTAAAATTGATATAGAGTGTAGTGAGTTTGATGCCCTAGTAATTACTAGAGGAGGGAAGGAAACAACTGTTAACATACCCTTACAAGATTTTTTCGATAAGGAACCTGTGCCAATTGACTCAGTTATCAATCCACGAGAACCTATCTCTCCTAAGGCCCTGGAGATTATTCCGCGTGCTCGCATACCTTTCCCAGGTAGACTTAGGAAGGAAAAACAAGAAGCGCAATTCGCTAAGTATTGGGATATTATTAAGAATTTGCATTTGAATGTGCCACTAGTAGATGCTTTAGTAGAGATGTCAAACTGCGCTAAATTTTTCAAAGAACTGCTTTCAAACAAAGAGAGATTAAGAGAGATAGCTAGCTTTCCCTTAAGTGAAGAATGCTCGTTAGTGTTACAACATGGAATTCCCCCTAAGTTAGGAGATACAGGAAGATTTATGGTACCTTGCTACCTGCAAGATGTCCAAATTAGCAATGCGTTAGCAGACTTAGGAGCCAGTGTAAACCTATTGCCCTATTCATTATTCAAAAAGCTAGGATTAAATGACTTAAGGCCCACCAGAATGACTATCCAACTCGCGGACAGATCAGTTAAGATTCCTCAGGGAATAGCTGAAGATGTCCTAGTTAGAGTGGATAAGTTCGCGTTTCCCGTTGATTTCGTCATTATGGATATTGAGGAAGACACGAAGGTCCCACTCATTCTTGGCAGACCATTCCTAAATACTGCCAAGGCCGTAACTGACATTTACAAGAAATCTCTAAAGTTAAGGGTTAGAGGAGAAGAAATCACATTCAATGTTGATCGCCTCATGAACCATCCTAAGGAAGAAGATATGAATCTCTCCGATTCTTTTCAAGAACTCGTCAACGAATACCTGGAAGAGACTATCGCTATATGTAGTCAAGATTAAATTTCTAAGGATTTGTTCTTTACACCTCCTAAAGGAAATCTCGACAACCATTCCGCCATAAACCTTAGTCAACACATATCTCCCCTCTCTGAAAGTAACTTTCTTGGCAACACTATTCAAATAGCACCACTAGGACAAGGCATTCCTTTACCTCTATTAAGGAGAAGACCTAATGAAGAAACATATTTCATTCCGGTATATCAGGAACCCCACTCAAAAGAGGACTATGAGGAGTTTCTCGAACCTACCTTCGAAACTAAAGAAGACGTTTCTGAAGAGGAAGCATTAAGAAGGAAAATTTCTAGAAATGAAGAACAGATAGCATCAGTGACCGCTACTGAAGAATCAGAATTCTGGGAGAAGTATGACTCGTTAGTCCGAAAGGAGATAGTTAGGATGAAGCCATCTATCGAGGAACCTCCAGAATTGGAATTGAAGAAGTTACCCGACAATCTGGAGTATACATTCTTATAAGGAGAATCGCAACTCCCTGTAATCATCTCGAAAGACCTCACGCCATAAGAGAAGGCGAAATTGATTCAAGTTTTAAAATCACACAAGAAGGCAATTGCTTGGAAGATCTCCGACATCAAAGGGATCAGCCCCAACTATTGCACCCACAAGATCTTTATGGAAGATGATTTCAAACCTTCAGTTCAGAGGCAAAGAAGGGTCAACCCTATGATTCAAGAAGTCGTCAAGAAAGAAGTAATCAAACTTCTGGACGCCGGTCTGATCTATCCCATCTTTGATTCGCCATGGGTTAGTCATGTTCAAGTGGTACCCAAAAAGGGAGGGACAACAGTAATTCAAAATGAGAATAATGAGCTTATTCTAACTCAGGAAGTCACCGGTTGGAGGGTTTTCATAGATTATCGTAAACTAAACGATGCAACCCGGAAGGATCATTTTCCATTACCTTTCATCGATCAAATATTGGAACGTCTATCAGGAAATAAATACTACTGTTTCCTTGATGGTTTTTTCGGCTACTTTCAAATTCCCCTCGATCCAAAGGACCAAGACAAAACAACCTTTACCTGTCCTTATGGAACATTTGCTTATCGACGTATGCTCTTTGGGTTATGCAATGCACCAGCTACATTCCAGTGATGCATGGTAGCAATATTCCACGACATGATTGAACGTTGTATGGAAGTCTTCATGGACGACTTCTCAGTCTTTGGTAGTACCTTTGATTCGTGCCTTTCAAACCTTGACAAGATGCTCACCTGGTGTGAAGAGTCGAATTTAGTTCTGAATTGGAAAAAATGTCACTTCATGGTAAAAGAAGGGATAGTTTTAGGACATAAGATTTCAAAAGCACGAATAGTAGTTGAGAAGGCTAAGATTGAAACCATTACTAAACTTCCAAAACCTACCACAGTAAGAGCAGTAAGAAGTTTCCTAGGACACGCCGGTTTCTACCGATGATTCATTAAGGATTTTTCAAAGGTCACACGACCTCTCACTCATCTCCTAGGAAAGGAAGTCCTGTTCGTCTTCGATGAAGAATGTTGAAAAGTATTCAACTACCTGAAAGAACAGCTAACACATGCGCCCATCATGATAGCTCCTAATTGGAGTCTACCCTTTGAAATCATGTGTGATGCGAGTAATTTCGCAGTTGGATATGTGCTTGGACAATGGGTAGATAAACACTTTCATCCAATCTATTACGCAAGCAAAACCTTAACCAGATCTCAAGAGAATTACACTACCACGGAAAAGGAGCTGCTAGCAGTAGTATTCGCCTTCGACAAATTTTGTTCCTATCTCATCCTGTCCAAAACTACAGTCTATACAGATCATTCAGCCCTCAAATATCTATTTACTAAGCAAGATGCGAAACCAAGACTCCTACGATGGATCTTACTCCTTCAGGAATTTGATATCGAGATTAAAGATAAGAAAGGAGCAGAGAACGTCGCAGCATATCATCTTAGTCATTTGGAGAACCCAGCGATGGAAAAACTTGCTGAACAAGATATAAGAGATAAATTTCTGGAAGAACAGCTTATGAGTTTAGGACAAACTCACATAGGATCACAATTTACTGACACTCCTTGTTATGCCGACATGGCCAACTACTTAGTTGCCGGAGTAGTACAAAAGGGGATGAGTACCTCCTGAAGAAGGAAGTTCTTCAGGGATGCCAAGTACTACTACTGGGAAGATCCTTACCTGTTTAGAATTTGCCCTGATCAGATAATTAGGAGGTGTGTAGATGAAAAGCAAGCAGCAGGGATTCTTCACCAATGTCACCATGGACCAACAGGAGGTCATCATGGAGCAAACTTAACCGCGGGAAAAGTCTACGAATCAGGATTCTATTGGCCGTCTATATTCCGAGATGTTCAAGAGCTTGTAAAGCGTTGCGACGCATGCCAAAGGCAAGGTATTATCTCTATGAAGAATGAGATGCCTCAGACTAATATCCAAGCTTGCGAGATCTTTAATATATGGGGATTAGACATCATGGGCCCATTCCCAAAGTCTAACGGGAAGGAATATGTCCTCGTAGCAGTAGATTACGTCTCCAGATGGGTCGAAGCTCAAGCATTTCCAACTAATGATGCTAAAGTCGTCACCAACTTCCTGAAGAGACTCTTCTGCAGATTTGGAGCTCCCCGTGCTATAATAAGTGATAGAGGCACACACTTCTGTAATAATCAATTTATGAAGGTGATGCAACAATACGGAGTTACCCACAAAATGTCCACTGCCTATCACCCGCAGACCAACGGACAAGCAGAGGTCACGAACAGAGCACTCAAAAGAATCTTAGAATTAACTGTCTGCCATCATGGAAATAAATGGGCCAAAAAACTAGATGATGCTCTAGGAACTACACCCTACCGCATGATCTATGGAAAAGCCTGTCACCTTTCATTGGAACTTGAATATAAAGCTCTCTGGGCGCTGAAGACCTGCAACCTCTATCCCTCAGTTACCGGAAGACATAGGAAAATGCAAATGAACGAACTCGCCGAATTGAGAGACCAAGCATATGAAACGTCATACATCTACAAGGAACGAACGAAGCTTACGCATGATGCAAAATTGATTCCTACAAAGTTTGCCCCTGGAGATAAAATTCTTCTCTTCAATTCTCGGTTCAAGAAGTTCGCAGGAAAATTTAGATCAAGATGGAGTAGCCCATACAAAGTTGTACATGCTTTTCCACATGGAGCCGTGGAATTGGAAGGACCTACTGGTAACTTCAAAGTCAACGGTCACCAGTTGAAAGCTTATCTAGAAGACCACGATAAGGAGGAGCACCTCTTCTCCTTTGATCCATTCTGAAGATCTGACAAGGAAAAGTCGAGCTGTAACGACTTGATAAACAAAGCGCTCTTGGGAAACACCCCTTGCTTATCCTTTTTATTACTTATTATTATTTTCATTTCAATTATTTTCAGTCTTAAGATATTACCTCTCTGTACTAACAACTAAGCGCCATACTTGCGCTTAGTACTTACAAGTTTGTTGAATGTGTTCGGGCGAAATGCCAAGTTCAGGAGCTTCAGCTTACATCCCACTTCGCAGGAGGAGAACTCCTAGAGTTTACTCTTCCGGAAGCAGTGCTGATCAGAACAGGCCATCAACAGGGCAATTAGGCCCAAGGCGATTGATATTGGAGAGCGTTGAGGAGGATATTGGCACAGCACTGCTAGCTCCTCCCGTTCGACGATCTAGACATTTAGCCAGGAGACCAGCCGAGCACACACAATTTCCAGAAACACGTGAGCCACAGACGGTTATACATTACGGAGCCACTTTGATTGACCCTGATCTTGCATGTGAAAGGACCCGTTCATATACATTATAAACGATTCACAATAGTTGATTACATTGCGAGGTATTTGACCTCTATATGATACATTTTACAAACATTGCATTCGTTTTTAAAGGACAATCTTTCTTTACATCGAAAATTGACAGGCATGAATACCATTTCATAATATCCACTATCCAACTATAAATTGATTTAATAATAATCTTTGATGAACTCAATGACTCGAATGCAATGTTCTTCGAAATATGCTATGAAAGACTCCAAGTAATATCTTTAAAATGAGCAAATGCACATCGGAAGATTTCTTTAACACCTGAGAATAAACATGCTTTAAAGTGTCAACCAAAAGGTTGGTGAGTTCATTAGTTTATCATAATCATTTATTTCCATCATTTTAATAGACCACAAGAATTTCATTTCCAGTTCTCATAAATATACGTCCCATGCATAGAGACAAAAATAATCATTCATATGGTGAACACCTGGTAACCGACATTAACTAGATACATATAAGAATATCCCCTATCATTCCGGGATCCTCCTTCGGACATGATATAAATTTCGAAGTACTAAAGCATCCGGTACTTTGGATGGGGTTTGTTAGGCCCAATAGATCTATCTTTAGGACTCGCGTCAATTAGGGTGTCTGTTCCCTAATTCTTAGATTACCAGACTTTAATAAAAAGGGGCATATTCGATTTCGATAATTCAACCATAGAATGTAGTTTCAATTACTTGTGTCTATTTTGTCAAACATTTATAAAAGCGCATGTATTCTCAGTCCCAAAAATATAAAGGGTAAAAAGGCAAATGAAACTCACCATACTGTATTTCGTAGTAAAAATACATATAACGTCATGGAACAAGTGCAAGGTTGGCCTCAGATTCAAGAACCTAAATTAATTATATATATTTATGTGTTGGTCAATATTTGTCTAACAAATTAGGTCAAGTCATAGTGTACCACAATCCTAATGCTCGAGACTAATATGCAAAAGTCAACAAAAGTAAATTTGACTCAAAATAATTTCCAAAAATCTATACATGATTAATATACAGTTTAAATATCGTCGTTTTATATTTTTAAATATTTTTAAATGATTTATTAGAGTAAATAATATAATTTATTTATTAATAAATAAAATTTTATATTAAATTTATATAATAAAATATACTTTTATATATATTAAGTAATAAAATTTATAGGGTTCATTTAATATCATAAAGATAATATGATAGGTATTATTAAAGTAAGTTATTACACATAGTAAAATATGTTTGTATCACATATTTATTTGATAAAATAATATCTATAATGATAGTAAGTAAAAGTTGTATTATTTTGTAATAATAATTATTTTTATAAAAATATCAATATTTATAATTACTAAGATGACATTATGATAAAACGATAATTTTAATTATGATAACATTAATATTTACGATAATTTTTAATATTATGTTTAAAATAATAATTCTATTTAAAATAATAATAATAATGATATTTTATAGTAACAATGACATTTCTATTAAAATGATAATTTTTGTTAAAATGATAGTTTTAATACTAACGATACTTTTAATAATAATAGTAATGATAAAAATAATAAGAACGATAATTTTATCTAAATGAATATCTTATAATATTTTAAATTCATCATGATACTCTTACCCATTATTTTTTAATCATTTTGTTTAATAGCTTTTAATCGTCTTTTATATCGTGTTCATAATAATGATAATAATAGTAATCAAAATAATTAGGTGTTACAAATATTTATTTTAATTACACTAATATTAATAATGATAGGTACTATAATATTATTAACGATAATACTAATAATTATCTTAATGATAATATAGTAATAATAATAATAAGAATAACAATAACCATTTTTAAATAATGATATATATATATATATATATATATTAATAATGATAATAATAATAATAATACCAATAATAATAATAATAATAATAATAATAATAATAATAATAATAATTGGATAATAATAATAATACTAATTATAACTTTAACGATAATAACGATAGTAATAATAAAAAAATAACAATTTTTAATGATAAATCCCTTTTATTGATAAAGATAATAATAATGATAAGAATAAGATAAAACTAGAACGACGATAAAAACGACGATAATAATAATCATTTTTAATAAAAATATCGAAAATTCAATTGATTATAACTTCTAATCCGTTCATCGAAACCATTCGATATCTAAAGGAAAAGTTCTTAATTTTTCGCTAGCTTTCCAAGGACATGCATATCTTATACCTTATCTCAACTGCAAGTGTAACTAATTCAAGATTCAACCTAACATGTCTAAGGGCAATATCAAAAGTACAAGCATGCATAATCCTAAATACTCGAGCACTAGTCAGGGATACACTATTAGTATGTAAAAGTTAAATTATGAGTACTCACGTATCAATATTGAGATTCAATATTGCAGGAAAGGTACTTAGACGCAACGGAAATGATAAACACTATATTGACCTCACGAGCATACCCATGAACCATACTCAATCACCTCCATAGCTATAACCCATAATTTTCTTAATCCTATCCCACTCGAAAAACAATTTTGAAATCACTCGGACAGCACTCCGTCGTAATATTTTATGTATACTAATAATATCTTGAAATAATACGGAGTAAATATATATATGTAAATCGATTGAGAGAGTTTAGAGAAAAATATTTTCAAGTTTCTATGAAATAATGAAACCTATTGAATTCTATTTATAATAGATTTTTGAATTATTAAAGTGAATTATTAAAGTATGAATTATTAAAGTAAATTATTAAAGTATGAATGATTAAAGTGAATTATTAAAGTATGAATTATTAAAGTGAATTATTAAAGTATGAATTATTAAATTGAATTATTAAAGTATGAATTATTAAAGTGAATTATTAAAGTTAAAGTAAAGTAAAAATAAAGCAAAGGTAAAGTTTAAGTATAGTAAAAGTATAAAACTATGTACGTATAATACATGTATAAATATATATAATATTAAGTTAAATCGTTATATATATTTAATAAAATAAAATATAAATATCATTATCTTTATCATACTAGTTAAGTAATGAGTTGTCAAAAGTGGTTCTAGATATTTATAAAAGTTATATACGTTTTAATAATAAAGTTCTTTTTAAACTGAAAATGTTTTTGTACGTTTGAAACTAAATAGATCAATTGAGTCTTTATGAGATTCAATCTTCCACTATTCTTTGTCTAGTTCTCAATGATTAACAATTTGTTCTTATTTATAAATCACTTTACCATTTTCCGAATATTGTTAAAATGGAAAGATTTCTCAAATCAACGTGGGCCTTTCAACAGAGACTTGTAATCATAATTCAATATATCTGATAATTCAATCATTTGATCTTATCTTCTAATTCCATTGATAAACATTTTGAAACAGATACAATCATATAAAGTATTTAATCTAATATTTTGTTTACGTTTCAAGTTATAATATATATACACATATACAAATATAATCATATTCGTTTAATGGTTCGTGAATCGTTGAAACTTGGTCGAGGTTGAATGAATGTATGAACATAGTTTAAAATTCTTGAAATTTAACTTAACAAATATTGCTTATCGTGTCGGAAACATATAAAGATTAAATTTTAAATTTGGTTGGAAATTTTCGGGTTGTCACAGTACCTACCCGTTAAAGAAATTTCGTCTCGAAATTTGAGTGGAAAGGTCGTGAATGATAATAAGTATGTTTTCATGATGCATACGGGCTGAAAATTAGAGTTTTATCATTAGCAAATAATTTGAATAAACAATCCATTTATATGAAGAGTACGAATGAAGCTAACATAGAAGAGTGAAATGAGTAAGTGTAGATTCATCTTATCATTTGACGTAGATATGATTGATTCCCAGATTTCAAGGGATTTGAAGAAAATATTCTTAATAAGATTTGACTCTCCGGTAATCAAGGGAATTAGGATCCGTTTTAAATGCGATCGTCCATTTTAATTGTTCTGTCAGAGATTTTCTTATAAATTCACCTCCTTCGTTTCCTTACAACTCACACCTTCTATTGATGCATTTTATGCAAGTCCCTAGACATCTACCCACGTCCATTGCAGGTACAACAGTTTACAGGCCACCATGATTGCTCGTTATTATCCTATCCGTGTTTGTATGTGGTTACAGGAACTGTAGGAACAAGATTTAGATGTTTGACTATGTTAGATTTATTCAGATGTAAGAGTGAAGCCTCACTAGTACGGCTGACAGGCTCATACGCACGGTTGATGCTGAGCTAAGTCACAATTACAACCTAAATAAGAAGACACGAGTGAGTGATCACCCGTACGGCTGATGAAGCCAACTCGTACGTGTGATGAATGAATCGTATGGGTGAGTCAACAGCAGGGGTATATAAAGTCTTATGTTCTTCATTTTAGGTTAAGCCTCTCATTTGTTACACTCACTCAGATCTAGTGAGCTCTTCCGATTCTCTCTCAGTCCAAATCACCCAGGTGGTGAATAATAGCTCTAGGTGTTGATCTAATCACACTTGATTTAGTTGTGGTTTGACTAAATTAATTAAAAAAAAACTTAACCTATTCACTAGAGGGTTTGATTCACTTATTCTTCCATTGTGTGAGTTAAATCTATTGATTTCTAAGTCCCTAGTCATGTTTCATCACCTTCTATTCTTTCCCCCTCAACTCATATTTTAAAGTATTCATCAATATGCTCCATCCAGTTCTGATTCTCGATATACTTCTAACTTTCATATCGGTCATTCTTCTTTTTCATCTACCGCCGAAAGAATCTATTTACTTCTACTATACTCTTGGGTTTATAGTGTTTCTAGTTCTCCCGTGTCTTTATATTGCTATATGCATCGATATATTTGGTTTATAATTTCTGGTTTATCGTTAGGCTTTATATGTTCCCTTATATTTCAAAGTCTCTGCTTCTGTCTTCTATAATCATTATCATTCACAGTTAATGCTCTCTTTTATTTGCTGCAATTTATACCCCAATTTCTATTTCGGAGTTTTGTCCTTTCGTTTCTTTTCTTGCAATTAAGCACCGCTTGTAATGGTCCAGAATTCACATATATGAATTTCGGAATGAACATTGTTAATGTTCTAGGAAGAAAATTGTGATGGCACGATCTTAACTTGTCAAATTACTAGAATACCTTGAAAAAGGCCGAATCATCCAGAAATATTTTCTTGATATTTTAGAGGTTAAATAGAATACAAAGTCATATAACATGGCACATGATGATGTTATGATCTGTGAATCATCACGTTCCATTTAGAAACTCAGCATGACTTACTGTAATATAATCACGTTGATCAAGTGTCATTATATTATACTAATTCATGCTTCAGTTCCCAACACTACTTCAAAATATTCCTATTTTAAACTTGAATGTTTCAGAATTTAGAAACTAAAATAGTTTCTTTTATGATGTAATACAGATAGCGCGAAGAGGTAAATGATTTTAAATAAGAAAAAATAAGAAAATATCTTCAGAAATATGGAGGATATTTATAATGAAAGATATGATGATATTTTAGAATTTCTAATATCAGAGGATGATGAAGAATATTGTCTGCAGGGGTTTAGAGTCAGGAGCAAGGTATTCGTTAATGACTTCAGCAGGTACTGAATCATTTGGATCCTTTGAAGTCAGGTTCAGTCTTTGTAATTTGTCCACAGCCTCCTTCCTACTTTGCTCAATCCGTTTTCCAGTTCCAAAACTTCTCTTTTTCTGCGCTTTGCCAGCACACTTCATCATTATCATCCAGCTTTTACCGTTTAAAGTCGTTTATAGTTTTTGCTGCTTCATCAGCATTTTTTCCATTTTCGGAGAACCAATTCGTAGTTCGGAGTGTTTTTCAGAAACTTCACATTCAAATTAAGTCCAGAAGATAGACGTTATATATACACATATAACTGTTGGCGTAGACATGCTGCGAGATTTCAAAATACTGATTGCTAATTCCCAATGATTCGTATGGCAATTCTCATTACAAGATGCGAATGAGTAAATGATGGGGTTTCAATAAATAATTATAATGAATTTTTGGAGAGGCTAAAGTCAAAGGGTAATGAAGTTGTTGGTACATCTACTAATAATGTGGTGGAATGTAAAAGGTTCCCTGGTAACGATGGTGTATATCTCAAGGTTATAATAAGGTTAGTCTGACTGAAAAGTCGAAGTTGACTTGCTAGAGCTGTGACAAAACTGGCTACTTTGAATAGGAGTCGCAAAGTTATTTTTGCTAATAATTGCCAAAGAATCTGACGCGGATACGTTGTTTAAACTTTTACATTGGTTTCAAGAGTTTTTCGAGTACATAACTGTGGGTAACATGTGGTTGGATCATCATCTCGATTGCTCATCATTCGAAGTGTCTTCAGAAATTTTCGAAGGGTTTGAACACAGATTGTAATCGTTAACATACATTTGATGTTCTAACACAGTTTTGAAGTCAAAATATAGCTTGTGAAAGATGTAAGGATCTAAGAGTGATGATTTTGGTCATATCTCGAGTTGAATTTTGAGATTTCAAAATCAGAATATGTAATTAAATTTTGAATGAGTATGGTTGTTTTGATTTCTATAAAAGAATGTATATTGTTGTGAAAGTAGGGAGTATAATGGATGATTTGCTAAATCAGATTCGAAGAATGTAACATATTATTTGTGAATTTATATATCTCTTGGGTATTACCTACCCGTTAAAAAAAATTTCACAATTAATATTTTGTACAAAAGAATTTTATTACAGTCTTTATGAAAATATATATATGTATATTTTCTTCAGATGTAACATAGATTTAATGAGTTAATGTTAAATTAAACTCATTTGATTTACGGTTGAAACTAAAATTGAATAATCTCTAAAGGCTTTAAAAAGTACATAACTTTTACGCAGTATTTCTTTAATGACATTGAAATTATGAATCAATACTTCGTTATTTGTTGATGTATGATGTTTGGTTCGTGGAATTCTTGTGAATTTCGCAAAGTACGAATGATTTTATCTGAAAAGTTTCGGGTACATCGATGATGAAAGTGTAAAATCAAATATATACTTGATTTATTATGAATTGGAATTTGTTGAATTGCGACAGAGATTGTAGTTAACGCTGGTTAAGTTGCGGCGAAGGACGTACATTATTTCATATTTGTAATATGAATTAACCGAGTAGTTAAGATTCACACACAATAGCTTAGCACGGAAAGATTTATTTCAAAATATACATATACATATATATAATAATAATATACATATAATTTCTTCAGAGGGAATGAGTTAATTCTTCATAACTCGTTGATACAATATACACGTTATTGATTCGTAATGATGTCCACAGTGATTCTTGAACTGACGGAGTTTGTGATGTTATCGTTGTTGTTGATTCGGATGTTGACTGTACTGACGATGCTGGTAACGTTGACGGTACTGTTGATGCTGTTGGTAAAGAAAGTTTAGCTTGTTAATCACACACCATTTTTGTCAGGGTTTCTACTCTTCCTTCTATCATTTTGGTTCACTTAACTGATTTATGGTTAGGGCTAGATAAGATAATCTCTAAGACTTTAGAGATTACATAATCGCCGCGGAATGTTTCTCCAATGAAGTTATGAATTAATACTTCGTCAGTTATTGTTGTTGGTACTCCTTGGTATCTATGGTGCGTATGACGTTGATGCTCGTGGGACAGGTTGTGAAGTTGAGGTTTACGACTCGGTTGTGGTTGGAGGTGGTAATGGTACTGTTGGCGTTGATGATGGTGGTACTGGTTATGCTGCTGATGCTGCTGCTGGTGTTTGTAATCTCTGCACCATATTCTCCAAAGCCACTACCCGAGCGCGAAGCTCGTTGACTTCTTCTATTATACCGGGGTGATTGTCGGTTCGGACGAGCGGATAAATATAATCTAAAATTTGATGTAATATATAATCGTGACGAGATACTCTGGAAATGAGCGAGAACATGGTGTTTCGGACAGGTTCACCGGTAAGTGCTTCAGGTTCTTCGTCAAGAGGGCAATGTGGTGGATGGAAGGGATCACCTTCTTCTTGTCTCCAATGATTGAGGAGGTTACGAACCCATCCCCAATTCATCCAGAATAGGTGATGACTGATTGGTTGATCTATTCCGGTTACATTGCTTTCGGAGCTTGAATGGGATTCCATTTTGGAATCTGGGCGACTTGAACTGATGACGAATTCCATTTCGTACGATTGGATAAAGGATTTTTTTTTTCGATATGAAATGATTTTGGCTAAAGGATGGTATTCTAATTACATATAATATATATATATATATATATATATATATATATATATATATATATATATATATATATATATATATATATATATATATATATATATATATAGATCAAAAGATTTCGTAGATTACAGAGGACTTTGCGGGATATGTCAGGCAAAGTTTAAAGTAACAGATACGATAAGATATGATTTAGCAGATATGCTAAGATATGAATTTTTGTCTATACACTATTCATGCAATCAATGCAGCAAGACGTGTCTTAGACTAAAAATGATAAGCAGGTAATTTCCTGAGGATGATAAGTAGTTAATTTTCGACACAAAATGATAAGCAAAACTTTTGACATGCAGACGTCGAAGTCCAGACTCACTAATGCATCCTATCGACTTATCAGTTAGACACACTAATGCAGACCTGGTTCGCTAAGACCACCTCTCTGATACCAACTGAAAGGACCCGTTCATATACATTATAAATGATTCACAATAGTTGATTACATTGCGAGGTATTTGACCTCTATATGATACATTTTACAAACATTGCATTCGTTTTTAAAGGACAATCTTTCTTTACATCGAAAATTGACAGGCATGCATACCATTTCATAATATCTACTATCCAACTATAAATTGATTTAATAATAATCTTTGATGAACTCAATGACTCGAATGCAATGTTCTTCGAAATATGCTATGAAAGACTCCAAGTAATATCTTTAAAATGAGCAAATGCACAGCGGAAGATTTCTTTAACACCTGAGAATAAACATGCTTTAAAGTGTCAACTAAAAGGTTGGTGAGTTCATTAGTTTATCATAATCATTTATTTCCATCATTTTAATAGACCACAAGAATTTCATTTCCAGTTCTCATAAATATACGTCCCATGCATAGAGACAAAAATAATCATTCATATGGTGAACACCTGGTAACCGACATTAACTAGATACATATAAGAATATCCCCTATCATTCCGAGATCCTCCTTTGGACATGATATAAATTTCAAAGTACTAAAGCATCCGGTACTTTGGATGGGGTTTGTTAGGCCCAATAGATCTATCTTTAGGATTCGCGTCAATTAGGGTGTCTGTTCCCTAATTCTTAGATTACCAGACTTTAATAAAAAGGGGCATATTCGATTTTGATAATTCAACCATAGAATGTAGTTTCAATTACTTGTGTCTATTTCATCAAACATTTATAAAAGCGCATGTATTCTCAGTCCTAAAAATATAAAGGGTAAAAAGGCAAATGAAACTCACCATACTGTATTTCGTAGTAAAAATACATATAACGTCATGGAACAAGTGCAAGGTTGGCCTCACATTCACGAACCTAAATTAATTATATATATTTATGTGTTGGTCAATATTTGTCTAACAAATTAGGTCAAGTCATAGTGTACCACAATCCTAATGCTCGAGACTAATATGCAAAAGTCAACAAAAGTAAATTTGACTAAAAATAATTTCCAAAAATCTATACATGATTAATATATAGTTTAAATATCGTCATTTTATATTTTTAAATATTTTTAAAAGATTTATTAGAGTAAATAATATAATTTATTTATTAATAAATAAAATTTTATATTAAATTTATATAATAAAATATACTTTTATATATATTAAGTAATAAAATTTATAGGGTTCATTTAATATCATAAAGATAATATGATAGGTATTATTAAAGTAAGTTATTACACATAGTAAAATATGTTTGTATCACATATTTATTTGATAAAATAATATCTATAATTATAGTAAGTAAAAGTTGTATTATTTTGTAATAATAATTATTTTTATAAAAATATCAATATTTATAATTACTAAGATGACATTATGATAAAACGATAATTCTAATTATGATAACATTAATATTTACGATAATTTTTAATATTATCTTTAAAATAATAATTCTATTTAAAATAATAATAATAATGATATTTTATAGTAACAGTGACATTTCTATTAAAATGATAATTTTTGTTAAAATGATAGTTTTAATACTAACGATACTTTTAATAATAATAGTAATGATAAAAATAATAAGAACGATAATTTTATCTAAATCAATATCTTATAATATTTTAATTTCATCATGATACTCTTACCCATTATTTTCTAATCGCTTTGTTTAATAGATTTTAATCGTCTTTTATATCGTGTTCATAATAATGATAATAATAGTAATCAAAATAATTAGGTGTTACAAATATTTGTTTTAATTACACTAATATTAATAATGATAGTTAGTATAATATTATTAACGATAATACTAATAATTATCTTAATGATAATATAGTAATAATAATAATAACAATAACAATAACCATTTTTAAATAATGATATATATATTAATAATGATAATAATAATAATAATAATACAAATAATAATAATAATAATAATTGGATAATAATAATAATACTAATTATAACTTTAACGATAATAACGATAGTAATAATAAAAAAAATAACAATTTTTAATGATAAATCCCTTTTATTGATAAAGATAATAATAATGATAATAATAAGATAAAACTAGAACGACGATAAAAACGACGATAATAATAATCATTTTTAATAAAAATATCTAAAATTCAATTGATTATAACTTCTAATCTGTTCATCGAAACCATTCGATATCTAAAGGAAAAGTTCTTAATTTTTCGCTAGCTTTCCAAGGACATGCATATCTTATACCTTATCTCAACCGCAAGTGTAACTAATTCTAGATTCAACCTAACATGTCTAAGGGCAATATCAAAAGTACAAGCATGCATAATCCTAAATACTCGAGCACTAGTCAGGGATACACTATTAGTATGTAAAAGTTAAATTATGAGTACCCACGTATCAATATTGAGATTCAATATTGCAGGAAAGGTACGTAGACGCAACGGAAATGATAAACACTATATTGACCTCACGAGCATACCCATGAACCATACTCAATCACCTCCATAGCTATAACCCATAATTTTCTTAATCCTATCCCAATCGAAAAACAATTTCGAAATCACTCGGACAGCACTCCGTCGTAATATTTTATGTATACTAATAATATCTTGAAATAATACGGAGTAAATATATATATGTAAATCGATTGAGAGAGTTTAGAGAAAAATATTTTCAAGTTTCTATGAAATAATGAAACCTATTGAATTCTATTTATAATAAATTTTTGAATTATTAAAGTGAATTATTAAAGTATGAATTATTAAAGTGAATTATTAAAGTATGAATGATTAAAGTGAATTATTAAAGTATAAATTATTTAAGTGAATTATTAAAGTATAAATTATTAAAGTGAATTATTAAAGTATGAATTATTAAAGTGAATTATTAAAGTTAAAGTAAAGTAAAAATAAAGCAAAGGTAAAATTTAAGTATAGTAAAAGTATAAAACTATGTACGTATAATACACGTATAAATATATATAATATTAATTTAAATCGTTATATATATTTAATAAAATAAAATATAAATATCGTTATCTTTATCATACTAGTTAAGTAATGAGTTGTCAAAAGTGGATCTAGATATTTATAAAAGTTATATACGTTTTAATAATAAAGTTCTTTTTAAACTGAAAACGTTTTTGTACGTTTGAAACTAAATAGATCAATCGAGTCTTTATGAGATTCAATCTTCCACTATACTTTGTCTAGTTCTCAATGATTGACAATTTGTTCTTATTTATAAATCACTTTACCATTTTCCGAATATTGTTAAAATGGAAAGATTTCTCAAATCAACGTGGGCCTTTCAACTGAGACTTGTAATCATAATTCAATATATCTGATAATTCAATCATTTGATCTTATCTTCTAATTCTATTGATAAACATTTTGAAACAGATACAATCATATAAAGTATTTAATCTAATATTTTGTTTACGTTTCAAGTTATAATATATATACACATATACAAATATAATCATATTCGTTTAATGGTTCGTGAATCGTTGAAACTTGGTCGAGGTTGAATGAATGTATGAACATAGTTTAAAATTCTTGAAATTTAACTTAACAAATATTGCTTATCGTGTCGGAAACATATAAAGATTAAATTTTAAATTTGGTTGGAAATTTCCGGGTTGTCACAGCATGGGCACTACTCAGAGATCAGTAGAGACTCTACAGAGCTCTGAGAGCATACCTCCAGCGCGAGGGGATGCCGCGCAGTACTCTGGGCCCGTCTTCATTTAGCCTAGCGTGACGTGTTCAGCCGACACAACAAGCTACGCCCAGGCGTTCCACACCGACCTCAGTTCACTCAGTTGCCTCAGCTGCACATGCTACTCCTATTCCCATCACGCCGCCTGCTCCAGTCACCGAGCCAGTTCCAGTCACTGAGTTACCAGAGGGTTGTCACCTAGTCACTATCCCCATTTCAGTTGAGCCACCAACGGCCCAGGCATTTGAGATCACTGGGAGCATACCTGACGAGGAGCCTTTCCTGAGCTTATCCCACCTGGAGATGCTGTCAGACTTATGTCTAGATTCTCTACTAGGCCCTGAGTTGGATATAGGGCAACCTCTCGAGTACTTGCCGACACTAGACGATGATGAGATCTTAAGATACTTCGCAGAGCCGACTCAACACATTGACCAGGATAGTATCCCATAGACTACTTTATCTTTTAGTTTTTATCTTTTTGAAGCATTGTACTAAAAAAGTTATATATATTGGAAATGCTACCTTTCTCTTTTTGTTCTTCATGCAGAAATATTATCAAAAGAGACTGGTCCCTAGGAGATTGACTGTAGGAAGGCCCAGTACTAGGAAAAGTAACACGACCATAGGGAAGTAATACATCCTCAAACCTATTTTAATTATAACGCACTAAAATCTCTAAGTGTGGGGTAACCTCCGCAACTAACTTAGAATTTTAGAAGTCAATGTCCTTAATTTATAAAATATTAAAATATTCTTTCTAGAGAATATTAGGGACAATGTTCTTCTAAGTGTGGGATAATGGGTAAAAGGTCGAAGTTTTAAAAGTCAAGTAACCATAAATTGCCAAGTTTTGAAAAATTCTTTTGTCCAAAAGTAATTAAGCAATGGATATTGGGTAATTTTGAAAAATTCTTACTTTGTTTTTGCTCAAAAGATCTAATAAAATTGCTAGAAATCGGTTTTTGGAACATTTATTAGAACGGAACGATTAAGCTGAAACTTATGTTTTGTGTCAAAAGATTTCTTTTAAGAAAATATGTAAAAGGCTACGCATGATCAAGCACGACCCCTACTCCCAAAAGGTGAGGAATCTTGGACCTAAAGTATCTGTATGACCCATCAAATCTGCAGTACTTTGTTATTTCAATTGATGAGCGTGCCGGTGTACGGTTCAAGTTAGAACTTGGTTCAGACATACGTTTCAAGACCAATGGTTAGTAAGCACCATACGTGGTGCAGGTGCGATACTCCTTCCGAAATCATTCTGAATAGAGAAGAAAAAAAGCCATCCATTTCCGTTTCCACTTCACGCAATTTAAACCGACCAACTCACATAAAGAGTTGATGAATCAGAAATATGAACCCCAAATTCACTCCCAAAATTCACCATTTACCATTCACTCCCCTTTCCATCAAAAGATCCAGAGATCAATGAAGAGATAGATCGATCAAATTCGCTTCAAAAGCACTTGTTGAAAGATTCCGAACCCCTGATTATTTTTGATAGGTCAAAGACCTATTTTCAGTGGATTATCATTTCCTCTCTGGGCACCAGGAACAAAAGACAAAAGTTATGAAGAAAGGGTATGCCGAAAAAAAAAATGATGATTATGAAAGAGCAAAGTCTCTAGAGCAAAGTCTCTAATAAGTCAAAAAGAAACCCGAGAAGATGCCCTGAAGAAGAATGCTGGAAGAGCAAAAGAAAATTCTAGACAAAGTCTTAGCAAAATCCGCCTCTTCTGAAGAAAACTTTTATGGAATTCTAAGCCATTCTCTATCCAAAATGGATACTCTGAAGAATCAAAGTCTATCAATTCTCTCAAAAATCAAAAGATCTGGATACCTTTCACCAAATTCATAAAATTCCAACCAAACCCTATAACCCGTCTTCCTCTTGAAAGAATGCTTAAGAAAAAGATCAGTGCCGTCCTTAGTTAATCGGTGGAGATATCGATGCTTTACCAAGCCTATGATGAGAACTGTTACACGACTGGCTTCTGAGCGACAATACAATTAGAATAGGACACCCTAAACACTTGAGTGATATGAGTGATCCGCTAGTGAGGAGCCTTGATATCGGCTAAAAAGTCATGTTTTTACCCCCGATATTGAGTCCCAAAAGCATAAAGATTAAAACTTTGTCGGAATAATTATCGCTTTTTTAGTTGATTTTGTTGATTAAGTAATTACGAAGGCGATGCAAAAAGAATCAAGTAAAACGGAGCTAAAACGAAGATTCTAGAGCGAAAACGGTGAATGACAAGAAATCAAGTGATGATCCAGTAAATCAAGGCTGACCAGCACCGAATACGGCCTGCCATACGGCCTGCCATACGGCCTGCCAAATGGTCCAGCAAACGGCCCCTTAATACGGCTTTCCATGCAAACGGGCTGCCAAATACGGCCCACCAAACGGGCTGCCATACGGCCTGTCAGTCGTTTTCTGGCAAAAACCTAGTCTATTTAAAGGGCTTTCTCCATCCATTTCAACACTCTCTAAATTTTCACCAATCAAATTCAGTTATATTTTACTTTCTAGATTCTTGTTTATTTTTCTTTCTCTTTTACAACTTCACGACTTCCTCTCTCTGGGTTACCCCGATCGATCCGGAGAGAGGGAAGCATGAAACGAGTTAGGAAATAGTTAGTAGTAGTATCTAGCTTAGTATTGTAACACTTATGGATATTCAAGAAGAAATACAAGTGTTATTCCGTCAGCATCATCTGGTACCATCTACCCTTTTCCTCTATTTATTTATCATAATGTTCTTGTTTGATGTTTGTGATTTATTAATACTTGAAATGCGTGTTGTCATGATGTGTGAGTAATTGCTTGATTGTTTGCCATGATTTAATAATGTTAGTTAGGGATGATTATAGTTCCGTTCTCGCTTTTTGTCTATGATATTAAACCTCGTTATTATCGTCCTTCCACCAATAAACGTGATTAAAACCTTTTATAAAGTCGACTATTATAAAGGTAATTAGTTATCTGTGTTTATACATTGGTCAAGGTATAAACCCATCGGAAATACTATAAAGTACATGGGGAATTACTGTAGGACCAGATCAAGACATTGGTCAAGAGTATAAGACTCGAGGAAATACTGTTGTAACAGTAGAGTACAATGTTGATGTACTATAGGACCACTTGAGCATGGTCAAGGTTAGAAGCTATGGAACCACTATAAGTCTAGTACATGGTGGATAACTAAGGGATTTATTGGGTAGATTTAAGTAAGAGCTGGTTTAAGTCATAAATGGGAGTTTAACGTACTACAATAGAAACTAAGCTTATGAATCTTCAAGGATGACTGAGAACTATCAGATGTTCTAATCTGTCTAGAAACCTTTAGATTTTACCACACCATTGACAGAAAGGGATTCGAAACACAATCATAACCACTCACTTGGGTGATACACTAAGGTGTTAAGAAAGGTTGGATATTCTATATATAAGGCTATGCTACTTTATTCGTGCGCCCAAGGTATGCACTGCATCCAAGATGGGCCGCTTATATCCTTAAACCGGATAAAGCATCGGGAGTTGAGCATAGCCCATCCGATCAGAATCTTCAAAGCCTAATCGGGAAACTGCTTAGTTGGGAATCTAGTGTTCACACCAAGGTATATCTATCCAAGGAGTGTCTCATAATCATCCCGACACTACGTTATCTTAAATCATGGTGAACCACGTCTTCTCTGTCCTTAGTTGTTGCATGCTAGCTAGCTTAATTTAGTTATATTGCTTTAATATCTTAATTTACAATTATAAATCAAATGAACCCAACTATTGCCTTTACACAATTTGATATTCCGGATAAAAGTGGTGTCTAGAATAAACCGGTTGGACTTGGTTGTTGGATTTTCAGAACAGTCGCCAATTTATTGGGACCAAAAGGATCCTGCCTCTCCACACAAGGGGTGCCTGGCCACTAGTCTTGGATACTAAATTGTGTATAAACCCAATCTTAGTTACTAAATTATCTAGATAAGCTCCGCTTCAAATTCGACTGCTCAAGGAACGACCCTAGGTCATATTTGCCCTTGCTAACCCATAGGAAGGAATAATAGATTTAGGCCCAGCATATATAAATTAAAGAATCAACTTCTTCTGTTGATATCCTGAATTGATGTTTTGCGACCTAACGACACCGCATAAATAAACCGTCCGATTTGGGCATATCAGGAGAGTAGTTAAATTTTTGGTGTCGCTGTCGGGGAGCGGTAGTACGATTTGGAGCTTGTTTAGATTAGTTAGTTTTTAAGAGACCCTTTTGACTGAGACTAGCTTTGTCAAAAGTTACTAGTTTACCGTAGTTAGGTTAGATAATATTAGCTTAATTTAGTTTAATTAAAAAAATTTAAAATGGACTTCCTTATCAGTGATCCTTTAGGATGGTTTAACCTACTTAGACCGCTAAGAATTCTTCCGACACATCCTTTCTTCTATCCGATATCATACATTGTACCCATCCGACGAGATCCACACTTACCTGCCGATAGTTCGATGATGGACGCACGCATCACTCTTACTGACATCACCAAACCCTCGTTAGAAGGACGAGGAGGACCGATACTCTATCCAGAGGTTAACAGAGCGTCTTTTGTGCTTAAGCATAGCATTATGCAACTCATTCAGAACCATTTCCAGTTCCTTGGTTTACCAATTGACGATCCCAACTCTCACTTAGATAGATTCCTCTCCTTATCCAACTCATATAAGCAAAACGGGGTTGAACAAGATGTAGTTCGTCTGTATCTGTTCCCCTATTCCTTAACACTTCATGCAAAAGCCTAGTTTGAGGGGTTAGAACCCAATTCTATCACCTCATGGGAGGAAATGGCAACAACTTTCTTAATCAATTACTTTCCCCCATCAAAACAAATCAGACTTAGGAATGACATTGTAAACTTTCAACAAGCATACGATGAATCACTCTACACTGCATGGGAAAGATTCAAACACTTGCTTCAAAGATGCCTGAATCACCATCTTGAGAGCTCTGATCAGATTTTGACCTTTTACAAAGGTCTGAATCAGAACAACAAGTCTACTCTTGATGCTGTTTCTCAAGGTAACTTCATGAACTTCACTGCTGACGAGGCCTAGAGATTGATCGAGGAGATGACTATGCACCATCACGATTGGAACACGGAAGAGAACATTTCATCAGCAACATCGCTTTTCGCCTCCGATCCTATCAAAACCGTAAAATATCTGTCGAAACTAATAGAAAACCTCACCAAAGAAGTTGGAGAGCTAAAGAAACTCCCGCAACATGTGTCTCAAGTGCAATTACGCCAGAATTATACTAACCCACATCCGGCCAAGGTATACAAGGCTGAATGTGAGGACTCTGTTGTATACTCCGATAAGATCCTAGCTCATCCTCACAAACCACCCACTACCCCACCAGAGACAAGTCCAGACGATGTCCTACTGCGTATCATCAACATGATCACAGCAAGACAAGACGCAACTGACTTAGTCATGACTAATTACCTGAGTAGTCTTGAAAACCAAATAAGCCAGCTAAATCAATGTCTCGATTCTCTAGGTTGTCCTAAAAATGACTCAAAGGTGGCACATAGCCAACCTTCAGTTTCTTCTAAGGAGAAGAAACTAACTAATACCCATTTGGTAGTAGTCATTGAGACGTCACCTAAAACACCCATTCCATTCCCGGGCCGTCTCAAGCAAAGACATAACAAGATGAAATCTTTCAAGCTTGACGGTAAATTTTTGGGCACTGTGTCTAAAAATCCTCATAGTAAGAAGTATTTTAGGAAACTCCTATCAACCAAGGATAAGGTACCCGAAGTACCCAATGTCCCGCTGAATGCGGATTGTTCAGCCATTCTCTTAAATACTCTTCCTGAAAAACTAGGGGATACCGGACGATTTACCCTTCCTTGTTCTATCTACCTATCTGGTACTATCTATTCTCTCGCTGACCTTAGTGCCAGCATCAATCTCATGCCCTACTCACTGTTCCAGAGACTCGAAATTGGAAACCTTAACCCTACTAAAATGAGCATCCAGCTAGTTGACCAATCCACTAGATATCCTAAGGGAATAGCTGAGAATGTCATGGTTAAGGTCAAAAAATTCCTCTTTCTGACTGACTTTGTGGCTATGGACTATAAAGAAGACATGAAAACTCCTATCATCTTAGGAAGGCCTTTCATGAATACAGCCAAAGTGATCGTTGACGTATATTCACGGACTATCACCTTGATAGCCCGTGGAGAAGAGGTCACTTTCACGATCGACGAGTCTGTATGTCCTTCTGATGGGAACGCCGAAGTAAATACCATCTCCACTAGGAAAGTCACATTCTATTCCGAGAATGAAGAGAAGAAGATAGAAGTAGAAGACAAGAAGAATAACTACTCCACACCTACCAAATCTTCACTCCCACCTTATTTTGATCTTTTAATGACTGGAAAGGATTTCGTTCTAGAAGAACTCTCTGAACCAATTATTCTTGAAACTCCCGACCAGAGTGATGAGGAGGTGGATGAAGAAATAGAAATGGAGAGCCCGGAGAAGAAGAAAGAGATGGAGGATTCTAGCACTGAAGTAGTTGTTAATGTTGCTACCACATTGAAGACGTCAATGGACATCTTCCCACCTCCATCCTTAGAGTACAACATTAGGACCAACCCGAAGTCACAAGGAAGAAATACGGGTTTTGCGTCAGGGCTACCCTATAAACCATCACTCAAATACATAATGACAGACACATCATGGAGTGATGAGGACCCCTTTGACCAACCCGCACAAATCAAGGAGGTAGAAGAAACTGATAGCTTTGTTACACCTCAAGTTAAACAAAGCATTCACTTCAAACCACCTTCTCCTCTCATGGGACATACTGAAATGTCCCGTTCTTATTGATTAAAAACGTTCCATATTAATTGATTTCGTTGCGAGGTTTTGACCTCTATATGAGACGTTTTTCAAAGACTGCATTCATTTTTAAAACAAACCATAACCTTTATTTCATAAATAAAGGTTTAAAAAACTTTACGTAGATTATCAAATAATGATAATCTAAAATATCCTGTTTACACACGACCATTACATAATGGTTTACAATACAAATATGTTACATCGAAATCAGTTTCTTGAATGCAGTTTTTACACAATATCATACAAACATGGACTCCAAATCTTGTCCTTATTTTAGTATGCAACAGCGGAAGCTCTTAATATTCACCTGAGAATAAACATGCTTTAAACGTCAACAAAAATGTTGGTGAGTTATAGGTTTAACCTATATATATCAAATCGTAACAATAGACCACAAGATTTCATATTTCAATACACATCCCATACATAGAGATAAAAATCATTCATATGGTGAACACCTGGTAACCGACATTAACAAGATGCATATATAAGAATATCCCCATCATTCCGGGACACCCTTCGGATATGATATAAATTTCGAAGTACTAAAGCATCAGGTACTTTGGATGGGGTTTGTTAGGCCCAATAGATCTATCTTTAGGATTCGCGTCAATTAGGGTGTCTGTTCCCTAATTCTTAGATTACCAGGCTTAATAAAAAGGGGCATATTCGATTTCGATAATTCAACCATAGAATGTAGTTTCACGTACTTGTGTCTATTTTGTAAATCATTTATAAAACCTGCATGTATTCTCATCCCAAAAATATTAGATTTTAAAAGTGGGACTATAACTCACTTTCACAGATTTTTACTTCGTCGCGAAGTAAGACTTGGCCACTGGTTGATTCACGAACCTATAACAATATATACATATATATCAAAGTATGTTCAAAATATATTTACAACACTTTTAATATATTTTGATGTTTTAAGTTTATTAAGTCAGCTGTCCTCGTTAGTAACCTACAACTAGTTGTCCACAGTTAGATGTACAGAAATAAATCGACAAATATTATCTTGAATCAATCCACGACCCAGTGTATACGTATCTCAGTATTGATCACAACTCAAACTATATATATTTTGGAATCAACCTCAACCCTGTATAGCTAACTCCAACATTCACATATAGAGTGTCTATGGTTGTTTCGAAATATATATAGATGTGTCGACATGATAGGTCGAAACATTGTATACGTGTCTATGGTATCTCAAGATTACATAATATACAATACAAGTTGATTAAGTTATGGTTGGAATAGATTTGTTACCAATTTTCACGTAGCTAAAATGAGAAAAATTATCCAATCTTGATTTACCCATAACTTCTTCATTTTAAATCCGTTATGAGTGAATCAAATTGCTATGGTTTCATATTGAACTCTATTTTATGAATATAAACAGAAAAGTATAGGTTTATAGTCGGAAAAATAAGTTACTAGTTGTTTTTGTAAAGGTAGTCATTTTAGTCGAAAGAACGACGTCTAGATGACCATTTTAGAAAACATACTTCCACTTTAAGTTTAATCATAATTTTTGGATATAGTTTCATGTTCATAATAAAAATCATTTTCTCAGAATAACAACTTTAAAATCAAAGTTTATCATAGTTTTTAATTAACTAACCCAAAACAGCCCGCGGTGTTACTACGACGGCGTAAATCCGGTTTTACGGTGTTTTTCGTGTTTCCAGGTTTTAAATCATTAAGGTAGCATATCATATAGATATATAACATGTGTTTAGTTGATTTTAAAAGTCAAGTTAGAAGGATTAACTTTTGTTTGCGAACAAGTTTAGAATTAACTAAACTATGTTCTAGTGATTTCAAATTTAAACCTTCGAATAAGATAGCTTTATATGTATGAATCGAATGATGTTATGAACATCATTACTACCTTAAGTTCCTTGGATAAACCTACTGGAAAAGAGAAAAATGGATCTAGCTTCAATGGATCCTTGGATGGCTCGAAGTTCTTGAAGCAGAATCATGACACGAAAACAAGTTCAAGTAAGATCATCACTTGAAATAAGATTGTTATAGTTATAGAAATTGAACCAAAGTTTGAATATGATTATTACCTTATATTAGAATGATAACCTACTGTAAGAAACAAAGATTTCTTGAGGTTGGATGATCACCTTACAAGATTGGAGGTGAGCTAGCAAACTTGAAAGTATTCTTGATTTTATGAAACTAGAACTTTTGGAATTTATGAAGAACACTTAGAACTTGAAGATAGAACTTGAGAGAGATCAATTAGATGAAGAAAATTGAAGAATGAAAGTGTTTGTAGGTGTTTTTGGTCGTTGGTGTATGGATTAGATATAAAGGATATGTAATTTTGTTTTCATGTAAATAAGTCATGAATGATTACTCATATTTTTGTAATTTTATGAGATATTTCATGCTAGTTGCCAAATGATGGTTCCCACATGTGTTAGGTGACTCACATGGGCTGCTAAGAGCTGATCATTGGAGTGTATATACCAATAGTACATACATCTAAAAGCTGTGTATTGTACGAGTACGAATACGGGTGCATACGAGTAGAATTGTTGATGAAACTGAACGAGGATGTAATTGTAAGCATTTTTGTTAAGTAGAAGTATTTTGATAAGTGTATTGAAGTCTTTCAAAAGTGTATAAATACATATTAAAACACTACATGTATATACATTTTAACTGAGTCGTTAAGTCATCGTTAGTCGTTACATGTAAGTGTTGTTTTGAAACCTTTAGGTTAACGATCTTGTTAAATGTTGTTAACCCAATGTTTATAATATCAAATGAGATTTTAAATTATTATATTATCATGATATTATCATGTATGAATATCTCTTAATATGATATATATACATTAAATGTCTTTACAACGATAATCGTTACATATATGTCTCGTTTAAAAATCATTAAGTTAGTAGTCTTGTTTTTACATATGTAGTTCATTGTTAATATACTTAATGATATGTTTACTTATCATAGTATCATGTTAACTATATATATATCCATATATATGTCATCATATAGTTTTTACAAGTTTTAACGTTCGTGAATCACCGGTCAACTTGGGTGGTCAATTGTCTATATGAAACATATTTCAATTAATCAAGTCTTAACAAGTTTGATTGCTTAACATGTTGGAAACATTTAATCATGTAAATATCAATCTCAATTAATATATATAAACATGGAAAAGTTCGGGTCACTACAGTACCTACCCGTTAAATAAATTTCGTCCCGAAATTTTAAGCTGTTGAAGGTGTTGACGAATCTTCTGGAAATAGATGTGGGTATTTCTTCTTCATCTGATCTTCACGCTCCCAGGTGAACTCGGGTCCTCTACGAGCATTCCATCGAACCTTAACAATTGGTATCTTGTTTTGCTTAAGTCTTTTAACCTCACGATCCATTATTTCGACGGGTTCTTCGATGAATTGAAGTTTTTCGTTGATTTGGATTTCATCTAACGGAATAGTGAGATCTTCTTTAGCAAAACATTTCTTTAAATTCGAGACGTGGAAAGTGTTATGTACAGCCGCGAGTTGTTGAGGTAACTCTAGTCGGTAAGCTACTGGTCCGATACGATCAATAATCTTGAATGGTCCAATATACCTTGGATTTAATTTCCCTCGTTTACCAAATCGAACAACGCCTTTCCAAGGTGCAACTTTAAGCATGACCATCTCTCCAATTTCAAATTCTATATCTTTTCTTTTAATGTCAGCGTAGCTCTTTTGTCGACTTTGGGCGGTTTTCAACCGTTGTTGAATTTGGATGATCTTCTCGGTAGTTTCTTGTATAATCTCCGGACCCGTAATCTGTCTATCCCCCACTTCACTCCAACAAATCGGAGACCTGCACTTTCTACCATAAAGTGCTTCAAACGGTGCCATCTCAATGCTTGAATGGTAGCTGTTGTTGTAGGAAAATTCTGCTAACGGTAGATGTCTATCCCAACTGTTTCCGAAATCAATAACACATGCTCGTAGCATGTCTTCAAGCGTTTGTATCGTCCTTTCGCTCTGCCCATCAGTTTGTGGATGATAGGCAGTACTCATGTCTAGACGAGTTCCTAATGCTTGCTGTAATGTCTGCCAAAATCTTGAAATAAATCTGCCATCCCTATCAGAGATTGGTATTCCATGTCTGGAGATGACTTCCTTCAAATACAGTCGTGCTAACTTCTCCATCTTGTCATCTTCTCTTATTGGCAAGAAGTGTGCTGATTTGGTGAGACGGTCAACTATTACCCAAATAGTATCAAAACCACTTGCAGTCCTTGGCAATTTAGTGATGAAATCCATGGTAATGTTTTCCCATTTCCATTCCGGGATTTCGGGTTGTTGAAGTAGACCTGATGGTTTCTGATGCTCAGCTTTGACCTTAGAACACGTCAAACATTCTCCTACGTATTTAGCAACATCGGCTTTCATACCCGGCCACCAAAAATGTTTCTTGAGATCCTTGTACATCTTCCCCGTTCCAGGATGTATTGAGTATCTGGTTTTATGAGCTTCTCTAAGTACCATTTCTCTCATATCTCCAAATTTTGGTACCCAAATCCTTTCAGCCCTATACCGGGTTCCGTCTTCCCGAATATTAAGATGCTTCTCCGATCCTTTGGGTATTTCATCCTTTAAATTTCCCTCCTTTAAAACTCCTTGTTGCGCCTCCTTTATTTGAGTAGTAATGTTATTATGAATCATTATATTCATAGATTTTACTCGAATGGGTTCTCTGTCCTTCCTGCTCAAGGCATCGGCTACCACATTTGCCTTCCCCGGGTGGTAACGAATCTCAAAGTCGTAATCATTCAATAATTCAATCCACCTACGCTGCCTCATATTCAGTTGTTTCTGATTAAATATGTGTTGAAGACTTTTGTGGTCGGTATATATAATACTTTTGACCCCATATAAGTAGTGCCTCCAAGTCTTTAATGCAAAAACAACCGCGCCTAATTCCAAATCATGCGTCGTATAATTTTGTTCGTGAATCTTCAATTGTCTAGACGCATAAGCAATCACCTTCGTTCGTTGCATTAATACACAACCGAGACCTTGCTTTGATGCATCACAATAAATCACAAAATCATCATTCCCTTCAGGCAATGACAATATAGGTGCCGTAGTTAGCTTTTTCTTCAATAACTGAAACGCTTTCTCTTGTTCATCATTCCATTCAAATTTCTTCCCTTTATGCGTTAATGCAGTCAAGGGTTTTGCTATTCTGGAAAAGTCTTGGATGAACCTTCTGTAGTAACCAGCTAGTCCTAAAAACTGGCGTATGTGTTTTGGAGTTTTCGGGGTTTCCCACTTTTCAACAGTTTCTATCTTTGCCGGATCCACCTTAATACCTTCTTTGTTCACTATGTGACCGAGGAATTGAACTTCTTCCAACCAAAATGCACACTTTGAAAACTTAGCGTACAATTCTTCCTTCCTCAATACTTCTAACACCTTTCTCAAATGTTCACCGTGTTCTTGGTCATTCTTTGAGTAAATAAGTATGTCATCAATGAAAACAATGACAAACTTGTCAAGGTATGGTCCACACACTCGGTTCATAAGGTCCATGAACACAGCTGGTGCATTAGTTAAACCAAACGGCATGACCATAAACTCGTAATGACCGTAACGTGTTCTGAAAGCAGTCTTTGGAATATCATCTTCTTTCACCCGCATTTGATGATACCCGGAACGTAAGTCAATCTTTGAATAAACAGACGAGCCTTGTAGTTGATCAAATAAGTCATCGATTCTCGGTAGTGGGTAGCGGTTCTTGATGGTAAGTTTGTTCAACTCTCGGTAGTCGATACACAACCTGAATGTACCATCTTTCTTCTTGACAAACAAAACAGGAGCTCCCCACGGTGATGTGCTTGGTCGAATGAAACCACGCTCTAAAAGTTCTTGTAATTGGCTTTGTAGTTCTTTCATCTCGCTGGGTGCGAGTCTGTAAGGAGCACGAGCTATTAGTGCAGCTCCTGGTACAAGATCTATTTGAAATTCAACGGATCGATGTGGGGGTAATCCCGGTAATTCTTTCGGAAATACATCAGGAAATTCTTTTGCGACGGGAACATCATTGATGCTCTTTTCTTCAGTTTGTACTTTCTCGACGTGTGCTAGAACAGCATAGAAACCTTTTCTTATTAGTTTTTGTGCCTTCAAATTACTAATAAGATGTAGCTTCGTGTTGCCCTTTTCTCCGTACACCATTAAGGGTTTTCCTTTTTCTCGTATAATGCGAATTGCATTTTTGTAACAAACGATCTCCGCTTTCACTTCTTTCAACCAGTCCATACCGATTATCACATCAAAACTCCCTAACTCTACTGGTATCAAATCAATCTTAAATGTTTCGCTAACCAGTTTAATTTCTCGATTCCGACATATATTATCTGCTGAAATTAATTTACCATTTGCTAATTCGAGTAAAAATTTACTATCCAAAGGCGTCAATGGACAACTTAATTTAGCACAAAAATCTCTACTCATATAGCTTCTATCCGCACCCGAATCAAATAAAACGTAAGCAGATTTATTGTCAATAAGAAACGTACCCGTAACAAGCTCCGGGTCTTCCTGTGCCTCTGCCGCATTAATATTGAAAACTCTTCCACGGCCTTGTCCATTCGTGTTCTCCTGGTTCGGGCAATTTCTAATAATGTGGCCCGGTTTTCCACATTTATAACAAACTACATTGGCATAACTTGCTCCGACACTACTTGCTCCGCCATTACTCGTTCCGACACCATTTGTTCCTTTCGTTCTATTAACCCCTGGTCCGTAGACCTCACACTTCGCCGCGCTATGACCATTTCTTTTACACTTGTTGCAAAATTTGGTGCAGAACCCCGAGTGATTCTTTTCACACCTTTGGCATAGCTGCTTCTGATTGTTGTTGTTGTTGCGGTTATTATTGTTGTTGGGCGGATTGTTGTAGTTGCTGTTGTTGTTGTTGTTGTTGTTGTTGTTGGGCCGTTTGTTGTAGTTGCGATTGATGTTGCGATTGTTGGGATAATTGTTGCGATTATTGTTGTAATTGCTGTTGTTGTTGTATTGGTGATTCTTATCACCGTTTTCCTCCCACTTTCTTTTGACTTGCTTCACATTGGCCTCTTCAGCAGTCTGTTCTTTAATTCTTTCTTCAATTTGGTTCACGAGTTTGTGAGCCATTCTACATGCCTGTTGTATGGAGGCGGGCTCGTGTGAACTTATATCTTCTTGGATTCTTTCCGGTAATCCTTTCACAAACGCGTCGATCTTCTCTTCCTCATCTTCGAATGCTCCCGGACACAATAGGCACAATTCTATGAATCGTCTTTCGTACGTGGTAATATCAAATCCTTGGGTTCGTAACCCTCTAAGTTCTGTCTTGAGCTTATTGACCTCGGTTCTGGGACGGTACTTCTCGTTCATCAAGTGCTTGAATGCTGACCACGATAGTGCGTACGCATCGTCTTGTCCCACTTGCTCTAGATAGGTATTCCACCATGTTAACGCAGAACCTGTGAAGGTATGCGTAGCGTACTTTACTTTGTCCTCTTCAGTACACTTACTTATGGCAAACACCGATTCGACCTTCTCGGTCCACCGTTTCAATTCGATCGGTCCTTCGGTTCCATCAAATTCCAAAGGTTTGCAGGCAGTGAATTCTTTGTAGGTGCATCCTACACGATTTCCTGTACTGCTAGATCCAAGGTTATTGTTGGTATGTAGCGCAGCCTGTACTGCGGCTATGTTTGAAGCTAGAAAAGTACGGAATTCCTCTTCATTCATATTCACGGTGTGTCGAGTAGTCGGTGCCATTTCCTTCAAAATAGTTAAATGGAACAAGTTAATCATACAGAATATTAAGAGTAGTTAATAGTATTTCGTAGCATAATATGAACTCATTTATAAAAGCTTTTTCTTCATATTAGCGTTTTATAAGTTTAAATTCGGGTAGTACCTACCCGTTAAGTTCATACTTAGTAGCTAATATACAATTCAACTACTACAATTCTATATGAAAAACTGATTATAATAATATTTCGCGTTCAAACTTTTATACAATATTTTACAAACTTACAATACCGCCTATTTTACATAAAGCATGAAATATAGCACACAATAACTTTGATACAAGATAGTTGTGAAGATAATTCTAGCTAGTACACAAGTCGTTCAGCAAAGGCAATAAAGACACGTAATTCATACGTCCAGAAACAAGTCATGCATTCTGGTTTAACTAGGACTACTTCCCATCCTTGGTCTTGTGCAACATAACCGTTATGGCCGTTGATAAGACAGCGTGTTGTAACGTCGTCAAAGGGACGAGGGTTACGTAATGTCCAACAGTCCCGTAATAATCTAAAAACCTCATTTCTTACCCCAATTACCGACTCCGTCACTTGTGGAAACGTTTTGTTTAATAGTTGTAGCCCGATGTTCTTGTTCTCACTTTGGTGAGAAGCGAACATTACTAATCCGTAAGCATAACATGCTTCTTTATGTTGCATGTTAGCCGCTTTTTCTAAATCACGAAGTCCAATATTCGGATATATTGAGTCAAAATAATTTCTTAACCCGTTGCGTAAAATAGCATTTGGGTTCCCCGCAATATATGCGTCAAAGTAAACACATCGTAACTTATGGGTTTCCCAATGTGATATCCCCCATCTTTCAAACGAAAGTCTCTTATAAATCAAGACATTCTTGGAACGTTCTTCGAATGTCTTACAAACTGATCTCGCCTTAAATAGTTGTGCCGAGGAATTCTGGCCGACTCTAGACAAGATTTCATCAATCATGTCTCCGGGTAGGTCTCTTAAAATATTGGGTTGTCTATCCATTTTTTGTTTTTAAACTGTAAAATAGACAAGAGTTAGATTCATAAAAAAAATACTTATTAATACAAGCAATTTTTACATATATCATAAAGCATAAGAACACTATATTACATATATTACACCACACGAATACAACTATCTTATTCCGACTCGCTCGTTTCTTCTTCTTCGGTTTTGGTTCATTTTGCCAAGTTTCTAGGGATATATGATGTTCCCCTAATACGAGCCGTCGTTGTCCACATTGGTTTAGAAAAACCTGGTGGTTTAGAGGTTCCCGGGTCATTGTTACAACTTAAGGACTTCGGGCGTTGACGATACATTTAAAGTTCATCGGGGTTGGAATTAGATTTCTCTATTTTTATGCCCTTTCCCTTATTATTTTCTTTTGCCTTTTTAAATTCAGTTGGGGTAATTTCTATAACATCATCGGAATTCTCGTCGGAATCCGATTCATCGGAGAATTGGTAATCCTCCCAATATTTTGCTTCCTTGGCGGAAACACCATTGACCATAATTAACCTTGGTCGGTTGGTTGAGGATTTTCTTTTACTTAACCGTTTTATTATTTCCCCCACCGGTTCTATTTCTTCATCCGGTTCTGATTCTTCTTCCGGTTCCGATTCTTCTTCCGGTTCCGACTCTTCTTCCGGTTCCTCTTCGGGAACTTGTGAATCAGTCCACGAATCATACCAATTTACATTTGACTCTTCATTATTATTAGGTGAGTCAATGGGACTTGTTCTAGAGGTAGACATCTATCACATAATATCAAACGCGTTAAGAGATTAATATATCACATAATATTCACATGTTAAAAATATATAGTTTCCAACAAAATTTGTTAAGCAATCATTTTTCAAGTAAACACGGCCGAAGTCCAGACTCACTAATGCATCCTAACAAACTCGATAAGACACACTAATGAAAAATTCTGGTTCTCTAAGACCAACGCTCGGATACCAACTGAAATGTCCCGTTCTTATTGATTAAAAACGTTCCATATTAATTGATTTCGTTGCGAGGTTTTGACCTCTATATGAGACGTTTTTCAAAGACTGCATTCATTTTTAAAACAAACCATAACCTTTATTTCATAAATAAAGGTTTAAAAAACTTTACGTAGATTATCAAATAATGATAATCTAAAATATCCTGTTTACACACGACCATTACATAATGGTTTACAATACAAATATGTTACATCGAAATCAGTTTCTTGAATGCAGTTTTTACACAATATCATACAAACATGGACTCCAAATCTTGTCCTTATTTTAGTATGCAACAGCGGAAGCTCTTAATATTCACCTGAGAATAAACATGCTTTAAACGTCAACAAAAATGTTGGTGAGTTATAGGTTTAACCTATATATATCAAATCGTAACAATAGACCACAAGATTTCATATTTCAATACACATCCCATACATAGAGATAAAAATCATTCATATGGTGAACACCTGGTAACTGACATTAACAAGATGCATATATAAGAATATCCCCATCATTCCGGGACACCCTTCGGATATGATATAAATTTCGAAGTACTAAAGCATCCGGTACTTTGGATGGGGTTTGTTAGGCCCAATAGATCTATCTTTAGGATTCGCGTCAATTAGGGTGTCTGTTCCCTAATTCTTAGATTACCAGACTTAATAAAAAGGGGCATATTCGATTTCGATAATTCAACCATAGAATGTAGTTTCACGTACTTGTGTCTATTTTGTAAATCATTTATAAAACCTGCATGTATTCTCATCCCAAAAATATTAGATTTTAAAAGTGGGACTATAACTCACTTTCACAGATTTTTACTTCGTCGGGAAGTAAGACTTGGCCACTGGTTGATTCACGAACCTATAACAATATATACATATATATCAAAGTATGTTCAAAATATATTTACAACACTTTTAATATATTTTGATGTTTTAAGTTTATTAAGTCAGCTGTCCTCGTTAGTAACCTACAACTAGTTGTCCACAGTTAGATGTACAGAAATAAATCGATAAATATTATCTTGAATCAATCCACGACCCAGTGTATACGTATCTCAGTATTGATCACAACTCAAACTATATATATTTTGGAATCAACCTCAACCCTGCATAGCTAACTCCAACATTCACATATAGAGTGTCTATGGTTGTTCCGAAATATATATATATAGATGTGTCGACATGATAGGTCAAAACATTGTATACGTGTCTATGGTATCTCAAGATTACATAATATACAATACAAGTTGATTAAGTTATGGTTGGAATAGATTTGTTACCAATTTTCACGTAGCTAAAATGAGAAAAATTATCCAATCTTGTTTTACCCATAACTTCTTCATTTTAAATCCGTTTTGAGTGAATCAAATTACTATGGTTTCATATTGAACTCTATTTTATGAATCTAAACAGAAAAAGTATAGGTTTATAGTCAGAAAAATAAGTTACAAGTCGTTTTTGTAGAGGTAGTCATTTCAGTCGAAAGAACGACGTCTAGATGACCATTTTAGAAAACATACTTCCACTTTGAGTTTTACCATAATTTTTGGATATAGTTTCATGTTCATAATAAAATTCATTTTCCCAGAATAAAAAATTTTAAACCAAAGTTTATCATAGTTTTTAATTAACTAACCCAAAACAGCCCGCGGTGTTACTACGACGGCGTAAATCCGGTTTTACGGTGTTTTTCGTGTTTCCAGGTTTTAAATCATTAAGTTAGAATATCATATAGATATAGAACATGTGTTTAGTTGATTTTAAAAGTCAAGTTAGAAGGATTAACTTTTATTTGCGAACAAGTTTAGAATTAACTAAACTATGTTCAAGTGATTACAAGTTTAAACCTTCGAATAAGATAGCTTTATATGTATGAAGCGAATGATGTTATGAACATCATTACTACCTCAAGTTCCTTGGATAAACCTACTGGAAATAAAAAAAATAGATCTAGCTTCAAAGGATCCTTGGATGGCTTGAAAGTTCTTGAAGCAGAATCATGACACGAAAATAATTTCAAGTAAGATTTCCACTCGAAATAAGATTGTTATAGTTATAGAAATTGAATTAAAGTTTGAATATGATTATTACCTTGTATTAGAAAGATAACCTACTGTAAGTAACAAAGGTTTCTTGATCTTGGATGATTACTTGGAATGGATTTAGAAAACTTGGAAGTAAACTTGCAATCTTGGAAGTATTCTTGATTTTATGAAACTATAACTTTTGGAATTTATGAAGAACACTTAGAACTTGAAGATAGAACTTGAGAGAGATCAATTATATAAAGAAAATTGAAGAATGAAAGTGTTTGTAGGTGTTTTTGGTCGTTGGTGTATGGATTAGATATAAAGGATATGTAATTTTGTTTTCATGTAAATAAGTCATGAATGATTACTCATATTTTTGTAATTTTATGAGATATTTCATGCTAGTTGCCAAATGATGGTTCCCACATGTGTTAGGTGACTCACATGGGCTGCTAAGAGCTGATCATTGGAGTGTATATACCAATAGTACATACATCTAAAAGCTATTTATTGTACGAGTACGAATACGGGTGCATACGAGTAGAATTGTTGATGAAACTGAACGAGGATGTAATTGTAAGAATTTTTGTTAAGTAGAAGTATTTTGATAAGTGTATTGAAGTCTTTCAAAAGTGTATAAATACATATTAAAACACTACATGTATATACATTTTAACCGAGTCGTTAAGTCATCGTTAGTCGTTACATGTAAGTGTTGTTTTGAAAACTTTAGGTTAACGATCTTGTTAAATGTTGTTAACCCAATGTTTATAATATCAAATGAGATTTTAAATTATTATATTATCATGATATTATCATGTAAGAATATCTCTTAATATGATATATATATATACATTAAATGTCTTTACAACGATAATCGTTACATATATGTCTCGTTTAAAAATCATTAAGTTAGTAGTCTTGTTTTTACATTTGTAGTTCATTGTTAATATACTTAATGATATGTTTACTTATCATAGTATCATGTTAACTATATATATATATATATATATATATATATATATATATATATATATATATATATATTTATATATATATATATATATATATATATATATATATATCCATATATATGTCATCATATAGTTTTTACAAGTTTTAACGTTCGTGAATCACCGGTCAACTTGGGTGGTCAATTGTCTATATGAAACATATTTCAATTAATCAAGTCTTAACAAGTTTGATTGCTTAACATGTTGGAAACATTTAATCATGTAAATATCAATCTCAATTAATATATATAAACATGGAAAAGTTCGGGTCACTACAGTACCTACCCGTTAAATAAATTTCGTCCCGAAATTTTAAGCTGTTGAAGGTGTTGACGAATCTTCTGGAAATAGATGCGGGTATTTCTTCTTCATCCGATCTTCACGCTCCCAGGTGAACTCGGGTCCTCTACGAGCATTCCATCGAACCTTAACAATTGGTATCTTGCTTTGCTTAAGTCTTTTAACCTCACGATCCATTATTTTGACGGGTTCTTCGATGAATTGAAGTTTTTCGTTGATTTGGATTTCATCTAATGGAATAGTGAGATCTTCTTTAGCAAAACATTTCTTCAAATTCGAGACGTGGAAAGTGTTATGTACAGCTGCGAGTTGTTGAGGTAACTCAAGTCGGTAAGCTACTGGTCCGACACGATCAATAATCTTGAATGATCCAATATAACTTGGATTTAATTTCCCTCGTTTACCAAATCGAACAACGCCTTTCCAAGGTGCAACTTTAAGCATGACCATCTCTCCAATTTCAAATTCTATATCTTTTCTTTTAATGTCAGCGTAGATCTTTTGTCGACTTTGGCCGGTTTTCAACCGTTGTTGAATTTGGATGATCTTCTCGGTAGTTTCTTGTATAATCTCCGGACCCGTAATCTGTCTATCCCCCACTTCACTCCAACAAATCGGAGACCTGCACTTTCTACCGTAAAGTGCTTCAAACGGAGCCATCTCAATGCTTGAATGGTAGCTGTTGTTGTAGGAAAATTCTGTTAACGGTAGATGTCGATCCCAACTGTTTCCGAAATCAATAACACATGCTCGTAGCATGTCTTCAAGCATTTGTATCGTACTTTCGCTCTGCCCATCAGTTTGTGGATGATAGGCAGTACTCATGTCTAGACGAGTTCCTAATGCTTGCTGTAATGTCTGCCAGAATCTTGAAATAAATCTGCCATCCCTATCAGAGATAATAGAGATTGGTATTCCATGTCTGGAGACGACTTCCTTCAAATACAGTCGTGCTAACTTCTCCATCTTGTCATCTTCTCTTATTGGCAGGAAGTGTGCTGATTTGGTGAGACGATCAACTATTACCCAAATAGTATCAAAACCACTTGCAGTCCTTGGCAATTTAGTGATGAAATCCATGGTAATGTTTTCCCATTTCCATTCCGGGATTTCGGGTTGTTGAAGCAGACCTGATGGTTTCTGATGCTCAGCTTTGACCTTAGAACACGTCAAACATTCTCCTACGTATTTAGCAACATCGGCTTTCATACCCGGCCACCAAAAATGTTTCTTGAGATTCTTGTACATCTTCCCCGTTCCAGGATGTATTATCTGGTTTTATGAGCTTCTCTAAGTACCATTTCTCTCACATCTCTAAATTTTGGTACCCAAATCCTTTCAGCCCTATACCGGGTTCCGTCTTCCCGAATATTAAGATGCTTCTCCGATCCTTTGGGTATTTCATCCTTTAAATTTCCCTCTTTTAAAACTCCTTGTTGCGCCTCCTTTATTTGAGTAGTAAGGTTATTATGAATCATTATATTCATAGATTTTACTCGAATGGGTTCTCTGTCCTTCCTGCTCAAGGCATCGGCTACCACATTTGCCTTCCCCGGGTGGTAACGAATCTCAAAGTTGTAATCATTCAACAATTCAATCCACCTACGCTGCCTCATATTCAGTTGTTTCTGATTAAATATGTGTTGAAGACTTTTGTGGTCGGTATATATAATACTTTTGACCCATATAAGTAGTGCCTCCAAGTCTTTAATGCAAAAACAAACGCGCCTAATTCCAAATCATGCGTCGTATAATTTTGCTCGTGTATCTTCAATTGTCTAGACGCATAAGCAATCACCTTCATTCGTTGCATTAATACACAACCGAGACCTTGCTTTGATGCATCACAATAAATCACAAAATCATCATTCCCTTCAGGCAATGACAATAGGTGCCGTAGTTAGCTTTTTCTTCAATAACTGAAACGCTTTCTCTTGTTCATCCTTCCATTCAAATTTCTTCCCTTTATGCATTAATGCAGTCAAGGGTTTTGCTATTCTGGAAAAGTCTTGGACGAACCTTCTGTAGTAACCAGCTAGTCCTAAAAACTGGCGTATGTGTTTCGGAGTTTTCGGGGTTTCCCACTTTTCAACAGTTTCTATCTTTGCTGGATCTACCTTAATACCTTCTTTGTTCACTATGTGACCGAGGAATTGAACTTCTTCCAACCAAAATGCACACTTTGAAAACTTAGCGTACAATTCTTCCTTCCTCAATACTTCTAATACCTTTCTCAAATGTTCACCGTGTTCTTGGTCATTCTTTGAGTAAATAAGTATGTCATCAATGAAAACAATGACAAACTTGTCAAGGTATGGTCCACACACTCGGTTCATAAGGTCCATGAACACAGCTGGTGCATTAGTTAAACCAAACGGCATGACCATAAACTCGTAATGACCGTAACGTGTTCTGAAAGCAGTCTTTGGAATATCATCTTCTTTCACCCGCATTTGATGATACCCGGAACGTAAGTCAATCTTTGAATAAACAGACGAGCCTTGTAGTTGATCAAATAAGTCGTCGATTCTCAGTAGTGGGTAGCGGTTCTTGATGGTAAGTTTGTTCAACTCTAGTCGATACACAACCTGAATGTACCATCTTTCTTCTTGACAAACAAAACAGGAGCTCCCCACGGTGATGTGCTTGGTCGAATGAAACCACGCTCTAAAAGTTCTTGTAATTGGCTTTGCAGTTCTTTCATCTCGCTGGGTGCGAGTCTGTAAGGAGCACGAGCTATTGGTGCAGCTCCTGGTACAAGATCTATTTGAAATTCAACGGATCGATGTGGGGGTAATCCCGGTAATTCTTTCGGAAATACATCGGGAAATTCTTTTGCAATGGGAACATCATTGATGCTCTTTTCTTCAGTTTGTACTTTCTCGACGTGTGCTAGAACAGCATATCAACCTTTTCTTATTAGTTTTTGTGCCTTCAAATTACTAATAAGATGTAGCTTCGTGTTGCCCTTTTCTCCGTACACCATTAAGGGTTTTCCTTTTTCTCGTATAATGCGAATTGTATTTTTGTAACAAACGATCTCTGCTTTCACTTCTTTCAACCAGTCCATACCGATTATCACATCAAAACTCCCTAACTCTACTGGTATCAAATCAATCTTAAATGTTTCGCTAACCAGTTTAATTTCTCGATTCTGACATATATTATCTGCTGAAATTAATTTACCATTTGCTAATTCGAGTAAAAATTTACTATCCAAAGGCGTCAATGGACAACTTAATTTAGCACAAAAATCTCTACTCATATAGCTTCTATCCGCACCCGAATCAAATAAAACGTAAGCAGATTTATTGTCAATAAGAAACGTACCCGTAACAAGCTCCGGGTCTTCCTGTGCCTCTGCCGCATTAATATTGAAAACTCTTCCGCGGCCTTGTCCATTCGTGTTCTCCTGGTTCGGGCAATTTCTAATAATGTGGCCCGGTTTTCCACATTTATAACAAACTACATTGGCATAACTTGCTCCGACACTACTTGCTCCGCCATTACTGGTTCCGACACCATTTGTTCCTTTCGTTCTATTAACCCCTGGTCCGTAGACCTCACACTTCGCCGTGCTATGACCATTTCTTTTACACTTGTTGCAAAATTTGGTGCAGAACCCCGAGTGATACTTTTCACACCTTTGGCATAGCTGCTTCTGATTGTTGTTATTGTTGCGGTTGTTATTGTTGTTGGGATGATTGTTGTAGTTGTTGTTGTTGTTGTTGTTGTTGTTGTTGTTGTTGTTGTTGGGCCGTTTGTTGTAGTTGCGATTGATGTTGCGATTGTTGGGATAATTGTTGCGATTATTGTTGTAATTGCTGTTGTTGTTGTATTGGTGATTCTTATCACCGTTTTCCTCCCACTTTCTTTTGACTTGCTTCACATTGGCCTCTTCAGCAGTCTGTTCTTTAATTCTTTCTTCAATCTGGTTCACTTGTTTGTGAGCCATTCTACATGCCTGTTGTATGGAGGCGGGCTCGTGTGAACTTATATCTTCTTGGATTCTTTCCGGTAATCCTTTCACAAACGCGTCGATCTTCTCTTCCTCATCTTCAAATGCTCCCGGACACAATAGGCACAATTCTTTGAATCATCTTTCGTACGTGGTAATATCAAATCCTTGGGTTCGTAACCCTCTAAGTTCTATCTTGAGCTTATTGACCTCGGTTCTGGGACGGTACTTCTCGTTCATCAAGTGCTTGAATGCTGACCACGGTAGTGCGTACGCATCGTCTTGTCCCACTTGCTCTAGATAGGTATTCCACCATGTTAACGCAGAACTTGTGAAGGTATGCGTAGCGTACTTCACTTTGTCCTCTTCAGTACACTTACTTATGGCAAACACCGATTCGACCTTCTCGGTCTACCGTTTCAATCCGATCGGTCCTTCGATTCCATCAAATTCCAAAGGTTTGCAGGCAGTGAATTCTTTGTAGGTGCATCCTACACGATTTCCTGTACTGCTAGATTCAAGGTTATTGTTGGTATGTAGCGCAGCCTGTACTGCGGCTATGTTTGAAGCTAGAAAAGTACGGAATTCCTCTTCATTCATATTCACGGTGTGTCGAGTAGTCGGTGCCATTTCCTTCAAAATAGTCAAATGGAACAAGTTAATCATATAGAATATTAAGAGTAGTTAATAGTATTTCGTAGCATAATATGAACTCATTTATAAAAACTTTTTCTTCATATTAGCGTTTTATAAGTTTAAATTCGGGTAATACCTACCCGTTAAGTTCATACTTAGTAGCTAATATACAATTCAACTACTACAATTCTATATGAAAAACTGATTATAATAATATTTCGCGTTCAAACTTTTACACAATATTTTACAAACTTACAATACCGCTTATTTTACATATAGCATGAAATATAGCACACAATAAATTTGATACAAGATGCTTGTGAAGATAATTCTAGCTAGTACACAAGTCGTTCAGCAAAGGCAATAAAGACACGTAATTCATACGTCTAGAAACAAGTCATGCATTCTGGTTTTACTAGGATTACTTCCCATCATTGGTCTTGTGGAACATAACCGTTATGGCCGTTGATAAGACAGCGTGTTGTAACATCGTCAAAGGGACGAGGGTTACGTAATGTCCAACAGTCCCGTAACAATCTAAAAACCTCATTTCTTACCCCAATTACCGACTCTGTCACTTGTGGGAACGTTTTGTTTAATAGTTGTAGCCCGATGTTCTTGTTCTCACTTTGGTGAGAAGCGAACATTACTAATCCGTAAGCATAACATGCTTCTTTATGTTGCATGTTAGCCGCTTTTTCTAAATCACGAAGTCCAATATTCGGATATATTGAATCAAAATAATTTCTTAACCCATTGCGTAAAATAGCATTTGGGTTCCCCGCAATATATGCGTCAAAGTAAACACATCGTAACTTATGGATTTCCCAATGTGATATCCCCCATCTTTTGAACGAAAGCCTTTTATAAACTGATCTCACCTTAAATAGTTGTGCCGAAGAATTCTGACCGACTCTAGACAAGATTTCATCAATCATGTCTCCGGGTAGGTCTCTTAAAATATTGGGTTGTCTATCCATTTTGTGTTTTTATACTGTAAAATAGACAAGAGTTAGATTCATAAAAAAAAAATACTTATTAATACAAGCAATTTTTACATATATCATAAAGCATAAGCACACTATATTACATATATTACACCACACGAATACAACTATCTTATTCCGACTCGCTTGTTTCTTCTTCTTCGGTTTTGGTTCGTTTTGCCAAGTTTCTAGGGATATATGATGTTCTCCTAATACGAGCCGTCATTTTCCACATTGGTTTAGAAAAACCTGGTGGTTTAGAGGTTCCCGAGTCATTGTTACAACTTAAGGACTTCGGGGGTTGATGATACATATAAAGTTCATCGGGGTTGGAATTAGATTTCTCTATTTTTATGCCCTTACCCTTATTATTTTCTTTTGCCTTTTTAAATTCAGTTGGGGTAATTTCTATAACATCATCGGAATTCTCGTCGGAATCCGATTCATCGGAGAATTGGTAATCCTCCCAATATTTTGCTTCCTTGGCGGAAACACCATTGACCATAATTAACCTTGGTCGGTTGGTTGAGGATTTTCTTTTACTTAACCGTTTTATTATTTCCCCCACCGGTTCTATTTCTTCATCCGGTTCCGATTCTTCTTCCGGTTCCGATTCTTCTTCCGGTTCCGACTCTTCTTCCGGTTCCTCTTCGGGAACTTGTGAATCAGTCCACGAATCATTCCAATTTACATTTGACTCTTCATTATTATTAGTTGAGTCAATGGGACTTGTTCTAGAGGTAGACATCTATCACATAATATCAAACGCGTAAAGAGATTAATATATCACATAATATTCACATGTTAAAAATATATAGTTTCCAACAAAATTTGTTAAGCAATCATTTTTAAAGAAAACACGGTCGAAGTCCAGACTCACTAATGCATCCTAACAAACTCGATAAGACACACTAATGCAAATTTCTGGTTCTCTAAGACCAACGCTCGGATACCAACTGAAATGTCCCGTTCTTATTGATTAAAAACGTTCCATATTAATTGATTTCGTTGCGAGGTTTTGACCTCTATATGAGACGTTTTTCAAAGACTGCATTCATTTTAAAACAAACCATAACCTTTATTTCATCAATAAAGGTTTAAAAAGCTTTACGTAGATTATCAAATAATGATAATCTAAAATATCCTGTTTACACACGACCATTACATAATGGTTTACAATACAAATATGTTACAACAAAATAAGTTTCTTGAATGCAGTTTTTACACAATATCATACAAGCATGGACTCCAAATCTCGTCCTTATTTAAGTATGCGACAGCGGAAGCTCTTAATAATCACCTGAGAATAAACATGCTTAAAACGTCAACAAAAATGTTGGTGAGTTATAGGTTTAACCTATATATATCAAATCATAATAATAGACCACAAGATTTCATATTTCAATACACATCCCATACATAGAGATAAAAATCATTCATTTGGTGAACACCTGGTAACCGACATTAACAAGATGCATATATAAGAATATCCCCATCATTCCGGGACACCCTTCGGATATGATATAAATTTCGAAGTACTAAAGCATCCGGTACTTTGGATGGGGTTTGTTAGGCCCAATAGATCTATCTTTAGGATTCGCGTCAATTAGGGTGTCTGTTCCCTAATTCTTAGATTACCAGACTTAATAAAAAGGGGCATATTCGATTTCGATAATTCAACCATAGAATGTAGTTTCACGTACTTGTATCTATTTTGTAAATCATTTATAAAACCTGCATGTATTCTCATCCAAAAAATATTAGATTTTAAAAGTGGGACTATAACTCACTTTCACAGATTTTTACTTCGTCGGGAAGTAAGACTTGGCCACTGGTTGATTCACGAACCTATAACAATATATACATATATATCAAAGTATGTTCAAAATATATTTACAACACTTTTAATATATTTTGATGTTTTAAGTTTATTAAGTCAGCTGTCCTCGTTAGTAACCTACAACTAGTTGTCCACAGTTAGATGTACAGAAATAAATCGATAAATATTATCTTGAATCAATCCGCGACCCAGTGTATACGTATCTCAGTATTGTTTACAACTCAAACTATATATATTTTGGAATCAACCTCAACCCTGTATAGCTAACTCCAACATTCACATATAGAGTGTCTATGGTTGTTCCGAAATATATATAGATGTGTCGACATGATAGGTCGAAACATTGTATACGTGTCTATGGTATCTCAAGATTACATAATATGCAATACAAGTTGATTAAGTTATGGTTGGAATAGATTTGTTACCAATTTTCAATTAGATAAAGAAAATTGAAGAATGAAAGTGTTTGTAGGTGTTTTTGGTCGTTGGTGTATGGATTAGATATAAAGGATATGTAATTTTGTTTTCATGTAAATAAGTCATGAATGATTACTCATATTTTTGTAATTTTATGAGATATTTCATGCTAGTTGCCAAATGAAGGTTCCCACATGTGTTAGGTGACTCACATGGGCTGCTAAGAGCTGATCATTGGAGTGTATATACCAATAGTACATACATCTAAAAGCTGTTTATTGTACGAGTACGAATACGGGTGCATACGAGTAGAATTATTGATGAAACTGAACGAGGATGTAATTGTAAGAATTGTTGTTAAGTAGAAGTATTTTGATAAGTGTATTGAAGTCTTTCAAAAGTGTATAAATACATATTAAAACACTACATGTATATACATTTTAACCGAGTCGTTAAGTCATCGTTAGTCGTTACATGTAAGTGTTGTTTTGAAAACTTTAGGTTAACGATCTTGTTAAATGTTGTTAACCCAATGTTTATAATATCAAATGAGATTTTAAATTATTATATTATCATGATATTATCATGTATGAATATCTCTTAATATGATATATATATACATTAAATGTCTTTACAACGATAATCGTTACATATATGTCTCGTTTAAAAATCATTAAGTTAGTAGTCTTGTTTTTACATATGTAGTTCATTGTTAATATACTTAATGATATGTTTACTTATCATAGTATCATGTTAACTATATATATATATATATATATATATATATATATATATATATATATATATATATATATATATATATATATATATATGTCATCATATAGTTTTTACAAGTTTTAACGTTCGTGAATCACCAGTCAACTTGGGTGGTCAATTGTCTATATGAAACATATTTCAATTAATCAAGTCTTAACAAGTTTGATTGCTTAACATGTTGGAAATATTTAATCATGTAAATATCAATCTCAATTAATATATATAAACATGGAAAAGTTCGGGTCACTACACCTGCCATACGGCCTGCCAGTGTGGGGTATGGCCTGCCAAACGGTCCAGCAAACGGTCCCTTAATACGGATTGCCATGCAAACGGGCTGCCAAATACGGCCCACCAAACGGGCTGCCATACGGCCTGCCAGCCATTTTCTGGCAAAAACCTAGTCTATTTAAAGGGCTTTCTCCATCCATTTCAACACTCTCTAAATTTTCACCAATCAAATTCAGTTATATTTTACTTTCTAGATTCTTGTTTACAACTTCACGGCTTCCTCTCTCTGGGTTACCCCAATCGATCCGGAGAGAGGGAAGCATGAAACGAGTTAGGAAATAGTTAGTAGTAGTATCTAGATTAGTATTGTAACACTTATGGATATTCAAGAAGAAATACAAGTGCTATTCCGTCAGCATCATCTGGTACCATCTACCCTTTTCCTCTATTTATTTATCATAATGTTCTTGTTTGATGTTTGTGATTTATTAATACTTGAAATGCGTGTTGCCATGATGTGTGAGTAATTGCTTGATTGTTTGCCATGATTTAATAATGTTAGTTAGGGATGATTATCGTTTCATTCTCGCTTTTTGTCTATGATATTAAACCTCGTTATTATCGTCCTTCCACCAATAAACGTGATTAAAACCTTTTATAAAGTCGACTATTATAAAGGTAATTAGTTATCTGTATTTATACATTAGTCAAGGTATGAACCCATCGGAAATACTATAAAGTACATGGGACATTACTGTAGGACCAGATCAAGACATTGGTCAAGAGTATAAGACTCGAGGAAATACTGTTGTAGCAGTAGAGTACAATGTTGATGTACTATAGGACCACTTGAGCATGGTCAAGGTTAGAAGCTATGGAACCACTATAAGTCTAGTACATGGTGGATAACTAAGGGATTTATTGGGTAGATTTAAGTAAGGGCTGGTTTAAGTCATAAATGAGAGTTTAACGCACTACAATACAAACTAAGCTTATGAATCTTCAAGGATGACTGAGAACTATCAGATGTTCTAATCTGTCTAGAAACCCTTAGATTTTACCAAACCATTAACAGAAAGGGATTCGAAACACAATCATAACCACTCACTTGGGTGATACACTAAGGTGTTAAGAAAGGTTGGATATTCTATATATAAGGCTATGCTACTTTATTCATGCGCCCAAGGTATGCACTGCATCCAAGATGGGCCGCTTATATCCTTAAACCGGATAAAGCGTCGGGAGTTGAGCATAGCCCATCCAATCAGAATCTTCAAAGCCTAGTTCCTCGTGACATGCTAATCGGGAAACTACTTAGTTGGGAATCTAGTGTTCACACCAAGGTATATATATCCGAGGAGTGTCTCATAATCATCCCGACAGTACGTTATCTTAAATCATGGTGAACCATGTCTTCTCTGTCCTTAGTTGTTGCATGCTAGCTAGCTTAATTTAGTTATATTGCTTTAATATCTCAATTACAATTATAAATCAAATCAACCCAACTATTGCCTTTACACAATTTAATATTTCGGATAAAAGTGGTGTCTAGAATAAACTGGTTGGACTTGGTTGTTGGATTTTTCGAACAGTCGCCAATTTATTGGGACCAAAAGGATCCTGCCTCTCCACACAAGGTGTACCTGGCCACTAGTCTTGAATACTAAATTGTGTATAAACCCAATCTTAGTTATTAAATTAGCTAGATAAGCTCCGCTTCAAATTCGACCGCTCAAGGAACGACCCTAGGTCATATTTTCCCTTGCTAACCCATAGGAAGGAATAATAGATTTAGGCCCAGCATATATAAATTAAAGAATCAACTTCTTCTGTTGATATCCTGAATTGACATTTAGCGACTTAACGAAATCGCATAAATAAACCGTCCGATTTGGGCATATCAAGCCTGATCGTGTATACTCTACAACTGAGAGTTGTAAAGTACGCCTTTTTCACTATGGACGCAATTGAAATCTAGCGACCAAATCATCAAAGCTCGAAACTTTTTCTAATACTTTCAAAAGATGTGCCGACTTCTGATGAAGGCATAATAAAAAGATCCACGGGTGGGGCAAGGGTGAATCTATTATAAAGATCCATATATTCCCGCTTTTTACTTTAGGACAAGCAAAGCCAAGTGTGGGGTATTTGATATCGGGAAAAAAGTCACATTTTTATCCCCATTATTAAGCCCTAGAACAATAAAGATTTAAACTTTGTCGGAAAAATTATCGCTTTTTCGGTTGATTTTGTAGATTAATTAATTACGAAGGTGATGCAAAAAGAATCAAGTAAAACGGAGCTAAAACGAAGATTCTAGAGCGAAAACGGTGAAAGACAAGAAATCAAGTTACGATCCAGTAAATCAAGACTGACCAGGCACAAAAACGGCCTGCCATACGGCTTGCCAAACGGCTTGCCAGTATGGCAAATGGCCTGCCAAACGGTCCAGCAAATGGCCTCAAGAAATGGCTTGCCTTGCAAACGGCTTGCCAAATACGGCCTTCCAAACGGCTTGCCAGCCGTTTGCAGGCAAAATCCTAGTCTATTTAAAGGGCTCTCTCCATCCATTCCAACACACACTCAATTTGCAATTCATTTCATGTTTTCAATTTTTTAGTTTTTAGTAGTAGTTAGCTTAGTTTTTATTTTCCGGAGGATATCCCGGCGAGTCCCTGCGATCTCAGACAGATTTGTTCGGCCTTTTCAGGTTATTATCCGAAACGATTGTCTTTTGTATTAAACATGTGTTCTTACTTTTTATGTTTAATAATGTGTTCCGATATTGCCATGATAGCTTAATTAATCTGTATGTTGCCATGATAGAAGTTTGGGTTAGCGTAATTATGTTAATTTAGTACGATTACTGTTATATTACTGAACTAGGAAGTCTGATAGATTTGTATGCTAGCATCTTAAGGATTGACCAACCTAGGTTGTGATCAATACTTGTCCACCTATATGAAATTAGCTACTTCATAGGATTAAGACCCCTGGTTATACTATATCTGAATATTCTATGAACTCGGTATGGCCGGAGTTCCCGAGAGGCATCTAATGCACTTTTAGGACACCGAACTTAGGAATTGAGACATGAATGACCTAGTATGCCTATCGACTGTTCTGAAGAGACCTCTTAGGAGCTGTTAATATCTAGTTAGTGCCTTTACTGTATGACTCAAGCCTATTGCATGTTCTTGTTTGATTGTTGCCCTAGGTCTTAGTCATATTAACTGTTTAGGTATTCATTAGGTTTCTATCTGATTTACTATTAGTATATAAACTGTGATGTTGTATAATGTTTAAATTGTTGTGATCTCATTAGTATGATGTAATGGTTGTTAGTTTTCATTTAAGGTTTTACCAACTTAAATCGATGGATTCCTTCCATTTGTGATCAGTGTTCAATCAACACGGCACGTTGTTCTTTAGTTATCTAAACTGATAACGAGGGTTAGGATTATAGCTTAACTCACTAATAAACCTAGTACTCTACTGAGGATAACCTCCGAGGTATTGTTACCCTTCAATTATACGACCAAGTGACATACTTCTCACTGCTCAAAGAGAACTCCGAGAGTTTAGAGACAAGTAGGTCTGTGTAATTGGCTCATCCAACCAGATCTACATCATTCCAAGCATAGTCTTAACATAAGCATAATTACCTTTCCCTAACCCAATACTGATATCTTGGTCAACATTTCCCTAATCTGCATACTCCGGATATCTTTCCACTTTATTTACTTTTCTACATTTAGGACCTTTAGCTAAAATCAACTACTATCTTTTATCCAGGTAATTTAACTAAAAGACAATTATCCACTTGATCTTCAATTCGTTAATCAGTAAAAAATACGATACTAGGTTAACTTACACCTTCTACACCTTAGAAAGTAAAAGTAAATTTAGGCCCCGCAAAATATAAATAACAGAGACATTGTGTGCCACCTAATCGGAAATCTTGTGACCTAACAACACCGCACAAATAAAACCGTTCGTTAGTAGCATATCAATGATCCTCGTTATCCCCTTTGAAGGAATTATCTTAAACATCTTTACCACTGATATGGTTACTCTCCATATTTCTTCCTTTGTTGGCTGCAACTTTACCTCATTCGTCCTTGTTCGTCCCCTTGGGGAGCTTCTGTTTTGTTTTTTAAGAAGAAAGATGGTTCATTTCGATTGTGTATTGATTACCGCGAGTTAAACAAGCTTACTATTAAGAATTGTTACCCTTTTCCAAGAATTTATGATCTGTTCGATCAGCTTCAAGGTTCTTCCATTTATTCTAAGATTTATCTCCGTTCTGGTTATCACCAATTGCGCGTTAAAGAAATCGATATTTCGAAAACCGCTTTCTGTACCCGTTATGGTCACTACAAATTTCTTGTGATGTCGTTCAGATTGACTAACGCACATGATGTGTTCATGGACCTCATGAACCATGTGTGTAGACCTTATCTGGACAAGTTCATTATCGTTTTCATCGGTGATACTCTTATCTATTCCAAGAGTGATCAAGAACACGAAGAACATTTCAAGTCGGTGCTTGATTTGTTGAGGACAGAAGAGTTGTATGCTAAGCTCTCTAAGTGCACGTTTTGGTTGAAAGAAGTTCAATTCCTTGGATACGTTATTAGTAAGAAGTGAATTCAAGTTGATCCCGCTAAGGTTGAGGCGATTGAGAAGTGGGAAATTCCGAAAACTCCTACTCAAATTCGCCAGTTTCTAGGATTAGCAGGTTATTATAGAAGGTTCATTCAAGATTTCTCTCAAATAGCTAAACCTCTGACTGCTTTAACGCACAACGGGAAAAAGTATGAGTGGAAGAATGAACAAGATGCTGCTTTTCAAACTTTGCAGAAGAAGTTAACTTCCGCTCCGATATTGTCACTACCTGAGGGTAATGACGATTTTGTTGTCTATTATGATGCATCGCGTCAGGGCTTTGGTTGCATTTTGATGCAATGAAAGAAAGTCATCGCTTATGCATCACGTCAGTTGAAGATCCATGAACAGAATTATACAACCCATGATTTAGAGTTGGGAGCTGTTGTGTTTGCGCTTAAGATTTGGAGACATTATCTGTATGGGGTCAAAAGTACAGTGTACACTGATCACAATAGTCTTCAACATATTCTTGATCAAAAATAGCTCAATATGAGACAGCGAAGATGGATTGAGTTATTAAACGATTATGATTGTGAACTCCTTCATTGTCCAGGAGGGACCAATATTGTGGCCGATGCGTTAAGTCGAAAAGAGAGAGTTGAACCTCGTAGGTGTAGAGCCTGGAATATCACAATCCGAACAAACCTCGCAAGGCAGATTCTTGCAGCTCAACAAGAAGCCTTGAAGGAGGAAAATTTCATAACGGGAAGGTTAGAGGCTTGAGTAAATAGTTTGAGGTACGAACCGATGGCACTCGGTATTTTGCGGGATGCCTTTGGGTTCTGAAATTTGGTGATCTGCGACAACTTGTTTAGGTGAAGCCCATAAGTCAAGATACTCTATTCACCCTGGTTCAGGGAAGATATATCATGATCTTAAGGAACTATATTGGTGGCCTAATTTGAAAGCTGATGTGGCTACATATGTGGCTGAGTGTTTGACTTGTGCTAAGGTGAAAGCTAAACATCAGAAACCGTCCGGACTTTTGGTGCAACCTGAGATTCCTGAGTGGAAGTGGGAATGTATTACAATAGATTTTATTATGAAGTTACTGAGAGTAGTGGATGGTTATGATACCATTTGGGTGATTGTTGACCGACTCACAAAATTAGCTCATTTCTTGCCGATTAAGGAAACAGATTCGATGGAGAAGCTTACTCATTTGTATTTGAAGGAGATTGTTTCAAGACATGGTGTTCCTGTATCCATTATTTCAGACCGAGACAGTCAATTTACATCGAGGTTTTGGCAGTCCTTACAGGAAGCTTTGGGAATAAAGTTGGATATGAGCACCTCTTATCATCCACAGTCAGATGGTCAGAGTGAAAGGACCATTCGAACATTAGAAGACATGTTACGAGTATGCGTTATTGATTTTGATAATGGTTGGGATAGATATTTTCCGCTGGCTGAATTTCTTATAATAACAGCTATCATGCAAGTATTAAAACCGCACCGTTTGAAGCTCTGTATGGTAGAAAGTATAGGTCTCCTATCTGTTGGAATGAGGTTGGGGATGCTCAACTCACAGGCCTAGAAATTATTCATGAGACTACCGAGAAGATCGTACAGATTAAGGAAAGGTTGAAAACCGCCAGGAGTCGGCAAAAGAGTTATGCCGATGTTAGAAGGAAAGATTTGGAATTTCAGGTTGGTGATCGTGTTATGTTGAAGGTATCACCTTGGAAGGGTGTGGTACATTTTGGTAAGAGGGGAAAGTTGAATCCTCACTTCGTTGGACCGTTTGAGATTACAGAGAGAGTTGGACCCGTGGCTTATCGTTGGAAATTGCCACAAGAACTTAGCGCCGTTCATGACATTTTTCATGTGTCGAATTTGAAGAAGTGTTTGGCCGAGGCCAATGGAACCATTCCTCTTGATGAACTTCATGTTGATAAACAACTCCATTTATTGAGGAACCTGTCGAGATTATGGATCGAGAGGTTAAGACACTCAAGCAAAGTAAGATTCCTATCGTCCGAGTGAGATGGAACGCTAGACGCGGACCGGAGTTCACTTGGGAACGTGAAGATCAGATGAAGCAGAAGTACCCGCATTTGTTCTTAGATGGCGAGTCAACCCCTGCACCTGCTTAAATTTCGGGACGAAATTTCCGTAACGGGAAGGTACTGTAACGACCATACTTTTTTCGTTATCTTTTACCGTTTATTATTTAACGTCCGTTAATTGTTATTCGTGTCACGTCATTTCTATGAATTATATTATTATTTTAGTAATAATATATTCCTTATTATGTGTTATATGAATATTTGTATTCGTATTTAAAAACGTGCGTTTCTACATGTCGTGGATTTCTATCTGGCGAATCTTTTCGGTTTTCAAACCAACGGTCAGACTTTTGAGATTTTTGAATCCCAATTATTTTAAATATGATATTTTTATATCATATGAATATATATAGTGTTTATATATATTATTTGTCGCGTATTTGCTATCTCTCGGAAAAATCAATCGCGTAGTAGTATTTTCGCGTTTCGGGCTTCGATCGGGCATTCGGGCCACAAGGAATTAAACATTTAACAAAATTGGGCCATGGGGCCCACCTCCATACCCCACCATCGTCTGAATTAATCCAAGGGGAGAGGGTATAGCCTCATTGTTTTCATTTTACATTTTATCACATAACCTAGCCTTTATAATTTTCTCCCATCTCCTCCTGTTTCACCTTTTGAAGTCGATGCCTACCACCACCACTAAACATCAACATATTCATCAAAAATACTTGGATCATCAAATTGTTTACACAATCGGATTCCTCATCTCGTTCTCTACGCGTCTACATAAATCAATTGTTGATTAGGGTATAAACCCAAACCCTAAATTTTTTATCTTTACATTATTTTACTGATTTTAATGTTTCTTGTGATTGTATAGTACTTGTATATAGTTGGATTGTTGATTGTATGCATAGAAACACTTGTTATAGCATGATTTCAGTTTGATTGATTTTGGACAGCAGCATATTCAACCATTTCAGGGAACTAAACTGATGTTTTGTAACATTAAAGTGTCTAGATGTGTTCCTCTTATCAAGACATTGAATTTAGACTCCGGATTCATGTTATTTCAATTCCCGGAGCTCTAGTTATGATTAAAATGGTGTTTTATTGAAATCAAAATGTAAAAACGAATGTGTTCATGTTTGGTCTGACTTTGTGACCACTTTTGGAGTCTTTAGGGTATACTAGTGTGTTAGTATTGATGATTGGATGAACTTTCATGTTCGGGTCATCGAAATCCGAGCCACGGATCACCCATTATGACTAAAACTTGTTTTTGATCGGATTAAAGTCTCAAGTTGATTTATGGCTGATGGTCACGACTTGAGGGCTGTTCTTAGGGTGTTCTTGAGTTCACTAATATGTCGAGTGGTGTGGTTGGACGAGGATATATAAGACTCGTCAAAAACCGACCCCGAGGCTCAAGTTATGACCCGGCGAACATTTTAATTAAAACTTATGGTTATAAAATTTAACTTATGATATAAATAATGAGTTTCATTATTATTAAATTACTTATGATATAAAAGTAATTAATTTAATTTAAGACTTATGATATATATATATATATATATATATATATATATATATATATATATATATATATATATATATATATATATATATATTATATCATTTATTAATTACTTATGATTTAATTAAACTTTTAATTAAACTTATGATTAATACTTTTATTATTAATGAAAAATACTTATGATAAGTATTAGACTTATGTTATGAGATTATTATTATGAGACTTATAATAAAGATTAAATAATTATTTAATTATTATAAGGCTTAGTTATTATTTAATTATAATTTAATTATTAAATACTTATGGTTTAATAATTATAATTTAATACTTATGATATGATTAATATTTCATTATTAATTAATAATACTTATGGTATGATTAAAAATTTATTATTAATTGATAATACTTATGTTATGACTAATATTTAATTAATTAATTAAATACGTATGATATATTATTTATATCATTTAAACTTATGTTAACTTTAATAATTCAATTTAATTTAATTAACTTATGTTATGACATAATTATACATATATGACTCTAAATAACATTATAACTTATATTATTATTATAACTTATACTTTAAGAATTAATGTTGACAATGTTTGACCAAGGTTGACTTTCGAGTTGACTTTCGGTTGACTTTGACATTTAGTTGACTTTTGTTGACTTTCTAATCAAGGAAGCTTTCCTAACTTAAAAACTTTTTAAAAATAGAAACTTTCTAAACATGGAAACTTTCTAAATATAGAAACTTTCCTAAAATAAAAACTTCCTAAATATGGAAACTTTCCTAAAATAGAAACTTTCCAAAAATAGAATTTTTTTTTCAAGAAATGGAAACCTGCGAAAAATAGAAACTTTCTAAAAATAGAAAGTACGTGTTTTTACGCTGTCCTGATCAAACCGAAGCATACTGAGTGTTGTTCTATGTTTACTTGCAACAAGTACTATAGCTATCATACTAAGACTGGACCTAAATTAGTTATTTATATCGACCTGCTTTATTTATAGGTTGGCATTGTGATCATTCTTGATCACTTTACTTCGTGCAGTTCACGTTTCTGTGTTATTACTTCGTTTACGTTAAGGTGAGTTATAGTCCCATTTTCTATTTTAAATCTTTTGGGATGAGAATACATGCAATTTATTTTACATATTGGACACAAGTGGAATTTGGTTTAAGTTATTCATTATGAGTCGAACAAAAATATTCCCTAACCTGGTAATTGTAATCACTGGTTTCTACTGGTGAACGCGAATTCTATGAATAGATCTATCGGGTTTGACAACCCCATTTCGAGCTAGTCACGCTAGTAATTTATTATCAGAATGTATTAGTACTTCGTTATTATTTGAAGATACACCTGTTCAGTGTATATTGTGTTTGGTAAGGGTGAAATTGGTTAAGTGGTTACCAGGTGGCTTACGGATAATAGAATAATGTTTTTATATATTTTTGAGCATATAATTTTATGGTCCAAAATGAGTTTTTATGTTTTCAAACATAAATTTTTATGGTTTAATTTAAATATTGTTTGCAATATTAAACCTATAATTCACTCAACATTTTTGTTGACAGTTACTCGCATGTTTTATTCTCCGGTTCATGATTGATTTCTTCCGTTGTGCTTAGAGAGTCTGCATATTTTTGATGGTAGCTTTTGTTAAACATTAACTTGCATTCTATTTTGATCCATTAAATTGTGGGTGTTTGTTGACTTTGTTTTGGTCAACTTTTGGTCAAGAATTTATGTATGGTTTTTCTAAACTTACATATTTTGGGTAGGTTTCCTTTATAGGAAATCATTTTTAAATAAAGAATGCAAGGTTATTTATCAAATTCATATAGAGTTATGATCAAGCTGTAGGACCAAGATAACGATGGTCGTCAAGTGTACTTTGACGGGTCGTTAAACTCATGCAGCTCAGTCCATTCATACTTCTTACCTTTATAAGTCAATGCTGTTAACGGTCGGGCAATAGTAGAAAATCCCTCAATGAATCTTCTATAATAACCAGCGAGGCCTAAGAATTTCCGAACTTGCGTTGGCGACTTAGGAATCTCCCATTTCTTGACCGTTTCTATCTTCGCAGGATCAAGTTGAATACCATTTACACCTACGATATGACCCAAAAATTGAACTTCTTGTAACCAAAAGTCACACTTCGAAAACTTCGCATACATCTGCTCTTTCCTGAGCATCTCTGGTATTAAACGGAGTTGTTGTTCATGTTCCTTCTCGTTCTTTGAATATACCTAAATATCATCAATGAACACAATAACAAACTTGTCCGAATATGACTTACACACATAGTTCATGAGATCTATGAACACTGCCGGTGCGTTCGTCAATCCAAACGGCATTACTGTGAACTCATGATGTCCATAGCGTGTCCTAAACGCTGTCTACAGTATATCTGTCTCCTTTACTCTTATCTGATGGTAACCTGACCTCAGATCTATGATGACCCGGGAATTTCCGATCAAATTTAAACTTTAATCTTTATATGTTTCCGACACGATAAGCAAAGTCTGTGATGTTGAAGTCTCATAATCTTTGAACTGTTTTTATGAAATCATTTGACCTTGACTACTCCTGACGATTCACGAACATTATTGGTAAATAAATATGTATATATTATATTAATATAAATATAAGAATATATAATATTTTAATTTAATAAAGTAAACTTTAAATAATTGGAATTTAAAATGTAATATAACAATGAGAATAATTAAGTATGGTTAATATATAAATATGTATATGTTATTATAAATTTATTATTTCTGTTAAATATATATAAAATATATATTAGCAAATCGTTAAATGTCAACATATAATATAATACTACATAAATAATAAATGATATTACATTAAATTACAAGGTTGAATATAATATATATATTAATATTATTAACATTACTTTCATTATTATTATTGTTATTAATATTTGTATTAGTAATATTATTATGTACAGAATCTGATATGTATAAATTGTTATATTATTACTATAATTATTAACATTTTTATTAATATTAATTTATTTTTATTTTTATCATCATCATAATTAACAAAAGTGTTAATTCTATTAAAATTATTATAAGTATTGTTATTTTTATTAAAGATACCACTTAATATTATTATCATTAATATTATTATTATTAATATTACTATTAACATTATTATTAAGAAGTATTATTATCATTTTTATTATTTATTACTATTAATATTAAAAGATTTATTATATTTAATATATACTTATATTTATTATTTATTAATATTTATTGTATATATAAAAAAAAAATGAATACAGATATTACGCCAATATTATAGTTGCAAATCACTATCTATATCTTTTATCTTTTTCTGATATCCTATTATACTCGTGGTTATATGTCGGGTATTACCATTTAATCTTTTGATCAACTTGCAGAGGAGTAAAAATCATTCAATCTTCCCTATTTCTTTATCAATTATAATAGATACTATAGAGCGAAATTAGACAGATGAAGAACACATTTTTTTTTATAGAAAAACCGATGGTCTGTATCACCCACTTTTTGGCCAAAATTCAAATTCAAGTTTTATTCCAAAATCTGTAAATGCAGTCGTGTTAGGATTCATTTACTCAAACTATATGCAAAGTTTCAAAATCCAATTCGTAAAATTGAGTACAAATTTTCGAGTCAAACTTTTGGTTTTAAAAAGTCAACAAATGTTCATCAATCGAATTCGTATTTTCTGTGATGATTTGAATTAAATTAATGATTCCAATAGTTTCTGTGAACGAATTACAAACTCTTTCGTGTTATAATCTTTATCTAATAAGTACCCAAAATTGAAAACCATTTTTTTTTTCTTCTTTAAAGTAGCGACAGCAGCAATAGCTGTGATATATATTTTTGTTTTTTTTTTTCGTTTCAATATTTTTTTTTATTTTCAATAATAGCTTTATTAGTCTTAAGGTTGTTCATAAGTGATAATTAAAACTCAAAAATTGCATTTAGTTGTATTGTTGGGAGTTACAGTCGATTGGATTTGTATGATGGAGAAGAAGGATATTTAGAACCAATAAAAAAATCACGGGTTAAATAAAATTGGTGGTAGAGTTTCAACAGAAAAACGAAACTGCTGGAATGGTTAAGAGTTGTGTTGCTGAATGGGAGGTCACGGGTTCGAGACATGGAGGCGCCATTTTGTTTATTTTCTCATCCTTTTAGGTATAAACCTTATTATTATTAATATTATTATTATTATTGTTATTATTGTTATGATTACTATTATATTTGTTAGTGTTATTATTATAACTAATGTCACATTTATATTTATAAGTATTATAATTAATATTAGTGTTAGTATTATAATTACTATGATTATTAATGATATCATAATCATTATTATTATTATTATTATTATTATTAGTATTGTTATTATGAATATTATTATTATTAATATTATGAGTACTAATTTATCATTCTAACACTATTATTATTATTATGATTATGATTAGGATTATTATTATTATTGTTATTACAAAGATAATACGAGTTATTATTATTTTCACTAATATTAGTATTAATATCATTGTCGTAAACATTAGTATTATTATTATCATTAACATAAGAATTAGTATTAGTAATATCATTTTTATTAGAATAATTACGATTATGAAAAATAAAAGCATTAATGATATTACTAAAGTTATAAGCATAGGAATAAAGATTATATATATATAAATATATGTTAATACACACAACTTAACTATATTAATATATCTATATATAAAATGAAAATATATATAATAAAACTTATTAATCTACTATATAAATGAATTACATCACTAATAATAATATATTTGTTCGATCGTAATTATGTGTATTAATATATATACAAATGATATAGGTTCGTGAAACCGAGGCCAACCTTGCATTGTTTAATTGTTCAATGTCGTTATATGTATTTTTACTACAAAATACAATATGGTGAGTTTCATTTGCCCTTTTTACTCTTTACGTTTTTGGGCTGAGAATACATGCAAATGCTTTATTAACTGTTTTAAAATATTTATATGTGCGAGTTTCATTAATCCTTTTTTAAATGTTTTTGCAATATATATATTTTTGGGACTGAGAATACATGCGTTGTTTTATAAATGTTTTACGAGATAGACACAAGTAATCGAAACTACATTATATGGTTGAATGATCGAAATCGAATATGCCCCTTTTTATTAAGTCTGGTAATCTAAGAATTAGGGAACAGACACCCTAATTGACGCGAACTCTAAAGATAGATCTATCGGGCCCAACAAGCCCCATCCAAAGTACCGGATGCTTTAGTACTTCGAAATTTATATCATGTCCGAAGGAGGATCCCGGAATGATGGGGATATTCTAATATGTATATTGTGAATGTCGATTACCAGGTGTTCAATCCATATGAATGATATTTTGTCTCTATGCATGGGACGTATGATTATGAGAAATGAAAATATGAAATCTTGTGGTCTATTATATTATTGAAAATGATTATTTATGTTAAACTAATGAACTCACCAACCTTTTGGTTGACACTTGAAAGCATGTTTATTCTCAGGTATAAAAGAAACATTCCGCTGTGCAATTGCTCATTTTAAAGACAGTACTTGGAGTCGATCATCGCAATGGAACCAGTTGTTGGTGACTTCGTCCAGATGGATTAGGACGGGTCCTTTCAGTTGGTATCAGAGCGGTGGTCTTAGTGAACTATGTCTGCATTAGTGTGTCTAACTGATAAGTCGTTAGGATGCATTATTGAGTCTGGACTTCGACCGTGTCTGCATATCAAAAGTTTTGCTTATCATTTTGTGTCGAAAATTACCTGCTTATCATTCTTAGAGAATCACTTGCTTATCATTCTTAGTCTAGACACATTTTACTGCATTGACTGCATGAATAGTGTAAAGACAAAATTCATATCTTAGCGTATCTGCTACTTCATATCTTAGCGTATCTGTTACTTTAACTTTGCCTGACAACTTCCGTAGATTCCTCCGTAAATTATGGAATTTTAGTATTATATATACATATGTAAATTATATATTGCAGGATACTAATCTACAATCTATTTCTTATCGAAAATCATTCATCTAATCGTACGAGATGAATCCCTCAACCAGTTCAAATTCCTCGGATTCCGATAGCTATTCCGATATGGAGTTTCACCTAAGCTCCGAAAGCAGTGTCACCAAAATGAATCAACCAATCATCCATCCCCAATTCAGATGATGAGTTCGTAGTCGACTTAATTAATGGAAACGCGCAGAAGGCGATCCCATCCACTAACCGAATTTGCCTTTTGGCGAAGAACCTGAAGCAATTACCGGCGAACCTGTTCATAACACCATTTCACCCTCATTTCCCAAATATCTCGCCACGGCTATATCATAACTCAGATTCTAAACCTTATTCATCCACTCGTTCCGACCGACAATCATCCCGGGGTAATCGAAGAAGTCAACGACCTTCGCGCTCGAGTAATCAATTTGGAGAACATGGTGCAAAACTTACCAGCTTCAGCAACATCACCGGCATCAACAGAATCATCAGTAACAACACCAGTACCATCAACAATCCATGCCTCGACATCTCATTTTGTACCTCGAATATAATTATTGTTCTACGAATCGTTCTACATCATTTATCTTCGTTCGACATGGTGATTATGTAATCTCTAATATGTTAGAGATTATATATTCTTGTTCTAACGATAAATCAAATGAGTTTAATATCATATTGACTCATTAAATCCATGATTACATCTGAAGAAAATATATATGTATATATGTTTTCAAAAAGATTGTAATTAAAAATTCTTTTGTACAAACTGTTAATGGTGAAAATATTTTAACGGGTAGGTAATACACGAGGAATATTTAAATTTCACATTAATAAGTTACACTGTATATTCTTCGAATCTGATTCAACAGTTATTCACTATCCTATTTACAACCACCGAGATACGTATCCGTTCACCAAAGAATAACTATTTTCATTCAAATTCAATTTCATATTTGGATTTTGACCTATCAGAATCCAACAAGTGGCATAATGAAGAAATAATGGACACAATAAAAATTGATTAGAAACAGACTAATTAACAATATTAAATTTTATTAAGAAACTACGCTAACAAAATCCTAGCTAACTGTTCCTAGCTAACTGTTAATTCCATATTACATTTTATTTATCGCAATTTAATTACCGCAATTTATTTTATCGCAATTTATATTCTCGCAATTTTATTTTTTGTCATTTAATTTCTGTTATTTACTTTACGCACTTTATTTATCATCATTTAATTTCTGTTATTTATTTTACGCACTTTAAATATCGGGACACGTATACAAAGTTTTGACATATCATATCGACACATCTATATATATTATTTGGAATCACCATAGACACTCTATATGTAGTAATGATCGAGTTCTCTATACAGGGTTGAGGTTGATTCTATAAGAATATATATACTTTGAGTTGTGATCGAGTCTGAGACGTATACGGGTTACGACACGTATTAATTAATTCGAATATTATATATTAAAATATATATGAATTATTAGACTGTCAACTGTGGACTATCGACTGGGGACTAATAACATTGGACAATTAAAATGAATTAAAATATTGATTATAACATATGAAACTAAACAATTCTTCAAGTTGCCACTTGATTTCGTCTTGAACATCATTTGTATCTTCACGATTACATTCTGCGTTCAAACCTTTCATGATCCTTGAAAACATCTCAATCGAGAGGATGAACCAGCCGCATTTCATCTATGGAAGAAAAGATTGATGCATATAACTTTTCACCTGAGAAACTCTCGACAACTGAGTAAACGTTTAAAACATAGCTATGCTAATTTTTTATGTTATTATTACCCAAAATAACTTTGCAATCTCTTTCTAAATTAGCAAATTTTGTCACAGCTCCAACAAGTCAACTTCGACTTTTCGTTCAAAACAACCTTATTATAACCTTGATTTATATGTGTACTCTTTTATTATTATCGGAGAACCTGTTATATTCCACCATATTACCGTCAGCGTTTAATCATCTAAAAACACAATTATCTTGAAATCAACTCAGAACGATAACCAATGATTCAGATATGGTAGCAGTAAATGTAGAGGAATCGGCAATCAGTACTTTGAAAACTCACATCATATCTACATCAACAGTTATATGTATGACATTTATCTCTTAGAATTATGATCTCTCATTCTGAAATTCTGAAAAACACTCAGTCACAAATCAATACTCTGAATGTTGAAAAAGCTGAATGAAGCAGCAGAAACTGTAGATAACCGTAAACGACCATAATCATCGAAAGTTTGATGATAAAAATTAGTATGTTGGAAAATCTCAGAAAAGTTGGAACTGGAAAGCGGATTGAGCTAACCATAAAGGAAACCAAGGAGAAATATAAGTAACATACCCTAAATTCATAGAACCCAGATAAATCTAGATCCGTTGAAATCTTTAGAGAAGATCTTGCTCCGAAGTCATGTTAAAATCTTGCGGAAAATCTTTCTCCATCAACCATCGAACTTAGATATTCCAAAATATCATCATCAATATCTTCGATATTTCTGAGGATATTTTCATAAATATTCTCGTCCGAAATTATATACCTCTTCGTGCTTTCTGTGTAACATTATATTGGAAACATTCAATAGAAAATTTAGTACCGAAAAGCGGATCATGCGAAACTATGAAGGAAGCCGTGGACAAATCACAAGGAATAAGTTTGACTTCAAAGAATCCAAATGATTCTGTTTCTGATGAAATCTTTAGCGAACACCTTGCTTTCGAATCTAAACCCTTACGGATAAATCTCCTTCATCATCCATCGATATTAGAAATTCCAAGATATCATCGTATATCCATTTATAAATATCCTCCATATTTCTGAAGATATCTTCATAACTATTCTTATCTGAAATCATTTATCTTTTTGTGCTATCAGTGTTACATCATATAGAAACTGTTAGTTTCTATAAACTTTCGAACTTAAAATATGAATGTTTTTGAAGTAATGTTGGGAACTGATGCATGAGTTAGTATAATATAATGACACTTGATCAACGTGATTATATTATAGTAAGTCATGCTGAGTTTCTAATGGAACGTGATGATTCACAGACTATAACATCATCAGGTGTCATGATACATAACTCTTTCATTCTGCTTAATTTCTGAACATATCAAGAAAATATATTCTTGATAGTTCTATTCTCAGTAATTCTGGTAATTTGACAAATCAAATCGTGCTATTACGTTCTTTCTTGTTTAGAACATTAAATTCATTCGAAATTCTATACCTACGAATTCTGGACCGTTATTCGCTTGATTTAAAGTCGGGAAGAGAAAACAAGAACAAGAAGCTCCGATATATAAGGGAAAATATAAAGCCCAACAACAACACCGAAATTACAAACTGTGGATATCAGTGCGTATAGCAATATAAAGACACGGGAGGATTATGAATACAATAATCCCTAGAGCATAATAGAAATAAAAAGATTCTTCAGGTGGGAGTTGGAAAAGAAGAACGATCATTGCGATAGTTAGAATAAGAACAAGGATCAAAACAGGGTTAATCATTTTCATAAATCTTTTGAATTTGGGAATTGAGTATAGAAGTAGTGAAAACAAATGGAACGGAAAAGATAAATTTATAATGGAAATATCAGACAGAGTAATCAAAGTAGATCACCGTATTTAATTAAAGAGATCTTAATTTCCGTAAATCCCGAGGAATCAGATCTTATAGATTTCCAAGATTTTCTTTTAAATCCCTTGAATTCCGGAATTCAACTTTAACCACGTCAAAAGCTAGGGCGCACCTTATTTTCTAAATTCAAACCTGACTACGTCAAAAGTTAAAAACAAATCTTTGTTTCTCATTTCATTCTTTTGTGAATAGCTTCATTCGTACTCTTCGATTAATCGAATTATTTTATCCATATTACTAAATAATGATAAAACTCAATTGATCAACTCATATGCGTCATGAAAGCATATTTATTGTTAACCATGACCACCTCACTCAAATTTCGGGACGAAATTTCTTTAACGGGTAGGTACTGTGATGACCCGGGAATTTCCGATCAAATTTAAACTTTAATCTTTATATGTTTCCGACACGATAAGCAAAGTCTGTGATGTTGAAGTCTCATAATCTTTGAACTGTTTTTATGAAATCATTTGACCTTGACTACTCCTGACGATTCACGAACATTATTGGTAAATAAATATGTATATATTATATTAATATAAATATAAGAATATATAATATTTTGATTTAATAAAGTAAACTTTAAATAATTGGAATTTAAAATGTAATATAACAATGAGAATAATTAAGTATGGTTAATATATAAATATGTATATGTTATTATAAATTTATTATTTCCGTTAAATATATATAAAATATATATTAGCAAATCGTTAAATGTCAACATATAATATAATACTACATAAATAATAAATGATATTACATTAAATTACAAGGTTGAATATAATATATATATTAATATTATTAACATTACTTTCATTATTATTATTGTTATTAATATTTGTATTAGTAATATTATTATGTACAGAATCTGATATGTATAAATTGTTATATTATTACTATAATTATTAACATTTTTATTAATATTAATTTATTTTTATTTTTATCATCATCATAATTAACAAAAGTGTTAATTCTATTAAAATTATTATAAGTATTGTTATTTTTATTAAAGATACCACTTAATATTATTATCATTAATATTATTATTATTAATATTACTATTAACATTATTATTAAGAAGTATTATTATCATTTTTATTATTTATTACTATTAATATTAAAAGATTTATTATATTTAATATATACTTATATTTATTATTTATTAATATTTATTGTATATATAAAAAAAAATGAATACAGATATTACGCCAATATTATAGTTGCAAATCACTATCTATATCTTTTATCTTTTTCTGATATCCTATTATACTCGTGGTTATATGTCGGGTATTACCATTTAATCTTTTGATCAACTTGCAGAGGAGTAAAAATCATTCAATCTTCCCTATTTCTTTATCAATTATAATAGATACTATAGAGCGAAATTAGACAGATGAAGAACACATTTTTTTTTATAGAAAAACCGATGGTCTGTATCACCCACTTTTTGGCCAAAATTCAAATTCAAGTTTTATTCCAAAATCTGTAAATGCAGTCGTGTTAGGATTCATTTACTCAAACTATATGCAAAGTTTCAAAATCCAATTCGTAAAATTGAGTACAAATTTTCGAGTCAAACTTTTGGTTTTAAAAAGTCAACAAATGTTCATCAATCGAATTCGTATTTTCTGTGATGATTTGAATTAAATTAATGATTCCAATAGTTTCTGTGAACGAATTACAAACTCTTTCTTGTTATAATCTTTATCTAATAAGTACCCAAAATTGAAAACCATTTTTTTTTTCTTTAAAGTAGCGACAGCAGCAATAGCTGTGATATATTTTTTTTTTTTTTCGTTTCAATATTTTTTTTTATTTTCAATAATATCTTTAGTAGTCTTAAGGTTGTTCATAAGTGATAATTAAAACTCAAAAATTGCATTTAGTTGTATTGTTGGGAGTTACAGTCGATTGGATTTGTATGATGGAGAAGAAGGATATTTAGAACCAATAAAAAAATCACGGGCTAAATAAAATTGGTGGTAGAGTTTCAACAGAAAAACGAAACTGCTGGAATGGTTAAGAGTTGTGTTGCTGAATGGGAGGTCACGGGTTCGAGACATGCAGGCGCCATTTTGTTTATTTTCTCATCCTTTTAGGTATAAACCTTATTATTATTATTATTATTATTATTATTATTATTATTATTATTATTATTATTATTATTGTTATTATTGTTATGATTACTATTATATTTGTTAGTGTTATTATTATAACTAATGTCACATTTATATTTATAAGTATTATAATTAATATTAGTGTTAGTATTATAATTACTATGATTATTAATGATATCATAATCATTATTATTGTTATTATTATTATTATTAGTATTGTTATTATGAATATTATTATTATTAATATTATGAGTACTAATTTATCATTCTAACACTATTATTTTTATTATGATTATGATTATGATTAGGATTATTATTATTATTGTTATTACAAAGATAATACGAGTTATTATTATTTTCACTAATATTAGTATTAATATCATTGTCGTAAACATTAGTATTATTATTATCATTAACATAAGAATTAGTATTAGTAATATCATTTTTATTAGAATAATTACGATTATGAAAAATAAAAGCATTAATGATATTACTAAAGTTATAAGCATAGGAATAAAGATTATATATATATAAATATATGTTAATACACACAACTTAACTATATTAATATATCTATATATAAAATGAAAATATATATAATAAAACTTATTAATCTACTATATAAATGAATTACATCACTAATAATAATATATTTGTTCGATCGTAATTATGTGTATTAATATATATACAAATGATATAGGTTCGTGAAACCGAGGCCAACCTTGCATTGTTTAATTGTTCAATATCGTTATATGTATTTTTACTACAAAATACAATATGGTGAGTTTCATTTGCCCTTTTTACTCTTTACGTTTTTGGGCTGAGAATACATGCAAATGCTTTATTAACTGTTTTAAAATATTTATATGTGCGAGTTTCATTAATCCCTTTTTAAATGTTTTTGCAATATATATATTTTTGGGACTGAGAATACATGCATTGTTTTATAAATGTTTTACGAGATAGACACAAGTAATCGAAACTACATTATATGGTTGAATGATCGAAATCGAATATGCCCCTTTTTATTAAGTCTGGTAATCTAAGAATTAGGGAACAGACACCCTAATTGACGCGAACTCTAAAGATAGATCTATCGGGCCCAACAAGCCCCATCCAAAGTACCGGATACTTTAGTACTTCGAAATTTATATCATGTCCGAAGGAGGATCCCGGAATGATGGGGATATTCTAATATGTATATTGTGAATGTCGATTACCAGGTGTTCAATCCATATGAATGATATTTTGTCTCTATGCATGGGACGTATGATTATGAGAAATGGAAATATGAAATCTTGTGGTCTATTATATTATTGAAAATGATTATTTATGTTAAACTAATGAACTCACCAACCTTTTGGTTGACACTTGAAGGCATGTTTATTCTCAGGTATAAAAGAAACATTCCGCTGTGCAATTGGTCATTTTAAAGACAGTACTTGGAGTCGATCATCGCAATGGAACCAGTTGTTGGTGACTTCGTCCAGATGGATTAGGACGGGTCCTTTCAAGATCATCTTAGAGTAACATCTAGATTCTTGCAACTGATCTAACAGATCATTGATTCTCGGTAGCGGTTATCTATTCTTGATACAAGGTTTCATAGATCCATCCTTCTTTCTAACAAAGAGCACATGTGCTCTCCATGGTGAAGAGCTCGGTCGAATGAGTCCCTTGTCTAAAAGCTCTTGTAACTGACTGGACAGCTCTTGCAATTCTAAAGATGCAAGTCTTTACGGTGTGTGTGCTACAAGTGCCGCTCCAGGCATTAAGTCAATCTGAAATTCTACGTCTCTATGAGGTGGAAGACATGGTAATTCTCTCGGAAGGAACTTAAGGAAAATTTCTAACGGTTGAGACATATTCGAGTCTCTTAACTGATGATTTAAATTTGCTCACATGTGCCAGAATTGCGAGACATCCTTATCTCATGTACTTCTGGACCTTCGAGCAATTAATGTAACGTAACGGTGTACTGATCTTCTCTCCGTACACCATCATTGATTTGTCTTCGGTAAAAGGAATCCGAATGGCCTTCTGGTCGCAACAGCCTCGGTTGTGTCGTCAGATAACCAGTCCATTCCAACCACAAGGTTAAATCAAGGAATAGGGTAGTCCAAGTAAAATAATCTAACTTCAAACATTACACCGGTGAATTTCTATTGTAATGGCTCACCAATCGTCGGAAAAAGTATTGTTCGGTCTGAAAAGTTGTTATGAGCTTAACGGTATGGGTCTTAGATTATAATTTACAAAAGATCGTTGATTAAAGTTTGGGGTGAGTTTCGGGTGAGAGACGTTTACGATGGGATGGTACTGATGTTACAGCAGAGTGTATACGAAATAGTTTTAACTTTTACTAGGAATTACTATTAAATACGGTAAAATTTTACACAAGTTATTTATTTATTTATAGAGTGGATATACCTAAACCTTGCTACAACACTTATAGGCAGTGTACCTAATCGTACAGTAGTGTAGTTTTTAGTAAGTCTGGTTCGTTCCACAGGGAGCTAGCCAAGTTTAACGCTATATTTTTAAAACTATATTTGTAAAAATATAAAAATATATATAAGTAGTATTATTATTATAAAAGGGGGTTTTTACCGTTTAATGACCGGTTTGTCAATTTTCAAACTTTAATCGCAGTTAAAACCTAATGTAAAATATTAAAAATAAATATAACTTAATTTAAAGCGTAAAGTAAATGACGATAATAAAATTGCGATAATTAAAAATGCAATAAATGAAATGACAGTAAATAAAAGTTGCGATAATTAAAAAGTACGATAATTAAAAGTGCGATAAATAAAATGACAGTAAATAAAAATGCGATAAAATATGAAATAAAAGAATTATGCTTATTTAAACTTCCATAATCATGATGTTTGACGTGTTGATTTTAGTTTATTATCATGGGTTAATTGTCCTTTATCCTGGATTATTCGATATGTCCACCTGGTTTTTGTCCATAACAGTCCATCAGTCATAAATATAAAGTGTGAGTGTCCTCGTCAAATTATTCTTATATCCGAAGTCAAATATTCCAACTAATTGGGGACTTAAACTATAATTACACCAATTTTCCTTGTATGTAATTCACCCCTGTTTTAATAAGTCCATTAACTATTAATCCATTCCCGTGTCCGGTTAAATGAACGATTATTAGTACTTATAAATATCCTGCCCATCGTGTCCGATCGAGTGTATGTGGTTATTTATAGGTACGTCAAATTGTAATTTTTATATTAAATTAACGAACTATCATTCAATTAAACAAATATAAAGATCATTAATAGGGCATAGTCTAATTTCCACAAGTGTTGTTCTTTTGTCCAAACTCCAATTATGTTCCAAAGCCCAATTACCTCGTCTTAATATTTTAGCCCAACATCACGATTACTTCGATTTAAATAAGCATAATAATAACTTAGCTATGAGACATTAATTTAAAAAGGTTGAACATAATTTACAATGATTAATAATAGCGTAGCATTACACGGACAGAATTTCGACTTACACACTTACAACATTCGCTAACATACCCTTATTATTATTAATCTTAAATTAAAATTAAAATTAAAATTAAAATTAAAATATATATATATATATATATATATATATATATATATATATATATATATATATCAGAGAGTGAGAGATTGAATTGAAAAAGGTGTGTTGCTCTCTCCTCGTTGCTCAGTATTTATAGGAAATTTTGATACTGTTTCAACGTTGAAAATTAGGTGACACTTGCTAAATCAACTTTGCAATTCATTAAAGTTTGGTGTAATTTTCCACCACAGTTTCTAAGTTCAAAAAGTTGATTTATTTTAATATTATTATTATTTATTATTTATTATTTATTATTATATATTATTATTATTATGAATTATATATATATTATATTATATTCTTGTGCATAGTTGACTTATAATTTTAGCTCCGTTGTCTCGCGCGTTGATGCTCGGTTTATGTCTTGGTTTCGGATTTTCGAACGTCCTTTCGTACGCTTAGATATCTTGTACTTTGCATTGTGCGGCTTGTACTTTTGTCATTTTTGGACGTTATTCATCAATAAATTGAACCACTTAGATTGTATCTTGTACATTTGAGCTTTTTGGTCATTTGCGTCTTCAAATCATCATTTTTCTTCTTTTGTCTTCGCACTTATTTATTTAAACGAATATTACTTGAAAATAGAACAATTGCAACTGAAAACTTTACATATTGGAAGGATTCCGCCTAAATATATGTTCATTTGGAGCACTATCAAATATCCCCACACTTGAGCGTTGCTTGTCCTCAAGCAATACAGAACTTGAAATAAAATCACACTTCACTCGAATCACTTTTTTATTCTTCACACTTTATACATCAGTGATTTTGATACGGCGGTATGAACAATGATAGTAACGTTGTGGTTTACCGCCCCACGTGACTATGAAAATTTAGATCCTTTAGGAAATTGGATCTTTATGAAAACATTTGTGTAGTGACCCAAACTTTTCCATATTTATATATATTAATTGAGATTGATATTTACATGACTAAATGTTTCCAACGTGTTAAGAAATCAAACTTGTTAAGACTTGATTAAATGAAATAAGTTTCATATAGACAATTGATCATCCAAGTTGACCGGCGATTCACGAACGTTACAAAATTGTAAAAACTACATGTTGTGGTATATATAGACATATATATATATATATGGTTGACATGAGATTATGATGAGTAAGTATCTCACTAAGTATATTAACAATGTGTGATATACATAGGAAATGAGATTACTAAGTTAAGAAACTCGAAATGATACATATAACGATTATCGTTATGATAACGTCTACTAAATATATATGTATCATATTAAGATATTGATACACTATATTTAACATGATAAAATGATATTTAAATATATCATTAAGTGTGTTAACAATGAACTACATATGTAAAAACAAGACTACTAACTCAAGAATTACGAAACGAGACTTATATGTAACGATTATCGTTGTAACGATTATCGTTGTAACGATATTTTAATGTATATATCATATTAAGAGATATTCATACATCATAATATCATGATAATATAATAATTTAACATCTCATTTGATATAATAAACATTGGGTTAACAACATTAATTGAGATCGTTAACTTAAAGGTTTCAAAACAACACTTACATGTAACGACTAACGAAGACTTAACGACTCCATTAGAATGTATATACATGTTGTGTTTTGATATGTATTCTTACACTTTTGAAAGACTTCAAGACACATATCAAATTACTTCTACTTAACAAAAATGCTTACAATTACATCCTCGTTCAGTTTCATCAACAATTCTACTCGTATGCACCCGTATTCGTACTCGTACAATACACAGCTTTTAGATGTATGTACTATTGGTATATATACTCCAATGATCAGCTCTTAGTAGCCCATGTGAGTCACCTAACATATGTAGGAACTATCATTTGGCAACTAGCATGAAATATCTCATAAAATTACAAAAATATTAGTAATCATTCATGACTTATTTACATGAAAACAAAATTACATATCCTTTATATCTAATCCATATACCAACGACCAAAAATACCTACAAACACTTTCATTCTTCAATTTTCTTCATCTAATTGATCTCTCTCAAGTTTCATCTTCATGTTCTAAGTGTTCTTCATAAATTCCATAAGTATAGTTTCATAAAAATCAAGAATACTTCCAAGTTTGCAAGTCTACTTCCAAGCTTTCTAATCCATTCCAAGTAATCATCTAAGATCAAGGAACCTTTGTTATTTACATTAGGTTATCTTTCTAATTCAAGGTAATATTCATATTCAAACTTTGATTCAATTTCTACAACTATAACAATCTTATTTCGAGTGAAAATCTTACTTGAACTGTTTTCGTGTCATGATTCTGCTTCAAGAACTTTCAAACCATCCAAGGATCCTTTGAAGCTAGATCCATTTTTATTATTTCCAGTAGTTTTATTCAGAAAACTTGAGGTAGTAATGATGTTCATAACATCATTCGATTCATACATATAAAGCTATCTTATTCGAAGGTTTAAACTTGTAATCACTAGAACATAGTTTAGTTAATTCTAAACTTGTTCACAAAAAAAAGTTAATCCTTCTAACTTGACTTTTAAAATCAACTAAACACATGTTCCATATCTATATGATATGCTAACTTAATGATTTAAAACCTGGAAACACGATGAATACCATAAAATCGGATATACGCCGTCGTAGTGAAACCAGGGGCTGTTTTGGTTTGGATAATTAAAAACTATGATAAACTTTGATTTAAAAGTTGTTCTTCTGGGAAAATGATTTTTCATATAAACATGAAACTATATCCAAAAATCTTGGTTAAACTCAAAGTGAAAGTATGTTTTTCAAAATGGTCATCAAGATGTCGTTCTTTCGACGGAAATGACTACCTCTTTAGTAATTGACATTTAACTTAAATTTCCGACTATAAACCTATACTTTTTCTGTTTGGATTCTTAAATTAGAGTTCAATATGAAACCATAGCAATTTGATTCACTCAAAACGGATTTAAAATGAAGAAGTTATGGGTAAAACAAGATTGGATATTTTTGATCTTTTTAGCTACGGGAAATGTTTAACAAATCTATACAAATCATATCCTAGCTAACTTATATTGTATTATACATGTATTCTAATATATTATGTAATCTTGGGATACCATAGACACGTATGCAAATGTTTTGACATATCATATCGACCCATGTATATATATTATTTGAAACAACCATAGACACTCTATATGCAGTAATGTTGGAGTTAGCTATACAGGATTGAGGTTGATTGATGTGTGCGAGGGGTATATGAAATAGTATTAATTTTTACAAGGAAATACTATTAAATACGATACAATTTTACACAAGATATTTATTCATTTATAGAATAGATATACCTAAACCTTGCTACAACACTTATAGGCAGTGTACCTAATCGTACAGTAGTGTAGTTTTTAGTAAGTCCGGTTCGTTCCACAGGGATCTTTTAAACAAGCTTAACGCTATATTTTTAAAAACTGTATTTGTAAAAATACAAAAATATATATAAGTAGTATTATTATTATAAAAGGGGGTTTTTACCGTTTAATGACCGGTTTGTCGATTTTTAAAACTTTAGTCGCAGTTAAAACCTAATGTAAAATGTTAAATATATAAAAGACTTAATTTAAAACGTAAAGTAAATAACGATAATGAAATTGCGATAAATAAAAGTGCGATAAAATAAAATTGCGATAATTAAAGAGAACGATAATTAAAAATGCAATTAAATAAAATGACAATAAATAAAAGTGCGATAATTAAAAGTGCAATTAAATATGAAATATATAAATTATGCTTATTTAAACTTCCGTAATCATGATGTTTGACGTGTTGATTTTAGTTTTATTACCATGGGTTAATTGTCCTTTGTCCTGGATTATTTGATATGTCCACACGGATTTGTCCATAATAGTCCATCAGTCATAATCATAAAGTGCGAAAGTCTTCGTCAAATTATTCTTATTCCCGAAGTTAAATGTTCTAACTAATTGGGGATTCGAATTGTAACAAGGTCTTATTACTTTGTTTAATGAATACACCAGGTTATCAACTGCGTGTAGACCAAGGTTTTACTACTTTGTTAACAATTACACCAATTACCCTTGAATGTAATCCACCCCTGTTTCAACAAGTCTATTAACTATTAATCCAGTTCCGTGTCCAGTAAAATGAACAATTATTGGTATTTATAGATATCCCGCCCACCGTGCCCATTCAAGCGTATGTGGTTATATATAAATACGTCAAATTATAAGTCTATATATTAAATTAATGAGGTATCGTTTAGTTAATATAAAACCCATTAATAGCCCATAGTCTAATTTTCACAAGTGTCGTTCTTTTGTCCAAACCCCAATTATGGTCCAAAGCCCAATTACCCAATTTTAATATTTAGCCCAACATCACGATTACTTCGGCATTAAATAAGCATAATAATAACTTAGCTACGAGACATTAATTTAAAAATAACATTAACCATAACTTACAGTGATTAAAAATAGCGTAGCGTTACACGGACATAATTTCGACTGACACCCTTACAACATTCGCTAACATACATTTATTATTAGAATTAAAATTAAAATTAAAATTAAAATTATAATATATATATATATATATATATATATATATATATATATATATATATATATATATATATATATATATATATATATATATATATATATTATACGTGATAGATAGAGAGATGGATGGATATAAACTGAACCAAAACCGCGAATTTATAGGGGTGTGGCCTGCCACCTACTGCCATGCGATCGCATGGAAAATGGTCATGCTGGCCATGCGATCGCATGGCCCTGGCATTCAGCTCACATGTCTTTGTTTGCATTCTGCCGACGATTTTTATTATAATATATAATATATAAATAATTTATATAATTATTTAAATATTATATTTTATTCTTGTGCATAGTTGACTCATAATTTTTAGTCCGTTACGTCGAGCGGTGAGAGTTGACTTTGGTCCCGGTTCCGGATTTTCGAACATCCTTGCGTACAATTTAATATCTTGTATTTTGTGTTTCGCGTCTTGTACTCTTGTAAATTTGAGACGTTTCTTATCAATAATTGGAACCTCTTTGATTGTACTTTGTACTTTTGAGCTTTTTGGTCGTTTGCGTCTTCAATTCTTCGAATCTGTCTTTTTTCTTCACCTTTTATTATTTAAACAAATATCACTTGTAAATAGAACAATTGCAACTAAAAGCTTGTCTTTCTTGAGGAATAATGCTATGAAATATATGTTCGTTTTTAGCATTATCAAATATTCCCACACTTGAGCGTTGCTTGTCCTCAAGCAATATAGTCTTGAAATAAAAATACTAGAATCACTTCTTTATTCTTCACACTTTGTACATCAGTGGTTTCTTTACGGCGGTATGAACAATGGTAGTAACGATGTGGTTTACAGTCCCACATGACTATAAAATTTAGATCCCTTAAGGAAATTGGATCTTTATGAAAACATTTGATCTTTTAAAAATACAATCTAGCTTTTACCCTAGATAAGTTTTCCGGAATAACCCTTCACCGGTGTTTTGCAAATTATTTTTGTGGGTTTAGTGGGTTTCAGATTTGAAAATTTTAGCTCAAAACTTATGGTTTTGTGTCACCCACTTGCTAACCTTGTATTTGGAAAGCAACACGTCTAGTATACTTGCTCCGTATATTACCTTTCGGTAAACTACCGTCCGGTTGTAAAGGAAAGCGTTGAACAAGAAACTGTTAAGGCAATGTCCCCTGACATGCTTTTAATTATGGTCTATAACGTGTCGGATGCAATTACCATCCTTTGTAGGAGCAATAGTAAAGCTCACCCTTTAGTTTTTCGGTCTAGCACAAGGTCCTGTCTTCGACCATGCTATGCAACCACCGTTCTTACGGTTGACACCCGATTTGGTTCAGGTGACCTAATGAATTTCAGGTGAATTCCTAGGATTTTACGTTCAATGGTAATGAATGCATTAAAAATAGGTTTTTCAGAAAACAAATCGGTTTGTAATTTTGATCAAAATATTTTCTCGTTCAAGCTCGAGTTTAGATATCATCGAATTCCATGAGTTTGTAATTCTCAATCTTTAAAGTTAATCTCTAGGATTGAGTAATATCAGGCTTAAAAGTTGATTTTTGATCTTTAAGGAGATTATCCTTTTCTGGGGGTCTGATTCATTAGTCTTATCAAGCTAATTTGCACGGCGTCCTCCCCATTTTTACGAGACAGATCCTCTCATGGTTAGGATAAGTCTGACCACTTGGCGACCCTGTTTGATGCTGAGGTCCGTGGATTTCCTGCTGATTTTAGTGATGACTTTTCTAGATTTTTCGTCAACCTACAGCTGGTCTGGACGACAACTTCATGACCTAAATCAAGAAGCGCGTGTCTTTTTCGGAAGACTTTACTTCCTTTTAATGATGGCATTGATTCATCGTGTAGATCCATCTTTCTTTCAAATATATTATAAGAAATTGGGTAAAACGGTTAATTTTGTCCAAAACAAAAGTATCTTCAGTTATTTGTACAAAAATATGTGATATATGTTCAAAATAACTTGGTAAATTTTTCCCACACTTGGCTTTTATTTTCTTTTTTATTGTCCTCTATTCCATTTTAAATTAATTCTAATATTTTGGTTTGTTTCTCAATTTATGTCCTTTCCGAGGTAACAATAATTTTGGTATTAACACCTAGTTTTATCGTTCATAAATATGTATAAACATGATTTTGAATTCATTTAATTGAAAATTTTGAAAATTTTACTAGAATTGGGTAGTCAGTATATAAGACTAGGGCTGTTCTTTATTATCAGAGAGCACTAGATTCTAATACAACTATTGCGTTACTAGTATTTTTAATGGTAACCAAGTGTATAAGTCAAAAAATTTTAAAAATCCTAAATAATTTAACCCCTTCTCACACTTAATATCTTGCAATACCTTCATTTGCAAGAAATCGGTAATAATTTAAATTATTGAGGGTGATTAGCGTAGAAAAATGATTAAATTTTACCAAAGTTTCCAAACATATTGGCGTTTGTTTGTTGAATGATAAATGGTGCACATCATTTGTTCATTCCGTCTTGTTGTTATATCACATTTGTTTTTCGTTTTGTCGTCAAAAGTACTATCTTTTGCTGAACTTAATGCCAGTCTTTGAAAATGCGTTGTTTTACCCTGTTATATACAATTGACAATATACATACATACAATACAAATATAAACATGCATGTTAATTTGAAATGGGACTTAAAATCCCACTTTCAAATCAAATATGAAATATTAGTACAAAATAATAAAAATATTAAACAATACATTAATGTATCACAATATCATATGTTTAAACATAAATAAATAAAAATAATAAAAAGATAAAAATCATAGAAATCACCAATAGGAACTATATCAATCTGTATAGGGGTTCCAGTTCATGTCGTCGTCCGGGTTCCATGCTTGGTGATAGGTGTACTGGTAGGCATGGTTAGGGTCGTAGAGAGTATATGGTGGTCTCATCTCGGGCTGGTGTGGAGGATAGTAAGCGGGTCGGGTCGAAACGTAGTGATCCTGAGGTGACAGCCGGCTCATAATCTGACGCTGATGATAGTCCCATCTATCATGTTGTCGTTGCCTGGAATGCTCGTAATCATTCCGGGCGTGCCACTGCTCCATCCGACGAAATCTCTCCGCGTTTGTCATATCTACCTCATCTATATGCTGGTAGACATCAGTCATAGCCTCCCGAATGACATCCCTAATGTCATTTACTTCCTCCATTTCCTCATCTGAAACTCTCTCTACCTGAGGATGACTACCTTCATAGGGTACTGCCTGATTTCGTCTACTCTTCAATACCTTAGCACCCGCATAAACCTTCAATCCTAAAGGCTCAACCTGTTCCCTACATTCCAAAAGTGGACCCCCTTGGTTCTTATCTACACCTAAGTACTCTCCAATGAGAGTAACAAAAATACCTCCTCCTATAATCCCCCTTCCTGTATTCCTTCCACCATTTTTGACAAATAAAAACCAACACAGTAGGGGATATTAACAAAGCTTCTTGGGTCTCGAATACACTTTAGGTAAAATAAATCATGTAAGGTCATTTTCTACTTGTTGTGACCTCTCTGTGTAATCGAGTTAGCCAAAAATCTATGAATTATACGAAGCTCGGCTTTGTTAATATGTAAGTAGGAGTGTTTTCCTCCTAGCGTAAAAACATTATAGTTTGACATACGCCTCCAGACGGCGTTCGCGTCAAAATTTCTATCTACCCTTTCACCACGATAAATCAAGTTCATACAATCGGGTAGTAGCAATTCACTAGGAGTGTAAATCTGTAATGCCCTGGCCATGTCCAGCATGGACATCCTGTACATCATACGGCCAAGTATAAACCTAAGAAAACTACTATCATCTAACCTATCTACATCTACATTTAACGCTATAGTACTCATCAGCTCAACACACCATTCCTTATATACAGGTCTACGAATGGTGAATAGACGTTCCCAATCGGAAAAAGAAGAACTGCCATACCTTTGGATCAGATAGAGTCTAACTCAGTTAGCTAGTTGGACCCTTTTCAAAGGATCCCAATCGATTACTCTTGGCACCTCTACATTTTTCGGTAGCAGTTTGAATTTTTTACTTTGATATGATGGGTAATCTCTCCAGCTTCTATCGAATCTCAGATTAGGATGCAACGTGTGTTCAGGAATTGTTGGGTATTCTACTGGTAGATGTATCGAAAATACTGTGAAGGCATCAACAAATTGTAGCGGATCATAATAAGTTACGTGTTGATCAGGCTATTATTGTGGTTCCTGTTGTTGTTCCAATTCAGGCTCGTATTGCATTTTTGGTTCAGGTTCTGGTTGTGGTTGTCTAGATGATGATGTTGCACCATCAGTATCTGTAAATCTCTGCAAAACACATTAAACACAAAATTTGTGCATCCAAATATGCATTAGTTTTAGCAAAATAACAAATTGAAACAATTACAATAATATGTTAAATCAAAATTAAACTTATACACATTTTCACAATTTTAACAATTCTATACTTTTCCAAATAAGCCTATATGAAAATGTATACAAAGTTCATAAGCATTTAACTCAAATAACATGTCAAAATAGTCATTACTAACAATTAAACAAGTCTCAAATGGAAATTATATCAAATTAATCAAGTTCATGAATTTTAGACTTAAAAGTCCACTTTAGTCTCCAAAAATCATGTTTAGGATCAAAGTTTGGATCATTTAACTACCTAAATATGTTACACTACTTAATTTAGCAATAATTCACGACAAAAATTGGCCATAACCTGTTTATATCAAAAAGCCCCAAATTGCTTAAGAACACAAACCCTAGATTCCTAAAAATTTTGAAGTTTTTGGCTTCAAATCATGTTAAATAGCATCAATCTAGGTTATACATGCGTAAAATACTAACAATTTAACTCTAATTACACTAGAAACTAACAAAATCAAATTAGAAAAAATATAGCTCAAGAACGCTAAAAATCAAATTTAAAGAGGTTTAGGGATGTAATTGTTACCTTTCTTGATAAACTTCTGAACAATTTCATGTTTAGAGCGGATTGTAGCAAGAAATTTGGTGAATTTTGGTGAAAATTTGCGAATTTTTGAGAGGGTTTTGAGTGAGTTTCGTATATGTGTGTGTGAATATTGTGGTAACAGAGAGCAGCTCGCTGAGCTCTTGTATCTGACCAGAATTTCCTATCCATGCGATCGCATGGCTCCAAAGGCCAAACTCCATGCGATCGCATGGAGTCCGGGTACAGTACTTTTTCCCCTTTTTATTTTTTTTTTTTATAAAAACCTTATACTTATTAAAACATATAATTAAATAAAAATTAAAATTTTGTTTCTTTTTAGGATGAGGGCGTTTCGGAACGATGTCCTAGTCCGTCCCTCGACAAAATTTTAAAATTTTTCAATTCAAAGCGTGGTTTTAAAAGTAAAGATTTTTGGGTTTTTTTAAATGTTTTTGGCATACTTTAATTCAATAAGATTAAAAATAATGATAATAAAAGTTCTCGTCCCTCCCTTGGGTAGAGCAATTTCGGTTCAACGACCTAGTCTTCAACTCACGACGAATTTTTAGAAATCAATTTTTAACTTAGCGAAATAAAGTAAATTTTTGTTTTTAAATTCACACCAAACTTAAATTTAAAATGCATAAAATTAAAATTCGTATTAATAATAATTAAAAATTCACACCAAACTTAAATTATATTTTTGTTTTTATACATACAAACTTTATATTAAAAATATTAATTTTTCAAATATTTATAAATTTAAATATATTGATTTCAAAAAGTTTACATTAATAATTTAATATAAATTTTAAAAACAAAGTAAAAATAAAATTAAAAATCTTTTTGGTCTTTTATCCCACTTTAATCAATCAAATATTATCAAAAATATACGCCCCTCTTTTCGGTAAAGTAATTTCGGTTCCATAACCTAGTTTAACTCATGACGAATTTTTGAAATATTTTGGGTTGAATGATTAAGGATATTTATACCTTAAGAATAAACGGTAAATTTTGCAGTGATGTAATAAATTTTTGTATGATATCAATAATTTCGGTCGCAAAACCTAATTTTATTGAATACCAATTTAATACTTTATAGCGAACGATTTAGCGTTTATTATCAAAAGGTTAAAAGCAAAATAAAAAAAATAAATAAAAACTGTATACTTACCTGTGAAATAGAATTCTCAGTGACCTGCTTTAGCCCACTCATAAGAAAGTCGGACTAATTGGTTTTCCATAGCTACATAGGCGTAACCTCGAGCATTCAACGTTTTTCTTCGAAACATATGAACGGTCCATCTCTGCATAAAGTAACGAATTCGATATTGGAACATGTCTGATTCGTCGAGCATTTTCCTTCGTGTGACCATTTCCCGCATTTGTGACATCTTTCAAGGTGTCGTGCTCTTCTTTTCGCTGCGGATTTTGATTTTCCTTTACCAAACTGTAACTTATTATTTTCGTTCCTGGATTCTTTTCTTACTCCGTCCAATTTACCTCTGATTAATGATACCAATTCACTTGGAAGGGTGTCATTATTACGTTTAGTGATGCGTGTAGCATTAGACCATGATTTAGTTCACAGGAAGTCTTCATCTCGTAAAACCTAAAAAAAATAAAAATTCAGAATGGGGGGAGAAGACTAGTTCTTTAGGGTCTGCTAGGGAAAGACCATTCGGATTTCATTCTCGAGAACTACACGAAAACAGAATATCTAACTCTAATAGAAATATATATTATCCTTTAAAGACTTGATTCTCCCCACACTCAGTTAGCTGTGGTGTTGAAATTGTGATTAACTTCGTTGTCAACTTCCATCGGACTATCTATGTAATGTTTAACTCTGTGACCATTAACTTTAAATTCAATCCCATTTGAATTTATTAATTCTATTGTTCCGTACGGGAAAACTCTTTTGACTATGAATGGTCCAGACCATCTTGATTTCAATTTTCCAGGAAATAGCTTGAATCGTGAATTGAAAAGAAGAACTCTGTCTCCTTCCTTAAATTCTTTTGAACTTCTGATTCTTTTATCATGCCATTTCTTCGTTCTTTCCTTATAGGTTAACAAATTTTCGTATGCTTCATGTCTCAATTCTTCTAATTCATTTAGTTGGCTTAACCGTAGACGTCCAGCTTCATGTAAATCAAGATTACATGTCTTCAAAGCCCAAAATGCTTTGTGTTCAATTTCTACTGGAAGATGACATGCTTTTCCGTAAACGAGTTTAAAAGGTGTGGTTTCAATTGGAGTTTTGTAGGCTGTTCTAAAAGCCCAGAGTGCATCCTCCAATTTCATGGACCATTCCTTCAGATTTGATCCTACGGTTTTCTCTAGAATACGTTTTAAAGCTCGGTTGGTATTTTCAACTTGTCTACTTGTTTGTGGATGATATGTAGTGGAGATTTTATGAGTTACTCCATATCTTTTGAGAACTTTCTGAAGTTGATTATTACAGAAATGAGTACTCCTATCACTTATTAAAGCTTTCGGTGTTCCAAACCTTGCAAAAAGACGTTTTAAAAAGTTGACTACAACTCGTGCATCGTTAGTTGGGAGAGCTTGTGCTTCCGCCCATTTAGATACATAATCAATGGCAACGAGAATGTAGAGATTATTATGAGATTTTGGAAATGGACCCATAAATTCAATACCCCAAATGTCAATACCCCAAATGTTAAAGCTAAGGGGTATAAAATACTATTAAATTTTAGCAGGAAATACTATTAAATACGATACAATTTTACACAAGATATTTATTTATTTATAGGATGGATATACTTAAACCTTGCTACAACACTTATAGGCAGTGTACCTAATCGTACAGTAGTGTAGTTTTTAGTAAGTCCGGTTCGTTCCACAGAGAAAATCTTTAAACAAAGCATAACGCTATATTAGTTTACTTTTATAAAAATACAAATATATATATATAAGTAATATTATTATTATAAAGGGGGGTTTTTACCGTTTAATGACCGGTTTGTCGATTTTAAAAACTTTAGTTGCAGTTAAAACAAAATGTAAAATATTAAATAAATAAAAGACTTAATTTAAAGCGTAAAGTAAATAACGATAATGAAATTGCAAATAATAAAAGTGCGATAAAATAAACTTGCGATAATTAAAAAGTACGATAATTAAAAGTGCAATTAAATACAATAACAATAAATAAAAATGCGATAATTAGAAGTGCAATTAAATATAAAATAAAGGAAATTAAATATGAAATAAAAGAATTATGCTTATTTAAACTTCCGTAATCATGATGTTTGACGTGTTGAGTTTAGTTTTATGCCCATGGGTTAATTGTCCTTTGTCCTGGATTATTTAATATGTCCGTCTGGTTTTTGTCCATAACAGTCCATTAGTCATAAATATAAAGTGCGAGTGTCCTCGTCAAATTATCCTTATACCCGAAGTTTAAATATTCCAACTAATTGGGGACTTAAACTGTAACAAGATTTTAATACTTTGTTTAATAATTACACCAGGATGTCGACTGAGTGTAACCCAAGGTTTTAATACTTTGTTATCAATTATGCCAATTGTCCTTGTACATAATTTCACCCCTGTTTTAATAATTCTAGTGGCTATTAATCCATTCCCGTGTCCGGTTAAATGAACAATTATTTGTACATATAAATACCCCGCCCATCGTGTCCGATCGAGTGTAAATGGTTATTTATAGGGATGCCCAATTGTAAATCTTTATATTAACATTAACAAACTATCATTTAGTTAAACAAATATAAAGCCCATTAATAGCCCATAGTCTAATTTCCACAAGTGTCGTTCTTTTATCCAAACCCCAATTATGGTACAAAGCCCAATTACCCAATTTTAGTAATTAGCCCAACATCATGATTACTTCGGATTAAATAAGCATAATAATAACTTAGCTACGAGACATTAAATTAAAAAGGTTGAACATAACTTACAATGATTAAAAATAGCGTAGCGTTACACGGACAGAATTTCGACTTACACCCTTACAACATTCGCTAACAAACCCTTATTATTAGGATTTAAAATTAAAATTAAAATTAAAATATAAATTATATATACATATACTACGTTGAGTGAAGAAGAAAAAGATGATTTTTGCGTTCACCAAACTGCGAATTTATAGGAGATGTGGCCTGACTTTTCATGCCATGCGATCGCATGGACTTTCTTCTTCCTGGCCATGCGATCGCATGGCCAGCTGGGAGAGCTCACATGTTGCTTGTTTCCTTGTGCCGACGTTTTATAAATATAATATAATATATATATTAATTTTAAGAATTAATTATATATTATATTATATTCATATGCATAGTTGACTTGTAATTTTTAGTCCGTTGCGTCGAGCGTTGAGAGTTGACTCTGGTCCCGGTTCCGGATTTTCGAACGTCCTTGCGTACAATTTAATATCTTGTACTTTGCGTTTTGAATTTTGTACTCTTGTAATTTTGAGACGTTTCTTATCAATAATTGGAACCTCATTGATTGTATTTTGTACTTTTGAGCTTTTTGGTCGTTTGCGTCTTCAATTCGTCGAATCTGTCTTTTGTCTTCACCTTTTATTATTTAAACGAATATCACTTGTAAATAGAACAGTTGCAACTAAAAGCTTGTCTTTCTTGAGGAATAATGCTATGAAATATATGTTCGTTTTTAGCATAATTAAATATTCCCACACTTGAGCGTTGCTTGTCCTCAAGCAATATAGTCTTGAAATACAAGAATCACTTCTTTATTCTTTACATTTTGTACATCAGTGATTTCAATACGGCGGTATAAACAATGGTAGTAACGATGTGGTTTACAGTCTCACATGACTATAAAATTTAGATCCATTAAGGAAATTGGATCTTTATGAAAACATTTGATCTTTTGAAAATTAAATCTAGTTTTTACCCTAGATAAGTTTTCCGGAATAACCCTTCACCGGTGTTTGCAAAATATTTTTGTGGGCTTGGTGGGTTTCAGATTTGAAAATTTTAGCTCAAAACTTGCGGTTTTGTGTCACCCACGTGCTAACCTTGTATTAGGAAAGCAACACGTCCAGTTTACTTGTCCCGTATATTACCTTTCGGTAAACTACCGTCCGGTTGTAAAGGAAAGCGTTGAACAAGCAACTGTTAAGGCAATGTCCCCTGACATGCTTTTAATTATGGTCTATAACGTGTCGGATGCAATTACTATCCTTTGTAGGAGCAATAGTAAAGCTCACCCTTATAATTTGTCGGTCTGGCACAAGGTCTTGTCTTTAACCATGCTATGCAACCACCGTTCTTACGGTTGACACCCGATTTGGTTCAGATGACCTAATGAATTCCAGGTGAATTCCTAGGATTTTACGTTCAATGGTAATAAACGCATTGAAAATGGGTTTTCAGAAAACAAATCGGTTTATAATTTGATCAAAATATTTTCTCGTTCAAGCTCGAGTTTAGATATCATTGAATTCCATGAGTTTGAATTCTCAATCTTTAAGGTCAATCTCTAGGATTGAGTAATATCAGGCTTAAAAGCTGATTTTTAATCTTTAAGGAGATTATCCTTTCTGGGGATCTGATTCATTAGTCTTATCCAGCTAATTTGCACAGCACCCTCCCCATTTTACGAGACAGATCTTCTCATGGTTAGGATAAGTCTGACCACTTGGCAACCCTGTTTAATGCTGAGGTCCGTGGATTTCCTGCTGATTTTAGTGATGACTTTTCTAGGTTTTTCGTCAACCTACAGCTGGTCTGGACGACAACTTTTTGACCTAAATCAAGAAGCGCGTTTCTTTTTCGGAAGACTTTACTTCCTTTTAATGATGGAATTGATTCATCGTGTAGATCCATCTCTTCTTTTCTTTCATCGGGTAAAATAGTTTAGTTTAGTCCAAAGCAAAAGTATTTTCAGTTATTTGTTACAGAAATATGTGACATATGTTTAAGATAACTTGGTAATTTTTCCCACACTTGGCTTTTATTTTCTTTTTTTTTATTGTCTTCTATTTCATTTTAAATAAATTTTAACATTTTGGTTTGTTTCTCAATTTATGTCCTTTCTGAACTAACAAATATTTCGGTGTTAACATCTAGTTTTATCGTTCATAAATATGTATAAACATGATTTTGAGTTCATTTAATTGAAAATTTTGAAAAAATTTACTAGAATTGGGTAGTCAGTATATAAGACTAGGGCTGTTCTTTATCATCAGAGAGCACTAGATTCTAATACAACTACTACGTTACTAGTATTTTTAATGGTAACCAAGTGTTTAAGATAAAAATTTTAAAAATCCGAAAGAATTTAACCCCTTCCCACAGTTAAGATCTTGCAATGCCCTCATTTACAAGAAATCAGTAACAATTTAAATTATTGAGGGTGATTAGCGTAAAAATGATTAAATTTTACTAAAGTTTCCAAACATATTGGCGTTTGGTTGCTGAATGATAAATGGTGCATATCATTTTTTCATTTCGTCTGTTGTTACATCACATTTATTTGTCATCTTGTCGTCAAAATTAGTAGCTTTTGCTGAACTTAATGCCAGTCTTTGAAAATGCGCTGTTTTACCCTGTTTTGTACAATTTACAATATACATACATACAAATATAAACATGCATGGCAATTTGAAATGGGACTTAATATCCCACTTTCAAATCCTAAATGTGAAATATTAGTACACAATAATAATAAAAATGATAAAGATTACATAAGTATGTTCAATAACATAAGTTTAAACATGAATAAGTAAAAAGATAAAAACATAAAAATCATATAAATAACCAAATTGAACTAAATCAGTCTGGATATGGGTTCCAGTTCATCTCGTCAGGTGGGTTCCATTGTTGGTTATAGGTGTTTTGATAGGCTTGGTTATAGTCATACCGGTTAAAGGGTGGTCGGATATCGGGGCTATGTTGCGGAAAATGAGCAGGTCGAGTAGGTACATAGTTATTTGGTACCTGATATGATAGCTGGCTCATGATTTGGTGCTGATGAACTAACCAGCTATCGTGTTGGCTTCGCCTATAATCCTCGTATACTCGCTCGGAGTTCCACTGTTCATACATACTATGTCTGGCCGCATTCGTCATTGCTTCCTCATCTATACGAACGTGGATGTCAAGAATAGCATCTCGAAAGACATCCCTAATGTCTTCCGCCTCCTCCATTTCCTCGTCTGAGCCTCTCTCTACCTGAGGATGAGATCCCTCATAGGGTACTGCCTGGTTACGTCTACTTTCAATACCTTAGCACCCACATAAACTTTCATTCCTAAGGGCTCAACCTGTTCTCTACAAAGCTGTAATGGACCCCCTTGGTTCCTATCAACACCTAAATACTCTCCAATGAGAGTAACAAAAATACCTCCTCCTATTATACTCCCGTCCTGCATTCCCTCTACCATTTTAGATAAATAAAAAGCAACACAGTAAGGGATATTGACAAAGCTTCTAGGATCCCGAATACACTTTAGGTAGAATAAATCATGTAAGGTAATTTTTTCTTTATTATGACCTCTCTGTGTAATCGAGTTAGCCAAAAATCTATGAATAATACGAAGCTCGGCTCTGTCAATATGTGTATAGGAGTGTCCTCCTGCTCGTGTAAAAACATCAAAATGTGACATACGCCTCCAAATGGCGTCAGCATCAAAGTTACTATCTACCCTTTCACCATAATGAATCAAAGTTGTACAATCGGGTAATAGCAACTCACCATGAGTATATATCTGTAAGGCCCTGGCCATGTCCAACATGGACATTCTGTACATCCTACCGCCAAGGATAAACCTAAGAAATATTCTATCATCTATTCTAACTATATTTGTATCAAGTGATACAGTACTCATCAACTCAACACACCATTCCTTATATACAGGTCTACGAATGGTGAAAATACGTTCCCAATCTGTAAAAGAAGAACTGCCATACCTTTGAACTAAAAGCTGTCTAACACGGTCAGCTAGATGGGCCGTTTCCAAAGGGGCCCAATCGATTACCCTTGGCACCTCTACATTTTTTTGTTACCAATTTGAATTTGTTCCTTTGATATGTCTCGTAATCTCTCCATCTCCTATCAAATCTCAGATTAGGATGCAGAGTGCGCTCAGGAATCGTTGGGAATTCTACTGGCGGCCTCATTGGGAATACTATGAATTTATCAACAAACTGTACCGGATCATAATAAGATATGTGCTGATCAGGCTGTTGTTGTTGTTCCTGTTGTGGTTCTTGTTCGTGTTAAATTTCTGGTTCTGGTTCTGGTGCTGGTGCTGGTCGTCTAGATGATGATGCTCCTGAACCTCCAGTATCGGCTTTCTGCAAAACACATTAAACACAAAATATTGTGCATCCAAATATGCATTAGTGTTAGCAAAATAACAACTTAAAACAATTACTATAACATGTTAAATCAAAATTAAACTTATGCACATTTTCACAATTTTTCACAATTCTACACTTTTCAAATAAGCACATATGAAAATGTATACAAAGTTCATAAGCATTTAACTTAAATAACATGTCAAAATATTCATTACTAATAATTAAACAAGTCTCAAATGGCAAATATATCAAATTAATCAAGTTCATGAATTTTGGACTTAAAAAGTCCACTTTAATCTCCAAAAATCATGTTTAGGATCAATGTTTGGATCATTTAACTATCTAAACATGTTACACTACTCAATTTAGCAATAATTCATGACAAAAATCGGCCATAACCTGTTTATATCAAAAAGCCCCAAATTGTTCAAGAACACAAACCCTAGATTTCTAAAAATTTTGAAGTTTTTGGCTTCAAATCATGTTAAATAGCATCAATCTAGGTTATACATGCATAAAATACTAACAATTTAACACTAATTACACTAGAAATTAACAAAATTGCATTAGGTAAAAAATTGGTAATTATCACAAAAACTAGGAATTTATAGAGTTTAGGGGTGTAATTTTTACCAATTTGCTGAAGAATGAGAATCTAGGCATGATTAGAGCAAGAAAAATGATGAATTACGGTGAATTTTGGTGAAATTTGGAGAAAATTTGAGTGTGTTTTCGGGTATGTGTGTGTTTTTGTGGAGAAAGACAGACCAGTCTGCTGTATGTATCAGGCCTGCATTTGGTCCCCATGCGATCGCATGGGTTCCAAATGCAAACCCCATGCGATCGCATGGGGTGCCGGCTACAGTAATTTTTTTTTTTTATATAAAACCTTATACTTTATAAAACTTATAATTAATTAAATTTTAAAAATTTTGTTTTCCTTTAGGAGCGAGGGCGTTTCGGATCGTTGTCCTAGTCTGTCCCTCGACAAAATTTTAAAATTTGTCAAATCAAAGCGTGGTTTTTAAAAGTAAAGATTTTTGGGTTTTTTAATGTTTTTGGCATACTTTAATTCAATAAGATTAAAAATAATGATAATAAAAGTTCTCGTCCCTCCCTCAGGTAAAGCAATTTCGGTTCAATGACCTAGTCTTCAACTTACGACGAATTTTAAAAATCATATTTTTAACTTAATGAGATAAAGTAAATTTTTGTTTTTAAATTCACACCAAACTTAAAATAAAAATACATAAAATTCAAATATATTGTTTTTACAAAGTTTACAATATTAATTTAAGATTTATATATTAATTTTAAAAACATGGTAAAAATAAAATTAAAAATCTTTTTGACTTTTTATCCCACTTTAATCAATCAAATATTATCAAAAATATACGCCCCTCTTTTCGGTAAAGTAATTTCGGTTCTAAGACCTAATTTAACTCATGACAAATTTTTGAAATATTTTGGGTTGATTGATAAAAGATATTTATACCTTAAGAATAAACGTTAAATTTCGCAGTGATGTAATAAATTTTTGAATGATATTAATAATTTCGGTCGCCAAACCTAATTTTATTCAATATCAATTTAATACTTTATAGCGAACAAATTAGCGTTTATTATCAAAAGGTTAAAAATAAAAAATAAAAATAAAAACTGTACAGACTTACCTGTGAGATAGTATTCTTAGTTATATGATCTATCCCATTCATAAGATAGTCGGTTTAATTGGTTTTCCATAGCTACATATGCGTAACCTCGAGCATTCAGTTTCTTTTCTTCTAAACATATGAACGGTCCGTCTATGCATAAAGTAACAAATTCGGTATTTGAATAGGTTTGATTATTTGAACATTTACCTCCATGTGACCATTTTCCGCATTTGTGACATCGTTCTAGGTGTCGTGCTCTTCTTTTTGCTGCGGATTTTGATTTTCCTTTACCAAATTGTAACTTATTATCTTCGCATCTGGATTCTTTTCTTACTCCGTCCAATCTTTCTCTGATTACTGATACTATTTCACTCGGTAGTGTGTCATTATTACGTTTAGTGATCAAAGCGTGTAGCATTAGACCATGGTTTAGTTCACAGGCAGTCTTCATTTCCTAAAAAAAATAAAAATTCAGAATGGGGGGAGAAGACTAGTTCTTTAGGGTCTGCTAGGGAAAGACCATTCGGGTTCCATTTTCGAGAACTACACGAAAATAGACAATCTAACTCTAACAGAAATACATATTATCCTTTAAAGACTTGATTTTCCCCACACTTAGTTAGCTGTGGTATCGAAATTGTGATTAACTTCATTGTCGAATTCCATTGGACTATCTATGTAGTGTTTAACTCTGTGACCATTAACTTTAAATTCAATCCCATTTGAATTTATTAATTCTATCGTTCCGTATGGGAAAACTCTTTTAACTATGAATGGTCCAGACCATCTTGATTTCAATTTTCCAGGAAATAGCTTGAATCATGAATTGAAAAGAAGAACTCTGTCTCCTTCTTTAAATTCTTTTAAACTTCTGATTCTTTTATCATGACATTTCTTCGTTTTTTCTTTATAGATTAATGAATTTTCGTATGCTTCATGTCTTAACTCTTCTAATTCGTTTAGTTGACTTAATCGTAGACGTCCAGCTTCATGTATATCAAGATTACATGTCTTCAAAGCCCAAAATGCTTTGTGTTCAATTTCTACTGGAAGATGACATGCTTTTCCATAAACAAGTCTAAAAGGTGTGGTTCCAATTGGAGTTTTGTAGGCTGTTCTAAAAGCCCAGAGTGCATCCTCCAATTTAATGGACCATTCCTTCGGATTTGATCCTACGGTTTTCTCTAGAATACGTTTTAAAGCTCGGTTGGTATTTTCAACTTGTCCACTTGTTTGTGGATGATATGCGGTGGAGATTTTATGAGTTACTCCATATCTTTTAAGAACTTTCTCAAGTTGATTATTACAAAAATGTGTACCCCGATCACTTATTAAAGCTTTCGGTGTTCCAAACCTTGCAAAAAGACGTTTTAAAAAGTTGACTACAACTCGTGCATCGTTAGTTGGGAGAGCTTGTGCTTCCGCCCATTTAGATACATAATCAATGGCTTCGAGAATATAGAGATTATTATGAGATTTTGGAAATGGACCCATAAAGTCAATACCCCAAATGTCAAATACTTCGCATACTTGAATGACATTTTGTGGCATTTCATCACGTTGACTTATTTTTCCGGCCCTTTGACAAGCATCACAGGATTTGCAAAGAAGGTGTGCATATTTGTAAATTATAGGCCAATAGAATCCAGCTTCATAAACTTTTCTTGCTGTTAATTGAGGCCCATAATGCCCTCCTGTTGGTCCTGTGTGACAATGGTTTAATATTTTACTGGCTTCATCTCCGAATACACATCGGCGTATTATTCCATCTGGAAAACTTTTAAACAAATGTGGATCTTCCCAGAAATAGTGTTTTATATCACTGAAGAATTTCTTTCATTTTTGGTATGATAATCCTTTTTCAAGAAATCCACATACTAAGTAGTTTGCATAGTCTGCAAACCATGGTATTTCATTATAATCTATCTTCAATAGATATTCATCAGGAAAGTTGTCTTGTATGGCCGATTCATTTAGAACTTCTAACTCATGATTTTCAAGACGAGAAAGATGATCAGCGGCGAGATTTTCTGCTCCCTTTTTATCTCGGATTTCAATATCAAACTCTTGTAAGAGTAAGATCCAACGGATTAATCTTGGTTTAGCATCTTGTTTTGAAAATAGGTATCTAAGAGCAGAATGGTCGGTATAGACCACCGTTTTTGCTAGAACGAGATATGATCGAAATTTGTCAAAAGCAAAGACAATAGCAAGGAGTTATTTTTCAGTAGTTGTATAGTTCGTTTGTGCTCCTTGTAACGTCTTACTAGCATAATATATAGGTTGAAATCGTTTTTCAATCCTTTGTCCTAAAACGGCTCCCATTGCAAAATCACTTGCATCGCACATTAATTCAAACGGTAGATTCCAATTTGGTGTTATCATGATCAGCGCATTAGTGAGTTTCTCTTTAAGAATATTAAAAGATTTGATACATTCATCTGAAAAGATGAATGGAGCATCCTTTTCTAGGAGTTTATTCATAGGAGTGGCAATTTTAGAAAAATCTTTTATGAAACGTCGGTAAAAACCGGCATGCCCTAGAAAACTCCTAACTCCTCTAACATTGGTGGGATGTGGAAGTTTAGCAATTACATCTACTTTAGCTCTATCCACTTCAATTCCTTCTTTTGAAATTTTATGTCCAAGAACGATGCCTTCTTTAACCATGAAATGGCATTTCTCCCAATTAAGTACTAGATTTGATTGTTCGCATCTAATAAGCATTCGTTCAAGATTAGCTAGACATGATTCAAATGTATCACCGAAGACTGAAAAGTCATCCATGAAAACTTCCATGCATTCTTCTATCATGTCGTGAAAAATCGCCATCATACACCTTTGAAAGGTTGCAGGGGCGTTGCAAAGTCCAAATGGCATGCGTTTGTAAGCAAAAGTACCATAAGAGCACGTGAATGTGGTTTTCTCTTGGTCCTCAGGTGCTATTGGAATTTGAAAATATCCGGAAAATCCATCTAGAAAACAATAGTAACTATTTCCGGCTAATCTTTCCAATATTTGATCAATGAAAGGTAAGGGAAAGTGATCTTTTCTGGTGGCGTCATTTAATTTTCTATAATCAATATATACACGCCATCCTGTTACAGTCCTAGTAGGAATAAGCTCATTTTTTTCATTTGTAATGACAGTCATGCCACCCTTCTTAGGCACGCATTGAACTGGGCTTACCCATGGACTATCAGAAATTGGATAAATTAGACCTGCGTCTAGAAGTTTAATAATTTCTTTTTTAACTACATCTTGCATATTAGGATTTAGTCTTCGTTGGCGTTGCACATACGTTTTATGACCTTCTTCCATAAGGATTTTATGTGTGCAATACGAAGGACTTATTCCTTTAATATCATGAATCTTCCATGCAATGGCTGGTTTATGAGCTTTCAACACAGAAATGAGTTGTGATTTCTCATTTTCAGTAAGAGAAGATGATATTATTACAGGTAATTCAGATTCACCATGTAAATAAGCGTATTCCAAATGGTTTGGAAGTGGCTTTAGCTCTAATTTCGGAGGTTCTTCTATCGATGATTTGTATCGATATCTGTCTTCTTCTTTTAGCATTTGAATTTCTTCTGTTGTTGGTTCATATCCATTAGCTATAAGTGTAGCTAACATTTCAGCTTCATCAATTTGTTCTGTTCCTTCTCCTAAAGAACATTCTCCTGTTCCTTGTAATTCTGGAAATTTTTCTAATAATTCTGCATGTGAATCTATAGTTTGAATATAATAGCATGTATCATCTGCAGATTGAGGTTGTTGCATTGCTCTATCAACTGAAAAGGTAACACTCTCATCCTCTATACTTAGGGTCAGTTTCTTACCGAACACGTCTATCATTGCTTTAGCCGTGTTTAAGAATGGTCTTCCTAATATGAGAGGAACTTGAGAATTTTCTTCCATGTCCAGAACAACAAAATCTACTGGAAATACTAAAGTACCAACTTTAACTAGCATGTTCTCCATTATCCCTCTAGGATATTTTATTGATCGATCGGCTAGTTGTATACTTATTCTGGTTGGTTTCAATTCTCCAAGGTCTAGTTTAGCGTATAATGAATACGGCATTAGATTTATACTAGCACCTAAGTCTGCCAATGCTTCTATTGAACTAAGACTACCTAGAAAACATGGAATTGTGAAACTTCCTGGATCAGATAGTTTTTCTGGTATCTTATTCAACAACACTGCTGAACAATTAGCATTCATAGTAACAGCCGAGAGTTCTTCCATTTTCTTTCTATTTGTGATTAGATCTTTCAAGAATTTAGCATATCTAGGCATTCCTGAAATCACATCAATGAAAGGAAGATTTACATTTATCTGTTTAAACATATCCAAGAATTTGGATTGCTCAGCTTCAAGTTTCTCTTTTTTCATTTTACTCGAGTAAGGAAGTGGTGGTTGGTATGGTTTAACATAAGGTTTATCCTTAGCTGTGTTATCTTCATTAACCTTTTCAACTACCGGTTCTTTTTCCTTATCTTGATCAGGTTGTGGTTCTTGTGGAGTAGGAATAGCTTCATCAGAAGTTACAGGTATTTCAGGTGGTTTAAGTGTTGTACCACTTCTTGTGGTAATAGCTTTAGCTGTTTCATTTCGGGGATTAGCATTTGTATCACTAGGTAAACTTCCCGGTTTTCTTTCACCTATTAACCTTGCTAGGTTACTTACTTCTTGTTCCAGATTTTGAATAGAAGCTTGATGATTTCTAAATGCTTGAACATTTTGTTCATTGGTTTGTTTTTGAGATGTGAAAAACTGCGTTTGAGTTTCAACTAGCTTCGTCATCATATCTTCTAAATTCGGCTTTTTATCATCGGTTTGTTGTGGTGGTTTATTTTGAAAATTAGGACTTTGCTGATTGTAAGTACTATTGGATACTTGTTGATTGCTAGGACCTTGTTGGTTGTTGTATGGAATATTTCGGTTATAATTCTGGTTTTGAATGTAAATCGGTCTTGACGGTTGATAATTATTCTGATAATTATTTCCAGGCCTTTGGTTTATGTATGAAATATTCTCTCTTTGTTCCATTGTTAATTCAATACTGAGACAATCTTTTGTCAAATGTGGTCCTCCACACTGCTCACAACTAATTCGTATTGAGTGAATATCTTTAGTCATCTTTTCCATTCGTCTCTCGACAGCATCTATCTTTGCGGAAATGGAATCTAAGTCATGGCTAGAATCGGCTCTAGCTGCTTTAGATGATCTAACGATATCTTTTTCTTGGTGCCACTCGTGTGAGTGGGAAGCAGTGTTATCAATAATTTTATAAGCATCAGTTTTGGCTTTCTTCATAATAGAACCACCAGCTGCTATATCTATGTCTTTTCTTGTAGTGATGTCGCATCCTTGGTAGAATATTTGTACTATTTGACAGGTGTCTAAACCATGTTGCGGACATCCTCTTAATAACTTTCCAAATCTTGTCCACGCCTCATATAGAGTTTCATTCGGCTTCTGTGTGAACATAACAATTTATCCTTGAAGTCTTACGGCTTTAGATGCAGGAAAAAATTGTTTAAGAAATTTTTCAACTAAAACGTCCCATGTATCAATCGCCCCTTCAGGTAACGATTCCAACCAATCTTTGGCTTCTCCCTTTAAAGTTCAGGGAAATAACATGAGATATATCTGTTCATCCTCAACTTCTCTTATTTTAAATAGAGTGCAGATCCTATTAAAGGTACGAAGATGTTCATTTGGATCTTCCTTCGGCGCACCACTAAATTGGCATTGATTAGTCACCATGTGTAGAATTTGTCCTTTGATTTCATAATCTGGCGCATTAATGTCTGGATGAGTAATTGCGTGACCTTGGCCAGTGCGTTTAGCTCTCATTCGGTCTTCCATACTTAAAGGTTCCAGATTCTCCATAATTGAATTTGTTGAATCGGAATCACTAGAGGATTCTGATTTAATGGTTCGTTCCTCAACAATCTCTGTTTGAATGATTGGTGGTTCCGGAGGAAAGTTTAGTGGTTCAGGATCTACGAATCATCCATGGATATTCTCCGGATTCTCAATTGTGAGGTCGGGTTCAAAAAATGGATTATCAACGGCGACAATATTAGTTAGATGTCTTGATCTAGTTACAGATGGTGAACGTACAAAAGGTGATGAACGTCTTGCTCGGTGCATTCACTGAATATCCTATTAGTTTTTAAAAGGAAAGAAAAATTATAATAAGTTATGCAATCAATAGACTTTTCTGATTTTGTCCACGTTTCGAATAGCCAAAAGATGCAGCAGATGGACAGGATTCGTTTGGTCTCAATATAATTGAGGACTGTTTGGCTCCAATAACCCGGTCCACGTACAAATCCAACTATTACTACGAACCAGAAAATTGATGTCTATCAATTTAACCACTTAAAATAAATTTTCGTAATTTTAAGAAATTTAGATAAGAAGTAGAATAAAAATCTATGTCCTAAAAACTAGAATAGCGAGAAATAAGAAAGAAAAAGACTGCGTCGAAAAAGGTCGAAAAAGAAAAATGGTTGAAAAATAAAAGGTGACGGAAAAATAAAAGAAACTTATAAAACTTAAAAACACTTGACTAACCTAACCTTATTACTACAACTAACTTAAAATTATAATCGCAAATTGAAATTACTAATTGGAATGATAATTGATACATAGGTAAAAGGTGTCTAAAAATATTAAAGCTTACAAGAAAAACTATATCCCAAATGGCAATAACTTAAAAAGAAACTAAAACTTAAAAAGGCGTCGCAAAATTCTAAAGCATTTAAATCTTAGTCTTCAGAAAAAACACTTAAGGGATTTTACGGCAAAGCCTAAAAATCTAGAAGTAAAAATAACTATGGCAAAAACTATGAGTTAAAAATAAATACGAGCGAAAAATACAAAAATTACGCTAAAACTATTATAAAGGGATAAAAAATAAAAATATACAAAAAGTTGTAAAAAGTACAATTTTTATAAAAATATTATTTTTATATTATTTATTTAATAAAACTATTAATTTTAAACTTTAAATAACTAATTAAACATAAAAATACAAATTAAATATAAAAACTAAATTAAATTATAAAATATATAACCCTAATTAGGGTTTAAATATATTAATAATAATAATTATCCGTAATTAATGCAGGCTACAGTCAACTGTGGCGTGTCAGACAGGCTCATGCGATCGCATGAGTCCTAAGTTGCCCAGCCATGCGATCGCATGGGCTAGGGTTTCGGGCCACAGAGTGGGCTGCTACAGTACCGGACTCGAGTTTTAATATATTTTTTTTTTTGTAAAATATATTTATAAAATATATTTATAAAATAAATTAAATAAAACATAAATTTTTACAAACAAAAAAAATAGAAATAAAGAAACTTTATAAAACTTAAATATTTACCAAACTCTTAAAAATATTTATATTTTTGTTTTTCTTTTAATATTTTTGAATATATAAAACGTATTTTTACAAAAGCGTATTTTTTTTTATTTATAAAAGTAACTAAAAAGAAAAATCTTTTTTTTATATATATATTAGCGTTGCGCTTCCGGCTTTTAAGCTAGATTGTCTCCCCGGCAGCGGCATCAAAAATAACTTGATGTTAAAGCTAAGGGGTATAAAATACTATTAAATTTTAGCAGGAAATACTATTAAATACGATACAATTTTACACAAGATATTTATTTATTTATAGGATGGAAATACTTAAACCTTGCTACAACACTTATAGGCAGTGTACCTAATCGTACAGTAGTGTAGTTTTTAGTAAGTCTGGTTCGTTTCACAGGGAAAATCTTTAAACAAAGCTTAACGCTATATTAGTTTACTTTTATAAAAATACAAATATATATATATAAGTAATATTATTATTATAAAGGGGGTTTTTACCGTTTAATGACCGGTTTGTCGATTTTAAAAACTTTAGTTGCAGTTAAAACAAAATGTAAAATATTAAATAAATAAAAGACTTAATTTAAAGCGTAAAGTAAATAACGATAATGAAATTGCGAATAATAAAAGTGCGATAAAATAAACTTGTGATAATTAAAAAGTACGATAATTAAAAGTGCAATTAAATACAATAACAATAAATAAAAATGCGATAATTAGAAGTGCAATTAAATATAAAATAAAGGAAATTAAATATGAAATAAAAGAATTATGCTTATTTAAACTTCCGTAATCATGATGTTTGACGTGTTGATTTTAGTTTTATGCCCATGGGTTAATTGTCCTTTGTCCTGGATTATTTAATATGTCCGTCTGGTTTTTGTCCATAACAGTCCATCAGTCATAAATATAAAGTGCGAGTGTCCTCGTCAAATTATCCTTATACCCGAAGTTTAAATATTCCAACTAATTGGAGACTTAAACTGTAACAAGATTTTAATACTTTGTTTAATAATTACACCAGGATGTCGACTGAGTGTAACCCAAGGTTTTAATACTTTGTTATCAATTATGCCAATTGTCCTTGTACATAATTTCACCCCTGTTTTAATAATTCTAGTGGCTATTAATCCATTCCCGTGTCCGGTTAAATGAACGATTATTTGTACATATAAATACCCCGCCCATCGTGTCCGATCGAGTGTAAATGGTTATTTATAGGGACGCCCAATTGTAAATCTTTATATTAACATTAACAAACTATCATTTAGTTAAACAAATATAAAGCCCATTAATAGCCCATAGTCTAATTTCCACAAGTGTCGTTCTTTTGTCCAAACCCCAATTATGGTACAAAGCCCAATTACCCAATTTTAGTAATTAGCCCAACATCATGATTACTTCGGATTAAATAAGCATAATAATAACTTAGCTACGAGATATTAAATTAAAAAGGTTGAACATAACTTACAATGATTAAAAATAGCGTAGCGTTACACGGACAGAATTTCGACTTACACCCTTACAACATTCGCTAACACACCCTTATTATTAGGATTTAAAATTAAAATTAAAATTAAAATATAAATTATATATACATATACTACGTTGAGTGAAGAAGAAAAAGATGATTTTTGCGTTCACCAAACTGCGAATTTATAGGAGATGTAGCCTGACTTTTCATGCCATGCGATCGCATGGACTTTTTTCTTCCTGGCCATACGATCGCACGGCCAGCTGGGAGAGCTCACATGTTGCTTGTTTCCTTGTGCCGACGTTTTATAAATATAATATAATATATATATTAATTTTAAGAATTAATTATATATTATATTATATTCATATGCATAGTTGACTTGTAATTTTTAGTCCGTTGCGTCGAGCGTTGAGAGTTGACCCTGGTCCCGATTCCGGATTTTCGAACGTCCTTGCGTACAATTTAATATCTTGTACTTTGCGTTTTGAATCTTGTACTCTTGTAATTTTGAGACGTTTCTTATCAATAATTGGAACCTCATTGATTGTATTTTGTACTTTTGAGCTTTTTGGTCGTTTGCATCTTCAATTCGTCGAATCTGTCTTTTGTCTTCACCTTTTATTATTTAAACGAATATCACTTGTAAATAGAACAGTTGCAACTAAAAGCTTGTCTTTCTTGAGGAATAATGCTATGAAATATATGTTCGTTTTTAGCATTATCATGCAATACGAAGGACTTATTCCTTTAATATCATGAATTTTTCATGCAATAGCTGGTTTATGAGCTTTTAGCACAGAAATGAGTTGAAATTTTTCATTTTCAGTAAGAGAAGACGATATTATTACAGGTAATTCAGATTCACCATGTAAATAAGCATATTTCAAATGGTTTGGAAGTGGCTTTAACTCTAATGTCGGTGGTTCTTCTATTGATGATTTATATCGATATCTGTCTTCCTCTTTTAGCATTTGAATTTCTTCTGTTGTTGGTTCATATCCATTAGCCATAAGTGTAGCTAACATTTCAGTTTCATCAATTGGTTCAGTTCCTTCTCCTAAAGAACATTCTCCTGTTCCTTGTAATTCTGGAAATTCTTCTAACAATTCTGTATGTGAATCTATAGTTTGAATATAATAACATGTATCATCTGCATATTGTGGTTGTTGCATTGCTCTATCAACCGAAAAGGTAACACTCTCGTCCTCTATACTTAGGGTCAGTTTCTTACCAAACACTTCTATTATTGCTTTAGCCGTGTTTAAGAATGGTCTTCCTAATATGAGAGGAACTCGAGAATCTTCTTCCATGTCCAGAATAACAAAATCTACTGAAAATACTAAAGTACCAACTTTAACTAGCATGTTCTCCATTATCCCTCTAGGATATTTTACTGATCGAACAGCTAGTTGTATGCTTATTCGTGTTGGTTTCAATTCTCCAAGGTCTAGTTTAGCATATAGTGAATACGGCATTAGATTTATACTAGCACCTAAGTTTGCCAATGCTTCTATTGAACTAAGACTACCCAGAAAACAGGGAATTGTGAAACTTCCTGGATCTGATAATTTTTCTGGTATCTTATTCAAAAGCACTGCAGAACAATTAGCATTCATAGTAACAGCCGAGAGTTCATCCATTTTCTTTCTATTCGTGATTAGATCTTTCAGAAATTTAGCATATCTAGGCATTCCTGAAATCACATCAATGAAAGGAAGATTTACATTTATCTGTTTAAACATATCCAAGAATTTGGATTGCTCGGCTTCAAGTCTCTCTTTTCTCATTTTACTAGGGTAATGAAGTGGTGGTTGGTATGGTTTAACATAAGGTTTAGCCTTAACTGTGTTATCTTCATTAACCTTTTCAACTACCGGTTCCGTTTCCTTATCTTGCTCAGATTGTGGTTCTTGTGGAGTAGGAATAGCTTCATCGGAAATTACAGGTATTTCAGGTGTTTTAAATGTAATACCACTTCTTGTGGTAATGGCTTTAGCTGTTTCATTCCGAGGGTTAGCATTAGTATCGCTAGGTAAACTTCCCGGTTTTCTTTCACCTATCAACCTTGCTAGGTTGCTTACTTCTTGTTCTAGATTTTGAATAGAAGCTTATTGATTTCTAAATGCTTGAGCATTTTGTTCATTGGTTTGTTTATGAGATGTGAAAAATTGTGTTTGAGATTCAACTAGCTTTGACATCATATCTTCTAAATTTGTCTTTTTATCATCGGTTTGTGGTGGTTTATTTTGAAAAATAGGTCTTTGCTGATTGTAAGTATTGTTGGATACTTGTTGATTACTAGGACCTTGTTGATTGTTGTATGGAACATTTCGGTTATAATTCTGGTTTTGATTGTAGATTGGTCTTGGCAGTTGATAATTATTCTGATAATTATTTCCAGGCCTTTGGTTTATGTATGAAACATTCTCTCTTTGTTCCATTGTTAGTTCAATACTGGGACAATCTTTTGTTAAATGTGGTCCTCCACACTGCTCACAACTAATTCTTATTGAGTGGATATCTTCAGTCATCTTTTCCATTCGTCTCTCGACAGCATCTATCTTTGCGGAAATGGAATCTAAGTCATGGCTAGAATCGGCTCTAGCTGCTTTAGATGATTTAACAATATCTTTTTCTTGGTGCCACTCATGTGAGTGGGAAGCAGTGTTATCAATAATTTTGTAAGCATCAGTTGCGGTTTTCTTCATAATAGAACCACCAGCTGCTATATCGATGTCTTTTCTTGTAGTGATGTCGCATCCTTGGTAGAATATTTGTACTATTTAACAAGTGTCTAAACCATGTTGCGGACATCCTCTTAATAACTTTCCAAATCTTGTCCAAGCTTCATATAGAGTTTCATTTGGCTTTTGTGTGAACGTAACAATTTATCCTTGAAGTCTCACGGCTTTAGATGCCGGAAAGAATTGTTTAAGAAATTTTTCAACTAAAACATCTCATGTATCAATCGCCCCTTCAGGTAACGATTCTAACCAATCTTTGGCTTCTCCCTTTAAAGTCCAGGGAAATAACATGAGATATATCTGTTCATCCTCCACTTCTCTTATTTTAAATAGAGTGCAGATCCTATTAAAGGTACGAAGATGTTCGTTTGGATCTTCCTTCGGTGCACCACTAAATTGGAATTGATTAGTCACCATGTGTAGGATTTGTCCTTTGATTTCATAATCTGGCGCATTAATGTCTGGTTGAGTAATTGCGTGACCTTGGCCAGTGCATTTAGCTCGCATTCGGTCTTCCATACTTAGAGGTTCCAGATTCTCCATTATTGAATTTGTTGAATCTGAATCACTAGAGGATTCCGATTTAATGGTTGGTTCCTCAACAATCTCTGTTTGAATGATTGGTGGTTCCGGAGGAAAGATTAATGGTTCAGGATCTGTGAATTGTCCCTGAATATTCTCCGGATTCTCAATTGTGAGGTCGGGTTCAAAAAATGGATTATCGGAAATTTGAATTGGAGTACTTGGTCGACTGGATGACGATTCTAAAGAAAAATCAACGGCGACAATATTTGCTAGATGTCTTGATCGAGTTACCGGTGGTGAACGTACAAAAGGTGGTGAACGTTTTGCTCGGTGCATTCACTGAATATCCTATTAGTTATAAAAATAAAAATTATATAAGTTATCAAATTAATAGACTTTTCTGCTTTTGCCCACGTTTCGAATAGCCAATAGATGCAGCAGGGAGCCATAACCCTTTAAATCGGAAGCTCACAACTCAGCCACTAACAAATCCAACTATTACTACGAAACAGAAAATTTGGATGTCTATCAATTCAACCGCTTGAAATAATTTTTCGTTGAAATTTAAAGAAATTTTAGAGAAGAAATAGAAAAAAATCTAAGTCCTAAAAACTAGAGCGGCGAAAAATAAAAAAGAAAAAAGCGCGTCGAAAAACGTCGAAAAAAAATAAAAGGTAGAAAAATAATAGGCGTCGAAAAATAAAAATAAGAAAGTAGCGCGTCGAAACGTAAAAAGGAACTAAAAACTAAAAATTAAAAGTTGCGTCTAAAAATATTAAAGCTTAAAAGAAAAACTATATCCTAAATGGCAATAACTTAAAAAGGTACTAAAATATAAAACGGCGTCGCAAAATTCTAAAGCACCTAAATCTTAGTCTAAAGAAAAAGCACTTAAGGGATTTTACGGCAAAGCCTAAAAATCTAGAAATAAAAATAACTATGGCAAAAACTATGACTTAAAACTAAATACGAGCCAAAAATACAAATATTAAGCTAAAACAAATAAAAAATACAAAATATAAAATAATCTTAAAGTTGTAAAAACTACAATTTTTATAAAAATATTATTTTTATATTATTTATTTTATAAAACTATTAATTTTGTAATTTAATTAAACTAATTAAACTTAATAATACAAATTAAATAAAAACTAAACTAAATAATTAAATAACTAAACCATAATTAGAGTTTTAATTAAAGATTAATAATAATAATAATAATAATAATAATTACACCCTACTGTCGGCTGAGGTTACCAGGCGAGTCAAATCAAGTCATGCGATCGCATGGCCTGACCGTTGAAATACCATGCGATCGCATGGTCTGCGAATTTGGGCCAGAACCTGGACTGCAACATTGATCGGGCCGAATGGTTTTATATTTTTTTTTTAAATTTTCTGTTTAAATAAAAAATATTTATATAAAACTTATATTTTTACAAACTAAAATAAAAATAAAGAAACTTTATAAAACTTATATATTTAACAAATTCTTAAATATATATATATATATATATTTTTTATTTTTCTTTTTATATTTTTATATTAAAACGTATATTTTTATACAAAGAACTTAATAAATTTTTTTTTTTATATTTAGCGTTGCGCTTTCGGCGTTTTAGCTGTCCCCGGCAGCGGCGCCAAAAATACTTGATGTGTGCGAGGGGTATATGAAATAGTATTAATTTTTACAAGGAAATACTATTAAATACGATACAATTTTACACAAGATATTTATTTATTTATAGAATGGATATACCTAAACCTTGCTACAACACTTATTGGCAGTGTACCTAATCGTACAGTAGTCTAGTTTTTAGCAAGTCCGGTTCGTTCCACAGGGATCTTTTAAACAAGCTTAACGCAATATTTTTAAAAACTATATTTGTAAAAATACAAAAATATATATAAGTAGTATTATTATTATAAAAGGGGGTTTTTACCGTTTAATGACCGGTTTGTCAATTTTTAAAACTTTAGTCGCAGTTAAAACCTAATGTAAAATATTAAATATATAAAAGACTTAATTTAAGACGTAAAGTAAATAACGATAATGAATTTGCGATAAATAAAAGTGCGATAAAATAAAATTGCGATAATTAAAGAGAACGATAATTAAAAATGCAATTAAATAAAATGACAATAAATAAAAGTGCGATAATTAAAAGTGCAATTAAATATTAAATATATAAATTATGCTTATTTAAACTTCTGTAATCATGATGTTTGACGTGTTGATTTTAGTTTTATTACCATGGGTTAATTGTCCTTTGTCCTGGATTATTCGATATGTCCATACGGATTTGTCCATAATAATCCATCAGTCATAATCATAAAGTGCGAAAGTCTTCGTTAAATTATTCTTATTCCCGAAGTTAAATATTCCAACTAATTGGGGATTCGAATTGTAACAAGGTCTTATTACTTTGTTTAATGAATACACCAGGTTATCGACTGTGTGTAGACCAAGGTTTTACTACTTTGTTAACAATTACACCAATTACCCTTGAATGTAATCCACCCCTGTTTCAACAAGTCTATTAACTATTAACCCAGTTCCATATCCGGTAAAATGAACAATTATTGGTATTTATAGATATCCCGCCCACCGTACCCAGTCAAGCGCATGTGGTTATATATAAATACGTCAAATTATAAGTCTATATATTAAATTAACGAGGTATCGTTTAGTTAATATAAAACCCATTAATAGCCCATAGTCTAATTTCCACAAGTGTCGTTCTTTTGTCCAAACCCCAATTATGGTCCAAAGCCCAATTACCCAATTTTAATATTTAGCCCAACATCACGATTACTTCGGCATTAAATAAGCATAATAATAACTTAGCTACCAGACATTAATTTAAAAATAACATTAACCATAACTTACAGTGATTAAAAATAGCGTAGCGTTACACGGACAGAATTTCAACTTACACCCTTACAACATTCGCTAACATACCCTTATTATTAGAATTAAAATTAAAATTAAAATTAAAATTATAATATATATATATATATATATATATATATATATATATATATATATATATATATATATATATATATATATATATATATATATATATATATATATATATATATATATATATATATATTATACGTGATAGATAGAGAGATGGATGGATATAAACTGAACCAAAACCGCGAATTTATAGGGGTGTGGCCTGCTACCTACTGCCATGCGATCGCATGGAAAATGGTCATGCTGGCCATGTGATCGCATGGCCCTGGCATTCAGCTCACATGTCTTTGTTTGCATTCTGCCGACGGTTTTTATTATAATATATAATATATAAATAATTTATATAATTATTTAAATATTATATTTTATTCTTGTGCATAGTTGACTCATAATTTTTAGTCCGTTGCGTCGAGCGTTGAGAGTTGACTTTGGTCCCGGTTCCGGATTTTCGAACGTCCTTGCGTACAATTTAATATCTTGTATTTTGCGTTTCGCGTCTTGTACTCTTGTAAATTTGAGACGTTTCTTATCAATAATTAGAACCTCTTTGATTGTACTTTGTACTTTTGAGCTTTTTGGTCGTTTGCGTCTTCAATTCGTCGAATCTGTCTTTTGTCTTCACCTTTTATTTTTTAAACGAATATCACTTGTAAATAGAACAATTGCAACTAAAAGCATGTCTTTCTTGAGGGAATATGCTATGAAATATATGTTCGTTTTTAGCATTATCATTGATTCCAAAAATATATATATATACTTTGAGTTGTGATTTAGCCTGAGACGTGTATACACTGGGTCGTGGATTGATTCAAGATAATATATATCTATTTATTTATGTACATCTAACTGTGGACAACTAGTTGTAGGTTACTAACGAGGACAACTGACTTAATACACTCAAATCTTTAAAACATAATAAAAATGGTTGTAATTATATTTTGATCATACTTTGATATATATGTACATATTTGTATAGGTTCTTGAATCGATCCGTGGCCAAGTCTTATTTCCGAGGAAGGAAATATCTGTGAAAGTGAGTTATAGTCCCACTTTTAAAATCTAATATTTTTGGGATGAGAATACATGCAGGTTTCATAAATGATTTACAAAATTGACACAAGTACGTGAAACTACATTCTATGGTTGAATTATCGAAATCGAATATGCCCATTTTATTAAGTCTGGTAATCTAAAAATTAGGGAACAGACACTCTAATTGACGCGAATCCTAAAGATAGATCTATTGGGCCTAACAAACCCCATCCAAAGTACCGGATGTTTAGTACTTCAAAATTTATATCATATCCGAAGGGTGTCCCGGAATGATGGGAATATTCTTATATATGCATCTTGTTAATGTCGGTTACCAGGTGTTCACCATATGAATGATATTTATCTCTATGTATGGGATGTGTATTGAAATATGAAATCTTGTGGTCTATTGTTATGATTTGATATATATAGGTTAAACCTATAACTCACCAACATTTTTGTTGACGTTTAAAGCATGTTTATTCTCAGGTGAATACTAAGAGCTTCCGCTGTTGCATACTAAAATAAGGACAAGATTTGGAGTCCATGTTTGTATGATATTATGTAAAAACTGCATTCAAGAAACATATGTCGATGTAATATATTTCTATTGTAAACCATTATGTAATGGTCGTGTGTAAATAGTATATTTTAGATTATCATTATTTGATAATCTACGTAATGTTTTTAAAACCTTTATTGATAAAATAAAGGTTATGGTTGTTTTAAAAATGAATGCAGTCTTTGAAAAATGTCTCATATAGAGGTCAAAACATCGCAACTAAATCAATTAATATGGAACATTTATAATCAATATGAACGGGACATTTCAGTTAGTATCAGAGCGTTGGTCTTAGAGAACCAGAAAATTTGCATTAGTGTGTCTTATCGAGTTTGTTAGGATGCATTAGTAAGTCTGGATTTCGACCGTGTTTTCTTTAAAAATGATTGCTTAACATTTTTGTTGGAAACTATATATTATTAACATGTAAATATTATGTGATATATTAATCTCTTAACATGTTTGATATTGTGTGATAGATGTCTACCTCTAGCACAAATCCCATTGACTCACCTAATAATAACGAAGAGTTGAATATATATTGGCAAGATTTACAAGTTCCCGAAGAACCGGAAGAAGAGGAAATGGAACCGGAAGAAGAGGAACCAGAAGAAGAGGAACCGGAAAAAGAAGAGGTTCCGGAGGGAGGAATAGTAGGAACCACAGAAAACCGGTCAAATAAAAGAAAATCCTCAACCAATGGACCAAAGTTAATAATGGTCAATGGTGTTTCCACTAAGGAAGCAAATATTGGGAAAATTACCAATTTTCAAATAAATCGGATCCTGATGAGGATTCCGATGATGTTATAGAAATTACCCCGACCCAATTTAATGAGGCAAAAGAAAATAATAAGGAAAAAGGCATCAAAATAGAGAAATCTGATTCCAACCCCGATGAACTTTATATGTACCGTCAACAGCTGTATTTTCAATATCATGACAATAACCCGGGAACCTCTAAACCACCAGGTTTTTCTAAACCAATGTGGAAAATGACGACTCGTATTAGAGGAACATCATATATCCCTAGAAGATTAGGAAAAAGAACCAAGTCCGAAGAAGAAGAAACCAGTGATTCAGATTAGAGGGGTGTGAGCATGTTGTGTAATAAATGTGTTGTAGTATGCTTATACTTTTATGTTCTATGTAAAAATTGCTTGTATTGTTTGTTATTACGAATCTAATCCTTGTATATTTTACAGTATAAAAACAAAATGGACGTTAAGGGTAGACAACCGAATATTTTAGAAGACCTACCAGAGGATATGATTGAGGAAATCTTGTCTAGAGTCGGTCAGAATTCATCAGCACATTTAGTTATGGCGAAATTAACTTGTCAAACATTTGAAAGACTTTCTAGAAATGCCTTAGTTTATAAAAGGCTTTCCTTTGATAGGTGGGGTATATCACATTGGGGAGACTTTAAGTTACACCGTGTTTTCTTTAAAGCATTAAATGCGGGGAACCCAAATGCAATTTTACACTACGGGTTAAGAACCTATTTTGACTCAACATATCCCAACATAGGATTTCTTGAAATAGAAAGAGCTTCTAACATGCAACATAAAGAAGCATGTTATGCTTACGGGTTAGTGATGTTTGCTTCTTACCAAAGTGAGAAAAAGAACATCGGATTGCAGCTTTTAAATAAAACTTTCTCACAAGTGACGGATTCAGTAGTTGGGGTGAGAAACAAGGTTTTTAGATTATTACGGGGCTGTTGGAGATTACGAAACCCTCGTCCTTTTGACGACATTACAACATGCTGCCTAGCCAATGGTCATAACGGTTATTTTCCACAAGACCAAGGATGGGAAGTCGTCTTAGTAAAACCAGAATGCATGACTTGTCTCTGGACTTATGAATTACGTGTCTTTATTTCCTTTGCTGAACAACTTGCGTATTAACTAGATTTATCTTCAAAACTGTCATGTATCATAGTGTGCTATATTTCATGTTATATGTAATATAGCGAAGTTGTAAGTTTGAAGAATATTTGTATGTGATATATTATTATAATCAGTTTTTCATATGGAATTGTAGTAGTTGAATTGTATATTAGCTACTAAGTATGAACTTAATGGGTAGGTAGTACCCGAATTTAAACTTTATAAAACACTAATATGAAGAAAAAGCTTTTATAAATGAGTTCATATTATGCTACTAGATACTATTGACTACTCTTAATATTCGGTATGATTAACTTGTTTCATTTGACTATTTTGAAGGAAATGGCACCGACTACTCGACACACCTTGAATATGAGCGAAGAGGAATTTTGTGCCTTTCTTGCTTCAAACATAGCCGCAGTACAGGCCGCGCTACATACCAACAATAACTCTGAATCTAGCAATACAGCTAACGGCGTAAGAAATCGTGTAGGATGCTCCCACAAGGAATTCACTGCCTGCAAACCTTCAGAATTTGATGGGACCGAAGGACCAATCGGATTGAAACGGTGGACCGAGAAATTTGAATCGGTGTTTGCCATAAGTAAGTGTGCTGAAGGAGACAAAGTGAAGTATGCTACGCATACCTTCACAGGTATTGCGTTAACATGGTGGAATACCTATCTAGAGCAAGTGGGACAAGATGCTGCTTACGCGCTACCGTGGTCAGCATTCAAGCACTTGATGAACGAGAAGTACCGTCCCGGAACCGAGGTCAATAAGCGCAAGTCAGAACTTAGAGGGTTACAAACACAGGGATTCGATATTACTTCGTACGAAAGACGATTCATAGAATTGTACCTATTGTGTCCGAGAGCGTTCGAAGATGAGGAAGAGAAGATCGACGCGTTTGTGAAAGGGTTACCGGAGAGAATCCAAGAAGATATAAGTTCACACGAGCCTGCCTCCATACAAAAGGCATGTAGAATGGCTCACAAACTAGTGAACCAGATTGAGGGAAGAATTAAAGAACAGGCGACCGAAGAGGCCAACGTGAAGCTAGTCAAAAGAAAGTGGGAGGAAAACGGTGATAAGAGTCACCAAAACAACAACAACTATCCCAACAATCGCAACATCAATCGCAACTACAACAAACGGCACAACAACAACAACAACTACAACAATCATCCAACAACAATAACAACCGCAACAACAATAATCAGAAGCAGCTATGCCAAAGGTGTGAAAAGTATCACTCGAGGTTCTGCACCAAATTTTGCAACAAGTGTAAAAGAAATGGTCATAGCGCGGCAAAGTGTGAGGTCTACGGACCAGGGGTTAACAGAACGAAAGGAACAAATGGTGTCGTAACGAGTAATGGCGGAGCAAGTAGTGTCAGAGCAAGTTATGCCAATGTAGTTTGTTATAAATGTGGAAAACCGGGCCACATTATTAGAAATTGCCCGAACCAGGAGAACACGAATGGACAAGGCCGGGGAAGAGTTTTCAATATTAATGCGGCAGAGGCACAGGAAGACCCGGAGCTTGTTACGGGTACGTTTCTTATTGATAATAAATCTGCTTACGTTTTATTTGATTCGGGTGCGGATAGAAGCTATATGAGTAGAGATTTTTGTGCTAAATTAAGTTATCCATTGACGCCGTTGGATAGTAAATTTTTACTCGAATTAGCAAACGGTAAATTAATTTCAGCAGATTATATATGCCGGAATTGAGAAATTAAACTGGGTAGCGAAATATTTAAGATTGATTTGATACCAGTAGAGTTAGGGAGTTTTGATGTAATAGTTGGCATGGACTGGCTGAAGGAGATGAAAGCAGAGATCGTATGATACGAAAATGTAATTTGCATTGTACGAGAAGAAGGAGAACCCTTAATGGTGTACGGAGAAAAGGGCAACACGAAGCTACATCTTATTAGTAATTTGAAGGCATAAAAACTAATACAAAAAGGTTGCTATGCTGTTCTAGCACATGTCGAGAAAGTACAAACTAAAGAAAAGAGCATCAATGATGTTCCCGTCGCAAAAGAATTTCCTGATGTATTTCCGAAAGAATTACCGGGACTACCTCCACATCGATCTGTTGAATTTCAAATAGATCTTGTACCAGGAGCTGCACCAATAGCTCGTGCTCCTTACAGACTCGCACCCAGCGAGATGAAAGAACTACAAAGCCAACTGCAAGAACTATTAGAACGTGGTTTCATTCGACCAAGCACATCACCATGGGGAGCTCCTGTTTTGTTTGTCAAGAAGAAGGATGGTACATTTAGGTTGTGTATTGACTACAGAGAGTTGAATAAACTTACCATCAAAAACCGTTATCCACTGCCGAGTATTGACGACTTATTTGATCAACTACAAGGCTCGTCGGTTTATTCGAAAATCGATTTACGTTCTGGATATCATCAAATGCGAGTAAAGGAGGATGATATTCCAAAAACTGCTTTTAGGACGCGTTATGGTCATTACGAGTTTATGGTTATGCTGTTTGGATTGACTAACGCACAAGCTGTGTTCATGGACCTTATGAACCGAGTGTGTGGGCCATATCTTGACAAGTTTATCAATGTATTCATCGATGACATACTTATTTACTCAAAGAATGATCAAGAGCACGAAGAACATTTGAGATAAGTGCTAGAAGTATTGAGGAAATAAAAATTGTATGCTAAGTTTTCAAAGTGTGCATTTTGGTTGGAAGAAGTTCAATTCCTCGGTCACATAGTGAACAAAGAAGGTATCCAGGTGGACTCGGCAAAGATCAAAACCGTTGAAAAGTGGGAAACCCCAAAAACTCCGAAGCATATACATCAATTTTTAGGATTGGCTGGTTACTACAGAAGATTCATCCAAGATTTCTCCAAAATAGCAAAACCCTTGACTGCATTAACGCATAAAGGGAAGAAATTTGAATGGAAGGATGAACAAGAGAAGGCGTTTCAGTTATTGAAGAAAAAGCTAACTACGGCACCTATATTGTCATTGCCTGAAGGAAATGATGATTTTGTGATTTATTGTGACGCATCAAAGCAAGGTCTCGGTTGTGTATTAATACAATGAACGAATGTGATTGCTTATGCGTCTAGACAATTGAAGATTCACGAGCAAAATTATACAACTTACGATTTGGAATTGGGTACTGTTGTTTTTGCATTAAAGACTTGGAGGCATTATTTATATGGAGTCAAAAGTATTATATTTACCGACCACAAAAGTCTCCAACATATATTTAATCAGAAGCAACTGAATATGAGACAACGCAGGTGGATTGAACTGTTGAATGATTATGATTTTGAGATTCGATACCACCCGGGGAATGCGAATGTGGTAGCCGACGCTTTGAGTAGAAAGGACAGAGAACCTATACGGGTAAAAGCTATGAATATAATTATTCGTACTAACCTTACTACTCAAATAAAGGAGGCGCAACAGGGGGTTGTAAAAGAAGGAAAGTTGAAGAATGAGATACCCAAAGGATCAGAGAAACATCTTAATATTCGGGAAGACGGAACCCGATATAGGGCTGATAGAATTTGGGTACCAAGTTTTGGAGATGTGAGAGAAATGGTACTTAAAGAAGCACATAAAACCAGATATTCAATACATCCCGGAGCGGGGAAGATGTATAAAGATCTCAAGAAACACTTTTGGTGGCCGGGTATGAAAGCCGATATTGCTAAATATGTAGGAAAATGTTTGACGTGTTCTAAGGTCAAAGCTGAACATCAGAAACCATCAGGTCTACTACAACAACCTGAAATCCCGGAATGGAAATGGGAAAACATTACCATGGATTTCATTACTAAATTGCCAAGGACTGCAAGTGGTTATGATACTATTTGAGTAATAGTTGATCGTCTCACCAAGTCAGCACACTTCCTGCCAATGAGAGAAGATGACAAAATGGAGAAGTTAGCGCGATTGTATTTGAAGGAGGTTGTCTCCAGACATGGAATACCCGTCTCTATTATCTCTGATAGGGATGGTAGATTTGTTTCAAGGTTCTGGCAGACGTTGCAACAAGCATTGGGGACTCGTCTAGACATGAGTACTGCCTATCATCCACAAACTGATGGGCAAAGCGAAAGGATGATACAAACGCTTGAAGACATGCTACGAGCATGTGTTATTGATTTCGGAAACAGTTGGGATCGACACCTACCGTTAGCAGAATTTTCCTACAACAACAGTTATCATTCTAGTATTGAGATGGTGCCGTTTGAGGCACTTTATGATAGAAAGTGCAGGTCTCCGATTTGTTGGAATGAAGTGGGGGATAGACAGATTACGGGTCTGGAGATAATACAAGAAACTACCGAGAAAATCATCCAAATTCAACAACGATTAAAAACCGCCCAGAGTCGACAAAAGAGCTACGCGGACAGTAAAAGAAAAGATATAGAGTTTGAAATTGGAGAAATGGTCATGCTTAAGGTTTCACCTTGGAAAGGCGTTGTTCGATTTGGTAAACGGGGGAAACTAAATCCAAGGTACATTGGACCATTCAAGATTATAGATCGTGTTGAACCAGTAGCTTACCAACTGGAGCTACCTCAACAACTCGCGGCTGTACATAACACTTTCCACGTCTCGAATTTGAAGAAATGTTTTGCTAAAGAAGATCTCACTATTCCGTTGGACGAAATCCAAATCAATGAAAAACTTCAATTCATTGAAGAACCCGTCGAAATAATGGATCGTGAGGTTAAGAGACTTAAGCAAAAAAAAGATACCGATTGTTAAGGTTCGATGGAATGCTCGTAGAGGACCCGAGTTCACCTGGGAGCGTGAAGATCAGATGAAGAAGAAATACCCACATCTATTTCCTGAAGATTCGTCAACACCTTCAACAGCTTAAAATTTCGGGACGAAATTTATTTAACGGGTAGGTACTGTAGTGACCCGAAATTTTCCATGTTTATATATATTAATTGAGATTGATTTTTACATGACTAAATGTTTCCAACGTGTTAAGAAATCAAACTTGTTAAGACTTGATTAAATAAAATAAGTTTCATATAGACAATTGATCACCCAAGTTGATCGGCGATTCACGAACGTTACAAAATTGTAAAAACTACATGTTGTGGTATATATAGACATATATATATGGTTGACATGAGATTAACAATGTGTGATATACATAGGAAATGAGATTACTAAGTTAAGAAACTCGAAATGATATATATAACGATTATCGTTATGATAACGTCTACTAAATATATATGTATCATATTAAGATATTAATACACTATATTTAACATGATAAAATGATATTTAAATATATCATTAAGTGTGTTAACAATGAACTACATATGTAAAAACAAGACTACTAACTCAAGAATTACGAAACGAGACTTATATGTAACGATTATCGTTGTAACGATTATCGTTGTAACGATATTTTAATGTATATATCATATTAAGAGATATTCATACATCATAATATCATGATAATATAATAATTTAACATCTCATTTGATATAATAAACATTGGGTTAACAACATTAATTGAGATCGTTAACTTAAAGGTTTCAAAACAACACTTACATGTAACGACTAACGAAGACTTAACGACTCCATTAGAATGTATATACATGTTGTGATTTGATATGTATTCTTACACTTTTGAAAGACTTCAAGACACATATCAAATTACTTCTACTTAACAAAAATGCTTACAATTACATCCTCGTTCAGTTTCGTCAACAATTCTACTCGTATGCACCCGTATTCGTACTCGTACAATACACATCTTTTAGATGTATGTACTATTGGTATATATACTCCAATGATCAGCTCTTAGTAGCCCATGTGAGTCACCTAACATATGTAGGAACTATCATTTGGCAACTAGCATGAAATATCTCATAAAATTACAAAAATATTAGTAATCATTCATGACTTATTTACATGAAAACAAAATTATATATCCTTTATATCTAATCCATATACCAACGACCAAAAACACCTACAAACACTTTCATTCTTCAATTTTCTTCATCTAATTGATCTCTCTCAAGTTCCATCTTCAATTTCTAAGTGTTCTTCATAAATTCCATAAGTATAGTTTCATAAAAATCAAGAATACTTCCAAGTTTGCAAGTCTACTTCCAAGCTTTCTAATCCATTCCAAGTAATCATCTAAGATCAAGGAACCTTTGTTATTTACAGTAGGTTATCTTTCTAATTCAAGGTAATATTCATATTCAAACTTTGATTCAATTTCTACAACTATAACAATCTTATTTCGAGTGAAAATCTTACTTGAACTGTTTTCGTGTCATGATTCTGCTTCAAGAACTTTCAAGCCATCCAAGGATCCTTTGAAGCTGGATCCATTTTATTCATTTCCAGTAGTTTTATCCAGAAAACTTGAGGTAGTAATGATATTCATAACATCATTCAATTCATACATATAAAGCTATCTTATTCGAAGGTTTAAACTTGTAATCACTAGAACATAGTTTAGTTAATTCTAAACTTGTTTGCAAACAAAAGTTAATCCTTCTAACTTGACTTTTAAAATCAACTAAACACATATTCTATATCTATATGATATGCTAACTTAATGATTTAAAACCTGGAAACACGATGAACACCATAAAATCGGATATACGCCGTCGTAGTGAAACCGGGGGCTGTTTTGGTTTGGATAATTAAAAACTATGATAAACTTTGATTTAAAAGTTGTTCTTCTGGAAAAATGATTTTTCATATGAACATGAAACTATATCCAAAAATCTTGGTTAAACTCAAAGTGAAAGTATGTTTTTCAAAATGGTCATCAAGATGTCGTTCTTTCGACGGAAATGATTACCTCATTAGTAATTGACATGTAACTTAAATTTCCGACTAAAAACCTATACATTTTCTGTTTGGATTCTTAAATTAGAGTTCAATATGAAACCATAGCAATTTGATTCACTCAAAACGGATTTAAAATGAAGAAGTTATGGGTAAAACAAGATTGGATATTTTTGATCTTTTTAGCTACGAGAAATGTTTAACAAATCTATACAAATCATATCCTAGCTAACTTATATTGTATTATACATGTATTCTAATATATTATGTAATCTTGGGATACCATAAACACGTATGCAAATATTTTGACATATCATATCGACCCATGTATATATATTATTTGGAACAACCATAGACACTCTATATGCAGTAATGTTGGAGTTAGCTATACAGGGTTGAGGTTGATTCCAAAAATATATATATACTTTGAGTTGTGATTTAGACTGAGACGTGTATACACTGGGTCGTGGATTGATTCAAGATAATATATATCGATTTATTTCTGTACATCTAACTGTGGACAACTAGATGTAGGTTACTAACGAGGACAGCTGACTTAATACACTCAAATCTTTAATACATAATAAAAATGGTTGTAATTATATTTTGATCATACTTTGATATATATGTACATATTTGTATAGGTTCGTGAATCGATCCGTGGCCAAGTCTTATTTCCGAGGAAGGAAATATCTGTGAAAGTGAGTTATAGTCCCACTTTTAAAATCTAATATTTTTGGGATGAGAATACATGCAGGTTTTATAAATAATTTACAAAATAGACACAAGTACGTGAAACTACATTCTATGGTTGAATTATCGAAATCGAATATGCCCCTTTTTATTAAGTCTGGTAATCTAAGAATTAGGGAACAGACACCCTAATTGACGTGAATCCTAAAGATAGATCTATTGGACCTAACAAACCCCATCCAAAGTACTGGATGCTTTAGTACTTCAAAATTTATATCATATCCGAAGGGTGTCCCGGAATGATGGGGATATTCTTATATATGCATCTTGTTAATGTCGGTTACTAGGTGTTCACCATATGAATGATTATTATCTCTATGTATGAGATGTGTATTGAAATATGAAATCTTGTGGTCTAATGTTACGATTTGATATATATAGGTTAAACCTATAACTCACCAACATTTTTGTTGACGTTTAAAGCATGTTTATTCTCAGGTGAATACTAAGAGCTTCCGCTGTTGCATACTAAAATAAGGACAAGATTTGGAGTCCATGTTTGTATGATATTATGTAAAAACTGCATTCAAGAAACATATGTCGATGTAATATATTTCTATTGTAAACCATTATGTAATGGTCGTGTGTAAATAGTATATTTTATATTATCATTATTTGATAATCTACGTAATGTTTTTAAAACCTTTATTGATAAAATAAAGATTATGGTTGTTTTAAAAATGAATGCAGTCTTTGAAAAACGTCTCATATAGAGGTCAAAACATCGCAACGAAATCAATTAATATGGAACGTTTATAATCAATATGAAAGGGACATTTCAGTTGGTATCAGAGCGTTAGTCTTAGAGAACCAAAAAATTTGCATTAGTGTGTCTTATCGAGTTTGTTAGGATGCATTAGTGAGTCTGGACTTCGACCGTGTTTTCTTTAAAAATGATTGCTTAACATTTTTGTTGGAAACTATATATTATTAACATGTAAATATTATGTGATATATTAATCTCTTAACATGTTTGATATTGTGTGATAGATGTCTACCTCTAGCACAAATCCCATTGACTCACCTAATAATAACGAAGAGTCGAATATATATTGGTAAGATTCACAAGTTCCCGAAGAATCGGAAGAAGAGGAAACGGAACCGGAAGAAGAGGAACCGGAAGAAGAGGAACCGGAAGAAGAAGAGGTTCCGGAGGGGGGAATAGTAGGAACCACGGAAAACCGGTCAAATAAAAGAAAATCCTCAACCAATGGACCAAAGTTAATAATGGTCAATGGTGTTTCCCCTAAGGAAGCAAAATATTGGGAAAATTACCAATTTTCCGATGAATCGGATCCTGATGAGGATTTCGATGATGTTATAGAAATTACCTCGACCCAATTTAATGAGGGAAAAGAAAATAATAAGGGAAAAGGCATCAAAATAGAGAAATCTGATTCCAACCCCGATGAACTTTATATGTACCGTCAACACCCGTATTTTCAATATCGTGACAATAACCCGGGAACCTCTAAACCACCAGGTTTTTCTAAACCAATGTGGAAAATGATGACTCGTATTAGAGGAACATCATATATCCCTAGAAGATTAGGAAAAAGAACCAAGTTCGAAGAAGAAGAAACCAGTGATTCAGATTAGAGGGGTGTGAGCATGTTGTGTAATAAATGTATTGTAGTGTGCTTGTACTTTTATGTTCTATGTAAAAATTACTTTTATTGTTTGTTATTACGAATCTAATCCTTGTCTATTTTACAGTATAAAAACAAAATGGACGTTAAGGGTAGACAACCGAATATTTTAGAAGACCTACCAGAGGATATGATTGAGGAAATCTTGTCTAGAGTCGGTCAGAATTCATCAGCACATTTAGTTATGGCGAAATTAACTTGTCAAACATTTGAAAGACTTTCCAAAAATGCCTTAGTTTATAAAAGGCTTTCCTTTGATAGGTGGAGTATATCATATTGGGGAGACTTTAAGTTACGCCGTGTTTTCTTTAAAGCGTTAAATGCGGGGAACCCAAATGCAATTTTACGCTACGGGTTAAGAACCTATTTTGACTCAACATATCCCAACATATGTGATGGCCCCGTCAAAACACTTAATGGCTTCGTCTCTTGGTCCCACAGCTTGATCGAACTTAAATGAATTTAACAAACGACATTGCATTCTTTTATTTCAAAAGTTTCCCAAAAAGGAAAGCATACCAAAATATGTAGTTTAAAAGTAACCCAACATATTAATAATCTAAAGTTGACACAAAACATTGTCAACAACCCACAAGTATTAATTATTCAAAAACCGAATGCAAGCCAAAGTTTCATAAATTATTTCATAAAAATCTGCCCAAATGCATGCAGACTCTTCTAAACACAGCGAAAGCATCACATAAACTCAAGTACCTGTGAAAACATGCGAGTAAACTGTCAACACAAAGGTTGAGTGAATTATAGGTTTAAATATTGAATAAACTTTAGACCACAAGATTTAAAAATGTTAGAAAACATTAAGCATTATTCCAAATTCAATGAGCCACCTGGTAACCACTTAACCCTTTATTTACCCTTGCCAAACACAATAAAAATATACACTGGACAGTGTATCTACAACAAAATACGAAGTACTAAACATTCCGATTATAAATTGCTAGCGCGACTAGCTCGAAATGGGGTTGTCAAACCTGATAGATCTAACCGTAGGTTTCGCGTTCACCGGTAGAAACCAATGATTACAGTTACCAGACTAGAAAATATTTTTGTCCAACTCACAATGAATAATTTAAATTTAATTGTCACTTGTGTCTAAACGTGAAATAAAATGCATGTAATCACATCCCAAAAATATACTTTGAAAAGTATGTAAAAACGGGACTATAACTCACCTTAATAGTAATGAAGTAACCAACACAATTAAGCGAACAACAAATGTAGTACAGTGATCAGGAATGATCACAACGCCAACCTATAAATAAAGCAGGTCGATATAAATAACTAACTTAGGTCAAGTCTTAGTATGATAACTATTGTACATGTTGCAAGTAGACATAGAACAATACTCAATATGCATCGGTTTGATCGGAACAGCTTACGGACACACACTTTCTATTTTTAGAAAGTTTCTATTTTTAGCAGGTTTCCATTTTTGGAAAGTTTATATTTTTGAAAAGTTTCTATTTTTAGAAAGTTTCTATTTTTGGAAAGTTTCTATTTTTGGAAAGTTTCTATTTTTGGAAAGTTTCTATTTTAGGAAAGTTTATAAGTTAGGAAAGTTTCCTTAATTAGAAAGTCAACAAAAGTCAACTGAAAGTCAAAGTCAACCGAGAGTTAACTCAAAAGTCAACCTTGGTCAAACATAGTCAACTTAAATTTTAAAAGTGTAAGTTATAATAGTAATATAAGTTATAACGTTTATTAAAGTTAAATATGTCTAATTATGTCATAACATAAGTTTAATTAAATTAAAATGAATTATTAAAGTTAATATAAGTTTAAATAATATAATTAATATAACATAAGTATTTAATTAATTAATTAAATATTAGTCATAATATAAGTATTATTAATTAATAATAATTTTTAAATCATATCATAAGTATTATTAATTAATAATGAATTATTAATCATATCATAAGTTTCTAATTATAATTATTAAATCATAAATATTTAATACTTAAATTTTAATTAATTAATAACTAAGCCTTATAATAATTAAATAATTAATTAATCCTTATTATAAGTCATATTATAGTAATCTCATAATGTAAGTTTAATACTTATCATAAGTATTTTCCATTAATAATGAAGTATTATTAATCATATGTTTAATTAAAATGTTAATTAAATCATAAATATTAATTAAATGATATAATAAATATATATCATAAGTCTTAAATAATAATAATTACTTTTTTTTATCATAAGTAATTAAATGATATTGAAATCCATTATTTATATCATAAGTTTAATAGTTAGTCAAAAGTTTTAAATCAAAAGTTCATCGGGTCGTATCCTGAGCCCCGGGTGTCGGTTTTCGGCGAGCCTTACATATATCTCCACCTAAGCAAACCACCCGACACTTTGGTACACTCAATAACACCCCAAGAACAGTCCAAAAATCATGATGTACAGCCATTACACTACTTGGAACTTCAATTCACTCAAAAACGTGTTTTAGACGTAACGGGTGATTCGTGGCTCGGATTGAGATGACCCGAACATGAAAGTTCGTCCCACCATCAGTCCTAACACACTAACACACCCTAAAGTCACCAAGTATGGTCACAAAGTTGGACCAAACCTAGTTCATACCAAAATCACATTTCAATCTTAACAAAATACCATTTTGATCATAATTAGGGTTCCGGGAATCGAAACGACATGAATCCGGAGTCTAAAATTAATGTCTTGATGAGAGGAACTCATCTAGATACTTTATTTTAACTTTTATAACAGTCACAAAGTCAGAAACACACGAATTAGCTGCTGTCCCAAAAATATCAAACCGAAAACATATGTTTACGAGTAATTCTATGCATACAAACATCATTACCACAATCAATTATCATCATACTACTAATAAATCATCAAAATACAGAAAAGTAATAAAAGATTAAAAGTTCTAGGGTTAGGGTTTAATCCCTAATCGAGAAACAATTAGTATAATCGCGTAGAGAACGGAACGAGGAACACGTTTATGCTATTCAATCCTTGATCCAAGCTAGAAAATTGATGAAGAATGGTGGTGTTGGGGAGGTGGATGGCGACAGCACACAAGGAGGGAGGGAGAGAAAATATTAAGTTTAGGTTTTTGATAATTTGTGGAATGTGATAAAATGAAATTGCAAAAAGGAAAATCAAGGGAGTTACTCCGTCCTCCCATGAGGCTTCGGCCGAAATTTTTAGTGGGGTGGGCCCCACTTGGTCCATCTCACTTAAATGTAAATTCCTTGTGGCCCAAAAGCCCGAACGAAACCCGAAACGCGAAAACACTCTTACGCGATTAAAAATTCGGAGAGATAACAAACGCGCGACGAAAAATAAATATAAATACTATATATAATTATATGATCTTAAAATATCATATTTAAAATAATTAGGATTTAAATATTCCAAAAACGCGACCGTTGGTTTAAAACCCGAAAAGATTCGCCGGATAGAAATCCGCGACACGTAGAAACGTATAAATTAAAATATGAATACAATTATTCACATAACATTTAATAATTAATATATTATTATTAATATAATAATATAGGTCATAGAAATGACGTAGCACAAATAACAGCTAACGGTCGTTAAATAATTAACGGTAAAAGATAACGGAAAAAGTAGGGTCGTGACAGTACCTTCCCGTTACGGAAATTTCGTCCCGAAATTTAAGCAGGTGCAGGGGTTGACTCAGCATCTGGGAACAAATGCAGGTACTTCTATTTCATCTGATCTTCACGCTCCCAAGTGAACTCGGGACCGCGTCTGGCGTTCCATCTAACCCGGACAATAGGAATTCGGCTCTGCTTAAGAGTCTTAACTTCTCGATCCATAATTTCAATAGGTTCCTCAATAAAGTGTAGTTGCTTGTCAACATGAAGTTCTTCCAAAGGAATAGTCTTGTCGGCCTCGACCAAACACTTCTTTAAGTTCGATATATGAAAAACATCGTGAACAGCACTGAGTTCTTGTGGCAATTTCAAACGATAAGCCGCCGGTCCAACTCTCTCAACAATCTCAAACGGTCCAACAAAACGAGGACTTAACTTTCCCCTTTTACCAAAATGGATCACACCCTTCCAAGGTGAAACCTTTAACATAACACGATCACCAACTTGAAATTCCACATCTTTCCTTCCCCTATCGGCATAACTCTTTTGTCGACTTCTAGCGGTTCTCAACCTTTCCTTAATCTGTACAATCTTCTCGGTAGTCTCGTGAATAATTTCTGGACCTGTGAGTTGAGCATCCCCAACCGCATTCCAACAAACAGGAGACCTACACTTCCTACCATACAGAGCTTCAAACGGTGCGGCTTGAATACTTGCGTGATAACTGTTGTTATAAGAAAACTCAGCTAGCGACAAATATTTATCCCACCCATTACCAAAATCAATAACACACGCTCGTAATATATCTTCTAACGTCTGAATGGTCCTTTCACTCTGACCATCCGTTTGAGAATGATAAGCGGTGCTCATATCTAACCTAGTTCCCAAGGCTTCCTGTAAAGATCGCCAAAACCTCGATACAAATCGACTGTCTCGGTCCGAAATAATGGATACAGGAACACCATGCCTAGAAACAATCTCCTTCAAGTACAAATGAGTAAGCTTCTCCATTGAATCTGTTTCCCTAATCGGCAAAAAGTGAGCCGACTTAGTGAGTCGATATACAATCACCCAAATAGTGTCATAGCCACCCGCAACTCTCGGTAACTTAGTAATAAAATCCATTGTAATCCCTTCCCACTTCCACTCGGGAATCTCAGGTTGTACCAGCAGTCCAGACGGTTTTTGATGTTCAGCTTTAGCCTTAGCACAGGTCAAACACTTAGCCACATATGTAGCCACATCACCTTTCAAATTTGGCCACCAATACAGCTCCTTAAGATCATGATACATCTTTCCTGAACCAGGATGAATAGAGTACCTAGACTTATGAGCTTCATCCAAAAGAAGTTGTCGCAGTTCACCAAACTTCCTAACCTAAAGACGTCCTGCAAAGTACCTAGTACCATCTGCTCGAATCTCAAATTTCTTAGCCATACCTCTTACGTTCTCTTTCACAAAATTCTCTTCCTTCAAGGCTTCTTGTTGTGCCTCAAGAATCTGCCTTGCGAGGTTTGTTCTAATTGTCATATTCAAGGCTCTAAACCTGCGAGGTTCAGCCCTTTCTTTACGACTCAACGCATCCACCACCACATTGGCCTTACCCGGATGATACAAAAGTTCACAATCGTAATCATTCAACGTCTCAATCCATCTTCGTTGTCTCATGTTCAACTGTTTCTGATCGAGGATATGTTGAAGACTTTTATGATCTGTGTACACAGTACTCTTGACCCCATAAAAATAATGTCTCCAAATCTTAAGTGCAAAAACAACGGCCCCCAACTCTAAATCATGAGTTGTATAGTTCTGCTCGTGAATCTTCAATTGACGTGACGCATACGCGATAACTTTTTTTCGCTGCATTAAAACACAGCCAAAGCCCTGATGCGAAGTATCACAATAAACAACAAAATCATCATTACCCTCAGGTAGTGACAATATCGGAGCGGTAGTCAACTTCTTCTTTAAAATTTGAAAAGTAGCCTCTTGTTCATCCTTCCACTCATATTTATTCCCCTTATGCGTTAAAGCAGTCAAAGGTTTTGCGATACGAGAGAAATCTTGAATGAACCTTCGATAGTAACCCGCTAATCCTAGGAACCGACGAATCTGAGTAGGAGGTTTCGGAGTTTCCCACCTTTCAATCGCCTCAATCTTAGCAGGATCAACTTGTATCCCTTATTACTAACAATATGTCCAAGGAATTGAACTTCTCGTAACCAGAATGCACACTTAGAGAACTTAGCGTACAACTCTTCTTTTCTCAACAGATCAAGCACTAACCTCAAATGTTCCTCGTGCTCTTCATCACTCTTCGAATAAATAAGGATGTCGTCGATGAACACAATAACGAACTTGTCCAGATAGGGTCTACACACACAGTTCATGAGGTCCATGAATACAGCAGGTGTATTTGTCAATCCGAACGGCATAACAAGAAACTCAAAGTGACCGTAACGGGTGCGAAAAGCAGTTTTCGAAATATCAGATTCTTTAACACCCAACTGATGATAGCCGGAACGAAGATCAATTTTTGAATAAACAGATGAACCCTGAAGCTGATCGAACAGATCATCAATTCTCAGAAGAGGATAACGGTTTTTAATAGTAAGCTTGTTCAACTCAAGATAATCAATGCACAAACGAAAAGAACCATCCTTCTTCTTAACAAACAGAACAGGAGCTCCCCAAGGGGACGAACTAAGACGAATAAAACCTTTGTCTAACAACTCACGGAGTTGACTTGACAATTTTTGAAGTTCAGAAGGTGCAAGACGATAAGGAGCACGTGCTACAGGAGCAGCACCGGGAACAAGATCAATTTGAAATTCTACCGCGCGTTGCTGCGGAAGGCCAGGTAAATCTTCGAGAAATACCTCGGGAAAATCTCTAACAATATGAACATCTCCAACACTCTTCGTTTCTTTATCGGAATCAACCACATGGGCTAGAATAGCATGATAGCCCTTGCGAAGATGTTTAAGAACCTTCAAACAGCTAATAAGATTTAACTGTCGGCATTTCTTATCTCCAAGAACCATCAGCGGCTCTCCAACCACATTAGTAATACGAATAGCTTTATCATAACACACAATCTCAGCACGATTCGCAGATAACCAATCCATCCCAATGACAACATCAAAACTACCAAGTTCAATCGGTACCAAATCTATCTCAAAATCTCTACCAGCTAAACTAATGTTACATTTACGATGCACAGTCTTAGCAGTGAGTACCTTACCATTAGCTATTTCAACAACTTAAGTATTGTCTAAAGGAGTTAACGGTGTTTTGATTTTTGGACTTAATTTACTCGACACAAAACTCAAACCAGCCCCTGAATCAAATAGTACATAAACTGATAAATCGTTGACCGAGAACGTACCAGTAACAAGTTTAGGATCTTCCTCAGCATCCATAGCGTTAATGATGAACGCTCTGCCACGCGCAGTCTCCGCAGTTTTCTTGTTGGGACAGGCATCACGGAAATGCCCGGCTTCCCACACTCGTAACAAACTCTCGGATTACCACCATTATTCGACTTTCCATTACCATTACCATTACCACCTCTATTACCAGCATTATTACCATTATTACCACCTGCAGCAGGAGTAGCAGAACCCGGCAGAAGCACCGTACAATCCTTAGTAATGTGTCCCTATTTGGAACACCTCTTGCAAGTCACGGTACAGAAACCATCATGAGCCTTGTAACAACGTGGACACACACGCTGACTGTGTTTATTTAAACCAGAAGTATCCTGCTTTTTCTGCTGACCTTGGCTTTAATTGCGGTTATTATCCCACTTTCTCTTCCCATTATCAGCTTTCTTAACAGTCTCTTCACTGGGTTCTGTTACAGCAGCCTTGCTTCTTCTCAAGATCTTATCATTCAACTTATGAGCCATAGACATCGCGGCCTCAATAGTCTGGGGCTCACTAGATTCAACCCCATGCTCAATTTTCTCAGATAGCCCATCAATGTAAGCTTCAATCTTAAGATTCTCATCGGCATAAACATTAGGGCACAACAAAGTCAACTCAAAGAACCTCTGCTCGTAGGCATCTAATTCGGTGCCCTTCATTTTCAAGTTTTTAAGTTCAACCTCTAACTTCTTAAGCTCACCCCTAGGTCGGTAGCGGGTGATCATTCTTTCCTTGAAATTATTCCAAGCTAACCCATAAGCCACATCATTTCCCAAACTGTTAACCAAGTGGTTCTACCAGGTCAATGCACTATCCTTCAAAGTGCAGCTAGCAAAACTAACCTTGTCCTCCTCTCGGACACGGCTTGTGATGACCCGGGAATTTTCGACCAAATTTAAACTTTAATCTTTATATGTTTCCGACAAGATAAGCAAAGTCTATAAGTTGAGTCTTGACAATTTTGAAACTGTTTCATATATTCAATTGACCTTCGACCATTCCCGACGATTCACGAACAACTAGTTACAAATAAATATATAGAGATATATAAATAAGTGTGTGTGTATATATACATAAAAATAAACAAAAATATATATAATAATTTGAAATAATAAAATATCAGATATTAAACAAATTAATTAGTATTGTTAAAATGAATAAATATTAAATATCCAACGTATGTTAGCATATAATATATAATTGTAATTTAAAAATATAGTTGCTACAAGATTATTATCATTATTTTTCTTATTAATAATATCATTATCTATAGTATTAGTATTATGATATCAAATTTGGAAATATGTAATATGTTATATCTTAAATATAAATTGTATTATTGGTAGATATTATTGTTACATTAATAATTATTATTATTATTATTATTATTATTATTATTATAGTTATCTTTATTATTATTATTATTATTATATAAAGTAAGATAAATTATTATTATCATTAGTAATATTATTAATATTAGTATTAGTATTATTAATTATTATTAAACTTATCTTTTTATTAATAATATCATATAAGTATTATTATGTCTCTTTATTATTTTTTTGATATTATAATTATTATTAATATTATTTTGATATTATTATTATTAACAATTTTATTATTGTTATTATTAGTATTAGTATTTTTATTATTATTAATAACATTGCTATGTAATATTACTATGACTATTATTGTTAAAAATTATTTATATCAATTTCATTTTATTATGACTTATTATTATTACTCTTTTTATTATTGTTATTGTTATTATTTGTATTTAAATTATTATTAACATAATTAAAATTATTAATTACTAATAATAATTATATAAAAATCATGAACGTAATAATTGGAATCTAAATCTGTTTCCCATCTTAATCACCTTTCTTAAAATCTTGTTTCTGTCTCAAAAATCATACAACCCAAAATCAAATCCGTTAGCCATCCTTTTCTTCTCTATATTTTTTATTTTTATTTTCTGTACATGGTATTAACATCTGTCGACATGAATTGATATAAAACAAACAAATACCAGCTGTTTTCTCACAATGATTCAATTAACCTCAATAAATGCAGCTATCTGTTATGGTAATTCAGAAAAACAAAAACCAGAAACCCATATAAACACACTGATATCTCTGTTTCTATTTCTTTTCAACAATAGCTCGAATTCATAATGATTTTTAAAATCTAAAAATGCAAAAACAATTTAAAACATGTCGTGATACCTTCTGTGAAGTTTCATAATCCAATTCCTCATAACCATTTCAAATTTTCGAGTCAAACATAATTTACAAAAAGTTAACCTTTATGTTCTTGATAAAATTTGAGTCCGTTTTCAAGTTTTGAGTTAAATTGATGATCCACAAAGTTTTTAGAAGGGAATTGAAACCTCTTCCATGTTATAATTATATTCTAAAACGAATTGGAATCCATGATTTGAATTTGAGTTTCAAACCGGTCATAAACTGCACAGTGTTTTATATTTAATTTATATTTTTTTTCTTTTTTTTCTGTTTGTAAAAATTTATCCACTTCATTCAAGTCATTTTTGTCTCAATTAATAAACCTGATTTACTTGGAAATCGATTTTGGTGATTTGCCTAAGGGTCTGTTCGAATTTTTTTATTTATTGAGAAGAAGATGAAGATTAAGGATAACATGATATATACTTTAGGATGAGGTTTAAAAACAGAAAGGGCAAGGTAGAGCAGATAGTTAGAATGTGGTTTAAGGAACGAGAGGTCTCGGGTTCGAGTCTGATGTGTGTCGCGAGGGGTACGAAATAGTGTTTATTTTTAATACGAAATTCGACGAAATTTTACACAAGTTTTATTATTTTTACGGATGGGAAATACCTAAACCTTGCTACAACACTTATAGGCAGTGTACCTAATCGTAGAGTAGTGTAGTTTTTAGTAAGTCCGGTTCGTTCCACAGGGAGCTAGTGAAGTTTAATGCTATATTTTTACACACAATATTTGTAAAAAATACAAAAAAATATATATGTACTAGTAGTATTATTATTATAAAAGGGGGGTTTTTTTTACCGTTTAATGACCGGTTTGTCGATTTTTAAGACTTAAGTCACAATTAAAACCTAATGTAAAATATAAAAATAACTTAATTTAAAGAGTAAAGTAAATAATAATAAATAAAGTGCGATAAATTAAATGACATAAAATAAAAGTGCGATAATTAAAAATGCGAAAAAGAGATAAAATAAAGGAATTATGCTTATTTAAACTTCCGTAATCATGATGTTTGACGTGTTGATTTTAGTTTTATGCCCATGGGTTAATTGTCCTTTGTCCTGGATTATTTAATATGTCCGTCTGGTTTTTGTCCATAACAGTCCATCAGTCATAAATATAAAGTGCGAGTGTCCTCGTCAAATTATCCTTATACCCGAAGTTAAATATTCCAACTAATTGGGGACTTAAAATGTAACAAGATTTTAATATTTTGTTTAATAATTACACCAGGATGTCGACTGAGTGTAACCCAAGGTTTTAATATTTTGTTATCAATTATACCAAGTGTCCTTGTACATAATTTCACCCCTGTTTTAATTATTCTAGTGGCTATTAATCCATTCCCGTGTCCGGTTAAATGAACGATTATTCGTACATATAAATACCCCACCCATCGTGTCCGATTGAGTGTATATGGTAATTTATAGGGACGCCCAATTGTAAATCTTTATATTAACATTAACAAACTATCATTTAGTTAAACAAATATAAAGCCCATTAATAGCTCATAGTCTAATTTCCACAAGTGTCGTTCTTTTGTCCAAACCCCAATTATGGTACAAAGCCCAATTACCCAATTTTAGTAATTAGCCCAACATCATGATTACTTCGTTTTAAATAAGCATAATAATAACTTAGCTACGAGACATTAATGTAAAAAGGTTGAACATAACTTACAATGATTAAAAATAGTGTAGCGTTACACGGACAGAATTTCGAATTTACACACTCAAACGATCTCTATCATAAATCTTATTATTATCATAATTTAAAATTAAAATTAAGATTATTGTTATATCTGATTACATTAACATTATGATAGAGAATTATAAAATATAGATATTGATATTTGATATTAAGGGGAAAGATATATAAATAGAAAGATAGATTTAGGATAGAAAAAGGTGTCCTTAATTGAACGTAAATCATCGCCTTTTATAGGCAAAATATGAAATTGAATTTTCATTTACGACCCCTGAACTATGCTCAATTAACAACTTTTTATTATTTAATATTATTCTTATTATGAATTATTTAAATATTATATTTTATTCTTGTGCATAGTTGACTCGTAATTTTTACACCGTTGCGTCGAGCGTTGAGAGTTGACTCATGTCCCGGTTCCGGATTTTCGAACGTCCTTTCGTACAATTTTATATCGTGTACTTTGCGTTTTGTAACTTGTACTCTTGTCATTTTTAGACGTTCTTCATCAATAATTTGAACCTTTTTGATTGTATCTTGTACTTTTGAGCTTTTTGGACCTTTGTGTCTTCAATTCGTCGTTTTCGCCTTTTGCCTTCGCACTTATTTAATATAAACGAATATTACTTGAAAATGGAACAATTGCAACTAAAATCTTGTATTTCTTGGGGGATAATGCTATGAAATATATGTTCCTTTTTAGCCTTATCAATATTCCCACACTTAAGCGTTGCTTGTCCTCAAGCAATATAGTCTTGAAAAACACTTGAATCACTTCTTTATTCTTCACACTTTGTACATCAGTGATTTCAATACGGCGGTATGAACAATGATAGTAACGATGTGGTTAAAGGTGGGTGTGTCATTCACAGTTGCCTTGGGTTTAGGTCAACGATACTTTCAATCAAATAGCCGATTTACTTTCGGTTTCCAAAGCAAAGTGCACATTTGAAAGGCAGTTTACAGTCCCACATGACTATAAAAATTTAGATCCTTTAAGGAAATTGGATCTTTATGAAAACATTTGATCTTTTGAAAATTCAAGCTAGATTTTACCCTAGACAAGTTTTCTGATTTGATCCATCATTGGTGTTGCAAAATATATTTGTGGATCATTATTTTGGCTAAAACTTTTAGGCTCGTGTAATCCACTGCTATCCCGGTATCGGAAAGCACACATCCAGTTTACTTGTTTCGTATATTACCTTTCGGTAAACTACCGTCCGGTTGTAAAGGAAAGCGATGAACAAGAAACTGTTAAGGCAATGTCTAATGACATGCATTTGATTATGGTCTAAAAACGTGTCGGATGCTAGTACTATCCTTGGTAGGAGCAATAGTAAAGATCATCCTATGATTTTTCGGTCTGGCACAAGGTCCTGTCTCCGACCATGCTATGCAACCACCGTTCTTACGGTTGACACCCGATTTTGTTCAGGTGACCTAATGAATTCCAGGTGAATTCCTAGGATTTTACGTTCAATGGTAATGAACGCATTGAAAATGGATTTTCAGAAAACAAATGGGTTTGTATTTTTGATCAAAATATTTTCTCGTTCAAGCTCGAGTTTAGATATCATTGAATTCCATGAGTTTGAATTCTCAATCTTTAAGGTCAATCTCAAGGATTGAGTAATATCAGTCTTAAAAGCTGATTTTTAATCTTTAAGGAGATTATCCTTTCTGGGGATTTGATTCATTAGTCTTATCAAGCTAATTTGCACGGTGCCCCCCCATTGTACGAGATAAATCCTTCTCATGGTTAGGATAAATCTGACCACTTGGCGACCCTGTTTGATGCTGAGGTCCGTGGATTTCCTACTGATTTTAGTGATGACTTTTCTAGATTTTTCGTCAACCTACAGCTGGTCTGGACGACAACTTCATGACCTAAATCAAGGAGCGCGTTTCTTTTTCGGAAGACTTTACTTCCTTTTAATGATGGAATTGATTCATCGTGTAGATCCATCTTTCTTTCAAATATATTATAATAAATCGGGTAAAACTGTTTAGATTAGTCCAAAGCAAAAAGTATCTTAAATTATTTGTTACAGAAATATGTTACATATGTTTAAAATAACTTGGTAAATTTTCCCACACTTGACTTTTATTTTCTTTTATTTGCCTTTTTGTTCTCCTCTATTCCGTTCTTAAATGAATTTTAACATTTTGGTTTATTTCTCAATTTATGTCCTTTCCGAGGTTACAATAATTTCGGTGTTAAAACCTAGTTTTATCGTTCATAAATATGTATAAACATGATTTTGAGTTCATTTAATTGAAAATTTTGAAAATTTTTACTATAATTGGGTAGTCAGTATATAAGACTAGGGCTGTTCTTTATTATCAGAGAACACTAGATTCTAATACAACTACTGCTTTACTAGTATTTTTAATGGTAACCCAGTGTTTAAGATAAAAATTTTAAAATCCGAAATAATTTAACCCCTTCCCACACTTAAGATCTTGCAATGCCCTCATTTGCAAGAAATCAGTAACAATTTAAATTATTGAGGGTGATTTGCGTAGAAAAATGATTAAATTTTACCAAAGTTTCCAAACATATTGGATTTTTTTTTTTTTAGAAATCTTTAACTTATAAAAAAATATTAATTAATTTTAAAAATTTGTTTCTCTTGTTATTTAGGACGAGGTCGTTTCGGATCGATGTCCTAGTCCGTCCTTCGACAAAATTTTAAAATTTGTCTTTTTGTAGCGATTGTTTTAAAAGCTAAGATTTTAGGGTTTTTTTTTTTATGTTTTTGGCATACTTTAATTCAATAAGATTAAAAATAATGATAATAATAACTCTCGTCCCTCCCTCGGGTAAAGCAATTTTGGTTCAATGACCTAGTCTTCAACTTATGACGAATTTTAAAAATCATATTCTTAACTTAATGAGATAAAGTAAATTTTTGTTTTTAAATTCACACAATTTAAATATAAAATTCTAAATTAATATTAAAAATTCACACCAAACTTAAAAATTTGAAATGCATAAAATTAAAAAAATTCATATTTTAAAAATTAAAAATTCACACCAAACTTAATTTAAAAATTCATATTATAAATTCACACCAAACTTATATTAATTTTTCAAATATTTACAATTTTAAATATATTGTTTTTACAAAGTTTACAATATTAATTTAAGATTTATATATTAATTTTAAAAATATGGTAAAAATAAAATTAAAAATCTTTTTGGCTTTTTATCCCACTTTAATCAATCAAATATTATCAAAAATATGCGCCCCTCTTTTCGGTAAAGTAATTTCGGTTCCAAGACCTAATTTAACTCATGACGAATTTTTGAAATATTTTGGGTTGATTGATTAAAGATATTTATACCTTAAGAATAAACGTTAAATTTCGCAGTGATGTAATAAATTTTTGAATGATATCAATAATTTCGGTCGCCAAACCTAATTTTATTTAATACCAATTTAATACTTTTTAGCGAACAAATTAGCGTTTATTATCAAAAGGTTAAAAATAAAAATAAAAATAAAAACTGTACAGACATACCTGTGAAATAGATTTCTTAGTTATATGATCTATCCCATTCATAAGATAGTCGGTTTAATTGGTTTTCCATGGCTACATAGGCGTAACCTCGAGCATTCAGTGTCTTTTCTTCTAAACATATGAACAGTCCGTCTCTGTATAAAGTAACAAATTCGGTATTTGAATAGGTTTGATTATTTGAACATTTACCTCCATGTGACCATTTTCCGCATTTGTGACATCGTTCTAGGTGTCGTGCTCTTCTTTTCGCTGCGGATTTTGATTTTCCTTTACCAAATTGTAATTTATTATCTTCGCATCTGGATTCTTTTCTAACTCCGTCCATTCTTTCTCTGATTACTGATACTAATTCACTCGGTAGTATGTCATTATTACGTTTAGTGATCAAAGCGTGTAGCATTAGACCATGGTTTAGTTCACAGGCAGTCTTCATTTTGTAAAAACCTAAAAAAAAAAAAAAAATTCAGAATGGGGGGAGAAGACTAGTTCTTTAGGGTCTGCTAGGGAAAGACCATTCGGGTTCCATTTTCGAGAACTATATGAAAACAGACAATCTAACTCTAACAGAAATACATATTATCTTTTAAAGACTTGATTCTCCCCACACTTAGTTAGCTGTGGTGTCAAAATTGTGATTAACTTCGTTGTCGACTTCCATCGGACCATGTATGTAATGTTTAACTCTGTGACCATTAACTTTAAATTCAATCCCATTTGAATTTATTAATTCTATCGTTCCGTATGGGAAAACTCTTTTGACTATGAATGGTCCAGACCATCTTGATTTCAATTTTCCAGGAAATAGCTTGAATCGTGAATTGAAAAGAAGAACTCTGTCTCCTTTTTTAAATTCTTTTGAACTTCTGATTCTTTTATCATGCCATTTCTTCGTTCTTTCCTTATAGATTAACGAATTTTCGTATGCTTCATGTCTTAATTCTTCTAATTCGTTTAGTTGACTTAATCGTAGACGTCCAGCTTCATGTAAATCAAGATTACATGTTTTCAAAGCCCAAAATGCTTTGTGTTCAATTTCTACTGGAAGATGACATGCTTTTCCATAAACAAGTCTAAAAGGTGTGGTTCCAATTGGAGTTTTGTAGGCTGTTCTAAAAGCCCAGAGTGCATCCTCCAATTTAATGGACCATTCCTTCGGATTTGATCCTACGGTTTTCTCTAGAATACGTTTTAAGGCTCGGTTGGTATTTTCAACTTGTCCACTTGTTTGTGGATGATATGCGGTGGAGATTTTATGAGTTACTCCATATCTTTTAAGAACTTTCTCAAGTTGATTATTACAGAAATGAGTACCCCGATCACTTATTAAAGCTTTCGGTGTTCCAAACCTTGCAAAAAGACGTTTTAAAAAGTTGACTACAACTCGTGCATCGTTAGTTGGGAGAGCTTGTACTTCCGCCCATTTAGATACATAATCAATGGCTACGAGTATATATAGATTATTATGAGATTTTGGAAATGGACCCATAAAGTCAATACCCCAAATGTCAAATACTTCACATACTTGGATGACATTTTGTGGCATTTCATCACGTTGACTTATTTTTCCGGCCCTTTGACAAGCATCACAGGATTTGCAAAGAAGGTGTGCGTCTTTGTAAATTGTAGGCCAATAGAATCCAGCTTCATAAACTTTTCTTGCTGTTAGTTGAGGTCCATAATGCCCTCCTGTTGGTCCTGTGTGACAATGGTTTAATATTTTACTAGCTTCATCTCCAAATATACATCGGCGTATTATTCCATCGGGACAACTTTTAAACAGATGTGGATCTTCCCAAAAATAGTGTTTTATATCACTGAAGAATTTCTTTCGTCTTTGGTACGATAATCCTTTTTCAAGGAATCCACATACTAAATAATTTGCATAGTCTGCAAACCATGGGATTTCTTTATAATCTATCTTCAATAGATATTCATCAGGAAAGTTGTCTTGTATGGCCGATTCATTTAGAACTTCTAACTCGGGATTTTCAAGACGAGAAAGATGATCAGCGGCAAGATTTTCTGCTCCTTTTTTATCTCGGATTTCAATATCGAACTCTTGTAAGAGTAAGATCCAAAGGATTAATCTTGGTTTAGCATCTTGTTTTGAAAATAGGTATCTAAGAGCAGAATGGTCGGTATAGACCACCGTTTTTGCTAGAACGAGATATGATCGAAATTTGTCAAATGCAAAGACAATAGCAAGGAGTTCTTTTTCAGTAGTTGTATAGTTTGTTTGTGCTCCTTGTAACGTCTTACTAGCATAATATATAGGTTGAAATCGTTTTTCAATCCTTTGTCCTAAAACGGCTCCCATTGCAAAATCACTTGCATCGCGCATTAGTTCAAATGGTAGATTCCAATTTGGTGTTATCATGATCGGCGCATTAGTGAGTTTTTCTTTAAGAATATTAAAAGATTTGATACACTCATCTGAAAAGATGAATGGAGCATCCTTTTCTAGGAGTTTATTCATAGGAGTGGCAATTTTAGAAAAATCTTTTATGAAACGTCGGTAAAAACCGGCATGCCCTAGAAAACTCCTAACTCCTCTAACATTGGTGGGATGTGGAAGTTTAGCAATTACATCTACTTTAGCTATATCCACTTCAATTCCTTCTTTTGAAATTTTATGTCCAAGAACGATGCCTTCTTTAACCATGAAATGGCATTTCTCCCAATTAAGTACTAGATTTGATTGTTCGCATCTAATAAGCATTCGTTCCAGATTAACTAGACATGATTCAAATGTATCACCGAAGACTGAAAAGTCATCCATGAAAACTTCCATGCATTCTTCTATCATGTCGTGAAAAATCGCCATCATACACCTTTGAAAGGTTGCAGGGGCGTTGCAAAGTCCAAATGGCATGCGTTTGTAAGCAAAAGTACCATAAGGGCACGTGAATGTGGTTTTCTCTTGATCTTCGGGTGCTATTGGAATTTGAAAATATCCGGAAAATCCATCTAGAAAACAATAGTAACTATTTCCGGCTAATCTTTCCAACATTTGATCTATGAAAGGTAAGGGAAAGTGATCTTTTCTGGTGGCGTCATTTAATTTTCTATAATCAATACACACACGCCATCCTGTTACAGTCCTAGTAGGAATAAGCTCATTTTTCTCATTTGTAATGACAGTCATGCCACCCTTCTTAGGTACACATTGAACTGGGCTTACCCATGGACTATCGGAAATTGGATAAATTAAACCTGCATCTAGCAGTTTAATAATTTCTTTCTTAACAACATCTTGCATATTTGGATTTAGTCTTCGTTGGCGTTGCACATACGTTTTATGACCTTCTTCCATAAGGATTTTATGTGTGCAATACGAAGGACTTATTCCTTTAATATCATGAATCTTCCATGCAATGGCTGGTTTATGAGCTTTCAACACAGAAATGAGTTGTGATTTCTCATTTTCAGTAAGAGAAGACGATATTATTACAGGTAATTCAGATTCACCATGTAAATAAGCGTATTCCAAATGGTTTGGAAGTGGCTTTAACTCTAATTTCGGAGGTTCTTCTATCGATGATTTGTATCGATATCTGTCTTCTTCTTTTAGCATTTGGATTTCTTCTGTTGTTGGTTCATATCCATTAGCTATTAGTGTATCTAACATTTCAGCTTCATCAATTTGTTCTGTTCCTTCTCCTAAAGAACATTCTCCTGTTCCTTGTAATTCTGGAAATTCTTCTAATAATTCTGCATGTGCATCTATAGTTTGAATATAATAACATGTATCATCTGCAGATTGAGGTTGTTGTATTGCTCTATCAACTGAAAAGGTAACACTCTCGTCCTCTATACTTAGGGTCAGTTTCTTACCGAACACGTCTATCATTGCTTTAGCCGTGTTTAAGAATGGTCTTCCTAATATGAGAGGAACTTGAGAATCTTCTTCCATGTCCAAAACAACAAAATCTACTGGAAATACTAAAGTACCAACTTTAACTAGCATGTTCTCCATTATCCCTCTAGGATATTTTATTGATCTATCGGCTAGTTGTATGCTTATTCTGGTTGGTTTCAATTCTCCAAGGTCTAGTTTAGTGTATAGTGAATACGGCATTAGATTTATACTAGCACCTAAATCTGCTAATGCTTCTATTGAACTAAGACTACCCAGAAAACATGGAATTGTGAAACTTCCTGGATCAGATAGTTTTACTGGTATCTTATTCAACAGTACTGCTGAACAATTAGCATTCATAGTAACAGCCGAGAGTTCTTCCATTTTCTTTCTATTCGTGATCAGATCTTTCAAGAATTTAGCATATCTAGGCATTCCTGAAATCACATCAATGAAAGGAAGATTTACATTTATCTGTTTAAACATATCCAAGAATTTGGATTGCTCAGCTTCAAGTTTCTCTTTCTTCATTTTACTCGGGTAAGGAAGTGGTGGTTGGTATGGTTTAACATAAGGTTTATCCTTAACTTTGTTATCTTCATTAACCTTCTCAACTACCGGTTCTTTTTCCTTATCTTGATCAGGTTGTGGTTCTTGTGGAGTAGGAATAGCTTCATCAGAAGTTACAAGTATTTCAGGTGGTTTAAGTGTTGTACCACTTCTTGTGGTAATGGCTTTAGCTGTTTCATTTCGGGGATTAGCATTTGTATCACTAGGTAGACTTCCCGGTTTTCTTTCACCTATTAATCTTGCTAGGTTACTTACTTCTTGTTCCAGATTTTGAATAGAAGCTTGTTGATTTCTAAATGCTTGAGCATTTTGTTCATTGGTTTGTTTTTGAGATGTGAAAAACTGCGTTTGAGTTTCAACTAGCTTCGTCATCATATCTTCTAAATTTGGCTTTTTATCATCGGTTTGTTGTGGTGGTTTGTTTTGAAAATTAGGTCTTTGCTGATTGTAAGTATTGTTGGATACTTGTTGATTGCAAGGACCTTGTTGGTTGTTGTATGGAATATTTCGGTTATAGTTCTGATTTTGATTGTAAATAGGTCTTGGCGGTTAATAATTATTCTGATAATTATTTCCAGGCCTTTGGTTTATGTATGAAATATTCTCTCTTTGTTCCATTGTTAATTCAATACTGAGACAATCTTTTGTCAAATGTGGTCCTCCACACTGCTCACAACTAATTCGTATTGAGTGAATATCTTTAGTCATCTTTTCCATTCGTCTCTCCACAGTATCTATCTTTGCGGAAATGGAATCTAAGTCATGGCTAGAATCGGCTCTAGCTGCTTTAGATGATCTAACGATATCTTTTTCTTGGTGCCACTCATGTGAGTGGGAAGCAGTGTTATCAATAATTTTGTAAGCATCAGTTTCGGTTTTCTTCATAATAGAACCACCAGCTGCTATATCTATGTCTTTCCTTGTAGTGATGTCGCATCCTTGGTAGAATATTTGTACTATTTGACAGGTGTCTAAACCATGTTGCGGACATCCTCTTAACAACTTTCCATATCTTGTCCACGCCTCATATAGAGTTTCATTTGGCTTCTGTGTGAACGTAACAATTTCTGCTTGAAGTCTTACGGCTTTAGATGCAGGAAAGAATTGTTTAAGAAATTTGTCAACTAAAACATCCCATGTATCGATCGCCCCTTCAGGTAACGATTCCAACCAATCTTTGGCTTCTCCCTTTAAAGTCCTGGGAAATAACATGAGATATATCTGTTCATCCTCCACTTCTCGGATTTTAAATAGTGTATAAATTCTATTAAACGTACGAAGATGTTCGTTGGGATCTTCATTCGGCGCACCACTGAATTGGCATTGATTAGTCACCATGTGTAGGATTTGTCCTTTGATTTCATAATCTGGCGCATTAACGTTTGGTTGAGTAATTGCATGACCTTGGCCAGTGCGTTTAGCTCTCATTCGGTCTTCCATACTTAGAGGTTCCAGATTCTCCATAATTGAATTTGTTGAATCGGTATCACTAGATGATTCTGATTTAATGGTTCGTTCCTCAACAATCTCTGTTTGAATGATTGGTGGTTCCGAAGGAAAGTTTAATGGTTCAGGATCTACGAACCGTTCCTGAATATTCTCTGGATTCTCAATTGTGAGGTTGGGTTCAAAAAATGGATTATCGGAAATTTGAATTGGAGTACTTGGTCGACTTGATGACGATTCTAAAGAAAAATCAACGGCGACAATATTTGCTAAATGTCTTGATCTAGTTACAGGGGGTGAACGTCTTGCTCGGTGCATTCACTGAATATCCTATTAGTTTTTAAAAAGGAAAGAAAAATTATATAAGTTATCCAATCAATAGACTTTTCTGATTTTGCCCACGTTTCGAATAGCCAAAAGATGCAGCAGAGGGGCAGGATTCGTTTGGTCTCAATATAATTGAGGACTGTTTGGCTCCAATAACCCGGTCCACGTACAAATCCAACTATTACTACGAACCAGAAAATTTTGATGTCTATCAATTTAACCACTTAAAATAAATTTTCGTAATTTTAAGAAAATTTAGATAAGAAGTAGAATAAAAATTTATGTCCTAAAACTAGAATAGCGAGAAATAAGAAAGAAAAAGATTGCGCGTCGAAAAATAGAAAAAGGCGAAGAGTGGCTTATAAGACTTTAAAACACGCGACTAATCGATCCTTATAACTATCACTATCTTAAAATTAAAACTACAAATTGAGATCACTAATTGGAATTGTAATTGATACATAGGTAAACGGCGTCGAAGGATAAAAATAAGAAAATAGCACGAAAAAAATGGCGTCGCAAAATTCTAAAGCACCTAAAACTTAATTTAAGGAAAAAGCACTTAAGAGATTTTACGGCAAAGCCTTAAAAAATCTAGAAATAAAAATAACTATGGCAAAACTAATCTTAATACTAAAAATTGTAACTAGAGTGTTATTAAAAAAAAACTTTAATAATTAGGTAGCAAAATTACATATTTCATTGGTCATGTCGTTATAAATATAAATGTGCCCGGTTTTTTTTTACTACGAAATAACTTTGTGTAATTAGTAAATTTGAGTGTGGGGAGACTTATTTACAATAAATAAAATAACTTGTATAAGGTTATTAGTAAAAATAACGACATGGTCATAATTATAAATGCGTTTGTCCACTTCCTTTATTAATTTAGCAAAATTACACTTGGCGGACTCATATCGTTTTTTTTTCTTTTAAAAAAAACACGATTTTTTTACACAATTTTTTTTTTTTACGAAATTAATAATTTTTTTATTATTATTTTTTTTCAAAAACTTTTTTTTTCAACTCATTTACTATTCATGAATAGTAAATGAAATGAAATTAATTAATTTACTATTCACATGAAAACAACATGATAGAAATTATTAATTACAAGTTACATAATATACCCCTGTAGTATTTAATAAATACCACTTTTTTAAAATTTTATCACTATACAAACGAGATTTTTTTATTTTTTAAATTTTTTATTTTTTATACTATAAATACTATGACGGACACATGATTGTCTAGTATTATAAATATCACTTATCAAGAATGGAACTATAAATACTATTTCGGACACGACATCAAGTATAATTCTTGAGTATATCCACTCGGACACGTGATTTTACTTATAATTAACTATACTTGATGCTATAATTTTACTTATTAATTTTTTTTTTCCAAAATATATCTTAAAATAAGGTAACTAGTTGTCTAGATTCCTTTTTTATATAGCGTTTCGCTTCGGCGATCCCCGGCAGCGGCGCCAAAAATTTGATGTGTGTCGCGAGGGGTACGAAATAGTGTTTATTTTTAATACGAAATTCGACGAAATTTTACACAAGTTTTATTATTTTTACGGGTGAGAAATACCTAAACCTTGCTACAACACTTATAGGCAGTGTACCTAATCGTAGAGTAGTGTAGTTTTTAGTAAGTCCGGTTCGTTCCACAGGGAGCTAGTGAAGTTTAACGCTATATTTTTACACACAATATTTGTAAAAAATACAAAAAAATATATATGTACTAGTAGTATTATTATTATAAAAGGGGGGTTTTTTACCGTTTAATGACCGGTTTGTCGATTTTTAAGACTTAAGTCACAATTAAAACCTAATGTAAAATATAAAAATAACTTAATTTAAAGAGTAAAGTAAATAACAATAAATAAAGTGCGATAAATTAAATGACATAAAATAAAAGTGCGATAATTAAAAATGCGAAAAAGAGATAAAATAAAGGAATTATGCTTATTTAAACTTCCGTAATCATGATGTTTGACGTGTTGATTTTAGTTTTATGCCCATGGGTTAATTGTCCTTTGTCCTGGATTATTTAATATGTCCGTCTGGTTTTTGTCCATAACAGTCCATCAGTCATAAATATAAAGTGCGAGTGTCCTCGTCAAATTATCCTTATACCCGAAGTTAAATATTTCAACTAATTGGGGACTTAAACTGTAACAAGATTTTAATATTTTGTTTAATAATTACACCAGGATGTCGACTGAGTGTAACCCAAGGTTTTAATATTTTGTTATCAATTATACCAAGTGTCCTTGTACATAATTTCACCCCTGTTTTAATTATTCTAGTGGCTATTAATCCATTCCCGTGTCAGGTTAAATGAACGATTATTCGTACATATAAATACCCCGCCCATCGTGTCCGATTGAGTGTATATGGTAATGTATAGGGACGCCCAATTGTAAATCTTTATATTAACGTTAACAAACTATCATTTAGTTAAACAAATATAAAGCCCATTAATAGCTCATAGTCTAATTTCCACAAGTGTCGTTCTTTTGTCCAAACCCCAATTATGGTACAAAGCTCAATTACCCAATTTTAGTAATTAGCCCAACATCATGATTACTTCGTTTTAAATAAGCATAATAATAACTTAGCTACGAGACATTAATGTAAAAAGGTTGAACATAACTTACAATGATTAAAAATAGCGTAGCGTTACACGGACAGAATTTCGACTTTACATACTCAAACGATCTCTATCATAAATCTTATTATTATCATAATTTAAAATTAAAATTAAGATTATTGTTATATCTGATTACATTAACATTATGATAGAGAATTATAAAATATAGATATTGATATTTGATATTAAGGGGAAAGATATATAAATAGAAAGATAGATTTAGGATAGAAAAAGGTGTCCTTAATTGAACGTAAATCATCGCCTTTTATAGGCAAAATATGAAATTGAATTTTCATTTACGACCCCTGAACTATGCTCAATTAACAACTTTTTATTATTTAATATTATTCTTATTATGAATTATTTAAATATTATATTTTATTCTTGTGCATAGTTGACTCGTAATTTTTACACCGTTGCGTCGAGCGTTGAGAGTTGACTCATGTCCCGGTTCCGGATTTTCGAACGTCCTTTCGTACAATTTTATATCGTGTACTTTGCATTTTGTAACTTGTACTCTTGTCATTTTTAGACGTTCTTCATCAATAATTTGAACCTTTTTGATTGTATCTTGTACTTTTGAGCTTTTTGGACCTTTGTGTCTTCAATTCGTCGTTTTCGCCTTTTGTCTTCGCACTTATTTAATATAAACGAATATTACTTGAAAATGGAACAATTGCAACTAAAATCTTGTATTTCTTGGGGGATAATGCTATGAAATATATGTTCCTTTTTAGCCTTATCAGAGTCCAACTCGTGCCCTTTTTTTTATGAAGGTCCATAAAGGTAGTTTTTCATTATTTTTAAAATTGTTATTATTGTTATTATTATTATTATTATTATTATTATTATTATTATTATTATTATTGTTGTTGTTGTTGTTGTTGTTGTTGTTGTTGTTGTTAATTGCTATTATAACTAGTAATATAGTTATTATTATTCTTATTATTACTAATAAATGATACCATTCATTATTGTTAACATAATTAAAATTACAAGTATGATTATTAGGTATAAGTAAAGTTAATATAATTAAGATAAGTATATTATTTTTTATTAGTATTAGGATTATTATTATTATTATTAGTATTATCATTAAGGATATTGTAAGTATTACTAATATGATTGAAAACTATCATTATTATTAGTATTATTATTAATGTAAAATTTATTAATAAGATTATTGTCATTACAAAATTTTGCATTAATATTATCATTTTTATTATTATCATTAACATTAAGTAGTATTAATTATATTATCATTATTATTATTAAAATGATTATTATATTGAGAATTGTAATTATTAAAAATTCATATTTTTACAACTATATTATGGAAATCATTTTTTTAGGAAAACTATCATTTTATCATTTTTATATCCAATTATTAGTATTATTATCTTTACTTTAGTAATATTATGATTATTAACTTTACAAACAAAAGAGAATTATATATCAAAAGTATATTACATACTATATTTTTATATGAAATATTATTAACTATAGTAATAACTAAATTACATATAGTGTATAATAATATGTTAAAGTATTATAAGTAATAATATAAACACAATATATAAATATTAATATTAATTTTAATATATTATATATATACATAATAATAAGTCACCATTTAACGATATATTACAAAAAGTATATATACAACTCTGTTAGATTACAATTACATATATTAATAAATATACAAATGATATAGGTTCGTGAATCCGAGGTCAACCCTGCATTATTCAATATAGTCATATGTATTTTTACTACAAAATACATTAGTTGAGTTTCATTTGCCTTTTTACCCTTTATATTTTTGGGCTGAGAATACATGCGCAATTTTTATAAATGTTTGACGAAATAGACACAAGTAATCGAAACTACACTCTATGGTTGAATTATCGAAATCGAATATGCCCCTTTTTATTAAGTCTGGTAATCTAAGAATTAGGGAACAGACACCCTAATTGACGCGAACTCTAAAGATAGATCTATCGGGCCCAACAAGCCCCATCCAAAGTACCGGATGCTTTAGTACTTCGAAATTTATATCATGTCTGAAGGAGGATCCCGGAATGATGGGGATATTCTTATATGCATATTGTGAATGTTGGTTACCAGGTGTTCAATCCATATGAATGATATTTTTGTCTCTATGCATGGGACGTATGTTTATGAGAAATGGAAATATGAAATCTTGTGGTCTATTAAAATTATGAAATGATTATTTATGTTAAACTAATGAACTCACCAACCTTTTGGTTGACCCTTGAAAGCATATTTATTCTCAGGTTTGAAAGAAATCTTCCGCTATGCATTAGCTCATTTTAAGGATATTACTTGGAGTCATTCATGGCATATTTCAAAAGACGTTGCATTCGAGTCGTTGAGTTTCATCAAGATTATTATTGAGTCAATTATAGTTAGATATATTATGAAATGGTATGCATGCCGTCAACTTTCGATGTAATGAAAGTTTGTCTTTTCAAAAACGAATGCAATGTTTGTAAAATGTATCATATAGAGGTCAAGTACCTCGCGATGTAATCAACTATTGTGAATCATTTATAATCGATATGGACTTCGTCCGGATGGATTAGGACGGGCCTTCACAGTTGGTATCAGAGCGGTGGTCTTAGTGAACCAGGTCTTGCATTAGTGTGTCTAACTGATAGTCGTTAGGATGCATTAGTAAGTCCGGACTTCGACCGTGTTTGCATGTCAAAAGTTTTGCTTATCATTTTTGTCGAAAATCATCTGTTTATCATCCTTAGGAAATTACATGCTTATCATTCTTAGTCTAGACACATCTTACTGCAATGATTGCATGAATAGTGTATAGACAAAATTCGTATCTTAGCGTATCTGCTAATTCATATCTTAGCATATATGTTATTGTTATCTTTGCCTGACAGCTTCCGTAGATTCCTCCGTAACTTATGGGATTTTAGTATTATATATGCATATGTAAATTATGTATTGCAGGGTACTAATCTACATCCTATTCTATTCCTTATCGAAAATCCTTCATCTGATCATACGAGGTGAGTCCCTCAACCAGTTCGAGTCCCTTAGATTCCAATAACTATTCAGATAGTTATTCCGACAGCTATTCCGACATAGAGTTTCACTCAAGCTTCGAAAGCAGTGTACCGCAATGAATCAACCAATAATCCATCCCCAATTCATCTGATGAGATCATAGCCTATTTAATCAATGGAGACGAGAAGACGACGATCCTTTTCACCAACCGAATTCACCTCTTGGTGAAGAACCTGAAGCACTTACCTGCGAACCTATTCGTAACACCATTTTCTCTCTCATTTTCAGAGTATCTCGCCACGACTATATCACAAGTCAGATTCAAAACTTTATTCATTCGTTTGTTCATACCGACAATCATCCCTGAGTAATAAAGTCAATGAGTTTCGTGCCCGAGTTGTAGCCTTGGAAATTATGTAAGATCCTATTTTCTCTGCTGTTTTGGACGCCGTCCAAATAGGTGGGACGCCGTCCCATTTTGTTGGGCTGGACGCAGTCCAGAATCTTGGACGCCATCCAGATGGTCTGGCGAACCAGCCTTTATGTTTTGATATTTTAAAAATGGGTATTTTGGTAATCTTACTTGGTGGACGACTTAAAGGCTCTAGATCAGTTTTGTTGAGCTCCATTACTCCATCTCCAACCACCAAACCTCATCCACTTCAATTCTAGAGTGAGAGTACATTTAAGTGTAAGAAAGCTTAAATAGGAGAGGAAGAAGCTTGTTTCGGGTTCTAGCTCGAGCATTAAAGTTGTTCATCTCCTCGTTAGCTTTGTTTTGATTGTGATGGTAAGCCCTAAACTTGATTTCTCTAGTTTAATGTGTTTAAGGGTTAGGGTTTGGGTTAAGGTTGCACATAAAACCCATTTATGAGTGATTTGGGGGTTTTGGGTAAGTTTGGGTCATGAAGACCCAAATGGTGACTAACCTAGGGTTTTGAAAGGGTAAATGGTGTAAATGGGTCTTAAAGGCCTAGCAAAATCACTAGTACACTTATAGTTAATGTTAGTGGGTGTCATTTGGGTTGTGGGTGACCCAAATGGGTGTGTTGACCTTGAAATCAGTCAAATGGGTCTTTGATGACCTAGGTTGTCTTTCATGTATGAAAACTAGTCAACTTGGTGATTAAATGTGTGTTAAGACCTTAAATGGCTAAAATTATGGTTTTTGGTGAAGTTAACCCATTATTAGGGTTAAGGGTGCAAAATGGGTCGGGATTGTACTTTGGGTCAAAAGACTCTAGATTTTTGAAGTGAGTTGCTTGACCAACTTGAGTTGTGAATTGATTATGTGCTAAACTGTAATAGGTACGTTACATTGAAGTTGCAAGTTCGGTTATTTTAAACGAAGACTCTAAGGTGAGTGGAATAATTATATGCGTAGATATATAATGTATTTATTTGTGTAGCGTGAGATGTGAAGTGTCGATGTGCTAAGACACCACGATCACGTGGCGAGTGAAGTGTCGATGTGTTAAGGCGCCACTCGGGAGTGAAGTATCGATGTGTTAAGATGCCACTCCAAGTAAAGTGAAGAGTGAAATGTCGAAGTATTAAGACACCACTCGGGGTGAGGTGCCGAAGTGTTAAGGCACCACCCGGGGTGAAGCATCGAAGTGCTAAGATGCCACCCGTGGGGTTAGTGTGCGAAGTGTTAAGTGCACTAATGGTTGTTGTGAACACCGACGGTCTTTAAACACCGTTCCTTGTACGATTGGTTAACCATGGTTTGTGTTGTAGTGTAAGCATATTACTTTTATTCATGTTATTTATGCTCGTGTTATGCTAGCTTGATTATTGGAGGTTATAGCTTGTATTTGTGACGATAAGCTAATTGTGTTTGCTACCATGTTTGCGGTATTTGTGTAAGTGTATCCACGTAGGTAAATTATATACGTATTCGTATAATTATTGCATTCACTAAGCTTTGCTTACCCTCTCGTTGTTACCTTTTTATAGGCTCGGGCGTTGACAAGGGTAAGAGCGTTCATTTGGATTAGTGGTCTCCCGCTTGTTTTGATAGGGGATGCTTTTGGGTGTTAGCAGTTGGAGTTCGTCTGAGATTGGGTAGTTTAACCCCAAACACCATGCTCTAGTGTTGATTGGAACTTAAACTTGTATTTGGTCGAAACTTATATTTTTGAACGAAACTCGTAAAATGGGCGATGTGGGCCCGATGATGTAAAACTTGTTTTGATTATGCAAAACTCTTAGTTTCACTTATATTGACTTGTGGTAAAAAGGTTTTCGTTCAAATGTGTCGGGAAGCGGGTTTTCCGCGTACGTGAAACGGGACACCAGGTCAGTCCCTGGCAGTTCATTGGGACGCCTTCTCGAATGCTTGAACGCCGTCCCAGTTTTAAAAGCTGGACGCCGTCCCAAACTCTGGACGCCGTCCAGATGGTCAGGCCCAGAATTTTTTTTTTAAGGCGTATTTTTGGTAAAGCGTTGTCGGGTTATTACAAGTGGTATCAGAGCATGGTCTAAGGGATTTAGGCAACTTGAGATAGGTGCCTAGACTTAGACTTTATTGTGTGTACGCTTATGCGGGACTTGTAGGACTTTGGGTCGGGAAGGGAATTGTTAGTGCATAGTTTTATGTGAATTAACCATGTATTAATTGCTTTGTGTTATGTTTAGCAAATCATCAAGCGAGATAGACGTTGTACTAGCAAGTTAATGTGACGTGCTCGCGTAACAATGATTAGCTACCATTGTTACGGGTGCAAATCGTGTCGGACAAGCAATGTACGATGATTGTTGAGCAAGATGGAGTAGTGTGGTGTATACGTATATACTTACGTGCTATGTCCTTTCGTTTCGTCGTTTAACCTATTTCGTTTTATAGAATGAAGACGAGAAATGGACCCGAAATTGATTACGGGGGTACGAGCGAGGACACCGAGTTGACGGCCAAGATTGAGGCCATTATTAAAAGTCAAAAGGCGGAGTACCTCGAGGAGATTAAGAAGATGTTTCTTGATACAATCGACGAGCAATTAGTCGATGTGGTCAAAGAACAAGTCAAGGCCGTTCTCCATGAAGATAATGTGGGAAGACGGGACTTTTTCTTTAAGAATTTCAAGGATGCTCAACCTCCTACCTTCGAGGGTGAACGGGACCCACTTAAGAGTGCCCGGTGGATCTCCGATATGGAGGGGGCTTTTTGTACTTGTGAATGCCCTCTCGATAAAAAGACGAGGTATGGTTGTAGCATGTTAAGGGGTGATGCTAAGTTGTGGTGGGATGCAAAAATCCAACTTTATGGTGAAGAGCAATGTATGGACTTCACTTGGGATGAATTCAAGACGGAGTTTTTCGATGAATACCGAACTCCAGCCGATCTTACGAGGCTTAAGGACGAGTTACGTTCCTTGAGGCAAGGGTCGACGGATTTAAACACTCTCAAATCCGTTTTCTTGTCCAAAACCCAATTTTGCCCGGAGTATGTCGGGAATGATAAGATGTTGAAGGAAGATTTCTATCGAACCTTGAACAATAGTTATCAAGAAAAGATTAGTGTGAACGTGGTGAAAAGCTTCGATGAGTTGTTTAATATGGCTAAAGGCTTCGAGGCGCTTGTGTTGAGAAAGAGTAGCTTTACCTTTGGTAAAAGAAAGTTCGAGGGTTCTAGTCAATCGAACTTCTCAAGTAAGAAGAGCAAGAAGGGTGCCAAAAGTGTTGGTAGTGTGAAGAAGAGCGCTTCCGGGGGTTTTTCTTATTCATGCTACAATTGTGGGCAAAAGGGACACATGGCTCGCGATTGTCCAATCCAATCCGCTACAAACAAGGTCACTTGTTTCAATTGTGGTAAAGAAGGGCACAAGAGGCCCGAGTGTCCCGAGTTGTGCAATGATAATGTTAAGTGACTAGAGAAAGCGGCGGGTACGACTAGGGGCCAAAATTATTTGATGACCAATGATGAAGCCAAACAATCAAACGAAGTTGTCTCAGGTACTTTCATGGTTAATTCTAATCCGGCAAGGATTCTTTTTGATAGCGGTGCAAATTTGTCGTTTGTGTCTCCTAAATTTGTGCCTAAACTGAATAGACCGTTAGCTAAGTTAAGTCGTCCGGTAGAAGTCGAAATAGTGGACGGCAAGATGGTGATAGTGGTTGATGTGTGTAAGAATTGTGATGTTGTGTTTGGTGCCAAAAACTTTAAAATTGATCTTATCCCTATGACTTTGGGCGATTTTGATATCGTTGTTGGTATGGATTGGCTCGATCGAAATAGAGCTGATATTGCATGCCATGAAAAATCTATTCGTGTGAAGACCCCTTGTGGGGGAGAGTTAATTATTCACGGTGATAAGCGAAGAAGACTTGTGCCGATATGTTCTTTTGCACGGGCACGTCGTTTTCTTGTTAGTGGTGGCATGGCTTTTCTTGCCCATGTTGTTGATACTCGTGATGAGCCACCACCCATTCGTGAAATTCCGGTGGTTAGTGAATTCAAAGACGTTTTTCCGAACGAGTTACCGGGTGTTCTGGCGGAAAGACAAGTTGAATTTCGCATTGAGTTGGTTCCGGGAGCTACTCCCATTGCTAAAACTCCTTATCGCTTAGCGCCGACGGAAATGCAAGAGTTGTTAAATCAAACCCAAGAGTTGCTTGAAAAGGGTTTTATTCGACCGAGTGCTTCGCCATGGGGCGCTCCGGTGTTATTTGTGAAGAAGAAGGATGGTAGTATGCGGATGTGCATCGATTATCGAGAGTTGAATAAAGTGACGATCAAGAATCGTTATCCGTTACCTAGGATTGACGATTTGTTTGATCAACTTCAAGGTGCAACGTATTTCTCAAAGATTGACCTACGGTCCGGCTATCACCAAATGCTGGTCCGTGAGGAAGATATTGAGAAAACGGCCTTTCGAACACGTTATGGGCATTTTGAGTTTGTAGTTATGCCTTTTGGTGTTACGAATGCACCGGCGGCATTCATGGATCTTATGAACCGAGTGTGCCAACCTATGTTGGACAAGTCGGTAATTGTGTTCATTGATGACATACTTGTTTATTTAAAGAGTATGAACGAACATGAATGTCATTTGCGTGAAGTATTAAAGAAGTTACGAAAGGAGAAGTTGTATGCTAAGTTCTCCAAATGTGAATTTTGGCTAAGGGAGGTTCAATTCCTTGGCCATATTGTGAACAAAGATGGTATTCAAGTAGATCCGGGGAAGATAGAAACGGTGAAGAGTTGGAGACAACCGACTACGCCTACGGAGGTTCGAAGTTTTCTCGGATTGGCCGGTTATTATCGTCGGTTTATCCAAGACTTTTCTAAGATCGCTTCTTCGTTGACGAAATTGACGAGGAAGAATGCGAGGTTTGTTTGGGAGAACGAGCAAGAAATTGCTTTTCGATTGTTAAAGGAGAAGTTATGTCAAGCTCCGGTTCTAGTTTTGCCGAAAGGGGTGGAAGACATGACGGCCTATTGTGATGCTTCTTTAAATGGGCTCGGGTGTATCCTAATGCAAAGGGGTAAAGTCATTGCTTATGCCTCTCGACAATTAAAGGAACACGAGACGAGATATCCGACTCATGACCTTGAGTTGGCGTCAGTTGTGCATGCGTTGAAAATTTAGCGCCATTACTTGTATGGTGTTAAAAGTACGATTTATTCGGATCATAAGAGTTTGAAACATCTCTTTAATCAACGAGATTTGAATTATCGACAACGTAGATGGATGGATGTGGTGAAAGACTATGATTGTGAGATACTTTACCATCCGGGTAAGGCGAACGTTGTCGCGGATGCATTAAGTCGGAAGAGTCAACATCCGGCGATAAAAGTAGGGTCGCTACGTTTGATTATTACTAACGATTTTCTTGAAAAACTTGGTGTGACTTAAATAGAGGCTTACGTTCACAACAAGCATGCGGAACGAATTGTGGGGCAATCGGAGTCTATTACTATGGGCACGCGTGGTTTGTTGTCTTTTCATGGGAGGGTGTGGGTGCCTAAGATGGGTGATTACTGACGGGTGCTACTTGATGAAGCACATAAGTCAAAATATTCCATTCACCCGGGCGCGAAGAAAATGTATCTTGACTTGAAGAAAGATTATTGGTGGCCGGGCATGAAGCGTGATGTTGTAAAATATGTTGAACAATGTGTTACTTGTTTACAAGTAAAGGCCGAGCACCAAAAGCCGTATGGTAAATTGCAACCGTTAGAAATTCCGAAATAGAAATGGGAGCACATTACCATGGATTTCATAACAAAGTTACCTAAGACGGCGAGAACCCAATTTGATACGATTTGGGTGATAGTTGAACGGTTGACGAAAAGTGCTTTGTTTCTTCCCATTAAAGAAGCAATATCGTCGGAGGCCTTGGCTAATTTGTTTATCAAGGAAGTGGTCTCTCGACACGGAGTTCCTATATCTATTGTTTCGGATAGAGATACTCGTTTTACATCTCGGTTTTGGGAAAAGTTTCACGAAGATATGGGTACACAATTGAAATTGAGCACGGCGTATCATCCTCAAACGGACGGTCAAACCGAACGTACGAATCAAACTTTGGAGGATATGTTACGGGCGTGTATTATTGATTTTGGTGGTAGTTGGGACGAGCACTTACCTTTGGTGGAATTCTCGTACAATAATAGTTATCATACTAGTATCGGGATGCCGCCATATGAGATGCTTTATGGGTGTAGGTGTCGAACACCGATTTGTTGGGGTGAAGTGGGACAAAAGGAAATCGGGAGTACCGATTTGGTTTTGGAGATGAATAACAAGATTGATATTATTCATGATCACTTGAAGTAGGCTCAAGATAGAAAAAAGTCGTATGCCGATAAACGTAGACAAATGATCGAATTTCAAGAAGGTGACATGGTGATGCTTAAGGTTTCGCCATGGAAAGGTATTATTCGATTTCGAAAATGGGGAAAGTTAGCTCCTCGGTTTATTGGGCCATTCAAAGTTTTAGCTCGTGTTGGTGAAGTTGCATATCGTTTGGAATTACCTGAAGAACTTGCGGGGATCCATAATACATTTCATGTTTCCCATCTCCGTAAGTGTCTTACAGATGATTCTTCGTGGGTGTCGTTAGACGAGATTGAGCTAAATAATAAGTTAGAGTATGTTGAGGAGCCGGTTGCTATACTTGATGAAAAGGTTAAGAAATTGAGAAATAAGGAGGTGAGGACTTTTAAAGTCCAATGGCGTCGAAGTATAGGCTCCGAGTTTACTTGGGAGCCCGAAGAGTTTGTCTTGGTTTATCTTCCTGCTTGTCATACGGCGTGGATTGCGAGGTCGCAATCCGGTTCAAGTGGGGGAGAGTTGTAAGATCATGTTTTCTCTGCTGTTTTGGACGTCGTCCAAATAGGTGAGACGCCGTCCCATTTTGTTGGGCTGGACGCCGTCCAGAATCTTGGACGCCGTCCAGATGGTCTGGCCAACCAGCCTTTATGTTTTGATATTTTAAAAATGGGTATTTTGGTAATCTTACTTGGTGGACGACTTAAAGGCTCTAGATCAGTTTTGTTGAGCTTCATTACTCCATTTCCAACCACCAAATCTCATCCACTTCAATTCTAGAGTGAGAGTACATTTAAGTGTAAGAAAGCTTAAATAGGAGAGGAAGAAGCTTGTTTCGGGTTCTAGCTCGAGCATTAAAGTTGTTCATCTCCTCGTTAGCTTTGTTTTGATTGTGGTGGTAAGCCCTAAACTTGATTTCTCTAGTTTAATGTGTTTAAGGGTTAGGGTTTGGGTTAAGGTTGCACATAAAACCCATTTATGAGTGATTTGGGGGTTTTGGGTAAGTTTGGGTCATGAAGACCCAAATGGTGACTAACCTAGGGTTTTGAAAGGGTAAATGGTGTAAATGGGTCTTAAAGGCCTAGCAAAATCACTAGTACACTTATAGTTAATGTTAGTGGGTGTCATTTGGGTTGTGGGTGACCCAAATGGGTGTGTTGACCTTGAAATCAGACAAATGGGTCTTTGATGACCTAGGTTGTCTTGCATGTATGAAAACTAGTCAACTTGGTGATTAAATGTGTGGTAAGACCTTAAATGGCTAGAATTAGGGTTTTTAGTGAAGTTAACCCATTATTAGGGTTAAAGGTGCAAAATGGGTCGGGATTGCGCTTTGGGTCAAAAGAATCTAGATTTTTGAAGTGAGTTGCTTGACCGACTTGAGTTGTGAATTGATTATGTGCTAAACTGTAATAGGTACGTTACATTGAAGTTGCAAGTTCGGTTATTTTACACGAAGACTCTAAGGTGAGTGGAATAATTATGTGTGTAGATATATAATGTATTTATTTGTGCAGCGTGAGATGTGAAGTGTCGATGTGCTAAGACACCACGATCACGTGGCGAGTGAAGTGTCGATGTGTTAAGGCGCCACTCGGGAGTGAAGTATCGATGTGTTAAGATGCCACTCCAAGTAAAGTGAAGAGTGAAATGTCAAAGTGTTAAGACACCACTCGGGATGAAGTGCCGAAGTGTTAAGGCACCACCCGGGGTAAAGCATCGAAGTGCTAAGATGCCACCCGTGAGGTTAGTGTGCGAAGTGTTAAGTGCACTAATGGTTGTTATGAACACCGATGGTCTTTAAACACCGTTCCTTGTACGATTGGTTAACCATGGTTTGTGTTGTAGTGTAAGCATATTACTTTTGTTCATGTTATTTATGCTCGTGTTATGCTAGCTTGATTATTGGAGGTTATAGCTTGTATTTGTGACGATAAGCTAATTGTGTTTGCTAGCATGTTTGCGGTATTTGTGTAAGTGTATGCAAGTAGGTAAATTATATACGTATTCGTATAATTATTGCATTCACTAAGCTTTTCTTACCCTCTCATTGTTACCTTTTTATAGGCTCGGGCGTTGACAAGGGTAAGAGCGTTCAATTGGATTAGTGGTCTCCCGCTTGTTTTGATAGGGGATGCTTTTGGGTGTTAGCCGTTGGAGTTCGTCCGAGATTAGGTAGTTTAACCTCAAACACCATGCTCTAGTGTTGATTGGAACTTAAACTTGTATTTGGTAGAAACTTGTATTTTTGAACGAAACTCGTAAAATGGGCGATGTGGGCCCGATGATGTAAAACTTGTTTTGATTATGCAAAACTCTTAGTTTCACTTATATTTACTTGTGGTAAAAAGGTTTTCGTTCAAATGTGTGGGGAAGCGGGTTTTTCGCGTACGTGAAACAGGACACCAGGTCAGTCCCTGGCAGTTCATTAGGACGCCGTCCCGAATGCTTGGACGCCGTCCCAGTTTTAAAAGCTGGACGCCGTCCCAAACTCTGGACGCCGTCCAGATGGTCAGGCCCAGAAATTTTTTTTTAAGGCGTATTTTTGGTAAAGCGTTGTCGGGTTGTTATAAATTATGGTGCAAAATGTACCAGCTTCAACAACATCAACGACATCAACTGTACCACCAGCAACAACGCAAACCACAACAACACACGCCTCAACATCACAATCGGTACCCCGAGCATAATCATCGTTCTACATGACGTTCTGCATCATTTATCTTCGTTCAACATGGCGAATATGTAATCTCTAATGTTTTAGAGATTATATATTCTTGTTCTAACGTAAATCTAATGAGTTTAATATCATATTAACTCATTAAATCCATGATTGCATCTGAAGAAAATATATAGACAACAATATTTTCATAAAGATTGTAATTAAAAATTCGTTCGTACAAACTGTTAATGGTGAAAATATTTTAACGGGTAGGTAATACCCGAGGAATATTTAGATTTCACTTTAATAAGTTACACTTTACATACGACGAAGCTGATTTATCAGTCATTTACTATCCTACTTACAACCACCGCTGTACAAATCCGTTCACCACAGAATAACCATTTTCATTCAATTTCATATTTGGATTTTGACCTATCAGAATCCAACAAGTGGCATAATGAAGAAAATATTGGACAAAATAAAATTTGTTAGAAACAAACAAATTAACTATGAGAAATTCTGTTAAGAATCTACGCTAACAAGATCCTAGCTAACTGTTAATTCCGTATTACATTTTATTTATCGCAATTTATTTATCACAATTTTAATTCTCGCAATTTTATTTATCGTCATTAAATTTCTGTTATTTACTTTACGCATTTTATTTATCCTCATTTAAATTCTGTATTTATTTACGCACTTTAAATATCGGGACACGTATACAAGGTTTTGACATATCATATCGACGCATCTATATATATTATTTGGAATAACCATAGACACTCTATATGCAGTAATGATCGAGTTCTCTATACAGGGTTGAGGTTGATTCTATAATAATATATATACTTTGAGTTGTGATCGAGTCTGAGACATGTACACGGGTCACGATACGTATTAATTAATTCGAATATTATATATTAAATTATATATGAATTATTGGACTGTTAACTGTGGATTATCGACTGTGGACTAATGACATTGGATAATTAAAATGAATTAAAACATTGATTATAATATATGAAACTAAATAATTCTTCAAGTTTGCCACTTGATTTCATCTTAAACCTCATTTGTATTTTGACGATTACAATCTGCGTTCAAACCTTTTATGATTCTTGAAAATACCTCAATCGAGAGGATAAACCAACCGCACTTCATCTACGGGAAGGAAAGATTGATGCATATAGTTATGCACCTGAAAACCCTCAGAAACTGAGTAAACGTTTAACGCGCAACTGTGCTAATTCCTTTAACGTTATTATTACCGAAAAATAACTTTTCAAATCTCTTTCGAAATTAGCCAACTTTGTCACAACTCCAGTAAGTCAACTTCGACTTTTCGTTCGAAACAACTTTATTGTAACTTGATATATATGCGTGCTCTTATATTCCATCATATTACCAGCAGACGTACTAGCAACCTCATTGCTCCTTGGTTTAAATCTCTCCGATAAATCACTATATTTATCTATTGAAATCTCATCATGTACTCATCCGCATCTTGTAACGAGAACTGACATACCAATTACCGGGAATCAGCAATCAGTACTTTGAAAACTCACAGCATATCTACATCAACTGTTATATGTATAACATTCATCTCTTAGAATTATGATCTTTCATCTGAAATCCTGAAAAGCACTCATTCTACAAATCAATACTCTGAATGTTGAAAAAGCTGAATGAAGCAGCAGAAACCTTAGACAACCGTAAATGACCTTAACCGTTAAAAGTTTGATGATAAAGAATGGTGTATTAGAAACACTCAATAGAAAATTTAGTACCGAAAAGCGGATTATGCGAAACTATGAAGGAATTCGTGACAAATCACAAAGAATAAGTTTGACTTCAAAGAATCCAAATTATTCAATGCCTGCTGAAGTCTTTAGCTAATATCTTGCTCCTTACTCCAAACTCTTGCGGACAAATTTTCTTCACTATCTTTCGATATTAAAAATTCTAAGATATCATAGTATCTTTCATTATAAATATCCTCCATATTTCTGAAGATATTTTCATAACTATTCTTATCTGAAATCATTAATCTCTTCGTGCTATCAGTGTTACATCTTATAGAAACTGTTAGTTTCTATATTCTGTAAACTTTTGAGTTTAAAATACGATTGTTTTGAAGTAGTGTTGAGAACGGATACATGAGTTAGTATAATATAATGACACTTGATCAACGTGATTATATTACAGTAAGTCATGTTGAGTTCTAATGGAACGTGATGATGGTTCACAGTAGATTATACCATCATCATGTGTCATGTTACATAACTCTTTCATTCTACATAACCTCCGAACATATCAAGAAGAATATATTCTTGATAGTTCTATCCTCAGTGATTCTGGTAATTTGACAAATCAAATCGTGCTATTACGTTCTTTCTTGTTTAGAACATTAAGTTCATTCGAAATTTCATACTTACGAATTCTGGACCGTTACTCGCTTTACTAGAGATCGAGAAGATAATAAAAAGGCAAAGAGCTCCAAAATATAAGAGAAAATATAAAGCCCAATAACAACGCGGAGGTTACAAACCGTGGATATTAATACGAATATCAATATAAAGACACGGTAGAATTAAGAATAGTATTACCCCAAGGTAATAGTCAACGTAAACAGCTTTTTTCTAGTGGAAGATTGAAAAGAAGGATGACAGAAATGATAATTAAGAAAATATCAAGGATTAGAACTGGATTAAGCATTTCACAATCTTTTGGATGTACGAACTAAGAAAGAAAGTATTGGAATGGTGAAAATAATGGAACGAAAGAAGTTCATTTATAGTGGAAATACTTGACAGAGCAATAGAGACAAATGATAGCATTTAATTAAAAAGATCCTAAATCCCGTAAATCCCGAAGGATCAAATCTTATAGATTTCATAGATTTTCTTTTAAATCTCTTGAATTCCGGAATTCAATCAAGACAACATCAAAAGCTAAGACGCACCTTATTTTCTAATTCAACCGTAACCACGTCAAAAGTTAGGACGAATCTTGAATTCCTAATTTCGCTCTTTGGCGATAACTTCATTCGTACTCTTCGAATAATCGAATTATTTTATCATTATTATTCAATGATGATAAACCTCTAATTATTAACTCATACTCGTCATGAAAACATTTTTATAGTTAGCAATGACGACCTCGATCAAATTTTGGGACGAAATTTCTTTAACGGGTAGGTACTGTGATGACCCGGGAATTTCCGACCAAATTTAAACTTTGATCTTTATATGTTTCCGACAAGATAAGCAAAGTCTATAAGTTGAGTCTTGACAATTTTGAAACTGTTTCATATATTCAATTGACCTTCGACCATTCCCGACGATTCACGAACAACTAGTTACAAATAAATATATAGAGATATATAAATAAGTGTGTGTATATATATACATAAAAATAAACAAAAATATATATAATAATTTGAAATAATAAAATATCAGATATTAAACAAATTAATTAGTATTGTTAAAATGACTAAATATTAAATATCCAACGTATGTTAGCATATAATATATAATTGTAATTTAAAAATATAGTTGCTACAAGATTATTATCATTATTTTTCTTATTAATAATATCATTATCTGTAGTATTAGTATTATGATATCAAATTTGGAAATATGTAATATGTTATATCTTAAATATAAATTGTATTATTGTTAGATATTATTGTTACATTAATAATAATTATTATTATTATTATAGTTATCTTTATTATTATTATTATAATATAAAGTAAGATAAATTATTATTTTCATTAGTAATATTATTAATATTAGTATTAGTATTATTAATTATTATTAAACTTATCTTTTTATTAATAATATCATATAAGTATTATTATGTCTCTTTATTATTTTTTTGATATTATAATTATTATTAGTATTATTTTGATATTATTATTATTAACAATTTTATTATTGTTATTATTAGTATTAGTATTTTTATTATTATTAATAACATTGCTATGTAATATTACTATGACTATTATTGTTAAAAATTATTTATATCAATTTCATTTTTTTATGACTTATTATTATTACTCTTTTTATTATTGTTATTGTTATTATTTGTATTTAAATTATTATTAACATAATTAAAATTATTAATTACTAATAATAATTATATAAAAATCATGAACGTAATATTTGGAATCTAAATCTGTTTCCCATCTTAATCACCTTTCTTAAAATCTTGTTTCTGTCTCAAAAATCGTACAACCCAAAATCAAATCCGTTAGCCATCCTTTTCTTCTCTATATTTTTTATTTTTATTTCTGTACGTGGTATTAACATCTGTCGACATGAATTGATATAAAACAAATAAATACCAGCAGTTTTCTCACAATGATTCAATTAACCTCAATAAATGCTGCTATCTGTTACGGTAATTCAGAAAAACAAAAACCAAAAACCCATATAAACACACCGATATCTCTGTTTCTATTTCTTTTCAACAATAGCTCGAATTCATAATGATTTTTAAAATCTAAAAATGCAGAAACGATTTAAAACATGTCGTGATACCTTCTGTGAAGTTTCATAATCCAATTCCTCATAACCATTTCAAATTTTCGAGTCAAACATAATTTACAAAAAGTCAACCTTTATGTTCTTGATAAAATTCGAGTCCGTTTTCAAGTTTTGAGTTAAATTGATGATTCACAAAGTTTTTAGAAGGGATTTGAAACCTCTTCCATGTTATAATTATATTCTAAAACGAATTGGAATCCATGATTTGAATTTGAGTTTCAAACCGGTCATAAACTGCACAGTGTTTTATATTTAATTTATATTTTTTTTTCTTTTTCTTTTTCTGTTTGTAAAAATTTATCCACTTCATTCAAGTCATTTTTGTCTCAATTAATAAACTTGATTTACTTGGAAATCGATTTTGGTGATTTGCCTAAGGTCTGTTCGAATTTTTTTATTTATTGAGAAGAAGATGAAGATTAAGGATAACAGGATATATACTTTAGGATGAGGTTTAAAAATAGAAAGGGCAAGGTAGAGCAGACGGTTAGAATGTGGTGTAAGGAATGAGAGGTCTCGGGTTCGAGTCCAACTCGTGCCATTTTTTTTATGAAGGTCCATAAAGGTAGTTTTTCATTATTTTTAAAATTGTTATTATTATTATTATTATTATTATTATTGTTATTATTATTATTATTGTTGTTGTTGTTGTTGTTGTTGTTGTTAATTGCTATTATAACTAGTAATATAGTTATTATTATTCTTATTATTACTAATAAAGGATACCATTCATTATTGTTAACATAATTAAAATTACAAGTATGATTATTAGGTATAAGTAAAGTTAATATAATTAAGATAAGTATATTATTTTTTTTATTAGTATTAGGATTATTATTATTATTATTAGTATTATCATTAAGGATATTGTAAGTATTACTAATATGATTGAAAACTATCATTATTATTAGTATTATTATTAATGTAAAATTTATTAATAAGATTATTGTCATTACAAAATTTTGCATTAATATTAACATTTTTATTATTATCATTAACATTAAGTAGTATTAATTATATTATCATTATTATTATTAAAATGATTATTATATTTAGAATTGTAATTATTAAAAATTCATATTTTTACAACTATATTATGGAAATCATTTTTTTAGGAAAACTATCATTTTATCATTTTTATATCCAATTATTAGTATTATTATCTTTACTTTAGTAATATTATGATTATTAACTTTACAAACAAAAGAGAATTATATATCAAAAGTATATTACATACTATATTTTTATATGAAATATTATTAACTATAGTAATAACTAAATTACATATAGTGTATAATAATATGTTAAAGTATTATAAGTAATAATATAAACACAATATATAAATATAAATATTAATTTTAATATATTATATATATACATAATAATAAGTCACCATTTAACGATATATTACAAAAAGTATATATACAACTCTGTTCGATTACAATTACATATATTAATAAATATACAAATGATATAGGTTCGTGAATCCGAGGTCAACCCTGCATTGTTCAATATAGTCAGATGTATTTTTACTACAAAATACATTAGGTGAGTTTCATTTGCCTTTTTACCCTTTATATTTTTGGGTTGAGAATACATGCGCAATTTTTATAAATGTTTGACGAAATAGACACAAGTAATCGAAACTACATTCTATGGTTGAATTATCGAAATCGAATATGCCCCTTTTTATTAAGTCTGGTAATCTAAGACTTAGGGAACAGACACCCTAATTGACGCGAACTCTAAAGATAGATCTATCAGGCCCAACAAGCCCCATCCAAAGTACCGGATGCTTTAGTACTTCGAAATTTATATCATGTCCGAAGGAGGATCCCGGAATGATGGGGATATTCTTATATGCATATTGTGAATGTCGGCTACCAGGTGTTCAATCCATATGAATGATATTTTTGTCTCTATGCATGGGACGTATGTTTATGAGAAATGGAAATATGAAATCTTGTGGTCTATTAAAATTATGAAATGATTATTTATGTTAAACTAATGAACTCACCAACCTTTTGGTTAACACTTGAAAGCATGTTTATTCTCAGGTTTGAAAGAAATCTTCCGCTGTGCATTAGCTCATTTTAAGGATATTACTTGGAGTCCTTCATGGCATATTTCAAAAGACGTTGCATTCGAGTCGTTGAGTTTCATCAAGATTATTATTGAGTCAATTATAGTTAGATATATTATGAAATGGTATGCATGCCGTCAATTTTTGATGTAATGAAAGTTTGTCTTTTCAAAAACGAATGCAATGTTTGTAAAATGTATCATATAGAGGTCAAGTACCTCGCGATGTAATCAACTGTTGTGAATCATTTATAATCGATATGGACTTCGTCCAGATGGATTAGGACGGGTCTTCACACGGCTAACCCTGAAAATAGACTCGATTTTCTCGAACCAGCGGGTAAGTCCTATGGGTCCTTCTGTACCACTGAATTTCTGTGGACGACTTGCCATAAACGTTTTGTGGGAGCACCCTACCTGATTGTTGTTCGCATTAGCATTCGCTGCCATAGCAGCCGCTATCCCTTCGGTAACCAGACGTTGGATACGGGCTTCGTTGGACTCTCTAGGAGGCATGATCTTCAAAACAGAATAACACAACCGTTAGTACTAAGAATAATACCAGTGTTATAAAGGAATAGATCGAACACGAAAAGATTAACCATTAAAATAATAGTCAGTAACCACTATGAGTAATAACATGACAGTTATGATTGTTATAGAAATAACCACCACATGCATTCATATTTTATGATAACATCATACAACATACATAGCACCTAACATACATGATCTACATTACGCATAATATACATGCCAAGAGTCACAACATCAGAAATAAAATGTGATAATGATAATAGATGTCATAAAAATAACCATCCATACATAACGAAAAACATCCCATAACAAAACCTCAATAAAATCCTAGGCAAAACGCCGTACATAACCTAAAAATGTATGTATAAAAGGACATTAAGTCTTATGAAATAAATAATTAATCATGAATCATCATATCACATCTGCTTAGAGCGGGTGTGATAAGCTGGGCCAGCATGAGTCTGAGCAGAAGGCTCATACTTCCCAACTTTCCTTTCACTTCTTCCAACTCTGCCTTCAAACCACGAACTGTGCTCTCGAGAGCCTCGAACTTAGCGTCAACTTCACGGTTACACTTACGATTCTCGAACCCAACATTGTTCTTGAAGCTAACAAACGAATCCATATAATCACTAAGAGCATTAATACGCGTCACTTCATTGTAAGCCATGTTCATATGAGTAAGGGTGGAAAAGTAGTAGTGAACCGGATCCTCGATCTGGGGTTGACCAACACGGCGTATGGCAGCAGCCGGAGGAGCAGGAGCAGCAACTGAGTTATCGCTCGAAGTCGACATCTGCAAACAGTAAAACCGCAAACCATATACCAAATAGGAATAAATGCTAATGATATAACATATACGAAATGAAATGCATAATAATGCTATAGCAAAAGGGTCGGGCTGTAGACTAGACTCTAATGCACCCTAAGAACCACGGGTTGACCACATTAAGACCGCCTAGTTCCCTACAACCAGAGCTCTGATACCAACTGTGATGGCCCCGTCAAAACACTTAACGGCTCCGTCACTTGGTCCCACAGCTTGATAGAACTTAAATGAATTTAACAAACGACATTGCATTCTTTTATTTTAAAAGTTTTCTAAAATGGAAAGCATACCAAAATATGTAGTTTAAAAGTAACCCAACATATTAATAATCCAAAGTTGACACAAAACATTGTCAACAACCCACAAGTATTAATTATTCAAAAACCGAATGCAAGCCAAAGTTTCATAAATTGTTTCATAAAAATCTGCCCAAATGCATGCAGACTCTTCTAAACACAGCAGAAGCATCACATAAACTCAAGTACCTGTGAAAACATGCGAGTAAACTGTCAACACAAAGGTTGAGTGAATTATAGGTTTAAATATTGAATAAACTTTAGACCACAAGATTTAAAAATGTTAGAAAACATTAAACATTATTCCAATATCAATGAGCCACCTGGTAACCACTTAACCCTTTATTTACCCTTGCCAAACACAGTAAAAATATACACTGGACAATGTATCTACAACAAAATACGAAGTACTAAACATTCCGATTATAAATTGCTAGCGCGACTAGCTCGAAATGGGGTTGTCAAACCCGATAGATCTATCCGTAGGATTTGCGTTCACCGGTAGAAACCAATGATTACAGTTACCAGACTAGGGAATATTTTTGTCCAACTCACAATGAATAATTTAAATTTAATTGTCACTTGTGTCTAAACGTGAAATAAAATGCATGTAATCACATCCCAAAAATATACTTTGAAAAGTATGTAAAAACTGGACTATAACTCACCTTAATAGTAATGAAGTAACCAACACAATTAAGCGAACAGCAAATGTAGTACAGTGATCAGGAATGATCACAACGCTGACCTATAAATAAAGCAGGTCGATATAAATAATTAACTTAGGTCAAGTCTTAGTATGATAACTATTGTACATGTTGCAAGTAGACATAGAACAATACTCAATATGCATCGGTTTGATCGGAACAGCTTACGGACACACACTTTCTATTTTTAGAAAGTTTCTATTTTTAGTAGGTTTCCATTTTTGGAAAGTTTCTATTTTTGGAAAGTTTCTATTTTTGGAAAGTTTCTATTTTTGGAAAGTTTCTATTTTAGGAAAGTTTATAAGTTAGGAAAGTTTCCTTAATTAGAAAGTCAACAAAAGTCTGAATCTAGCAGTACAAAAGAGGAATTTCGTGCCTTTCTTGCTTCAAACATAGCCGCAGTACAGGCCGCGCTACATACCAACAATAACTCTGAATCTAGCAATACAGCTAACGGTGTAAGAAATCGTGTAGGATGCTCCTACAAGGAATACACTGCCTACAAACCTTCAGAATTTGATGGGACCGAAGGACCAATCGGATTGAAACGGTGGACCGAGAAAGTTGAATCGGTGTTTGCCATAAGTAAGTATGCTGAAGGAGATAAAGTGAAGTACGCTACGCATACCTTCACAGGTATTGCGTTAACATGGTGGAATACCTATCTAGAGCAAGTGGGACAAGATGCTGCTTACGCACTACCGTGGTCAGCATTCAAGCACTTGATGAACGAGAAGTACCGTCCCAGAACCGAGGTCAATAAGCTCAAGTCAGAACTTAGAGGGTTACGAACACAGGGATTCGATATTACTTCGTACAAAAGACGATTCACAGAATTGTGCCTATTGTGTCCGAGAGCGTTCGAAGATGAGGAAGAGAAGATCGACGCATTTGTGAAAGGGTTACCGGAGAGAATCCAAGAAGATATAAGTTCACACGAGCCTACCTCCATACAAAAGGCATGTAGAATGGCTCACAAACTAGTGAACCAGATTGAGGGAAGAATTAAAGAACAGGCGGCCGAAGAGGCCAACGTGAAGCTAGTCAAAAGAAAGTGGGAGGAAAATGGTGATAAGAGTCACCAAAACAATAACAACTATCCCAACAATCGCAACATCAATCGCAACTACAACAAACGGCACAACAACAATAACAACTACTACAACAATCATCCCAACAACAATAACAACCGCAACAACAACAACAATCAGAAGCAGCTATGCCAAAGGTGTGAAAAGTATCACTCGGGGTTCTACACCAAATTTTGCAACAAGTGTAAAAGAAATGGTCATAGCGCGGTGAAGTTTGAGGTCTACGGACCAGGGGTTAACAGAACGAAAGGAAAAAATGGTGTCGGAACGAGTAATTACAGAGCAAGTAGTGTCGGAGCAAGTTATGCCAATGTAGTTTGTTATAAATGTGGAAAACTGGGCCACATTATTAGAAATTGCCCGAACCAGGAGAACACGAATGGACAAGGCCGAGGAAGAGTTTTCAATATTAATGCGGCAGAGGCACAGGAAGACCCAGAGCTTGTTACGGGTACGTTTCTTATTGACAATAAATCTGCTTACGTTTTATTTGATTCGGGTGCGGATAGAAGCTATATGAGTAGAGATTTTTGTGCTAAATTAAGTTATCCATTGACACCGTTGGATAGTAAATTTTTACTCTAATTAGCAAACGGTAAATTAATTTCAGCAGATTATATATGCCGGAATCGAGAAATTAAACTGGGTAGCGAAATATTTAAGATTGATTTGATACCAGTAGAGTTATGGAGTTTTGATGTAATAGTTGGCATGGACTGGCTGAAGGAGATGAAAGAAGAGATCGTATGTTACAAAAATGCAATTCGCATTGTACGAGAAGAAGGAAAACCCTTAATGGTGTACGGAGAAAAGGACAACACGAAGCCACATCTTATTAGTAATTTGAAGGCACAAAAACTAATAAGAAAAGGTTGCTATGCTATTCTAGCACACGTCGAGAAAGTACAAACTGAAGAAAAGAGCATCAATGATGTTCCCGTCGCAAAAGAATTTCCCGATGTATTTCTGAAAGAATTACTGGGACTACCTCCACATCGACCTGTTGAATTTCAAATAGATCTTGTACCAGGAGCTGCACCAATAGCTCGTGCTCCTTACAGACTCGTACCCAGCGAGATGAAAGAACTGCAAAGCCAACTGCAAGAACTATTAGAACGTGGTTTCATTCGACCAAGCACATCACCATGGGGAGCTCCTGGTTTGTTTGTCAAGAAGAAGGATGGTACATTTAGGTTGTGTATTGACTACAGAGAGTTGAATAAACTTACCATCAAAAACCGTTATCCACTGCCGAGAATTGACGACTTATTTGATCAACTACAAGGCTCATCGGTTTATTCGAAAATCGATTTACGTTCTGGATATCATCAAATGCGAGTAAAGGAGGTTGATATTCCAAAAACTGCTTTTAGAACGCGTTATGGTCATTACGAGTTTATGGTTATGCCGTTTAGATTGACTAACGCACCAGCTATGTTCATGGACCTTATGAATTGAGTGTGTAGGCCATATCTTGACAAGTTTGTCATTGTTTTCATCAATGACATACTTATTTACTCAAAGAATGATCAAGAGCACGAAGAACATTTGAGAAAAGTGCTAGAAGTATTGAGGAAAGAAAAACTGTACGCTAAGTTTTTAAAGTGTGCATTTTGGTTGGAAGAAGTTCAATTCCTCGGTCACATAGTGAACAAAGAAGGTATCCAGGTGGATCCAGCAAAGATCGAAACCGTTGAAAAGTGGAAAACCCCAAAAACTCCGAAGCATATACGTCAATTTTTAGGATTGGCTGGTTACTACAGAAGATCCATCCAAGATTTCTCCAAAATAGCAAAACCCTTGACTGCATTAACGCATAAAGGGAAGAAATTTGAATGGAAGGATGAACAATAGAAGGCGTTTCAGTTATTGAAGAAAAAGCTAACTACGGCACCTATATTGTCATTGCCTGAAGGGAATGATGATTTTGTGATTTATTGTGATGCATCAAAGCAAGGTCTCAGTTGTGTATTAATGCAACGAACGAAGGTGATTGCCTATGCGTCTATACAATTGAAGATTCACGAGCAAAATTATACAACTTACGATTTGGAATTGGGTGCTGTTGTTTTTGCATTAAAGACTTGGAGGCATTATTTATATGGAGTCAAAAGTATTATATATACCGACCATAAAAGTCTCCAACATATATTTAATCAGTAGCAACAGAATATGAGACAATGCAGGTGGATTGAACTGTTGAATGATTATGATTTTGAGATTCGATACCACCCGGGGAAGGCGAATGTGGTAGCCGACGCTTTGAATAGAAAGGACAGAGAACCTATACGGGTAAAAGCTATGAATATAATTATTCGTATTAACCTTACTACTCAAATAAAGGAGGCGCAACAGGGGGTTGTAAAAGAAGGAAAGTTGAAGAATGAGATACCCAAAGGATCAGAGAAACGTCTTAATATTCGGGAAGACGGAACCCGATATAGGGCTGATAGAATTTGGGTACCAAGGTTTGGAGATGTGAGAGAAATGGTACTTAAAGAAGCACATAAAACCAGATATTCAATACATCCCGGAGCGGGGAAGATGTATAAAGATCTCAAGAAACAATTTTGGTGGCCGGGTATGAAAGTCGATATTGCTAAATATGTAGGACAATGTTTGACATGTTCTAAGGTCAAAGCTGAACATCAGAAACCATCAAGTCTACTACAACAACCTGAAATCCCAGAATGGAAATGGGAAAACATTACCATGGATTTCATTACTAAATTGCCAAGGACTGCAAGTGGTTATGATACTATTTGGGTAATAGTTGATCGTCTCACCAAGTCAGCACACTTCCTGCTAATGAGAGAAGATGACAAAATGGAGAAGTTGGCACGTTTGTATTTGAAGGAGGTTATCTCCAGACATGGAATACCCGTCTCTATTATCTCTGATAGGGATGGTAGATATGTTTCAAGGTTCTGGCAGACGTTGCAACAAGCATTGGGGACTCGTCTAGACATGAGTACTGCCTATCATCCACAAACTGATGGGCAGAGCGAAAGGATGATACAAACGCTTGAAGATATGCTACGAGCATGTGTTATTGATTTCGGAAACAGTTGGGATCGACACCTACCGTTAGCAGAATTTTCCTACAACAACAGTTATCACTCTAGTATTGAGATGGCGCTGTTTGAGGCACTTTATGGTAGAAAGTGCAGGTCTCCGATTTGTTGGAATGAAGTGGAGGATAGACAGATTACGGGTCTGGAGATAATACAAGAAACTACCGAGAAAATCATCCAAATTCAACAACGATTGAAAACCGCCCAGAGTCGACAAAAGAGCTACGCGGACAGTAAAAGAAAAGATATAGAGTTTGAAATTGGAGAAATGGTCATGCTTAAGGTTTCACCTTGGAAAGGCGTTGTTCGATTTAGTAAACGGGGGAAACTAAATCCAAGGTACATTGGACCATTCAAGATTATAGATCGTGTCGGACCAGTAGCGTACCAACTGGAGCTACCTCAACAACTCGCGGCTGTACATAACACTTTCCACGTCTCGAATTTGAAGAAATGTTTTTCTAAAGAATATCTCACTATTCCATTGGACGAAATCCAAATCAATGAAAAACTTCAATTCATTGAAGAACCCGTCGAAATAATGGATCGTGAGGTTAAGAGACTTAAGCAAAACAAGATACCGATTGTTAAGGTTCAATGGAATGCTCGTAGAGGACCCGAGTTCACCTGGGAGCGTGAAGATCAGATGAAGAAGAAATACCCGCATTTATTTCCAGAAGATTCGTCAACACCTTCAACAGCTTAAAATTTCGGGACGAAATTTATTTAACGGGTAGGTACTGTAGTGACCCGAACTTTTCCATGTTTATATATATTAATTGAGATTGATATTTACATGACTAAATGTTTCTAACATGTTAATCAATCAAACTTGTTAAGACTTGATTAAATGAAATAAGTTTCATATAGACAATTGATCACCCAAGTTGACAGGCGATTCACGAACGTTATAAAATTGTACAAACTACATGTTGTGGTATATATAGACATATATATATATATGGTTGACATGAGATTATGATGTGTAAGTATCTCACTAAGTATATTAACAATGTGTGATATACATAGGAAATGAGATTACTAAGTTAAGAAACTCGAAATGATATATATAACGATTATCGTTATGATAACGTCTACTAAATATATAAGTATCATATTAAGATATTGATACACTATATTTAACATGATAAAATGATATTTAAATATATCATTAAGTGTGTTAACAATGAACTACATATGTAAAAACAAGACTACTAACTCAAGAATTACGAAATGAGACTTATATGTAACGATTATCGTTGTAACGATATTTTAATGTATATATCATATTAAGAGATATTCATACATCATAATATCATGATAATATAATAATTTAACATCTCATTTGATATAATAAACATTGGGTTAACAACATTAATTGAGATCGTTAACTTAAAGGTTTCAAAACAACACTTACATGTAACGACTAACGAAGACTTAACGACTCCATTAGAATGTATATACATGTTGTGTTTTGATATGTATTCTTACACTTTTGAAAGACTTCAAGACACATATCAAGGTACTTCTACTTAATAAAAATGCTTACAATTACATCCTCATTCAGTTTCATCAACAATTCTACTCGTATGCACCTGTATTCGTACTCGTACAATACACAGCTTTTAGATGTATGTACTATTGGTATACACACTCCAATGATTAGCTCTTAGCAGCCCATGATAGTCACCTAACACATGTGGGAACCATCATTTGGAAACTAGCATGAAATATCTCATAAAATTACAAAAATATTAGTAATCATTCATGACTTATTTACATGAAAACAAAATTACATATTCTTTATATCTAATCCATATACCAACGACCAAAAACACCTACAAACACTTTAATTCTTCAATTTTCTTCATCTAATTGATCTCTCTCAAGTTCCATCTTCAAGTTCTAAGTGTTCTTCATAAATTCCATAAGTATAGTTTCATAAAAATCAAGAATACTTCCAAGTTTACAAGTCTACTTCCAAGCTTTCTAATCCATTCTAAGTAATCATCTAAGATCAAGGAACCTTTGTTATTTAAAGTAGGTTATCTTTCTAATTCAAGGTAATATTCATATTCAAACTTTGATTCAATTTCTACAACTATAACAATCTTATTTCGAGCGAAAATCTTACTTGAACTGTTTTCGTGTCATGATTCTGCTTCAAGAACTTTCAAGCCATCCAAGGATCCTTTGTAACATCCCGTTTTTTTCCCGTATATATTTAAAGGTACAAACTTAATTATTAGCACGATTATATCTTGTTCGTTTATGTGATTAAATGAGCCATAGTGTTAGTTTATGACTTGGTGCATGTATGTGAGTGTGTGTATATATATATATATATATATGTATATATATATATATTTGAGAATACATGTGTGAACGTGTATATGTATGTGTCACGATGGAGTTGAGTCGTGCGGGACTTAAGGTTGAAGCTTAGGCGTGTATAGGAAGAGTGAATGAGGTGTGCTAGTTGTTTGAACCATCATTTTGTGTTAAATGGTCGAAGTGACCAGGCTCAGGCAAACGCCGCGCCGCGACGGGCGGGACCGTGCTGCGACAAACAAAGCAAACCTGGATCAGGGATTGGGTTAAGAAGGGCATATTTTCCCTTTGTGTGTCGCGCCGCGACGATTGAAGCCGCGCCGCGATAGTTCTGCTGAACTGATGTTGAACTTAGCTCATTTTAAGGGATTTTAAGGGGCAAAATGGTAAATTGACATATGGATCTGATGGGGGCATTAACTCTCCACCACATATCCATTTATTTCATTTCCTTTTCTATTTTCTTTCCAATTTCTCTCCCAAAACCCACTTAGTTTAATCTTGAGATTTGGAGTTGGAGATTTGTGAATCAAACCTAGGAGCGAGAATTAAAGTTGTTCTCCTTGTTACTAGCTACAAGAAGATAGTCTTGGTAAGTTCTAACTTTATCTTTTAAGTTTTAATTGGTTAATGGCTAGGGTTTGGGTTACTAGAGATTTGTATGACCCATTTGAGGGTAAAATGGGTGAGTTTGGGTTATGTTGTTGTAATGAAACCCTAATAGCCACTATTTAGGGTTTTGGCCTTGTGATTTGAGGTTGTAAGTGTCAATTGGTGTTGTTAGTCACTAATGCACTTTAAGATTTATGAAAGAAGTGTAAATGGGTAAGTTTGACTTGATTGTGAGTCTAAGTAATATAAAATGGGTCAAAATGTACTAGTTGACCTAATTAGATGAAATGGGTATGGATTACCCTAAGTTTTGTGTTAATTGAAGTTAATAGACTTTAATTCACTAGTCTTAGTGATTAAAGTCGAGTCTTGGCCATTTATGGGCGATTGTGAGTAGTTGAGTCATTTAATGCAAATTGGGTCATTAAATGCTCAAGTGGGAGTATTGTGGTTAATCCCACTAGTTGTGAAATTGATTGTGCACTTAATGATTTAGGTACATTGCGTTGAAGCTCGGAAGTGCTAAATCATCATCCTTGTGACAAGGTGAGTGGAATAATTATACGTTCATGTATATGGCGTGTTTATTTGTGAATGTTATGGTATGAACCATGTGCCGGTAGTGCCATAACATGTATGTGACGGTTATAGAATGTGAACCACGTGCCAGTAGCATCAAGTGTGAACCACGTGCCGGTAGCACTATAAAATGAGGCGTGAACCACGTGCCGGTAGCGTCAAAGTGTGAACCATGTGCCGGTAGCACTATAAAAGAGTGAGACTCAAATGCGTATGGTGTGAACCACGTGCCAGTAGCACCATAGCGTTATGGTTAACCATATTGTGTTGTGATCATTTAGCATTATATATATATGGTGTTGAGTATATGCTAATGAGATGTTGTGTCAATGTACGACTTGTTGGTATTTCGGGTATGATTAACTTGCTATGTGAGTTACATGTTCGTACGAGGTATTTAGTAATTGTGATTGCAAAAAGATGGGTTATATATATGTATGTATAATTATTGCATTCACTAAGTCTTGCTTACCCTCTCGTTGTTTACCATTTTATAGGTTCCGACTTGGACAAGGGTAAGGGCATACGTTTGGACTAGTGGTCTCCCGCTTATGTTGTCGGGGGGTGCTTTTGGTGTTAGCCTTGTGAAGTGGCCTAACGTTTTGGGTAGTTTAGCCCCAAACCATGCTTGAGTGTCGTTTGGATTATAAACTATCATTTTAGTAGGTTAAACTTGTATTAAACTTAATTAATGGCCTTCGTGCCTTTTGTAAACATTTAAATTGTTGTACATATAAATGGAACTTGTGGAATGGTTTGCATATTTAATTGGCGCGTAAATGTGTATTAAAAAAAATATTTTATCGTATGGAATACGGGTTGGGTTGGTTCAAGTGGTATCAGAGCATGGTCTAAGGGATTTAGGTGACTTGAGATAGGTGCCTAGACTTGGACTTTATTTTGTGAGCGCTTTATGCGGGACTTGTAGGACTTTGGGTCTAATCGGGAATTGTTAGTGCTTTGGTTTATGTGAACTAACCTGGTGCTAATTGTTTTGTGTTGTGTTTAGCAATCATCAAGCAAGACGGACGTTGTACTAGCAAGTTAATGCGACGTGCTCGCTTAACAACGATTAGCTACCGTTGTTACGGGTTCAAATCGTGTCAAACAAACGATGTACAACGATTGTTGAGCAAGATGGGGTAGTGTGGTGTATATGTATATGCATATGTGTTAAGTCCTTTCGTTTCGTTGCTTAATGTACTTTGTTTTATAGAATGAAGATGAGAAATGGACACGACACCAATGACGGAAGTGCGAGTGAGGATGTTGAACTCACGGCCAAGGTTGAGGCCATCTTTAAAAGGCTAAAGAAGGATTTTCTTGACGATGTCCGAAAGGTCTTCCAAGAGTCGGTTGATGGACAAGTGACCGAAATGATAAATGAACGAATGAAAGCCGCAATAGAGGAGGCTTTGGAAGCTAGAAACATTTATCCTCGAGGCGAAGGGGGTGAAGGTAATGGTGGGGGTGGAAGGCGGGACTTCCACTATAAGAATTTCAAGGATACTCAACCTCCGATGTTTAATGGGGTGAGGGATCCATTGAAAAGAACTTGTTGGATTTCCGATATCGAAGGAGCATTCCGTACCGTGGAGTGTCCTCCCGAGAAGAAGACGAGGTATGGGTCTAGCATGTTACGTGAAGAAGGCAAGTTATGGTGGGACGATAAAATCAATTTATATGGTGAAGAGCAATGTATGAGCTTGACATGGGAGGAGTTTAAGAAGGAATTTTTTCAAGAATATCAAACTTCTTCCGACCTTGATAGAATCCAGGACGAGTTGCATCATTTGCAACAAGGTTCAATGGACTTGGTTACTCTCAAGTCTACCTTTTTGGCAAAGACTCGTTTTTGCCCGGAATATGTTGGTGACGATCACAAGCTAATGAAAGATTTCTACCGTACCTTGAACGATGAGTTAAAGGGTAAGATTAGTCGGGGAATGGCTAAGACTTTTGAAGAACTATTCGAGTTGGCTCGGGGTTTTGAACCGGAGGTTCCGAGGAAGAGTGATTTCACTTTTTTAAAGAGAAAGTTTGAAGGTTCGAGCCATTCGAACTTTTCAAATAAAAAGAACAAGAAAGGCTCCGAAAGCTTAAATAGTGTGAATAAGGGTGCTTCCGGGGGTTTTGGTCCCACGTGTTTTAATTGTAAACAAAGGGGACACATGGCCCGTGATTGTACCAATGGCCCGAACAAATTTACTTGCTATAATTGTGGTAAGGAAGGCACAAGAAGCCGGAATGTCCCGAGTTGAATAATGATCATGTTAAGAAATTGGAGATAGCGGCGGGCACGGCTAGGGGTCGCTACTATTTAATGACGAATGATGAAGCTAAGCAATCCAACGAAGTTGTCTCAGGTACTTTTATGGTTAACTCTAATCCGGCAAGGATTTTATTTGATAGCGGTGCAAATTTGTCGTTTGTGTCTCCAAAATTTATGCCTAAACTTGATAGACCGTTAGCTAAGTTAAGTCGTCTGGTAGAAGTTGAAATAGCGGATGGCAAGACGGTGCTAGTGGTTGATGTGTGTAAGAATTGTGATGTCGTTTTTGGTGCCGAAAACTTTAAAATTGATCTCATCCCTATGACTTTGGGCGATTTTGATATCGTTGTTGGTATGGATTGGCTCGATCGAAATAGAGTCGATATTGCATGCCATGAAAAGTTTATACGTGTGAAGACCCCAAGTGGGGGAGAGTTGATTATTCATGGCGATAGACGAAGAAGACTTGTGCCGATATGTTCTTTTGCACGGGCACGTCGTTTTCTTGTTAGTGGTGGCTTGGCTTTTCTTGCCCATGTTGTTGATAGATGAGCCACCACCTATTCGTGAAATTCTGGTGGTTAGGGAATTCGAAGACGTTTTTCCGGACGAGTTACCTGGTGTTCCGGCGGAAAGACAAGTTGAATTTCGTATTGAGTTGGTTCCTGGAGCTACTCCCATTGCTAAAACTCCTTATTGTTTAGCACCAACAGAAATACAAGAGTTGTTAAATCAAACCCAAGAGTTGCTTGAGAAGGGTTTTATTCGACCGAGTGCTTCGCCGTGGGGCGCTCCGGTTTTATTCGTGAAAAAGAAGGATGGTAGTATGCGGATGTGCATCGATTACCGGGAATTGAATAAAGTGACGATCAAGAATCGTTATCCATTGCCTCGGATTGACAATTTGTTTGACCAACTTCAAGTGCGACATATTTCTCTAAGATCGACCTACGGTCCGGCTATCACCAAATGCGGGTCCGTGAGGAAGATATTGAGAAAACAGCTTTTCGAATGCGTTATAGGCATTTCGAGTTTGTAGTTATGCCTTTTGGTCTTACGAATGCACCGGCGGCATTCATGGATCTTATGAACCGAGTGTGCCAACCTATGTTGGACAAGTCGGTGATTGTGTTCATTGACGACATACTAGTCTACTCGAAAAGTATGAACGAGCATGAACGTCATTTGCATGAAGTATTGAAGACGTTACGAAAGGAGAAGTTGTATGCTAAGTTCTCCAAATATGAATTTTGGCTAAGGGAGGTTCAATTCCTTGGCCACATTGTGAACAAAGATGGTATTCAAGTAGATTCGGGGAAGATAGAGATGGTGAAGAGTTGGAGACAACCGACTACGCCTATGGAGGTCCGAAGTTTCCTCGGATTGGCCGGTTATTATCGTCGGTTTATCCAAGACTTTTCTAAGATCGCTTCTTCATTGATGAAATTGACGAGGAAGAATGCGAGGTTTGTTTGGGAGAATGAGCAAGAAATTGCTTTTCAATTGTTAAAGGAGAAGTTATGTCAAGCTCCGGTGTTAGTTTTGCCAGAAGGGGTGGAAGACATGACGGTTTATTGTGATGCTTCGTTAAATGGACTCGGGTGTGTTCTAATGCAAAGAGGTAAAGTCATCGCTTATGCCTCTCGACAATTAAAGGAACACGAGACGAGATATCTGACTCATGATCTTGAGTTGGCGGCGGTTGTGCATGCGTTGAAAATTTGGCGCCATTACTTGTATGGTGTCAAGTGTACGATTTATTCGGATCATAAGAGTTTGAAACATCTCTTTAATCAATGAGATTTGAATTATCATCAACGTAGATGGATGGATGTGGTAAAAGACTATGATTGTGAGATACTCTATCATCCGGGCAAGGCGAATGTGGTCGGATGCGTTAAGTCGAAAGAGTCATCACACGGTGTTACGATTGGGATTGTTACGTATGATTATTACTAACGATTTTCTTGAAAAAGTCAGCGTGATTCAAATAGAGGCTTACGTTCACAACAAGCATGCGGAGCGAATTGTAGGACAATCGGAGTTCATTACTATGGGCTCGCGGGGTTTGTTGTCTTTTCAAGGAAGAGTGTGGGTGCCTAAGATGGGAGATTATCGACTAGTGCTACTTGATGAAGCACATAAGTCAAAGTATTCCATTCATCCGGGCGCAACGAAAATGTATCTTGATTTAAAGAAAGATTATTGGTGGCCGGGCATTAAACGTGATGTTGTGAAGTATGTTGAGCAATGCGTCACGTGTTTGCAAGTTAAAGCCGAGCACCAAAAGCCGTATGGTAAGTTACAACCGTTAGAAATCCCGAAATGGAAATGGGAGCACATTACCATGGATTTCATCACAAAGTTACCTAAAACGGCGAGAACCCAGTTTGATTCGATTTGGGTTATAGTTGATCGACTGACGAAGAGTGCTTTGTTCCTTCCCATTAAGGAAGCAATATCGTCGGAGACCTTGGCTAAGTTGTTTATCAAGGAAGTCATCTCTCGACACGGTGTTCCTATATCGATTGTTTCGGATCGAGATACTCGTTTTACATCTCGATTTTGGGAAAAGTTTCACGAAGATATGGGTACGCAATTAAAATTAAGCACGGCGTATCATCCTCAAATGGACGGTCAAACCGAACGTACGAATCAAACTTTAGAAGATATGTTACGTGCGTGCATTATCGATTTTGGTGGTAGTTGGGACGAGCACTTACCTTTGGTGGAATTCTCGTACAATAATAGTTATCATACTAGTATTGGAATGCCACCTTATGAGATGCTTTATGGGCGTAGGTGTTGAACCCCGATTTGTTGGGGTGAAGTGGGACAAAAGGAAATCGAGAGTACCGATTTGGTTTTAGAGACGAATAGCAAGATTGATGTGATTCGAGAGCATTTGAAAAAGGCTCAAGATAGGCAAAAGTCGTATGCCGACAAACATAGACGAACGATCGAATTTCAAGAAGGTGACATGGTGATGCTTAAGGTTTCGCCATGGAAAGGTATTATTCGATTCCGGAAACGAGGAAAGTTAGCTCCTCGGTTTATTGGGCCGTTTAAGGTTTTAGCTCGTGTTGGTGAAGTCGCGTATCGTTTGGAATTACCCGAAGAGCTTGCGGGGATCCATAATACATTTCATGTTTCCCACCTCCGTAAGTGTCTTGCGGATGATTCATCTTGGGTGCCATTAGACGAGATTGAGCTAAATAATAAGTTAGAGTATATCGAGGAACCGATTGCCATACTTGATGAGAAGGTCAAAAGATTGAGACATAAAGAGGTAAGGACTTTTAAAGTTCAATGGCGTCGTAGTAAGGGTTCCGAGTTCACTTGAGAGCCCCAAGAGTTTGTGTTGGTTTATCTTCCTTCTTGTCATGCGGCTTGGATCGCGAGGACGCGCTCCGATTCAAGTGGGGGAGAGTTGTAACATCCCGTTTCTTTTCCCGTACATATTTAAAGGTACAAACTTAATTATTAGCACGATTATATCTTGTTCGTTTATGTGATTAAATGAGCCATAGTGTTAGTTTATGAGTTGGTGCATGTATGTGAGTGTATATATATATATATATATGTATATATATATATTTGAGAATACATGTATGAACGTGTATATGTACGTGTCGCGATGGAGTTGAGTCGTGCGGGACTTAAGGTTGAAGCTTAGGCATGCATAGGAAGAGTGAATGAGGTGTGCTAGTTGTTTGAACCATCGTTTTGTGTTAAATGGTCGAAGTGACCAGGCTCAGGAAAACGCCGCGCCGCGACGGGCTGGACCGCGCCGCGACAAACAAAGCAAACCTGGATCAGGGATTGGGTTAAGAAGGGCCTATTTTCCCTTTATTTGTCGCGCCGCGACGATTGAGGCTGCGCCGTGACAGTTCTGCTGAACTGGTGTCGAACTTAGCTCATTTTAAGGGATTTTAAGGGGCAAAATGGTAAATTGACATATGGATCTGATGGGGGCATTAACTCTCCACCACATATCCATTTATTTCATTTCCTTTTCTATTTTCTTTCCAATTTCTCTCCCAAAACCCACTTAGTTTAATCTTGAGATTTGGAGTTGGAGATTTGTGAATCAAACCTAGGAGCGAGAATTAAAGTTGTTCTCCTTGTTACTAGCTACAAGAAGATAGTCTTGGTAAGTTCTAACTTTATGTTTTAAGTTTTAATTGGTTAATGGCTAGGGTTTAGGTTACTAGAGATTTGTATGACCCATTTGAGGGTAAAATGGGTGAGTTTAGGTTATGTTGTTGTAATGAAACCCTAATAGCCACTATTTAGGGTTTTGGACTTATGATTTGAGGTTGTAAGTGTCAATTGGTGTTGTTAGTCACTAATGCACTTTAAGATTTATGAAAGAAGTGTAAATGGGTAAGTTTGACTTGATTGTGAGTCTAAGTAATATAAAATGGGTCAAAATGTACTAGTTGACCTAATTAGATGAAATGGGTATGGATTACCCTAAGTTTTATGTTAATTGAAGTTAATAGACTTTAATTCACTAGTCTTAGTGATTAAAGTTGACTCTTGGCCATTTATGGGCGATTGTGAGTAGTTGAGTCATTTAATGCAAATTAGGTCATTAAATGCTCAAGTGGGAGTATTGTGGTTAATCCCACTAGTTGTGAAATTGATTGTGCACTTAATGATTTAGATACATTGTGTTGAAGCTCGGAAGTGCTAAATCATCATCTTTGTGACAAGGTGAGTGGAATAATTATACGTTCATGTATATGGCATGTTTATTTGTGAATGTTATGGTATGAACCATGTGCCGGTAGTGCCATAACATGTATGTGACGGTTATAGGATGTGAACCACGTGCCGGTAGCATCGAGTGTGAACCACGTGCCGGTAGCACTATAAAATGAGGCTTGAACCACGTGCCGGTAGCGTCAAAGTGTGAACCATGTGCCGGTAGCACTATAAAAGAGTGAGACTCAAATGCGTATGGTGTGAACCACGTGCCGGTAGCACCATGGTTAACCATATTGTGTTGTGATCGTTTAGCATTATATATATATATATATATATATATATATATATATATATATATATATATATATATATATATATATATATATATGGTGTTGAGTATATGCTAATGAGATTTTGTGTCAATGTACGACTTGTTGGTATTTCGGGTATGATTGACTTGCTATGTGAGTTACATGTTCGTACGAGGTATTTAGTAATTGTGATTGCAAAAAGATGGGTTATATATATGTATGTATAATTATTGCATTCACTAAGCCTTGCTTACCCTCTCGTTGTTTACCATTTTATAGGTTCCGACTTGGACAAGGGTAAGGGCATACGTTTGGACTAGTGGTCTCCCGCTTATGTTGTCGGGGGGTGCTTTTGGTGTTAGCCTTGTGAAGTGGCCTAACGTTTTGGGTAGTTTAGCCCCAAACCATGCTTGAGTGTCATTTGGATTATAAACTATCATTTTAGTAGGTCAAACTTGTATTAAACTTAATTAATGGCCTTCGTGCCTTTTATAAACATTTAAATTGTTGTACATTTAAATGGAACTTGTGGAATGGTTTGCATATTTAATTGGCGCGTAAATGTGTATTAAAAAAAAAAATTATCGTATGGAATACGGGTTGGGTTGTTTCATCCTTTGAAGCTAGATCTATTTTTTTCATTTCCAGTAGTTTTATCCAGAAAACTTGAGATAGTAATGATGTTCATAACATCATTCGATTCATACATATAAAGCTATCTTATTCGAAGGTTTAAACTTGTAATCACTAGAACATAGTTTAGTTAATTCTAAACTTGTTTGCAAACAAAAATTAATCCTTCTAACTTGACTTTTAAAATCAACTAAACACATGTTCTATATCTATATGATATGCTAACTTAATGATTTCAAACCTGGAAACACGATGAACACCATAAAATCGGATATACGCCGTCGTAGTGAAACCGGGGGCTGTTTTGGTTTGGATAATTAAAAACTATGATAAACTTTGATTTAAAAATTGTTCTTCTGGGAAAATGATTTTTCATATGAACATGAAACTATATCCAAAAATCTTGGTTAAACTCAAAGTGAAAGTATGTTTTTCAAAATGGTCATCAAGATGTCGTTCTTTCGACGGAAATGACTACCTCTTTAGTAATTGACATGTAACTTAAATTTCTAACTATAAACCTATACTTTTTATATTTGGATTCTTAAATTAGAGTTCAATATGAAACCATAGCAATTTGATTCACTCAAAACGGATTTAAAATGAAGAAGTTATGGGTAAAACAAGATTGGATATTTTTGATCTTTTTAGCTACGGGAAATGTTTAACAAATCTATACAAATCATATCCTAGCTAACTTATATTGTATTATACATGTATTCTAATATATTGTGTAATCTTGGGATACCATAAACACGTATGCAAATGTTTTGACATATCATATCGACCCGTGTATATATATTATTTGGAACAACCATAGACACTCTATATGCAGTAATGTTGGAGTTAGCTATACAGGGTTGAGGTTGATTCCAAAAAAATATATATACTTTGAGTTGTGATTTAGCCTGAGACGTCTATACACTGGGTCGTGGATTGATTCAAGATAATATATATCAATTTATTTCTGTACATCTAACTGTGGACAACTAGTTGTAGGTTACTAACGAGGACAGCTGACTTAATACACTCAAATCTTTAAAACATAATAAAAATGGTTGTAATTATATTTTGATCATACTTTGATATATATGTACATATTTGTATAGGTTCATGAATCGATCCGTGGCCAAGTCTTATTTCCGAGGAAGGAATTATCTGTGAAAGTGAGTTATAGTCCCACTTTTAAAATCTAATATTTTTGGGATGAGAATACATGCAGGTTTTATAAATGATTTACAAAATAGACACAAGTACGTGAAACTAAATTCTATGATTGAATTATCGAAATCGAATATGCCCTTTTTATTAAGTCTGGTAATCTAAGAATTAGGGAACAGACACCCTAATTGACGCGAATCCTAAAGATAGATCTATTGGGCCTAACAAACCCCATCCAAAGTACCGGATGCTTTAGTACTTCGAAATTTATATCATATCCGAAGGGTGTCCCGGAATGATGGGGATATTCTTATATATGCGTTTTGTTAATGTCGGTTACCAGGTGTTCACCATATGAATGATTTTTATCACTATGAATGGGATGTGTATTGAAATATGAAATCTTGTGGTCTATTATTACGATTTGATATTGATGTGGTAGCGGAGTGTATATAAAATACTATTAAATTTTACAAGGAAATACTATTAAATACGATACAATTTTACACAAGATATTTATTTATTTATAGAATGGATATACTTAAACCTTGCTACAACACTTATAGGCAGTGTACCTAATCGTACAGTAGTGTAGTTTTTAGTAAGTCCAGTTCGTTCCACAGGGAAAATCTTTAAACAAAGCTTAACGCTATATTAGTTTACTTTTATAAAAATACAAATATATATACAAGTAATATTATTATTATAAAGGGGGGTTTTTACCGTTTAATGACCGGTTTGTCGATTTTAAAACTTTAGTCGCAGTTAAAACCAAATGTAAAATATTAAAAATAAATACAAGACTTAAATTAAAGCGTAAAGTAAATAACGATAATGAAATTGCGAATAATAAAAGTGCGATAAAATAAACTTGCGATAATTAAAAAGTACGATAATTAAAAGTGCAATTAAATACAATAACAATAAATAAAAATGCGATAATTAGAAGTGCAATTAAATATAAAATAAAGGAAATTAAATATGAAATAAAAGAATTATGCTTATTTAAACTTTCGTAATCATGATGTTTGACGTGATGATTTTAGTTTTATGCCCATGGGTTAATTGTCCTTTGTCCTGGATTATTTAATATGTCCGTCTGGTTTTTGTCCATAACAGTCCATCAGTCATAAATATAAAGTGCGAGTGTCCTCGTCAAATTATTCTTATACCCGAAGTTAAATATTCCAACTAATTGGGGACTTAAACTGTAACAAGATTTTAATACTTTGTTTAATAATTACACCAGGATGTCGACTGAGTGTAACCCAAGGTTTTAATATTTTGTTATCAATTATACCAAGTGTCCTTGTACATTATTTCACCCCTGTTTTAATTATTCTAGTGGCTATTAATCCATTCCCGTGTCCGGTTAAATGAACGATTATTCGTACATATAAATACCCTGCCCATCGTGTCCGATCGAGTGTAAATGGTTATTTATAGGGACGCCCAATTGTAAATCTTTATATTAACATTAACAAACTATCATTTAGTTAAACAAATATAAAGCCCATTAATAGCCCATAGTCTAATTTCCACAAGTGTCGTTCTTTTATCCAAACCCCAATTATGGTACAAAGCCCAATTACCCAATTTTAGTAATTAGCCCAACATCATGATTACTTCGGATTAAATAAGCATAATAATAACTTAGCTACGAGACATTAAATTAAAAAGGTTGAACATAACTTACAATGATTAAAAATAGCGTAGCGTTACACGGACAGAATTTCGACTTACACCCTTACAACATTTGCTAACATACCCTTATTATTAGGATTTAAAATTAAAATTAAAATTAAAATATAAATTATATATATATATATATATATATATATATATATATATATATATATATTTACGTATATATTGAGAGAGAGATGGATATATGAGTGTTTTTTGCGATCAGAATTCGTTTGCTTTTATAGGGAGTTTCAGAATTTAGGGCTCCGCGACTCGCGGCCCTTTTTGCCTTCAAACTCCGCGAGTCGCGGAGTTTGTAAATACAGCTCACTCATTTTGGAGTCTTTCTTGCCGACGGATTTTTATTATTTATATAATATATAAATAATTATAAGAATTATTTAAATATTATATTATATTTATGTGCATAGTTGACTTGTAATTTTTAGTCCGTTGCGTCGAGCGTTGAGAGTTGACTCTGGTCCCGGTTCCGGATTTTCGAACGTCCTTGCGTACAATTTAATATCTTGTACTTTGCGTTTTGAATCTTGCACTCTTGTAATTTCGAGACGTTTCTTATCAATAATTGGAACCTCTTTGATTGTCTTTTGTACTTTTGAGCTTTTTGGTCGTTTGCGTCTTCAATTCGTCGAATCTGTCTTTTGTCTTCACCTTTTATTATTTAAACGAATATCACTTGTAAATAGAACAATTGCAACTAAAAGCTTGTCTTTCTTGAGGAATAATGCTATGAAATATATGTTCGTTTTTAGCATTATCAAATATTCCCACACTTAAGCGTTGCTTGTCCTCAAGCAATATCGTCTTGAAATACTAGAATCACTTCTTTATTCTTCACACTTTGTACATCAGTGATTTCTATACGGCGGTATAAACAATGGTAGTAACGATATGGTTTACAGTCCCACATGACTATAAAAATTTAGATCCATTAAGGAAATTGGATCTTTATGAAAACATTTGATCTTTTGAAAATTAAATCTAGTTTTTACCCTAGATAAGTTTTCCGGAATAACCCTTTACCGGTGTTTGCAAAATATTTTTGTGGGTTTGGTGGGTTTCAGATTTGAAAATTTTAGCTCAAAACTTGCGGTTTTGTGTCACCCACTTGCTAACCTTGTATTTGGAAAGCAACACGTCCAGTTTACTTGTCCCGTATATTACCTTTCGGTAAACTACCGTCCGATTGTAAAGGAAAGCGTTGAACAAGTAACTGTTAAGGCAATGTCCCCTGACTTGCTTTTAATTATGGTCTATAACGTGTCAGACGCAATTACTATCCTTGGTAGGAGCAATAGTAAAGCTCATCCTTATAATTTTTCGGTCTGGCACAAGGTCCTGTCTTTGACCATGCTATGCAACCACCGTTCTTACGGTTGACACCCGATTTGGTTCAGGTGACCTAATGAATTCCAGGTGAATTCCTAGGATTTTACGTTCAATGGTAATGAACGCATTGAAAATAGGGTTTTCAGAAAACAAATCGGTTTTATTTTTGATCAAAATATTTTCTCGTTCAAGCTCGAGTTTAGATATCATTGAATTCCATGAGTTTGAATTCTCAATCTTTAAGGTCAATCTCTAGGATTCAGTAATATCAGGCTTTAAAAGCTGATTTTTAATCTTTAAGGAGATTATCCTTTCTGGGGATCTGATTCATTAGTCTTATCAAGCTAATTTGCATGGTGCCCTCCCATTGTACGAGATAAATCCTTCTCATGGTTAGGATAAATCTTACCACTTGGCGACCCTGTTTAATGCTGAGGTTCGTGGATTTCCTGCTGATTTTAGTGATGACTTTTCTAGATTTTTCGTCAACCTACAGCTGGTCTGGACGACAACTTCTTGACCTAAATCAAGAAGCGCGTGTTTTTTTCGGAAGACTTTACTTCCTTTTAATGATGGAATTGATTCATCGTGTAGATCCATCTTTCTTACAGTAAATCAGGTAAAACTTTTTAGTTTAGTCCAAAGCAAAAGTATTTTCAGTTATTTGTACAAAAATATGTGATATATGTTTTGAATAACTTGGAGAATTTTCCCACACTTGGCTTTTATTTTCCTTTTTATTGTCCTCTATTCCATTTTAAATGAATTTTAACATTTTGGTTTGTTTCTCAATTTATGTCCTTTCTGAGGTAACAATAATTTCGGTGTTAAAACCTAGTTTTATCGTTCATAAATATGTATAAACATGATTTTGAGTTCATTTAATTGAAAATTTTGAAAATTTTTACTAGAATTGGGTAGTCAGTATATAAGACTAGGGCTGTTCTTTATTATCAGAGAGCACTAGATTCTAATACAACTACTATGTTACTAGTATTTTTAATGGTAACCAAGTGTTTAAGATAAAAATTTTAAAATCCGAAAGAATTTAACCCCTTCCCACACTTAAGATCTTGCAATGCCCTCATTTGCAAGAAATCAGTAACAATTTAAATTATTGAGGGTGATTTGTGTGAAAATGATTAAATTTTACCAAAGTTTCCAAATATATTGGCGTTTGTTTTCTGAATGATAAATGGTGCACATCATTTGTTCATTCCGTCTTGTTGTTATTTCACATATATTTTGCATCTTGTCGTCAAAATTAGTTGCTTTTGCTGAACTTAATGCCAGTCTTTGAAAATGCGTTGTTTTACCCTGTTGTGTACATAAGATAAACTGCAATCATATATACATATTTTTGAAGTTTGGTATATTACCCCACATTCAAAAATTATTAAAATCTAAGAATAAAAGTTAGAAAATTATAAAAACTATTACAATATTAACATAAGTATTAAACGTATCAACATTACAAATTACAAACTAAATAAAACTAAGTAGACTAGGGATGATACTGGTACCAATAGGGGTTCCAAGCATAACCATAGGTGCTATAGAATGCTTCGGCAGGGTTATACGTAGGATACGGTGGTTGCATCTCTATAGTCCAGGGAGGAATATGGGTTTTGGTGTAGGAATATAGTTTCTACCTATATGTTGGCAATGAGCTATGATTTGGTTCTGATGAACTTGCCAATCTTTAAATGCTCTCTGTCTAGCATTTTCGTACTCCTGTGAAGCTATAAACCTTTGCATTTCTTGCATCTCATTTCCCCCTCCTACATTACCTTGCTGTTGGTTTCTCTCAACCTGTGGATGTCTACCATGGTATTGTACTGCGGCGTTATTTCGCCTCTTCAAAACTTTCGCACCATGGTATACATTTAAACCTATAGTATCGCGGGGTTCTGGTTCTTCGACTAATAATCCCCCCCGACTTATATCAACACCGAGATATTCAGCAATCAAAGTAATAAAAATACCACCTCCTATTATGCTATGCGGTCTCATCCCCCTAACCATAGCTGATAAATAATAACCCACACAATAAGGTATACTTACAGCACTTTGTGGGTCTCGAATACACATATGGTAAAACAAATCCTGTTCATTTACCTTTTCTTTGTTCTTACCTCTTTGTGTAATCGAATTAGCTAAAAACCTATGAATTACTCTTAATTCAGCTCTATCTATATCCAAATAAGAGTAATTTCCCCCTCTGAATCGGTGATGGCTTGTCATTTGACTCCATACACCATGTGTATCAAAATTTTCATCTATCTTTCTACCATTTAGTATCAACCCTCTACAATCGGCAGATGCTAACTCCTCAGGCGTATATATACGTAAAGCCTGAGCCATGTCTAGTAAAGACATGTGGCGCATCGAACCTCCTAACAAAAATCTAATAAAAGATCGATCGGTTAAACTAGCTACCCGATCATTTAATTCTATACTACACAACAATTCTTCACACCATACTTTATATACAGGTCTACGCATGGTGAATAAACGTACCCAGTCGTTAAAAGTAGAATTACCATACCTCTGTGCAAGTAATTCCCTAATTGGCCCGACCAATTCTACAGCTTCTAATGGTCCCCATTCTATGACCCTAGGTACCACAACAACTTTAGAATGAAGAGTATGCAAACCCCTTTGGTATTTTGGATAATCTATCCAAAGTCTGTCAAACCTCAGGTTCGGGTGCAAATCTTCCAAGTGCATATCAGAAAATGTCATGACTGGATGAGGTATATCTTGCTTGTAGTAGTTATCCACCTCCTGTTGTTCCGCATTCTCAGCAGGAGCATTGCGAGCTTGGAATGAAGATTCACCCCTTTCAGTCTGCAAAACACATCAAACGCAATTTTTGTGCATCCAAATATGCATTAGTGTCAGCAAAAATCATCAATCAAAATAATTACAATGACATGATCAATTTATATCAAACTTAAGCTCATTTTCATATTTTTATCAAATCTACACTTTTTCAAATAAGCATATACGAAAATGTTCGCCAAGTTCATAAGCATTCAACTCAAATAACATGTCAAAATAATCATCACTAGCAATTAAACAAGTTTCAAATGGCATTATCTCTCAAAAATCAAGTTCATGAATTTTTAAACTTGAAAAAGTCCACTTTAATTCTCAAAATCATGTTTAGGCTCAAAGTTTGGATCATTTAACTACCTAAAGATGTTACACTACTTAATTTAGCAACAATTCATGACAAAAATCGGCCATAACCTGTTTATATCAAAAAGCCCCAAATTTGCTCAAGAACACAAACCCTAGATTACTCAAAATTTGAAGTTTAAGGCTTCTAATCATGTTAAATAGCATCAATCTAGGTTATACAAGCATAATACATAAGCAATTTAAGCATAATTACACTAAAAAGCATCAAAATCAAATTGGGGAAAAAAATTGCTCAAGAACACTAATTTTCGGATTAAATGGTGTTTAGGTGTAGAAATTTACCATTTTTCTTGAGTAATTCCTTGATAGCATCCTTCTCAACATGATTTTAGTAAAAGATTTGATGATTAACGGTTTAGTTCACAGGCAGTCTTCATTTTGTAAAAACCTAAAAAAAATAAAAATTCAGAATGGGGGGAGAAGACTAGTTCTTTAGGGTCTGCTAGGGAAAGACCATTCGGGTTCCATTTTCAAGAACTACACGAAAACAGACAATCTAACTCTAACAGAAATACATATTATCCTTTAAAGACTTGATTCTCCCCACACTTAGTTAGTTGTGGTGTCGAAATTGTGATTAACTTCGTTGTCGACTTCCATCGGACTATCTATGTAGTGTTTAACTCTGTGACCATTAACTTTAAATTCAATCCCATTTGAATTTATTAATTCTATCGTTCCGTATGGGTAAACTCTTTTGACTATGAATGGTCCAGACCATCTTGATTTCAATTTTCCAGGAAATAGCTTGAATCGTGAATTGAAAAGAAGAACTCTGTCTCCTTCTTTAAATTCTTTTGAACTTCTGATTCTTTTATCATGCCATTTCTTCGTTCTTTCTTTATAGATTAACGAATTTCCGTATGCTTCATGTCTTAATTCTTCTAATTCGTTTAGTTGACTTAATCGTAGACGTCCGGCTTCATGTAAATCAAGATTACATGTCTTCAAAGTCCAAAATGCTTTGTGTTCAATTTCTACTGGAAGATGACATGCTTTTCCATAAACAAGTCTAAAAGGTGTGGTTCCAATTGGAGTTTTGTAGGCTGTTCTAAAAGCCCAGAGTGCATCCTCCAAATTAATGGACCATTCCTTCGGATGTGATCCTACGGTTTTCTCTAAAATTCGTTTTAAAGCTCGGTTGGTATTTTCAACTTGTCCACTTGTTTGTGGATGATATGCGGTGGAGATTTTATGAGTTACTCCATATCTTTTAAGAACTTACTCAAGTTGATTATTACAGAAATGAGTTCCCCGATCACTTATTAAAGCTTTCGGTGTTCCAAACCTTGCAAAAATACGTTTTAAAAAATTGACTACAACTCGTGCATCGTTAGTTGGGAGAGCTTGTGCTTCCACCCATTTAGATACATAATCAATGGCTACGAGAATATAGAGATTATTATGAGATTTTGGAAATGGACCCATAAAGTCAATACCCCAAATGTCAAATACTTCACATACTTGGATGACATTTTGTGGCATTTCATCACGTTGACTTATTTTTCCGGCCCTTTGACATGCATAACAGGATTTGCAAAGAAGGTATGCGTCTTTGTAAATTGTAGGCCAATAGAATCCAGCATCATAAACTTTTCTTGCTGTTAGTTGAGGCCCATAATGCCCTCCTGTTGGTCCTGTGTGACAATGGTTTAAAATTTTACTAGCTTCATCTCCAAATACACATCGGCCTATTATTCCATCTGGACAACTTTTAAACAGGTGTGGATCTTCCCAAAAATAGTGTTTTATATCACTGAAGAATTTCTTTCATTTTTGGTACGATAATCCTTTTTCAAGGAATCCACAAACTAAGTAGTTTGCATAGTCTGCAAACCATGGGATTTCATTATAATCTATCTTCAATAGATATTCATCAGAAAAGTTGTCTTGTATGGCCGATTCATTTAGAACTTCTAATTCGAGATTTTCAAGACGAGAAAGATGATCAGCGGCGAGATTTTCTGCTCCTCTTTTATCTCGGATTTCAATATCAAACTCTTGTAAGAGTAAGATCCAACGGATTAATCTTGGTTTAGCATCTTGTTTCGAAAATAGGTATCTAAGAGCAGAATGGTCGGTATAGACCACCGTTTTTGCTAGAACGAGATATGATTGAAATTTGTCAAAAGCAAAGACAATAGCAAGGAGTTCTTTTTCAGTATTTGTATAGTTCGTTTGTGCTCCTTGTAACGTCTTACTAGCATAATATATAGGTTGAAATCGTTTTTCAATCCTTTGTCCTAAAACGGCTCCCATTGCAAAATCACTTGCATCGCACATTAGTTCAAATGGTAGATTCCAATTTGGTGTTATCATGATCGGCGCATTAGTGAGTTTCTCTTTAAGAATATTAAAAGATTTGATACACTCATCTGAAAAGATGAATGGAGCATCCTTTTCTAGGAGTTTATTCATAGGAGTGGCAATTTTAGAAAAATCTTTTATGAAACGTCGGTAAAAACCGGCATGCCCTAGAAAACTCCTAACTCCTCTAACATTGGTGGGATGTGGAAGTTTAGCAATTACATCTACTTTAGCTCTATCCACTTCAATTCCTTCTTTTGAAATTTTATGTCCAAGAACGATGCCTTCTTTAACCATGAAATGGCATTTCTCTCAATTAAGTACTAGATTTGATTGTTCGCATCTAATAAGCATTCGTTCCAGATTAACTAGACATGATTCAAATGTATCACCGAAGACTGAAAAGTCATCCATGAAAACTTCCATGCATTCTTCTATCATGTCGTGAAAAATCGCCATCATACACCTTTGAAAGGTTGCAGGGGCGTTGCAAAGTCCAAATGGCATGCGTTTGTAAGCAAAAGTATCATAAGGGCACGTGAATGTGGTTTTCTCTTGGTCTTCGGGTGCTATTGGAATTTGAAAATATCCGGAAAATCCATCTAGAAAACAATAGTAACTATTTCCAGTTAATCTTTCCAACATTTGATCTATGAAAGGTAAGGTAAAGTGATCTTTTCTGGTGGCATCATTTAATTTTCTATAATCAATACATACACGCCATCCTGTTACGGACCTAGTAGGAATAAGCTCATTTTTCTCATGTAATGACAGTCATGCCACCCTTCTTAGGCACGCATTGAACTGGGCTTATCCATGGACTATCAGAAATTGGATAAATTAGACCTGCATCTAGCAGTTTAATAATCTCTTTCTTAACTACATCTTGCATATTAGGATTTAGTCTTCGTTGGCGTTGCACATACGTTTTATGACCTTCTTCTATAAGGATTTTATATGTGCAATACGAAGGACTTATTCCTTTAATATCATGAATCTTCCATGCAATGGCTGGTTTATGAGCTTTCAACACAGAAATGAGTTGTGATTTCTCATTTTCAATAAGAGAAGACGATATTATTACAGGTAATTCAGATTCACCATGTAAATAAGCGTATTCCAAATGGTTTGGAAGTTGCTTTAACTCTAATTTCGGAGGTTCTTCTATCGATGATTTATATCGATATCTTTCTTCTTCTTTTAGCATTTGAATTTATTCTGTTGTTGGTTCATATCCATTAGCTATAAGTGTAGCTAACATTTCAGCTTCATCAATTGGTTCATTACCTTCTCCTAAAGAACATTCTCCTGTTCCTTGTAATTCTGGAAATTCTTCTAATAATTCTGCATGTGCATCTATAGTTTGAATATAATAACATGTATCATCTGCAGATTGTGGTTGTTGCATTGCTCTATCAACTGAAAAGGTAACACTCTCATCCTCTATACTTAGGGTCAATTTCTTACTGAACACGTCTATCATTGCTTTAGCCGTGTTTAAGAATGGTCTTCCTAATATGAGAGGAACTTGAGAATCTTCTTCCATGTCCAGAACAACAAAATCTACTGGAAATACTAAAGTACCAACTTTAACTAGCATGTTCTCCATTATCCCTCTAGGATATTTTATTGATCTATCGGCTAGTTGTATGCTTATTCTGGTTGGTTTCAATTCTCCAAGGTCTAGTTTAGCGTATAGTGAATACGGCATTAGATTTATACTAGCTCCTAAGTCTGCCAATGCTTCTATTGAACTAAGACTACCCAGAAAACATGGAATTGTGAAACTTCCTGGATCAGATAGTTTTTCTGGTATCTTATTCAACAGCACTGCTGAACTATTAGCATTCATGGTAACAGTAGAGAGTTCTTCCATTTTCTTTCTATTTGAAATTAGATCTTTCAAGAATTTAGCATATCTAGGCATTCCTGAAATCACATCAATGAAAGGAAGATTTACATTTATCTGTTTAAACATATCCAAGAATTTGGATTGCTCGGCTTCAAGTTTTTCTTCCTTCATTTTATTCGGGTAAGGAAGTGGTGGTTGGTATGGTTTAACATAAGGTTTAGCCTTAACTGTGTTATCTTCATTAACCTTTTCAACTACCGATTCTTTTTCCTTATCTTGATCAGGTTGTGGTTATTGTGGAGTAGGAATAGCTTCATCAGAAGTTACAGGTATTTCAGGTGGTTTAAGTGTTGTACCACTTCTTGTGGTAATAGCTTTAGCTGTTTCATTCCGGGGGTTAGCATTTGTATCACTAGGTAGACTTCCCGGTTTTCTTTCACCTATTAACCTTGCTAGGTTACTTACTTCTTGTTCCAGATTTTGAATAGAAGCTTGTTGATTTCTAAATGCTTGAGCATTTTGTTCATTAGTTTGTTTCTGAGATGTGAAAAACTGCGTTTGAGTTTCAACTAGCTTCGTCATCATATCTTCTAAATTCGGCTTTTTATCATCAGTTTGTTGTGGTGGTTTGTTTTGAAAATTAGGTCTTTGCTGATTGTAAGGATTATTGGATACTTGTTGATTGATAGGACCTTGTTGGTTGTTGTATGGAATATTTCGGTTATAATTCTGGTTTTGATTGTAAATCGGTCTTGGCGGTTGATAATTATTCTGATAATTATTTCCAGGCCTTTGGTTTATGTATGAAATATTCTCTCTTTGTTCCATTGTTAATTCAATACTGAGACAATCTTTTGTCAAATGTGGTCCTCCACACTGCTCACAACTAATTCGTATTGAGTGAATATCTTTAGTCATCTTTTCCATTCGTCTCTCAACAGCATCTATCTTTGCGGAAATGGAATCTAAGTCATGGCTAGAATCGGCTCTAGCTGCCTTAGATGATCTAACGATATCTTTTTCTTGGTGCCACTCATGTGAGTGGGAAGCAGTGTTATCAATAATTTTGTAAGCATCAGTTTCGGTTTTCTTCATAATAGAACCACCAGCTGCTATATCTATGTCTTTCCTTGTAGTGATGTCGCATCCTTGGTAGAATATTTGTACTATTTGACAGGTATCTAAACCATGTTGCGGACATCCTCTTAATAACTTTCCAAATCTTGTCCACGCCTCATATAGAGTTTCATTTGGTTTCTGTGTGAACGTAACAATTTCTGCTTGAAGTCTTACGGCTTTAGATGCAGGAAAGAATTGTTTAAGAAATTTTTCAACTAAAACATCCCATGTATCAATCGCCCCTTCAGGTAACGATTCCAACCAATCTTTGGCTTCTCCCTTTAAAGTCCAGGGAAATAACATGAGATATATCTGTTCATCCTCCACTTCTCGGATTTTAAATAGTGTGCAGATCCTATTAAAGGTACGTAAATGTTCATTTGGATCTTCCTTCGGCGCACCACTAAATTGGCATTGATTAGTCACCATGTGTAGAATTTGTCCTTTGATTTCATAATCTGGCGCATTAATGTCTGGATGAGTAATTGTGTGACCTTGGCCAGTGCGTTTAGCTCTCATTCGGTCTTCCATACTTAAAGGTTCCAGATTCTCCATAATTGAATTTGTTGAATCAGAATCACTAGAGGATTCTGATTTAATGGTTCGTTCCTCAACAATCTCTGTTTGAATGATTGGTGGTTCCGGAGGAAAATTTAATGGTTCAGGATCTATGAATCGTCCCTGAATATTCTCCGGATTCTCAATTGTGAGGTCGGGTTCAAAAAATGGATTATCGGAAATTTGAACTGGAGTACTTGGTCGACTGGATGACGATTCTAAAGAAAAATAAACGGTGGTAATATTTGCTAAATGTCTTGATCTAGTTACAGGTGGTGAACGTACAAAAGGTGGTGAACGTTTTGCTCGGTGCATTCACTGAATATCCTATTAGTTTTTAAAAGGAAAGAAAAATTATAATAAGTTATCCAATCAATAGACTTTTCTGATTTTGCCCACGTTTCGAATAGCCAAAAGATGCAGCAGAGGGGCAGGATTCATTTGGTCTCAATATAATTGAGGACTGTTTGGCTCCAATAACCCGGTCCACGTACAAATCCAACTATTACTACGAACCAGAAAATTTTGATGTCTATCAATTTAACCACTTAAAATAAATTTTCGTAATTTTAAGAAATTTAGATAAGAAGTAGAATAAAAATCTATGTCCTAAAAACTAGAATAGCGAGAAATAAGAAAGAAAAAGAGCGTGTCGAAAAAGGTCGAAAAAGAAAAATGGTTGAAAAATAAAAGGTGACGGGAAAATAAAAGAAACTTATAACACTTAAAAACACTTGACTAACCTAACCTTATTACTACAACTAACTTAAAATTATAATCGCAAATTGAGATTACTAATTAGAATGATAATTGATACATTGGTAAAAGTCGTCTAAAAATATTAAAGCTTACAGGAAAAACTATATCCCAAATGGAATTAACTTAAAAAGAAACTAAAACTTAAAAAGGCGTCGCAAAATTCTAAAGCACCTAAATCTTAGTCTAAAGAAAAAGCACTTAAGGAATTCTACGGCAAAGCCTAAAAATCTAGAAGTAAAAATAACTATGGCAAAAACTAAGTTTAAAACTAAATATGAGCTAAAAATACAAATATTATGCTAAAACGATTAAAAAGGGACAAAATATAAAAATAAACAAAAAGTTGTAAAAAGTACAATTTTTATAAAAATATTATTTTTATATTATTTATTTATTTATTAAAACTATTAATTTTAAATAAATAAAACTAATTAAAAATAATTATTACAAATTAATTAAATCTTTAAACTAAATAATAAATTAATTAACCCTAAATACTAATTAATTAATAATAATAATTAAAATTCCGTAATAAATGCCAAATTAGGGTTGCTGTGTGCCTGTGTCAGACGGCTCCGCGAGTTGCGGTATTCCAAGCAGCAAATCCCGCGAGTCGCGGGGTTCCAAAATTCAACTCTGGTACAGTTCAAAATTTGACGTTTTTTTTTCTGTTTTATATTTTTCTGTTTTAAAATCTAAATATTTATATAATAAAAACTTATATTTAAAAACTTAAATAAAAATAGAACTACTTTATAATTTTAAAAATATCTTAAAAATAGATTTATATATATTAAATTTTTTTTATATGTTTTAAATAAAAACAAAATACTTAAATAAAACTTATATAAAAATAAAGAAACTTTATAAAACTTAAATATTTAACAAAATCTTAAAAATACTTATATTTTTATTTTTCTTTTTATATTTTCGAATAATTAAAACGTATTTTTATAAAAACGAATTTTAATAAAAGTAAACTAAAAATTTTTTTTTTTTTTTTCTGTTAGCGTTGCGCTTCCGGCGTTTAAGAGTTCCCCGGCAGCGGCGCCAAAAATACTTGATGTGGTAGCGGAGTGTATATAAAATACTATTAAATTTTACAAGGAAATACTATTAAATACGATACAATTTTACACAAGATATTTATTTATTTATAGAATGGATATACTTAAACCTTGCTACAACACTTATAGGCAGTGTACCTAATCGTACAGTAGTGTAGTTTTTAGTAAGTCCGGTTCGTTCCACAGGGAAAATCTTTAAACAAAGCTTAACGCTATATTAGTTTACTTTTATAAAAATACAAATATATATACAAGTAATATTATTATTATAAAGGGGGGTTTTTACCGTTTAATGACCGGTTTGTCGATTTTAAAACTTTAGCCGCAGTTAAAACCAAATGTAAAATATTAAAAATAAATACAAGACTTGAATTAAAGCGTAAAGTAAATAACGATAATGAAATTGCGAATAATAAAAGTGCGATAAAATAAACTTGCGATAATTAAAAAGTACGATAATTAAAAGTGCAATTAATTACAATAACAATAAATAAAAATGCGATAATTAGAAGTGCAATTAAATATAAAATAAAGGAAATTAAATATGAAATAAAAGAATTATGCTTATTTAAACTTCCGTAATCATGATGTTTGACGTGTTGATTTTAATTTTATGCCCATGGGTTAATTGTCCTTTGTCCTGGATTATTTAATATGTCCGTCTGGTTTTTGTCCATAACAGTCCATCAGTCATAAATATAAAGTGCGAGTGTCCTCGTCAAATTATTCTTATACCCGAAGTTAAATATTCCAACTAATTGGGGACTTAAACTGTAACAAGATTTTAATACTTTGTTTAATAATTACACCAGGATGTCGACTGAGTGTAAACCAAGGTTTTAATATTTTGTTATCAATTATACCAAGTGTCCTTGTACATTATTTCACCCCTGTTTTAATTATTCTAGTGGCTATTAATCCATTCCCGTGTCCGGTTAAATGAACGATTATTCGTACATATAAATACCCTGCCCATCGTGTCCGATCGAGTGTAAATGGTTATTTATAGGGACGCCCAATTGTAAATCTTTATATTAACATTAACAAACTATCATTTAGTTAAACAAATATAAAGCCCATTAATAGCCCATAGTCTAATTTCCACAAGTGTCGTTCTTTTATCCAAACCCCAATTATGGTACAAAGCCCAATTACCCAATTTTAGTAATTAGCCCAACATCATGATTACTTCGGATTAAATAAGCATAATAATAACTTAGCTACGAGACATTAAATTAAAAAGGTTGAACATAACTTACAATGATTAAAAATAGCGTAGCGTTACACGGACATAATTTCGACTTACACCCTTACAACATTTGCTAACTGATGTTAAAGCTAAGGGGTATAAAATACTATTAAATTTTAGCAGGAAATACTATTAAATACGATACAATTTTACACAAGATATTTATTTATTTATAGAATGGATATACTTAAACCTTGCTACAACACTATAGGCAGTGTACCTAATCGTACAGTAGTGTAGTTTTTAGTAAGTCCGGTTCGTTCCACAGGGAAATCTTTAAACAAAGCTTAACGCTATATTAGTTTACTTTTATAAAAATACAAATATATATATAAGTAATATTATTATTATAAAGGGGGTTTTTACCGTTTAATGACCGGTTTGTCGATTTTAAAACTTTAGTCGCAGTTAAAACCAAATGTAAAATATTAAAAATAAATACAAGACTTAAATTAAAGCGTAAAGTAAATAACGATAATGAAATTGCGAATAATAAAAGTGCGATAAAATAAACTTGCGATAATTAAAAAGTACGATAATTAAAAGTGCAATTAAATAAAATAACAATAAAAATGCGATAATTAGAAGTGCAATTAAATATAAAATAAAGGAAATTAAATATGAAATAAAAGAATTATGCTTATTTAAACTTCCGTAATCATGATGTTTGACGTGTTGATTTTAGTTTTATGCCCATGGGTTAATTGTCCTTTGTCCTGAATTATTTAATATGTCCATACGGATTTTGTCCATAATAGTTCATCAGTCATAAATATAGAAAGCGAAAGCCTTCGTCAAATTATTCTTATTCTCGAAGTCAAATATTCCAACTAATTGGGGATTCGAATTGTAACAAGGTTTTAATACTTTGTTTAATGAATACACCAGGTTATCGACTGCGTGTAAACCAAGGTTTTACTACTTTGTTAACAATTACACCAATTACCCTTGAATGTAATTCACCCCTGTTTTAATAATTCCATAGACTATTAACTATTAATCTAGTTCCGTATCCGGTAAAATGAATAATTATTGGTATTTATAGATATCCTGCCCACCGTACCCAGTAAAGCGTATGTGGTTATATATAAATACGTCAATTATAAGTTTGTATATTAAATTAACAAGGTATTGTTTAGTTAATATAAAACCCATTAATAGCCCATAGTCTAATTTCCACAAGTGTCGTTCTTTTGTCCAAACCCCAATTATGGTACAAAGCCCAATTACCCAATTTTAGTAATTAGCCCAACATCATGATTACTTCGGATTAAATAAGCATAATAATAACTTAGCTACGAGACATTAAATTAAAAAGGTTGAACATAACTTACAATGATTAAAAATAGCGTAGCGTTACACGGACAGAATTTCGACTTACACCCTTACAACATTCGCTAACATACCCTTATTATTAGAATTAAAATTAAAATTAAAATTAAAATTATAATATAAATATAAATATATACGATATAGATAGAGAGATGGATATATGATGGATTAAAAATGCTCAGAATTCTGTTGCTTTTATAGGGAGTTTCAAAGTTTGGGCCTCCGCGACTCGCGGCATTTTTGGCCTTCAAACTCCGCGAGTCGCGGAGATTGAAAATACAGCTCACCAGCTTTTGGAGTCTTTCTTGCCGACGATTTATTTATAAATATAATATATATATATAATTAATATAATTAATTATATATTATATTATATTTATATACATAGTTAACTTGTAATTTTTAGTCCGTTGCGTCGAGCGTTGAGAGTTGACTCTGGTCCCGGTTTCGGATTTTCGAACGTCCTTGCGTATAATTTAATATCTTGTACTTTGCATTTTGAATCTTGTACTCTTGTAATTTCGAGACGTTTCTTATCAATAATTGGAACCTCTTTGATTGTCTTTTATACTTTTGAGCTTTTTGGTCGTTTGCGTCTTCAATTCGTCAAATCTGTCTTTTGTCTTCACCTTTTATTATTTAAACGAATATCACTTGTAAATAGAACAATTGCAACTAAAAGCTTGTCTTTCTTGAGGAATAATGCTATGAAATATATGTTCGTTTTTAGCATTATCAAATATTCCCACACTTAAGCGTTGCTTGTCCTCAAGCAATATCGTCTTGAAATACTAGAATCACTTCTTTATTCTTCACACTTTGTACATCAGTGATTTCTATACGGCGGTATAAACAATGGTAGTAACGATATGGTTTACAGTCCCACATGACTATGAAAATGTAGATCCTTAAGGAAATTGGATCTTTATGAAAACATTTGATCTTTTGAAAATTAAATCTAGTTTTTACCCTAGATAAGTTTTCCGGAATAACCCTTCACCGGTGTTTGCAAAATATTTTTGTGGGTTTGGTGGGTTTCAGATTTGAAAATTTTAGCTCAAAACTTGAGGTTTTGTGTCACCCACTTGCTAACCTTGTATTTGGAAAGCAACATGTCCAGTTTACTTGTCCCGTATATTACCTTTCGGTAAACTACCGTCCGGTTGTAAAGGAAAGCGTTGAACAAGCAACTGTTAAGGCAATGTCCCCTGACATGCTTTTAATTATGGTCTATAACGTGTCGGACGCAATTACTATCCTTGGTAGGAGCAATAGTAAAGCTCAACCTTATGATTTTTCGGTCTGGCACAAGGTCCTGTCTTTGACCATGCTATGCAACCACCGTTCTTACGGTTGACACCCGATTTGGTTCAGGTGACCTAATGAATTCCAGGTGAATTCCTAGGATTTCACGTTCAATGGTAATGAATGCATTGAAAATAGGGTTTTTCAGAAAACAAATCGGTTTGTAATTTTGATCAAAATATTTTCTCGTTCAAGCTCGAGTTTAGATATCATTGAATTCCATGAGTTTGTAATTCTCAATCTTTAAGGTCAATCTCAAGGATTGAGTAATATCAGGCTTAAAAGCTGATTTTTAATCTTTAAGGAGATTATCCTTTCTGGGGATCTGATTCATTAGTCTTATCCAGCTAATTTGCATGGTGCCCCCCCATTTTACGAGATAAATCCTTCTCATGGTTAGGATAAATCTGACCAATTGGCGACCCTGTTTGATGCTGAGGTCCGTGGATTTCCTGCTGATTTTAGTGATGACTTTTCTAGACTTTTCGTCAACCTACAGCTGGTCTGGACGACAACTTCATGACCTAAATCAAGAAGCGCATGTCTTTTTCGGAAAACTTTACTTCCTTTTAATGATGGAATTGATTCATCGTGTAGATCCATCTTTCTTACAGTAAATCAGGTAAAACTTTTTTTAGTTTAGTCCAAAGCAAAAGTATTTTCAGTTATTTGTACAAAAATATGTGATATATGTTTTGAATAACTTGGTAAATTTTCCCACACTTGGCTTTTATTTTCCTTTTTATCGTCCTCTATTCCATTTTAAATGAATTTTAACATTTTGGTTTGTTTCTCAATTTATGTCCTTTCCGAGGTTACAATAATTTCGGTGTTAAAACCTAGTTTTATCGTTCATAAATATGTATAAACATGATTTTGAGTTCATTTAATTGAAAATTTTGAAAAATTTTACTAGAATTGGGTAGTCAGTATATAAGACTAGGGCTGTTCTTTATTATCAGAGAGCACTAGATTCTAATACAACTACTATGTTACTAGTATTTTTAATGGTAACCAAGTGTTTAAGATAAAAATTTTAAAATCCGAAAGAATTTAACCCCTTCCCACACTTAAGATCTTGCAATGCCCTCATTTGCAAGAAATCAGTAACAATTTAAATTATTGAGGGTAATTTGTGTGAAAATGATTAAATTTTTACCAAAGTTTCCAAATATATTGGCTTTTGTTTGCTGAATGATAAATGGTGCACATCATTTGTTCATTCCGTCTTGTAGTTATTTCACATATATTTTGCATCTTGTCGTCAAAATTAGTTGCTTTTGCTGAACTTAATGCCAGTCTTTGAAAATGCGTTGTTTTACCCTGTTGTGTACATAAGATAAACTGCAAACATATATACATATTTTTGAAGTTTGGTATATTACCCCACATTCAAAAATTATTAAAATCTAAGAATAAAAGTTAGAAAATTATAAAAACTATTACAATATTAACATAAGTATTAAACGTATCAACATTACAAATTACAAAATAAATAAAACTAAGTAGACTAGGGATGATACTGGTACCAATAGGGGTTCCAAGCATAACCATAGGTGCTATAGAATGCTTCGGCAGGGTTATACGTAGGATACGGTGGTTGCATCTCTATAGTCCAGGGAGGAATATGGGTTTTGGTGTAGGAATATAGTTTCTACCTATATGTTGGCAATGAGCTATGATTTGGTTCTGATGAACTTGCCAATCTTTAAATGCTCTCTGTCTAGCATTTTCGTACTCCTGTGAAGCTATAAACCTTTGCATTTCTTGCATCTCATTTCCCCCTCCTACATTACCTTGCTGTTGGTTTCTCTCAACCTGTGGATGTCTACCATGGTATTGTACTGCGGCGTTATTTCGCCTCTTCAAAACTTTCGCACCATGGTATACATTTAAACCTATAGTATCGCGGGGTTCTGGTTCTTCGACTAATAATCCCCCCCGACTTATATCCACACCGAGATATTCAGCAATCAAAGTAATAAAAATACCACCTCCTATTATGCTATGCGGTCTCATCCCCCTAACCATAGCTGATAAATAATAACCCACACAATACGGTATACTTACAGCGCTTTGTGGGTCTCGAATACACATATGGTAAAACAAATCCTGTTCATTTACCTTTTCCTTGTTCTTACCTCTTTGTGTAATCGAATTAGCGAAAAACCTATGAATCACTCTTAATTCAGCTCTATCTATATCCAAATAAGAGTAATTTCCCCCTTTGAAACGGTGATGGCTTGTTATTTGACTCCACACACCGTGTGTATCAAAATTTTCATCTATCTTTCTTCCATTTAGTATCAACCCTCTACAATCGGCAGATGCTAACTCCTCAGGCGTATATATACGTAAAGCCTGAGCCATGTCTAGTAAAGACATGTGGCGCATCGAACCTCCTAACAAAAATCTAATAAAAGATCGATCGGTTAAACTAGCTACCCGATCATTTAATTCTATACTACACAACAATTCTTCACACCATACTTTATATACAGGTCTACGCATGGTGAATAAACGTACCCAGTCATTAAAAGTAGAATTACCATACCTCTGTACAAGTAATTCCCTAATTGGCCCGGCCAATTCTACAGCTTCTAAGGGTCCCCATTCTATGACCCTAGGTACCTCAACAACCTTAGAATGAAGAGTATACAAACCCCTTTGGTATTTTGGATAATCTATCCAAAGTCTGTCAAATCTCAGGTTCGGGTGCAACTCTTCCAAGTGCATATCAGAAAATGTCATGACTGGATGAGGTATATCTTGCTTGTAGTAGTTATCCACCTCCTGTTGTTCCGCATTCTCAGCAGGAGCATTGCGGGCTTGGGATGAAGATTCACCCCTTTCAGTCTGCAAAACACATCAAACACAATTTTTGTGCATCCAAATATGCATTAGTGTCAGCAAAATCATCAATCAAAATAATTACAATGACATGATCAATTTATATCAAACTTAAGCTCATTTTCATATTTTCATCAAATCTACACTTTTTCAAATAAGCATATACGAAAATGTTCACCAAGTTCATAAGCATTTAACTCAAATAACATGTCAAAATAATCATTACTAGCAATTAAACAAGTTTCAAATGGCATTATCTCTCAAAAATCAAGTTCATGAATTTTTAGACTTGAAAAAGTCCACTTTAATTCTCAAAATCATGTTTAGACTCAAAGTTTGGATCATTTAACTACCTAAACATGTTACACTACTTAATTTAGCAACAATTCATGACAAAAATCGGCCATAACCTGTTTATATCAAAAAGCCCCAAATTTGCTCAAGAACACAAACCCTAGATTACTCAAAATTTGAAGTTTAAGGCTTCTAATCATGTTAAATAGCATCAATCTAGGTTATACAAGCATAATACATAAACAATTTAAGCCTAATTACACTAAAAGGCATCAAAATCAAATTGGGGAAAAATTGCGCAAGAACACTAAATTTCGGATTAAATGGTGTTTAGGTGTAGAAATTTACCGTTTTTCTTGAGTAATTCCTAGATAGCATCCTTCTCAACATGATTTTAGTAAAAGATTTGATGATTAACGGTTAAAAATTGTGATTTTGGGGGTGTTTTTCGTGTTTTTTCGCGCAGGTTTTTCGGCAGTTTTGTGTTTTGTGGTGTGGGGAATGAACTGATCTGTTTTTTTACGTTTTATTTTTTTTCTGAGTTTTGGTCCCTCCGCGACTCGCAGAGATTTCCCCTTCAAACTCCGCGAGTCGCGGAGTTTGTTTTTTTTTTTTTTTTATAAAATCATTAACTTATAAAACAATTAAATAATTAATTTTTAAAATTTTGTTTTCCTTGTTATTTAGGACGAGGTCGTTTCGGATCGATGTCCTAGTCCGTCCCTCGACAAAATTTTAAAATTTGTCTTTTTGTAGCGATTGTTTTAAAAGCTAAGATTTTTGGGTTTTTTTAATGTTTTTGGCATACTTTAATTCAATAAGATTAAAAATAATGATAATAAAAGTTCTCGTTCCTCCCTTGGGTAAAGCAATTTCGGTTCAAAGACCTAGTCTTCAACTTACGACGAATTTTAAAAATCATATTTTTAACTTAATGAGATAAAGTAAATTTTTGTTTTTAAATTCACACAATTTAAATATAAAATTCAAAATTAATATTAAAATTCACACCAAACTTAAAATTTAAAATTCATATTTTAAAAATTATAAATTCACACCAAACTTAATTTAAAAGTTCATATTATAAATTCATACCAAACTTATATTAATTTTTTCAAATATTTACAATTTTAAAAATATTGTTTTTACAAAGTTTACAATATTAATTTAAGATTTATATATTTATTTTAAAAACATGGTAAAAATAAAATTAAAATCTTTTTGGCTTTTTATCCCACTTTTATCAATCAAATATTATCAAAAATATGCGCCCCTCTTTTCGGTAAAGTAATTTCGGTTCCAAAACCTAATTTAACTCATGGCGAATTTTTGAAATATTTTGAGTTGATTGATTAAAGATATTTATACCTTAAGAATAAACATTAAATTTCGCAGTGATGTAATAAATTTTTGTATGATATCAATAATTTCGGTCGCCAAACCTAATTTTATTCAATACCAATTTAATACTTTATAGCGAACAATTTAGCGTTTATTATCAAAAGGTTAAAAAAAAATTAAAATAAAAACTGTACAGACATACCTGTGAAATAGATTTATTAGTTATATGATCTATCCCATTCATAAGATAGTCGGTTTAATTGGTTTTCCATGGCTACATAGGCGTAACCTCGAGCATTCAGTGTCTTTTCTTCTAAACATATGAACGGTCCGTCTCTGCATAAAGTAACAAATTCGGTGTTTGAATAGGTTTGATTATTTGAACATTTACCTCCATGTGACCATTTTCCGCATTTGTGACATCTTTCTAGGTGTCGTGCTCTTCTTTTCGCTGCGGATTTTGATTTTCCTTTACCAAATTGTAACTTATTATCTTCGCATCTGGATTCTTTTCTAACTCCGTCCATTCTTTCTCTGATTACTGATACTATTTCACTTGGTAGTGTGTCATTATTACGTTTAGTGATCAAAGCGTGTAGCATTAGACCATGGTTTAGTTCACAGGCAGTCTTCATTTTGTAAAAACCTAAAAAAAAATAAAAATTCAGAATGGGGGGAAAAGACTAGTTCTTTAGGGTCTGCTAGGGAAAGACCATTCGGGTTCCATTTTCGAGAACTACACGAAAACAGACAATCTAACTCTAAAAGAAATACATATTATCCTTTAAAGACTTGATTCTCCCCACACTTAGTTAGCTGTGGTGTCGAAATTGTGATTAACTTCGTTGTCGACTTCCATCGGACCATGTATGTAATGTTTAACTCTGTGACCATTAACTTTAAATTCAATCCCATTTGAATTTATTAATTCTATCGTTCCGTATGGGAAAACTCTTTTGACTATGAATGGTCCAGACCATCTTGATTTCAATTTTCCAGGAAATAGCTTGAATCGTGAATTGAAAAGAAGAACTCTGTCTCCTTCCTTAAATTCTTTTGAACTTCTGATTCTTTTATCATGCCATTTCTTCGTTCTTTCCTTATAGATTAACGAATTTTCGTATGCTTCATGTCTTAATTCTTCTAATTCGTTTAGTTGACTTAATCGTAGACGTCCGGCTTCATGTAAATCAAGATTACATGTCTTCAAAGCCCAAAATGCTTTGTGTTCAATTTCTACTCGAAGATGACATGCTTTTCCATAAACAAGTCTAAAAGGTGTGGTTCCAATTGGAGTTTTGTAGGCTGTTCTAAAAGCCCAGAGTGCATCCTCCAATTTAATGGACCATTCCTTCGGATTTAATCCTACGGTTTTCTCTAGAATTCGTTTTAAAGCTCGGTTGGTATTTTCAGCTTGTCCACTTGTTTGTGGATGATATGCGGTGGAGATTTTATGAGTTACTCCATATCTTTTAAGAACTTTCTCAAGTTGATTATTACAGAAATGAGTACCCCGATCACTTATTAAAGCTTTCGGTGTTCCAAACCTTGCAAAAAGATGTTTTAAAAAGTTGACTACAACTCGTGCATCGTTAGTTGGGAGAGCTTGTGCTTCCGCCCATTTAGATACATAATCAATGGCTACGAGTATATATAGATTATTATGAGATTTTGGAAATGGACCCATAAAGTCAATACCCCAAATGTCAAATACTTCACATACTTGGATGACATTTTGTAGCATTTCATCACGTTGACTTATTTTTCCGGTCCTTTGACAAGCATCACAGGATTTGCAAAGAAGGTGTGCGTCTTTGTAAATTGTAGGCCAATAGAATCCAGCATCATAAACTTTTGTTGCTGTTAGTTGAGGCCCATAATGCCCTCCGGTTGGTCCTATGTGACAATGGTTTAATATTTTACTAGCTTCATCTCCAAATACACATCGGCGTATTATTCCATCGGGACAACTTTTAAACAGATGTGGATCTTCCCAAAAATAGTGTTTTATATCACTGAAGAATTTCTTTCGTCTTTGGTACGATAATCCTTTTTCAAGGAATCCACATACTAAATAATTTGCATAGTCTGCAAACCATGGAATTTCTTTATAATCTATCTTCAATAGATATTCATCAGGAAAGTTGTCTTGTATGGCCGATTCATTTCGAACTTCTAACTCAGGATTTTCAAGACGAGAAAGATGATCAGCGGCGAGATTTTCTGCTCCTCTTTTATCTCGGATTTCAATATCAAACTCTTGTAAGAGTAAGATCCAACGGATTAATCTTGGTTTAGCATCTTGTTTTGAAAATAGGTATCTAAGAGCAGAATGGTCGGTATAGACCACCGTTTTTGCTAGAACGAGATATGATCGAAATTTGTCAAAAGCAAAGACAATAGCAAGGATTTCTTTTTCAGTAGTTGTATAGTTCATTTGTGCTCCTTGTAACGTCTTACTAGCATAATATATAGGTTGAAATCGTTTTTCAATCCTTTGTCCTAAAACGGCTCCCATTGCAAAATCACTTGCATCGCACATTAGTTTAAACGGTAGATTCCAATTTGGTGTTATCATGATCGGCGCATTAGTGAGTTTTTCTTTAAGAATATTAAAAGATTTGATACACTCATCTGAAAAGATGAATGGAGCATCCTTTTCTAGGAGTTTATTCATAGGAATGGCAATTTTAGAAAAATCTTTTATGAAACGTCGGTAAAAACCGGCATGCCCTAGAAAACTCCTAACTCCTCTAACATTGGTGGGATGTGGAAGTTCAGCAATTACATCTACTTTAGCTCTATCCACTTCAATTCCTTCTTTTGAAATTTTATGTCCAAGAATGATGCCTTCTTTAACCATGAAATGGCATTTCTCCCAATTAAGTACTAGATTTGATTGTTCGCATCTAATAAGTATTCGTTCCAGATTAGTTAGACATGATTCAAATGTATCACCGAAGACTGAAAAGTCATTCATGAAAACTTCCATGCATTCTTCTATCATGTCATGAAAAATCACCATCATACACCTTTGAAAGGTTGCAGGGGCGTTACAAAGTCCAAATGGCATGCGCTTGTAAGCAAAAGTACCATAAGGGCACGTGAATGTGGTTTTCTCTTGGTCTTCGGGTGCTATTGGAATTTGAAAATATCCGGAAAATCCATCTAGGAAACAATAGTAACTATTTCCGGCTAATCTTTCCAACATTTGATCAATGAAAGGTAAGGGAAAGTGATCTTTTTTGGTGGCGTCATTTAATTTTCTATAATCAATACACACACGCCATCTTGTTACAGTCCTAGTAGGAATAAGCTCATTTTTCTCATTTGTAATGACAGTCATGCCACCCTTCTTAGGCACGCATTGAACTGGGCTTACCCATGGACTATCAGAAATTGGATATATCAAACCTGCATCTAGCAGTTTAATAATCTCTTTCTTAACTACATCTTGCATGTTAGGATTTAGTCTTCGTTGGCGTTGCACATACGTTTTATGACCTTCTTCCATAAGGATTTTATGTGTGCAATACGAAGGACTTATTCCTTTAATATCATGAATCTTCCATGCAATGGCTGGTTTATGAGCTTTCAACACAGAAATGAGTTGTGATTTCTCATTTTCAGTAAGAGAAGACGATATTATTACAGGTAATTCAGATTCATCATGTAAATAAGCGTATTCCAAATGGTTTGGAAGTGGCTTTAACTCTAATTTCGGAGGTTCTTCTATCGATGATTTGTATCGATATCTATCTTCTTCTTTTAGCATTTGAATTTCTTCTGTTGTTGGTTCATATCCATTAGCTATAAGTGTAGCTAACATTTTAGCTTCATCAATTGGTTCATTACCTTCTCCTAAAGAACATTCTCCTGTTCCTTGTAATTCTGGAAATTCTTCTAATAATTCTGCATGTGCATCTATAGTTTGAATATAATAACATGTATCATTTGCAGATTGTGGTTGTTGCATTGCTCTATCAACTGAAAAGGTAACACTCTCATCCTCTATACTTAGGGTCAATTTCTTACCGAACACGTCTATCATTGCTTTAGCCGTGTTTAAGAATGGTCTTCCTAATATGAGAGGAACTTGAGAATCTTCTTCCATGTCCAAAACAACAAAATCTACTGGAAATACTAAAGTATCAACTTTAACTAGCATGTTCTCCATTATCCCTCTAGTATATTTTATTGATCTATCGGCTAGTTGTATGCTTATTCTGGTTGGTTTCAGTTCTCCAAGGTCTAGTTTAGCGTATAGTGAATACGGCATTAGATTTATACTAGCACCTAAGTCTGCCAATGCTTCTATTGAACTAAGACTACTCAGAAAACATGGAATTGTGAAACTTCCTGGATCAGATAGTTTTTCTGGTATCTTATTCAATAGCACTGCTGAACAATTAGCATTCATAGTAACAGCCGAGAGTTCTTCCATTTTCTTTCTATTTGAGATTAGATCTTTCAAGAATTTAGCATATCTAGGCATTCCTGAAATCACATCAATGAAAGGAAGATTTACATTTATCTGTTTAAACATATCCAAGAATTTGGATTGCTCGGCTTCAAGTTTCTCTTTCTTCATTTTACTCGGGTAAGGAAGTGGTGGTTGGTATGGTTTAACATAAGGTTTAGCCTTAACTGTGTTATCTTCATTGACCTTTTTAACTACCGGTTCTTTTTCCTTATCTTGATCAGGTTGTGGTTCTTGTGGAGTAGGAACAGCTTCATCAGAAGTTACAGGTATTTCGGGTGGTTTAAGTGTTGTACCACTTCTTGTGGTAATGGCTTTAGCTGTTTCATTTCGGGGGTTAGCATTTGTATCACTAGGTAGACTTCCCGGTTTTCTTTCACCTATTAACCTTGCTAGGTTACTTACTTCTTGTTCCAAGTTTTGAATAGAAGCTTGTTGATTTCTAAATGCTTGAGCATTTTGTTCATTAGTTTGTTTCTGAGATGTGAAAAACTGCGTTTGAGTTTCAACTAGCTTTGTCATCATATCTTCTAAATTCGGCTTTTTATCATCGGTTTGTTGTGGTGGTTTGTTTTGAAAATTAGGTCTTTGCTGATTGTAAGTATTATTGGATACTTGTTGATTGCTAGGACCTTGTTGGTTGTTGTATGGAATATTTCGGTTATAATTCTGGTTTTGATTGTAAGTCGGTCTTGGCGGTTGATAATTATTCTGATAATTATTTCCAGGCCTTTGGTTTATGTATGAAATATTCTCTCTTTGTTCCATTGTTAATTCAATACTGAGACAATCTTTTGTCAAATGTGGTCCTCCACACTGCTCACAACTAATTCGTATTGAGTGAATATCTTTAGTCATCTTTTCCATTCGTCTCTCCACAGCATCTATCTTTGCGGAAATGGAATCTAAGTCATGGCTAGAATCGGCTCTAACTACTTTAGATGACCTAACGATATCTTTTTCTTGGTGCCACTCATGTGAGTGGGAAGCAGTGTTATCAATAATTTTGTAAGCATCAGTTTCGGTTTTCTTCATAATAGAACCACCAGCTGCTATATCTATGTCTTTTCTTGTAGTGATGTCGCATCCTTGGTAGAATATTTGTACTATTTGACAGGTGTCTAAACCATGTTGCGGACATCCTCTTAATAACTTTCCATATCTAGTCCACGCCTCATATAGAGTTTCATTTGGTTTCTGTGTAAACGTAACAATTTCTGCTTGAAGTCTTACGGCTTTAGATGCAGGAAAGAATTGTTTAAGAAATTTTTCAACTAAAACATCCCATGTATCAATCGCCCCTTCAGGTAACGATTCCAACCAATCTTTGGCTTCTCCCTTTAAAGTCCAGGGAAATAACATGAGATATATCTGTTCATCCTCCACTTCTCGGATTTTAAATAGTGTGCAGATCATATTAAAGGTACGTAGATGTTCATTTGGATCTTCCTTCGGCGCACCACTAAATTGGCATTGATTAGTCACCATATGTAGAATTTGTCCTTTGATTTCATAATCTGGCGCATTAATGTCTGGATTAGTAATTGCGTGACCTTGGCCAGTGCGTTTAGCTCTCATTCGGTCTTCCATACTTAAAGGTTCCAGATTCTCCATAATTGAATTTGTTGAATCGGAATCACTAGAGGATTCTGATTTAATGGTTCGTTCCTCAACAATCTCTGTTTGAATGATTGGTGGTTCCGGAGAAAAGTTTAGTGGTTCAGGATCTACGAATCGTTCCTGAATATTCTCCGGATTCTCAATTGTGAGGTCGGGTTCAAAAAATGGATTATCGGAAATTTGAACTGAAGTACTTGGTCGACTGGATGACGATTCTAAAGAAAAATCAACGGCAGTAATATTTGCTAAATGTCTTGATCTAGTTACAGGTGGTGAACGTACGAAAGGTGGTGAACGTCTTGCTCGGTGCATTCACTGAATATCCTATTAGTTTTTAAAAAGAAAGAAAAATTATAATAAGTTATTCAATTAATAGACTTTTCTGATTTTGCCCACGTTTCGAATAGCCAAAAGAGGCAGCAGAGGGGCAGGATTCGTTTGGTCTCAATATAATTGAGGACTGTTTGGCTCCAATAACCCGGTCCACGTACAAATCCAACTATTACTACGAACCAGAAAATTTTGATGTCTATCAATTTAACCACTTAAAATAAATTTTCGTAATTTTAAGAAATTTAGATAAGAAGTAGAATAAAAATCTATGTCCTAAAAATTAGAATAGCGAGAAATAAGAAAGAAAAAGAGTTCGTCGAAAAAGGTCGAAAAAGAAAAATGGTTGAAAAATAAAAGGTGACGGAAAAATAAAAGAAACTTATAAAACTTAAAAATACTTGACTAACCTAACCTTATTACTACAACTAACTTAAAATTATAATCGCAAATTGAGATTACTAATTGGAATGATAATTGATACATAGGTAAAAGTCGTCTAAAAATATTAAAGCTTACAGGAAAAACTATATCCCAAATGGAAATAACTTAAAAAGAAACTAAAACTTAAAAAGGCGTCGCAAAATTCTAAAGCACCTAAATCTTAGTCTAAAGAAAAAGCACTTAAGGAATTCTACGGCAAAGCCTAAAAATCTAGAAGTAAAAATAACTATGGCAAAAACTAAGTTTAAAACTAAATATGAGCTAAAAATACAAATATTACGCTAAAACGATTAAAAAGGGACAAAATATAAAAATATACAAAAAGTTGTAAAAATTACAATTTTTATAAAAATATTATTTTTATATTATTTATTTAATAAAACTACTAATTTTACAATTTAATTAAACTAATTAAACAAAATATTAATAAAAACTAAAATACATATTTAATTAAAACCTAATTAGGGTTTTATATTAATAATTATAATAATAATTCGTAATTAATGCCTGATTAGGGTTCTGTCGGCGTGTCAGGTTTTCTCCGCGAGTCGCGGTATTTCAAACAGCAAACCCCGCGAGTCGCGGGGTTCCAGTTTTCAACTCTGGAACAGTTTAAAACTGACGCGTTTTTTTTTTTTTATTTTCTGTTTTTATATTTTTCTGTTTATATTAAGATATTTGTATAATAAAAATTTATATTTAAAAACTTAAATAAAAATAGAACTACTTTATAAATTTAAAAATATCTTAAAAATAGATTTATATATATTAAATTTTTTTCGGTCTTTATATTTATAAAATATATTTATAAAATAAATTAAATAAAACTTATATTTTTACAAACTAAAGAAACTTTATAAAACTTAAATATTTATCAAACTCCTAAAAATATTTATATTTTTGTTTTTCTTTTTATATTTTCGAATATTTAAAACGTATTTTTATAAAAACGAATTTTAATAAAAGTAAAAAATCTTTTTTTTTTATATTAGCGTTGCGCTTCCGGCTTTTAAGAGAGTTCCCCGGCAGCGGCGCCAAAAATACTTGATGTTAAAGCTAAGGGGTATAAAATACTATTAAATTTTAGCAGGAAATACTATTAAATACGATACAATTTTACACAAGATATTTATTTATTTATAGAATGGATATACTTAAACCTTGCTACAACACTATAGGCAGTGTACCTAATCGTACAGTAGTGTAGTTTTTAGTAAGTCCGGTTCGTTCCACAGGGAAATCTTTAAACAAAGCTTAACGCTATATTAGTTTACTTTTATAAAAATACAAATATATATATAAGTAATATTATTATTATAAAGGGGGGTTTTTACCGTTTAATGACCGATTTGTCGATTTTAAAACTTTAGTCGCAGTTAAAACCAAATGTAAAATATTAAAAATAAATACAAGACATAAATTAAAGCGTAAAGTAAATAACGATAATGAAATTGCGAATAATAAAAGTAAGATAAAATAAACTTGCGATAATTAAAAAGTACGATAATTAAAAGTGAAATTAAATAAAATAACAATAAAAATGCGATAATTAGAAGTGCAATTAAATATAAAATAAAGGAAATTAAATATGAAATAAAAGAATTATGCTTATTTAAACTTCCGTAATCATGATGTTTGACGTGTTGATTTTAGTTTTATGCCCATGGGTTAATTGTCCTTTGTCCTGGATTATTTAATATGTCCATACGGATTTTGTCCATAATAGTTCATCAGTCATAAATATAAAAAGCGAAAGCCTTCGTTAAATTATTCTTATTCTCGAAGTCAAATATTCCAACTAATTGGGGATTCGAATTGTAACAAGGTTTTAATACTTTGTTTAATGAATACACCAGGTTATCGACTGCGTGTAAACCAAGGTTTTACTACTTTGTTAACAATTACACCAATTACCCTTGAATGTAATTCACCCCTGTTTTAATAATTCCATAGACTATTAACTATTAATCCAGTTCCGTATCCGGTAAAATGAATAATTATTGGTATTTATAGATATCCCGCCCACCGTACCCAGTAAAGCGTATGTGGTTATATATAAATACATCGAATTATAAGTTTGTATATTAAATTAACAAGGTATTGTTTAGTTAATATAAAACCCATTAATAGCCCATAGTCTAATTTCCACAAGTGTCGTTCTTTTGTCCAAACCCCAATTATGGTACAAAGCCCAATTACCCAATTTTAGTAATTAGCCCAACATCATGATTACTTCGGATTAAATAAGCATAATAATAACTTAGCTACGAGACATTAAATTAAAAAGGTTGAACATAACTTACAATGATTAAAAATAGCGTAGCGTTACACGGACAGAATTTCGACTTACACCCTTACAACATTCGCTAACATACCCTTATTATTAGAATTAAAATTAAAATTAAAATTAAAATTATAATATAAATATAAATATATACGATATAGATAGAGAGATGGATATATGATGGATTAAAAATGCTCAGAATTCGGTTGCTTTTATAGGGAGTTTCAAAGTTTGGGCCTCCGCGACTCGCGGCATTTTTGGCCTTCAAACTCCGCGAGTCGCGGAGATTGAAAATACAGCTCACCAGCTTTTGGAGTCTTTCTTGCCGACGATTTATTTATAAATATAATATATATATAATTAATATAATTAATTATATATTATATTATATTAATATACATAGTTAACTTGTAATTTTTAGTCCGTTGCGTCGAGCGTTGAGAGTTGACTCTGGTCCCGGTTCCGGATTTTCGAACGTCCTTGCGTATAATTTAATATCTTGTACTTTACGTTTTGAATCTTGTACTCTTGTAATTTTGAGACGTTTCTTATCAATAATTGGAACCTCTTTGATTGTCTTTTATACTTTTGAGCTTTTTGGTCGTTTGCGTCTTCAATTCGTCGAATCTGTCTTTTGTCTTCACCTTTTATTATTTAAACGAATATTACTTGTAAATAGAACAATTGCAACTAAAAGCTTGTCTTTCTTGAGGAATAATGCTATGAAATATATGTTCGTTTTTAGCATTATCACTAACATACCCTTATTATTAGGATTTAAAATTAAAATTAAAATTAAAATATAAATTATATATATATATATTTACGTATATATTGAGAGAGAGAGATGGATATATGAGTGTTTTTTGCGATCAGAATTCGTTTGCTTTTATAGGGAGTTTCAGAATTTGGGGCTCCGCGACTCGCAGCCCTTTTTGCCTTCAAACTCCACGAGTCGCGGAGTTTGTAAATACAGCTCACTCATTTTGGAGTCTTTCTTGCCGACGGATTTTTATTATTTATATAATATATAAATAATTATAAGAATTATTTAAATATTATATTATATTTATGTGCATAGTTGACTTGTAATTTTTAGTCCATTGCGTCGAGCGTTGAGAGTTGACTCTGGTCCCGGTTCCGGATTTTCGAACGTCCTTGCGTACAATTTAATATCTTGTACTTTGCGTTTTGAATCTTGTACTCTTGTAATTTCGAGACGTTTCTTATCAATAATTGGAACCTCTTTGATTGTCTTTTGTACTTTTGAGCTTTTTGGTCGTTTGCGTCTTCAATTCGTCGAATCTGTCTTTTGTCTTCACCTTTTATTATTTAAACGAATATCACTTGTAAATAGAACAATTGCAACTAAAAGCTTGTCTTTCTTGAGAAATAATGCTATGAAATATATGTTCGTTTTTAGCATTATCAGATATATATATAGGTTAAACCTATAACTCACCAACATTTTTGTTGACGTTTAAAGCATGTTTATTCTCAGGTGAATACTAAGAGCTTCCGCTGTTCCATACTAAAATTAGGATAAGATTTGGAGTCCATGTTTGTATGATATTATGTAAAAACTGCATTCAAGAAACATATGTCGATGTAATATATTTCTATTGTAAACCATTATGTAATGGTCGTGTGTAAACAGTATATTTTAGATTATCATTATTTGATAATCTACGTAATATTTTTAAAACCTTTATTGATAAAATAAAGGTTATGGTTGTTTTAAAAATGAATGCAGTCTTTGAAAAACGTCTCATATAGAGGTCAAAACATCGCAACGAAATCAATTAATATGGAACGTTTATAATCAATATGAACGGGACATTTCAATTTGATCATTTGAAAATTCATGCTAGATTTTACCCTAGACAAGTTTTCCGGAATAACCCTTCACCGGTGTTTGCGAAATGTTTTTGTGGGTTTCAGATTTGAAAAATTTTAGCTCAAAACTTATGGTTTTGTGTCACCCACTTGCTAACCTTGTATTAGGAAAGCAGCACGTCCAGTATACTTGCTCCGTATATTACCTTTCGGTAAACTACCGTTCGGTTGTAAAGGAAAGCGTTGAACAAGCAACTGTTAAGGCAATGTCCCGTGACATGCTTTTAGTTATGGTCTATAACGTGTCGGATGCAATTACTATCCTTTGTAGGAGCAATAGTAAAGCTCACCCTATATTTTTTCGGTCTGGTACAAGGTCCTGTCTTCGACCATGCTATGCAACCACCGTTCTTACGGTTGACACCCGATTTGGTTCAGGTGACCTAATGAATTCCAGGTAAATTCCTAGGATTTTACGTTCAATGGTAATGAACGCATTGAAAATGGGTTTTCAGAAAACAAATCTGTTTGTAATTTGATCAAAATATTTTCTTGTTCAGGCTTGAGTTTAGATATCATCGAATTCCATGAGTTTGTAATTCACAATCCTTAAAAGTCAATCTCAAGGATTGAGTAATATCAGTCTTAAAAGCTGATTTTTGATCTTTAAGGAGATTATCCTTTCTGGGGATCTGATTCATTAGTCTTATAAGCTAATTTGCACGGTGCCCCCCATTGTACGATACAGATCCTCTCATGGTTAGGATAAGTCTGACCACTTGGCGACCCTGTTTGATGCTGAGGTCCGTGGATTTCCAGCTGATTTTCGAGAAAACTTTTCAAGGTTTTTCGTAGACTCTACAACTGGTCTGGACGACAACTTCCTGACCTAAATCAAGAAGCGCGTGTCTTTTTCGGAAGACTTTACTTCCTTTTAATGATGGAATTGATTCATCGTGTAGATCCATCTTTTTTTCAAATATATTACAATTTACCGGGTAAAACAGTTAATTTTGTCCAAAACAAAAGTATCTTCAATTATTTGTACAAAAATATGTGACATATGTTCTAAATAACTTGGTAAATTTTTCCACACTTGGCTTTTATTTTTCTTTCTTTGCCTTTTTATTTTCCTCTATTCCATTTTAAATGAATTCAAGTGTTTTGAATTGTTTCTTAATTTATGTCCTTTCTAAGGTAACAATAATTTCGGTGTTAACACCTAGTTTTATCGTTCATAAATATGTATAAACATAATTTTGAATTCATTTATTTGAAAATTTTGAAAAATTTTACTAGAATTGGGTAGTCAGTATATAAGACTAGGGCTGTTCTTTATTATCAGAGAGCACTAGATTCTAATACAACTACTGCGTTACTAGTATTTTTAATGGTAACCAAGTGTATAAGTCAAAAATTTAAAAATCCGAAAGAATTTAACCCCTTCCCACACTTAAGATCTTGCAATGCCCTCACTTGCAATAATTCAGTACAATTTAAATTTTTGAGGGTGATTAGCGTAGAAAAATGATTAAATTTTTCCAAAGTTTCCAAACATATTGGCGTTTGTTTTAAAAGCAAAGATTTTTGGGTTTTTTAATGTTTTTGGCATACTTTAAATCAATAAGATTAAAAATAATGATAATAAAAGTTCTCATCCCGCCCTCGGGTAAAGCAATTTCGGTTCAATGACCTAGTTTTCAACTCACGACGAATTTTTAGATAACAAATTTTTAACTTAATTAAATAAAGTAAATTTTTGTTTTTAAATTCACACCAAACTTAAATTTAAAATACATAAAATTAAAAATTCATATAAATATCATTAATATTTTTATATATTAATTTTACAAACTTATATTAAAAATATTAATTTTTAAAATATTTAAAAAAACTTAAATATATTGATTTTAAAAAATTTACAATATTAATTTAATATTTATATATTAATTTTAAAAACATGGTATAAAAATAAAATTAAAAATCTTTTTAGTCTTTTATCCCACTTTAATCAATCAAATATTATCAAAAGTATACGCCCCTCTTTTCGGTAAAGTAATTTCGGTTCCATAACCTAGTTTTACTCCTGACGAATTTTTGAAATATTTTGGGTTGATTGATTAAAGATATTTATACCTTAAGAATAAACGGTAAATTTCACAGTGATGTAATAAATTTTTGTATGATATCAATAATTTCGGTTTCGCATACCTAATTTTATTGAATACCAATTTAATACTTTATAGTGAACGATTCAGCGTTTATTATCAAAAGGTTAAAAGCAATAAAAATAAAAATAAAAACTGTACATACTTACCTGTGAGAAAGAATTCTCAGAGACCTGCTTTAGCCGACTCATAGGAGAGTCGTGTGATTTGATTTTCCATAGCTACGTAAGCGTAACCTCGATTCTTCAATATCTTTTCTTCTAAACATATGAACGGTCCTTCTCTGCATAGAGTAACAAATTCGGTATTTGAATATGTTTGATTATTTGAACATTTACCTTCGTGTGACCATTTTCTGCATTTATAACATCTTTCAAGGTGTCGTGCTCTTCTTTTTGTTGCAGATTTTGATTTCCCTTTACCAAAATGTATCTTATGATGATCTTTTCTGAGTTCTTTTCTTACTCCGTCCATTTTGCCTCTTATTACTGACACCAGGTCACTCGGGAGTGTGTCATTATTACGTTTAGTAATCAAAGCATGTAGCATTAGACCATGGTTCAGATCAAAGGAATTCTTCATCTCGTAAAACCTAAAAAAATAAAAATTCAGAATGGAGGGAGAAGACTAGTTCTTTAGGGTCTGCTAGGGAAAGACCATTCGGATTCCATTCTCGAGAACTTACACAAAAATGGAATATCTAACTCTAACAGAGATATATATTACCCTAAAAAGATTCGAAACTTCCCACACTTAGTTAGCTGTGGTGTCGAAATTGTGATTAACTTCATCTTCAACTTTCATTAGACTATCTATGTAATGTTTAACTCTGTGACCATTAACCTTAAATTCAATCCCATTTGAATTTATTAATTCTACTGTTCCATATGGGAAAACTCTTTTGACTATGAATGGTCCAGACCATCTTGATTTCAATTTTCCAGGAAATAACTTGAATCTTGAATTGAAAAGAAGAACTCTGTCTCCTTCCTTAAATTCTTTTGAACTTCTGATTCTTTTATCATGCCATTTCTTCGTTCTTTCCTTATAGATTAACGAATTTTCATATGCTTCATGTCTTAATTCTTCTAATTCGTTTAATTGACTTAACCGTAGATGTCCAGCTTCATGTAAATCAAGATTACATGTCTTCAAAGCCCAAAATGCTTTATGTTCAATTTCTACTGGAAGATGACATGCTTTTCCGTAAACGAGTTTGAAAGGTGTGGTTCCAATTGGAGTTTTGTAGGCTGTTCTAAAAGCCCAGAGTGCATCCTCCAATTTCATGGACCATTCCTTCGGATTTGATCCTACGGTTTTTTCTAGAATACGTTTTAAAGCTCGGTTGATATTTTCAGCTTGTCCACTTGTATGTGGATGATAAGCGGTTGAGATTTTATGAGTTACTCCATATCTTTTGAGAACTTTCTCAAGTTGACTATTACAAAAATGAGTACCCCGATCACTTATTAAAGCTTTCGGTGTTCCTAACCTAGCAAATAGACGTTTTAAAAAGTTGACTACAACTCGTGCATCGTTAGTTGGGAGAGCTTGTGCTTCCGTCCATTTAGATACATAATCAATGGCAACGAGAATGTAGAGATTATTATGAGATTTTGGAAATGGACCCATGAAGTCAATACCCCAAACGTCAAATACTTCACATACTTGAATGACATTTTGTGGCATTTCATCACGTTGACTTATTTTTCCGGCCCTTTGACAAGCATCACAGGATTTGCAAAGAAGGTGTGTGAAGACCCGTCCTAATCCATCCGGACGAAGTCCATATCGATTATAAATGATTCACAACAGTTGATTACATCGAGAGGTACTTGACCTCTATATGATACATTTTACAAACATTGCATTCGTTTTTGAAAAGACAATCTTTCATTACATCGAAAGTTGACGGCTTGCATACCATTTCATAATATATCTAACTATAATTGACTTAGTAATAATCTTGATGAACTCGACAACTCGAATGCAACGTCTTTTGAAATATGTCATGAATGATTCCAAGTAATATCTTTAAAATGAGCAAATGCACAGCGGAAGATTTCTTTCGTACCTGAGAATAAACATGCTTTCAAGTGTCAACCAAAAGGTAGGTGAGTTCGTTAGTTTAACATAAATAATCATTTCATAATTTTAATAGACCACAGGATTTCATATTTCTATTTCTCATAAACATACGTCCCATGCATAGAGACAAAAATATCATTCATATGGACTAAACACCTGGTAACCGACATTCACAATATACATATAAGAATATCCCCATCATTCCGGGATTCTCCATCGGACATGATATAAATTTTGAAGTACTAAAGCATCCGGTACTTTGGATGGGACTTGTTGGGCCCGATAGATCTATCTTTAGAGTTCGCGTCAATTAGGGTGTCTGTTCCCTAATTCTTAGATTACCAAACTTAATAAAAAGGGGCAAATTCGATTTCGTTTAATGACCGGTTTGTCGATTTTAAAACTTTAATCGCAGTTAAAACCTAATGTAAAATATTAAAAATAAATATAACTTAATTTAAAGCGTAATGTAAATGACGATAATAAAATTGCGATAATTAAAAATGCGATAAATGAAATGACAGTAAATAAAAGTTGCGATAATTAAAAAGTACGATAATTAAAAGTGCGATAAATAAAATGACAGTAAATAAAAATGCGATAAAATATGAAATAAAAGAATTATGCTTATTTAAACTTCCATAATCATGATGTTTGACGTGTTGATTTTAGTTTATTATCATGGGTTAATTGTCCTTTGTCCTGGATTATTCGATATGTCCACCTAGTTTTTGTCCATAACAGTCCATCAGTCATAAATATAAAGTGCGATTGTCCTCGTCAAATTATTCTTATATCCGAAGTCAAATATTCCAACTAATTGGGGACTTAAACTATAATTATACCAATTTTCCTTGTATGTAATTCACCCATGTTTTAATAAGTCCATTAACTATTAATCCATTCCCGTGTCCGGTTAAATGAACTATTATTAGTACTTATAAATATCCCGCCCATCGTGTCCGATCGAGTGTATGTGGTTATTTATAGGTACGTCCAATTGTAATTTTTATATTAAATTAACGAACTATCATTCAATTAAACAAATATAAAGATCATTAATATCCCATAGTCTAATTTTCACAAGTGTCGTTCTTTTGTCCAAACCCCAATTATGGTCCAAAGCCCAATTACCCCGTCTTAATATTTTAGCCCAACATCACGATTACTTCGATTTAAATAAGCATAATAATAACTTAGCTACGAGACATTAATTTAAAAATGTTGAACATAACTTACAATGATTAATAATAGCGTAGCGTTACACGGACAGAATTTCAACTTACACACTTACAACATTCGCTAACATACCCTTATTATTATTAATCTTAAATTAAAATTAAAATTAAAATTAAAATATAATTATATATATATATATATATATATATATATATATATATATATATATATATATATATATATATATATATATATATATATATATATATATATATATATCAGAGAGTGAGAGATTGAATTGAAAAAGGTGTGTTGCTCTCTCCTCGTTGTTCAGTATTTATAGGAAATTTTGATACTGTTTCAACGTTGAAAATTAGGTGACACTTGCTAAATCAACTTTGCAATTCATTAAAGTTTGGTGAAATTTTCCACCACAGGTTCTACGTTCAAAAAGTTGATTTATTTTAATATTATTATTATTATTTATTATTATTATTATGAATTATATATATTATATTATATTATATTCTTGTGCATAGTTGACTTGTAATTTTAGCTCCGTTGTCTCGCGTGTTGATGCTCGGTTTATGTCTTGGTTCCGGATTTTCGAACGTCCTTTCGTACGCTTAGATATCTTGTACTTTGCATTCCGCGACTTGTACTTTTGTCATTTTTGGAAGTTATTCATCAATAAATTGAACCACTTAGATTGTATCTTGTACATTTGAGCTTTTTGGTCATTTGCGTCTTCAAATCGTCATTTTTCTTCTTTTGTCTTCGCACTTATTTATTTAAACGAATATTATTTGAAAATAGAACAATTGCAACTGAAAACTTTACATATTGGAAGGATATTGCGCCTAAATATATGTTCATTTGGAGCACTATCAGGTACGATCAACCTTCTTAAAACTGGACCTCCTTAAACTAACATGACATCAATCACGATGTGTTTTATAGAGTTCACGTTGTCTAAGGTAGATATTGGATCCCAAATGTTGTGACAGAATTCTCTAGCGATAAAGTTTCTATCGAAACCGATGTTGACAATATATAAAAATTATGATTGATGAGTAAGAACGAACTCGTGACGAACTTCACTGAAGTTGAGGTTGAGAGCATGGTGAGTTATCAGACTTGTCCCACATCGGTGGGGAAAAAGAACGAAATACCCTTTATGAGGGAAGGTATGAATATCTCTTCCAGTAGACTCCTATTGGAAAGCAAAATCGTGAAGTCGCGGGTGGCTGAATGATAAGAAAGTCGGACGTTAAGTAGTCAATATCTACTACGGATTTCGCAGGCTGTTACAAGGAATTCATCCTCTAAAGATATATCAGAAATGAGTCGTGATGCATAGTAGCTAGTAGTAAATCGTAGAGGTGCCAGTAGTGATGAGTAGTATTTACTAATGGTAATTAGCAATGGGTGGCATCAAGTAGTAACTAGTGATGACAAGTAGTGAGAGGTAGGTGATCGGTCGAGACTAGCAGTGAGATGCGGCGTTGTATAGTAGTAAGCAACGATAAGTAGTGGTAGGAGATGATGAGTATGCTCTAGCAGTTTCTTCGTAGCTCCAAGTAGTGATCGGTGGTGGAGGACAGTGTCGAGTAGTGACAAGTTGTGACATGATTATACGTTTCTTATAGGTTATAATAACAAATAAATTCGCACATTGTAACTTTCTACTCATAGTTAAGATTATACAGCTTATGCTATAAACGGTATCTATCCAAGTAACCTACTTGACTCGCTCCCCATTCCTTATTTTGTGATGCCGTAACTTCTATATGAGTTACTGTAATGTAATCCCGGTCATTACATTACGCTATCTCACATATCCATTCGACATTACTCCATAAGTTCAAGATAGCGTAGTCAACTTAATTCTCTTAGGTGTCGCGTCGTGTGTACGTATGTGATTCGTGATATCATATATCTTGTCCAAGTCCATGTCATTATGGGTATAGATGCGTATATGCATGTGATATATAATATGTAACCCTACGTGCAACATAGTAGAGCAAACAGTGCAAGCATGGCGTATAACAGTCATTCTAAGTACACGGCTATAGACTAGACCCACTAATGTGCCCTATGGTTAGACACACTAATGTATCCTAGTTCCCTATAGCCAAAGCTCTGATACCAACTATAACACCCCGTCAAAATCCATTAACGGAATGTTAACTCTGGTCCCAGTGCTCGGCCTGACTTTTACGTAACAGCAATGTTCTACAGCGGAAGCAACTAATACCTGAGATAAAACATGCAAAACGGATCAACATAAAGTTGAGCGAATCTACAGGTTTGAGTAAATCGTTCTCGTATGTTTTATAAAACAGTTTCCATAAATCGTTTGTCAAAAATCATTTCTCAAAATCATTTATCTGAATAAACCGCTAAGGTTTAATCTCAAAAGTTTTCATATAGCAAATGCTAAGTAATAAACTGTTTGTAAGATGTCAAGTTTCAACTGTGAGTGACATCAAAAAGTTCTTTTTGTTTCATCTGTTTGTAGACATTACCATGTCCAGTTTCAAGTTTGTAAACATCATGTTTAAGTAACGTTCTTCGTAAGTTAGGCCACGAGATTTCTGAAAAGCTTCGTAATAATATACACTTATCATGAGCACTTGATTATAAAGCTTTAACCTTTGCGTGAGCTGAGCCACACGTCTTAGTTTACCGTATCATGGCGATACACCGATCAAGTGTACGAGTAACAAAAAAATAAGCACCAGTTTATGTTGCGGTGAGGTTTGTCAAACCTAACGGTACCGTCCCTATAAGTCGAGCTTACAAAGTAACTAATATAATCAAGCTAAGGGATTTTTGATCTGAACTCATATGTATATTCTTGGTAAGTTACTCGTGCCTAATATGTAACATAGTTGTAAAAATAGTTTAAGAAATAGTTTCAAAAGCAGCATGTATCTCATCCCAAAAATGTTGCTGAAAAAGAGACTGTAGACTCACCTTTGCAAAAGCACCTGAAATATCTTAGCAAAACGTACTGTAGTCAAACAATCTCGACCAACAATGCAACCTAGTCAAATAGGTCATCAAGTATACACATATAGGTCACTATGTCAACCCATAGTGTACGCAAAGTCCTAATGCTCAGACTGACTCAACAAGCAAGTAAAAGTCAACTAAGCCAAGCAAGTCAACAAAAGTCAATCAAAGTCAACTCAAAAGTCAACTCGGTCAAAGTAGTCAACTAAAGTCAAACATCTCAGTAGGTCATGCAAACATGGTCAACATGTCAAACCTAGGTCAAATATCATTTTACAACTCATAGTTAAGCAAATTGCACTTTCACATTTTAACACATGCCTTAGAAATACGTACATCGTAGAAAGACACAATAATAGCTCATAGCACATAACTCATAAAATTACGACCAACTCCAGATCATAACTATACTTGAAATTGATTCCAAAAGTCCGGCCAAAGCCTCATACGATATTTAAAAGTCCAATACCATAAAGGGTCTAATCATAGTTCATTACAACAATTTCTGCCCGCGCGTCAGGTTTTAAATATTTCTCAGAAAATATAGACAATATTTTTTGACAAACGGCCAATTGGAGTCATCTCCAAACATCTAAAAGTTTTAGTGATAAAATAATTAGAAACATTTATTTAGCCAATTTGTACAGTTTACCCAATCTTTACTGACCTTCCAGTTTTACACGTTAAACAGACACATCGTTTGGCCGAGCCTTTATCACATAGCAAATCACGTATTCAGAGACTATCTTACAAATGAAATATCTCAAGTAACATGTAAAATAACTTTTTTCAGAATATTAGAGCCTCAAACAATTCCTAGTTCACTATAGAAATTTTTATGTAACTTTGAAAACTGACTCAGCTCTCTTTAAGAACCAAAACTTCGTTTTGACATAACGAAATCATTACACAAGCGTTTGACGCAAATATTAAGTCCAAATTGCATAAATTTTCATAAGGAATATAGTAGTACACTTTTTATAAGCCAAAACACAAAGCATCCAACTCATAAAATTCGGATTACGAACAAAACCTAGTCAAATCTTCGATTAAGCATATCTTAAGCATACGATAACGAAATCACGCAAAATCATAGTCTAAAATTAATAACTTTTCGATATCTATCCATCTAAACATATTACAAGATCCGTACACAAACTCATATAATCAGATCCGTAACAATCAAATTCGGTTTTCATAACAAAGACAACAATCGAGCAAATTAACGACTAACGACAACTCTAATCGCAATTAATTGAGCACTAGACATCAATACACTATGTAATTGACATAAAACTGATCTAATAAAATTAGGGTTAGTGTTTATACCTTAAAACACAAATCAATTGGTACTAGCGTGTAGAGGACGATCAAAGGAAGCACTTTCGTGTTGAAGGTTCAAGTAAATAATCAAAATTGATTGGAGAATGATGATGTTGATGAATTCGAAGATGGGAGGGTGTTGGGGACTGATTTGAGTCGTGACTTTAGGGTTAGAGTGAAAGAGTTAGGATTAATTGCCTTTTTATACTAATTCCTTAATTAGGTTAGGACTTAAATCACTAGTTAGTAACATGGGCTCAATTTAATCACATAAATGGGTGGGGTTAGGGGAATTTTAGCCATGAGGGTCAAAGAGGGAGTCCATGGGCTTGTCTTGACTAGTTGATGCATTCCTTGTGTAGCCCGTTAGGTGTTGTGAGCCGAAAACACAAATCAGAACGTTAAACGTCAATTTCTCGTGTTTATAATCTATATAAATTCTAATAAATTGAAAGTACTTTTAAAACATAGTAATTATATAATATAATTATTAAAATTAAATTACATTATGCTTTGGCTTGCTAGTACGCTAAGTGTGGTTCGTTTCTAGTTGCCGTTAACCGTACCGGGTTCCCTGAACGTTAACTGGTCGTTAAAACGCATCCCACCAAGTTTAATTCATTAAATATATAATAAATTAAATATGTTTTTCTTAAAGTTAATAATTATTAAAAATAATTATTTTATTGTTTAACTGAGTTCCGTAAACTGAAAAGCTTTATAGGCGATTTTCTTAATCGTAACGTTTTCTAGTTATTTCGCTAACCGAAATAAGTTCATAAATTAATATAACATATTAATTCAAGTAATCCACTAGGATCAAGTATGCATTTAATACTGTTAAATACACAAAGTCTAAGTAATCACCGTTAAATATTTAACGGACAAGTAACGATAGTAAACGGAAAAAGTCGGGTTGTTACAATGTGATCTTAATGTTTGAAAAAAAAATTAAAAAAACAAAAAAAAAAATTAATTTTTCCCCGAAAAAGTGCTTCCCTATATATATATATATATATATATATATATATATATATATATATATATATATATATATATATATATATATATATATATATATATATATATATATATATATATATATATATATAGGGGCATGATCAATGGAGAAGTAACCAATCGGGGAGAAGCAGGGGGAAGCAATTTTTTTTTTTTCCGTTTTTTTGGAATTTTTTTCCAGCATCAAGATCACACGAAAATATGAACATTTAGAAGAGACATTTCGTGATGAATGTTATTATTTAGGTGAGAAAACGATCGACAAAAATAACATTTAAGATAATATTATTCGTGAAGAATATGAACGTTTTTTTCATGTTTTGTGAAGTAAAATTTAGCCCGATTTAGGGTTTAGGGTTTGGTGTTTTGGGTTTATTCCATAAACCCAAAACACCAAACCCTAAACCCTAAACCATAAACCCTAAACTCTAAACCGTTCGTGTTAAAAACTCAATCTAAATGCTAAATCTAAACCCTAAATCTAAACCCTCAACCCTAAATTTCTAAACCCTAATATCTAAACCCTATAAACCCTAATATCTAAACCCCAATAGCTAAAACCTCAACATACGCTCAAAAAACACGATAATTGTTATATATTACTTCTTCGAGAGTTTTCCCGTCAAAATAAAAACATTTATCACAAAGTGTCTCTACTAAATGTTCATATTTTCATCCCATCTATAATGTTCGTGAACAAAGTTTTTTCAAAAAACGAAAAAAAAGTTTTTGCTTCCCCCCGTTTTCCCCGATTGGTTACTTCCCTCTTGATCCTACCTATATATATATATATATATATATATATATATATATATATATATATATATATATATATATATATATATATATATATAGGGGCATGATCAACGGGGAAGTAACCAATCAGGGGGAAGCAATTTTTTTTTCGTTTTTTTTGGAATTTTTTTTTCCGGCATCAAGATCACACGAAAATATGAACATTTAGAAGAGACACTTCATGATGAATGTTATTATTTAGGCGAGAAAACGATCGACAAAAATAACATTCAAGATAATATTGTTCGTGAAGAATGTGAACGTTTATATATATATATATATATATATACTGTGAAATCACGGGTTTATTTATACGAAACGATTTAATTAAATGTTTTAAGTATTAAGTGAATGTAAAGATTAAATTCATTTATTTTAATGACCCGTGGAACGATGGATTCGACTAAGAAACTTGTCATTGTTTTTATAAATATATAGAGACATTTATTTTCGCATACGTATGTAACGTTGTTAATCTCGTAAATAGAATTCATATTTGAATATTGATAGTATGTTAATTATAATTATAATTATAATTATAATTATAATTATTATAATTATAATTATTATAATAATAATAAAAATAAATAATAGTAATAAAGTTTGCTCAATGATTGTACATAATGTTTCAAATATTGTACATACAGTCATGGGGGTGTTTTATTTTCTTTTCATAATAATCGTAAAATTTATTTTTATTTTGTATGTTTTTATGGCATTATCGTGTTTTTTAATATTTAAGTAATTAAGTATGATTTAATAGAATTAATATAGAAATATTAATGACATCATCTTTTATGAAATTAAAATGTAATCTACTAAATGATGACATCATCATTTTAGAAGTTTATTAGACTATATAGATAGATATAGATATCTATACATATATATATATATATATATATATATATATATATATATAAAAAACAAAAAAGTATGTGCTTAGGTGGCATTTTGTGATTAAATTGAATTAATTATTCATTATAATTTAATATATATATATATATATATATATATATATATATATATATATATATATATATATATATAGAAGATATAGATTTACATATATAGGAATAGATTACAATTAATATTATATAATTTTATATAGTTTATGAACACATATTTAGAAACCCAATATTCTGAATTACTTATACACATTCGTTACCCAAGAGTCCACTAAATTACTTATACAAATTCTATATTTAGAAGCCCAATGTAGTCTATTACCCATTACCCATTACCCACATACTAACAACAGCCGTTTATTGTGAACTCCCATTGGCCCACTTGTACACCCTCTCTCACAATCAGTTACTGCTCACGATTTACACACCGTTTTTTGTGAACTCCCATTGGCCCACTTGTACACCCCCTCTCACAATCAGTTACTCCTCACGATTTACACACACTACTTTCACACATTTTCACACACACTATTTTGGGCTTTTAAGTAAAAAAAAAAAAAAGGAAACAAAAACCGGAGTAAGGGTGCGTTTGATAAAACTGAATGATTTAGCGCTGAATGGTTCAGAATCTGAATGATTCAAAACCTCTGAATAAAGTATGTTCTGAATGAATAAGCTGTTTGATAATCATTAAGATTGAACGATGTAAACTGAGTAATATTACCTTATCAAAGTTTATAATGAATAAAATCTTCAATATACTTGTTAGTTAAGAGTTCAAGATAGGATTTGAGGAGAAAATTACATAAAATTTAGGCTCTTAATGGTTAAGAAAGTGTTTCGTCTCTGAACCATTCAGCACTGAATTCTGAATCATTCAGCAGCATATGTCATTCAGATGTCAGAAACAAACGCACTGAATGCTGAATGGTTCAGCATTCAGCACTGAACCATTCCATTCAGAGGCAAACAAACGCACCCTAAGGGGCTGTTTCTTTTGGGATTAATGAGATTAATTGTTGCAAAAGCTTATTCGGTCACCAGTTTGTTTGTTTACTTGTGCATTAATGATTAATAAAAAACTAAAGTAATGACTTTCTCGGTCACCCTAAAATCCAGTGTAGTCCCCATATAGCTACTTTTCTTTACACTATTTTCCATCTCTACCCTCTAACACCTAACCTTTCTCTTTCACTATTTTGTCTTCAATTTTTTTCTTTCTTTCACTTATCTTCTATGTTAGAAGAAAAATATGAAAAACATCTGACGATAAAAATGTTGAAGATTTATGATAACTTTTGTACTATTGATGGAACAAAATTACTCATCTTCTGTATCCATTTTTCTCAAGAAATTAGATATCTCTGAGTAAGAATTATGAACGTGAACTGGGTCTCCTAATTTCTAATTTCGCATATCAAATCTTGAAACGTGCATCTTCAGTTCGTAACCCATTTGGATGAATATAAAAAAATACTATTATTTTTTTCGAAAAAATGAGTGGAGTATTGTACTTTATGTATGTATTTGATAACAGTTACGGGAGTATTTTTTAAAATATAAGTAGTGATTTTAAGATGATGTTTGATTTGCTAATTAGTTAAAGATGTATGGAATTTAATTATATGTAGCAATTTATATTTAGGGGCAAATTAGTCATTTAAACTATTCAGTCCGTTCATTCAGCATAAAAAGTAAACAACATTATTGTTTTAGTGATTACTCCATATTATCATCCATATCCATACTGCCATCTATATCCATATTTAACTTAATAGAAAAAAAAAAAAAAAAAAAAAAAAAAAAAAAAAGTAAACAGCCTTAAGTCTCACTGACTGTACATCCACCATGCCTTCCAACCATACCACACCCCCAATCCTCCCATTCTCCATATCAGATCTGATTCACGCACTCTCTGTGTCTCATAATTCCATCCGATTTTATTTCTCTCATAATAAACCCTAAAAGTGACCAACCGTTCCTCTTCAACGAATGTACAGATCTGGGCTTCGATTTCGCACCAAAACCACCGGAACAGGCTGTAGTTGTACAGGTATGTTTTTTTATTTATTTTGCTTTTGATATTTGATATACAAACAAGCACACGCATGTTTACAGGTGCTTAAGCTGTGCTATTTATATACAAATCAACTGATATTCCCTTCACAATTTCCTGTATTCTTTACAACGTGGATGCTTGCAATACATCAACAGATTCAAACTAGGTGATTAATTTATTGTAAATTTGTACAGGGTTTTGATTTGTTTGTAATGGGTATATCTTAAATTTTCTTAATTTGATTTAAATTCTTAGTATTTGTTTCTGGGTATGGCTGTTCTTGAACTCTGTTTTCTAACCGCGTAACTTATAAGATGTGATCTTTCTTGCCCAAGTTTTAATCTTTTCTCTAAATCAGTGATGTGAATATTGACATTCAGTTATATCTGTGTGATTTGATTTCATTATGGATCTTTATGCTGATGGTATTTCATTTATTCATGTTAATTTGAGTAAACACACAAAAGTATGTGTTTTTATGGTGGTTGCAGATTAGGAATTGATAATTAACATGTGATTTAGCTTAAATTTTAAGTTTGATCTTATGGGTTTTGTTTATTGTGGTACGCATTTGGAACGAATTGAGCTTACTGGAGGTTTATTGTTCATCCTTTATAATTGGTTATTGATATATGGTTTGCTTCTATTGTTGTGTATCTTATTATACTACATATCTAATTGCCATAGTCCAAATGAATAGTTGAACTATCTCAATCTCCCACTACGGACCCCAAACTTTATTCACCATACGAATTGACCCCCTCCCCAATTTTACTAAAAAACCCCACACCCTCGAGAAAATACAAAACACCCCCAACCCTAGGGGTGTGCACCATTTGGTTTGAAACCATTTAAACCGAATATCGAACCGAAACCAAATCGAAAAAAACCAAACCGAATTTGAAAAATGGTTTTGGATCGAGAAAAACCGAAACCGAATTAAACTATATATCTAATTGAGATAGTCCAAATGAATAGTTGAACTATCTCAATCTCACACTACGGACCCCAAACTTTATTCAACATACGAATTGACCCCCTCCCCAATTTTGCTAAAAAAACCCCACACCCTCGAGAAAATACAAAACACCCCCAACCCTAGGGGTGTGCACCATTTGGTTTGAAACCATTTAAACCGAATATTGAATCGAAACCAAATCGAAAAAAACCAAACCGAATTTGAAAAATGGTTTTGGATCGAGAAAAACCGAAACCGAATTTTAATTCGGTTTTTCGGTTTGGTTTTCGGTTTTGAAATTTTTTAATTTGGTTAATCGAAAACCGAATATAAAACCGAATTCAATTTATACAATATTATTGTATACATGTACGAGAGACGATTTTGAATAGATATTTTAACTCTTCAAGTCAAATTCGGTTTACTTGGATTGAAATCCTATTTTAACCTTTAATTTCATAGTTTTCCTTTTAACTCTACACTTTTGAAACTGTAATCATTTCAAGTCGATTTGCTATTCAGTTCAATTTATGTGTGTGTGCACGTTGAATCAATCAAATTTATATACACTGCTTTACAACAGTTTATTACTCATTAAAAGTATACACTATGACTAAAACAGAGGAAGTTTTAGTTTTGTTATTGGTATTGGTTTTGTTTATTTTTTGATATAAAATGTATTGTATTATGATATTATATAAGTTTATTTTATTTTCTAAAATACGTATATATGTTCGATTATATATATTATTTTAGTATGATACTTACAAAGTTAATAATATAATGTTTATTTACATCGTGAGAAAAAAGTAAATAAAAAAAAATCGATGTGGAAGTTAATTTGGTTTTAACCGAAACCGAACCGAATTCATATTTGGTTTTCGGTTCGGTTTTGGTTTTGGTTTTGATAATTGAATTTGGTTTCGGTTTGGTTTTTGGTTTTAATTTTTAGAATTTCAAAACCGAAAAAACCGATCCGAATAAACTGAAAAACCGAAAACCGAACCGATGAACACCCCTACCCAACCCTACCCCCTTACCCCGACCCGACCCGACTCCCCGTTATTATAACTATAATAATATTATATAATATATTTTGTCCTTGCACCTTTTTTTTTTTTTTTTTTTTTTTTTTGTTTTCACCTTTTTTTTTTTTTCCTTTTTCCAAAAAAACTCCCAAACTTTGTTCAAAAATTAAAACCGGCCCCCCAAACAGGGGGTAAAGTGTCAAATAACCATTTTCATAAAAAATCTTAACTAAACTCCACCCAAATATTCAACGGATCATATCTTCTCGCTCGCAACGAGTTAAATTTTTCCGACACCATCGTTAAACTCGAAATAATTTTAGGAACACAATGTCACTAACTATACGCAAACTGGACTCTTTTTAAAAACGCTAAATATTTGAGGTACTTTTCATATACGTTGATTTTGCGTTAAATTTTTAAAAGTCGACAATTCCATAGCGAAACGCGGAGATGCACATATATTGTTAATTTAAAATAACATTTAAATCTTTCACGGATTATACCTTTTAGTTCGACTCGAGTTGCGCTTCAACGACATCATCCTTATCCACGAAATAATTTTACAAACTAAACGCACTAAAATACATTGAAAATCGAACTCCCGGCGCGAAGCGAGGGTTCGTAAACTAGTTAGTTTTATTTGTTAATAATTCCCACACTGGATGTGGTTTGATTAATTGGTTTTTGTGTTTTAGGTGTTGAACTCAATCAGTTTCGGAATAAAACAAATGGTAATGATGAGGTATTGATTCTAAATTGCACATAAGAAAATTGTGAACAAATTGTGTTTATTTTTTTTATTATAAATCCCAAAGTTTGACTGTTAATTGTATTGAAATATGTATTGATCGATCATCAATTCTTAATTGTTTTTTTCTTTTTTTTTTTTTTTTTTTTTTTTTTTATGTTGATCGAGTTTGAATCAACCATCAACATTTGGATTTTTTTGGCTAACTACTTTTACTAATTATGGTTTTCTTTCAGTTTGACTGCAGGTTTTACGGTTATTAGGATATCCATAGCCCTAGGTAAGTTTTTCCATGGGACTAAGTAAGTTCTTCTTATGCTAATCTGTTACAATGGCAGCAAGTTGAGTGCAAGGTTATAATTACGATGATTGTTTATATATTTAATGCATTCCTTTATATGTTTGTTTGATTTGACTTATTGTTGAGTAGTTCTACTTTAGTTTGTAGCTATATAATTGTGAATATAAACCTTGATCTTTAGTAGGATATGACACTTATTAGAAAATGGAGTTGCAGATTTAGGTGAATTATGTTTTACTGATAATTCGAGCTTGAGAAGGAGTAGAAAGTTCATGGTTGGTGTGCGCATCGCTATTACTACTTCAAAAAGTGATAGAATTAGAGGCGCAAAAAAGTCAGGCTTTTGTTGTGAAAGATCAGCGTGGAGAGTTTACGTCTCCACTCTTACATTTAATTTAAGATACACTTTAAGAGCGGGTCGAAAGTGGTTTGGGATTAAAATGGGCTAAAAACAAATTTGGGTTGAAATGGGTCAACATTGGTTCAGGTTGAAACGGGTCAAAAGTGCTTTGGGGTTAAAATGGTTTAAAAGCAGTATCGGGTTCAACGGGTCATAATTAGTTCATGTTGAAACGTGTGAAAAGTCAATTATTGATTACCCATGTTTTCATGTATGTTGAACAGTCAATTATTAGGTTATTGTTTATGTCGTCTTTGATTATGTTTTACTTCCTTTTTTTTCTTTCAGGTATTGGTTTTTATTCCGCTGTAGTTGTACAGGTATGTTTTTTTATTTTGCTTTTGATATTGGATATACAAACACGCATGTCTCCATGAGCTTCAGCCATTTAGGGAGTTGGAATTCCGGCAACATTTTCAGGAACAAACACCATGTATAAATAGAATATAGCCAAATTGATTTTGATTAGTTGGTGACTTGAATATGTCTAATGACTGGGAGATCTTTTTGCCGAGATATTTAGTCGATTCATGAATATGTCTGATGTAACGTAACATATTGAAACCATACAATCTTATACAATTACATAAAGTACACTCTACTGTATGGTTGATAAAGTTCAGAGATGGTAGGTACTTAAATGAAATTACTAAATTCATTTGATGTTTATTTCAGTCATTCTTATAATCGAACGGATTTGAGGATTTTAGACCTGACAATTTTATAATGTTGTTGTATCTGTGTTATTGCAGAATGCATTGATGGCTACCTTATCAAAAATATCATATGAGAACCAATAATAAGACTCAGCTGAATTTATAGTAATGTCGTAGTTGTAGTACAAATTAATATATGTTTGTTAAATGTTTAGCTACTGCTGCAGTTTACTTGATGTTTTATTATGATGAAAATCTTCACTCTGAATAACGAGTTACTTTACATTCACATTTACAGTGTTATCCTTAAATTTTGTTATGTTTGTTTTTATTGAGTTTCTAATTGTTCAAAAAGTAAATATAAGTTGTTAATCAGTTATTATTATTTTTGTGCAGCTAGAGGCACCAATGATATGGAGAAGGAATTACAACGGAGGTAGACCCCACCATTTCGTACACACCTTTATGTAAGTGCTAATTAGCATGAATTTTGTTATAGCGTGCATCCTATGTTCTGTGTGTAGGCTTATATTTGCAAAGGAGGAGCTCAAGAAATACAAAACTGGAAATGACCAGGTAAGAATATTGTGTCGGATTAAACTTCTATTCCAGCAATGTAGAGGTGTCACTTTTGACCCATTTATTAATGAGTAGGCCGATTTGGACTGTCATAATTACATGGATACAATCAGTGTTGTAAAAGTCGGCCGACTTGGCCGACGCGTCGGCCGATGCGTCATTTTTTTGGGTTCTCCGTCCCGTTTTTTCTGAAAACGACTCAAAAGTCTGTTAAAACTAAAAGTTCGGTCAAAGTCTGTCAAAAACACTCAAAATCAGTCAAATTTTCGTCAAGATGTGATATGTTTTAAAATTAGGGTTTGTTTTCATTTTTTGGGCCGCTCTTTTCACTGTGTCCTTACTGATTATGTACTCGGTAACATTAATTGAGTTTGAAGTTTGATTGTATTTAAATTAAGTTCTTATTTAAAAAATTTATGGTACAGAATCAACTATTTTATACATATATAAATATATATATATTTAAGAAATTATTAAGAAAGTCAACGTTGGTCAACGACCGATGCGTCCCCGATGCGTCCCCGACTCGGCCGACGCGTCCTTTTTAGGTCTAGTCCGATGCGTCCCCGACTCGCGACTTTTACAACCTTGGGTACAATCATTAAGTTTAGCTAACCAAGAAATACTTGAAATGAAGTAATATGAATCTGATTTAAAAAGTTCTCCAAAACCTGACTATAATGCTCAGCTTGTAAAATTAGTTACTAAAATTACTTCATGTTGTCTTTTGTAATGCGTCAACTTCGAAAATAACAAAAACGGACAGAAATTGTTATGTCTTAAGTCGGAGTCCAAGTTGCCATGTTACCCAAGCTAACATTTTGCCACTTGTATCTCTACTGTTGTATATAAGTATTTCGCAGATGGTACAAAGTGTATCGAAAATTGTTGATTCGGAGAAAGGTTCTTTACATGCCAATGCAAGAAAAGATGCAACGATATCAAGAATCATCGTTCCTTCCGTTAAAACAATGTCTACTTGTGAATCATTGAATAGCCCGGATGTTGAATATATTGACAATAATGACATTGCCGAAATCGATTCTATTGAAAGGAAATTGTATAGCAAACTGAATATTTCTGATCATGTTGATACTACAGGTATTATATTTAACTATTTGATCATAAATCTTGTGGGTTGCTTTAATTTTTTTGTTGTAGTTGAATTAAGGCGTTTCGAATTGTTTGTTTTTAGGGAAGATGTGCAAAAGAGAGATACTTATTAAGACATAGGATATTGAAGAGATTGTAAATCTGGATGTCAGTTTAATGTATCGACAATCATGTGCAACTATGGCTTGTGACATTTATCATCACCTTAGAGCTACCGAGGTGGATTTTTTATCTTTGTAAAACCTATATTGGACTTGTACCTTGAGTATTTTTTTTTTCTGTTTCAAATGTAAATTGTTTCTCGGTTTTTCTCAGATAAAGAAACGGCCCAGAGTTGATTTCATGGAGAAGGTGCAAAAAGACATCTATCCGAGGATGCATGCAATTATAATCGACAAGCTTGGTGAGGTACAAAATTGACCAAACACGTTAATAAGTAACTTTTGTTTGTTGTATTGGGCTTTGGGCTTGTGGAATAATACAGGTGACCATGAAAAATTAGCTTCGACTTTTGAAGGATGTGTTATTCAAACTGTGGTGGCCTTGAACAAGGTGAAAAGGGTGTTTAATCAAATGGATGATGTTGGGCTACATCCTAAAAAGGTCAGTTGTACCATAAACAAAGACAACTTATAGTCACTACTAAAGATTTGATTTCTTATGATTGTTGGTTGTAGTTGTTAAATTGAGTGACAAGGATCGTATGGCAGATGATTAAAGAGAAGGTTTGATTAATGATTATGAAGATTGTGATGTAGTTTTAAAGTTATTTTTGAAGTTGCACTTTTTGTTTTCATTTTTCATTTATGTTTTACCAGTTGATTATCCTGTATACTAATTTAGATATAAAGTATCGTTATAATCCGTAATATAGATGTTTACATGTTGCAGGCTATAAGTGAGTCTACTAATTTTTGAAGTTAAACATTGAATGAATTCTTTTGAACAGTAATAAATATGTAAAATTTTAGTAATATATACAAGTTATCAGTTGGTTGCAATGCTTATCATGCTTAAAGTAGAGTAATGAACTATGGTATGATTTGTACTAGTAAATTGATGTAATATTAAACTGTGCAATGCTTATCTTTTAGTTTCTTTTTTACCTAAAGAGAATTTGGGATTTGAACCATAGTTTATGTTGTTGTATGGATGTCAACAAATGACAGTCAGTTGCGTAGGATATAATTGTTTTTCGTTGTAGTTTGCATGCCCCAAAAATCATCAGGTAAAATGTGCCGTGTAAATCGATAGCTAGCGCTAAAATCACATAAACCTTAGAAACCTTAGAGCAGCAACGCGCGAACTCTCAATTCTTGTTAATTCCATTTAAGATAATATGGACTCACTAGCTTAACACTTCAAGCTTAGGTATTACAACATTAATTAGTTAACATTAATATTATTATAATTTTCTTTTAGCAAAAAGTGATTTGAATTTAAAGTCTAAGTTCTTAAAATATTTATGAACACTCAAATATAACTATTAAAATATTTATGGACACTCAAATATAACTATTATAATAAGAACTTTTAAAATTCGTCAACATCACGGGCTATCAAACTCAAAAGGAATTTTTCAAATTTTTCAACATCACGGACTCTTAAACTCAAAAGGATTTTTAAAATTTGTCAACACTACGGGCTCTTAAATAATTCTTATATTTTTCCTATTTTTTTAGTATCACTATTTACGTATCAATATGAAATGTAAATTACATTTTTTGCAAGGTTTTTTACACACCCACGGGCTCAAAAACCTAGTGTATATATATATATATATATATATATATATATATATATATATATATATATATATATATATGTATATGTATATATATATGTATACATATATCTATATATATGTATACATATATCTATATATATGTATACATATATGTATACATATATATACATATATATGTATATATATATACATATATATGTATATATATATATATATATTAAAATTTGGGGAAGAAATGCTACGACTTTGTTATTGTATTTTGATTTTTTTAATAAAATAATACGGATTATCATAATAGTCTTAATAATGTATTTTGATTTTTTGTTTTGTTTAATAATATAATATGGAGTAATGTATTCCATACGAAACAATATCTTAATTGTAGTTTGCATATATCTTAATATTTTTGACCAAAAAATTATGTACCTTTTTCTTTTTTATAATGATGATTTATTATATATTTAATATCTAATATTTAATTTGATTTAATAATAAACTAATGCGGAGAATTGGTTTAATTGAGAATTTTACATGTAGGATTAATGAATTTAGATTAAGTGAGAAGATGACACTTATATTTAATTCACATGTTTTATAATAATGAATAGATAGATTTTATTTTATTAGTGTAAGCAAATTTTGTCACTTGGTTAGTTAAAAAGTCCTTCACATTATATATGTACAATTTATTTTATTTTAGTAGTGTTGCCCCTTAGACTCCGCCATTTCCATGACATTAACACAACAGCCAATTCTATAAAAGTGGAGTATAGAGGAGGTAAGATGTAGACAATCATTCTTCTATCTAAAATAAAAAGAAGTCATTTTCTTCACCCAGAGTGAATCACCTCTAGAGTAGAGAATATCCTCGCTCTCAATGTTCTACGGATAGAGAGATTGTTTTCGAATTGACATCCAATAAGTAGGTTAAAAGAAAAAGAAAAAAAGAGACGCCATGAAAATGGTAGAATCAAATTTCCATGGGTTTTAAGCCTGATTGAAGTTTAATTTAGACTCTAAGCGAAAGTCAAGTTGTCAATAAATCGACGATTGTTGTTGACTACCATTAATAGAGCCAACCTGACTCGATTAAAGAGACGCCACACTCTTCTAACGCGTTTTTAAAGCTAACCTGACTAGCATTGATTTCAAGTAAATTATCATTATTTAAAATGACTGTTAGATGACATTAAATCATTGCATTATATTTTAATAGTGTAAGCAAATTTTGTCAACTTAGTTTAGGAAAAAAGTCCTTCACATCATATATGTATGCTCATGATTTTTTCATCATACATCCGTATAACCTTCATATTTTAATTTGAACTAAATTTAATATATTGTAAATATTACAACTCTATATAATTAAATAAGTTGATAACATATTTTAATTGAGTTGAATTATAATATAATATAACTCTCACACCTACACATAAAAAAGAAAATTACAAAATTATCTCATATTGATTAGGACCGCCGACTAAAAGGACCGCCGACTAAATTTCAAGCCAAAATATCTGGATTCAACAACGTATATAGCTATTTTACAACAAAAGTTATATTAAGTACGTGGAAATATATATTAGTTTTGTTTAAACTTGTTCGAAACTTGCGCTTCAAACTCAACAAATGTTATAAAATTCCATTTATTTCCTTTGCTCTATAAACTGTGATTAATCATCTTCAAGAATCAACTCTCGCCATATTTCCTGCAAACTTGCGACTAATCTCATTGATCATCATCATGGAAGTAACACAAGTTATTCCACATAGAAACCAAGTAAGACAACCCGATTATTACAATAAATCGCCACATGGCTGTCGATTTCGTCCAACCGATGCGGAGCTTATACTTTATTACCTAAAACAGAAGATTCAGACAGGAAATCACCCGGAATGTAGGTTATACCAAGTTAATCTTTACGACTATAATCCTCGAGAACAGACCTCTAAAGGTATGTAGCAATAACCCTTTAATGATCGATATATACTACGTATATATTTGATGCACGTTTTATCTTTTTCTTGATTTATGGTTTCTTGTTTGTTTTTGTATATTTCTTAAGATATACATAAGTTATGTCATTCATTTTTTACTATATCAACAATTAATCTTTGATGACTTTGTGATGACGTACAGATGAATATCGGGGGTATGACAACGATACATGGTACTTTCTGACACCTAGAACGCCAAAAGATCCAAATGGAATTAGACCGAATAGAAAAACCAAAGACTCTTGGTTTTGGAAAGCGACAAAAAAGGATAAAAACGTGTACAAGAATGAAAGAAGTCGACAAGTGATTGGAAAGAAAAGAACTTAAGTATTATGATTCGGACATAAACAAAACTAAATGGCGAATGTGGGAGTATACTACCGTTGATCCAAATATTCCTAAAGGAACTAATGCCAAGAAGGTACATTATATTAACTATTACATCTTAATATGTGTGTTCATATATTAGTCGTTGTTGTTGTTCTTGTGAGAATATACATCTGTTTTTTATATACTGCTCATTAATATTGTTGTTGTTTGTTAGCATACATGTTATAAGGTTCTATTTGTTGTCAACATGATTCTTGACGAGTGTTTGTTATATATTCTCATGTGGTTAACTGAGTTGGTATTGTGCAAAGTTTACAAGATAAAGAAGACAATTGATCGTTGTAATCAAGCCCAACAACAAGAAGTTCAAAACGCGAGAAATCAAGAACACAATGATCAACCCACTGATGAAAAGCCTTCTCCCAGACGACGAAGACTATCGGTTGATCAAGAAAACCGCAGTGAAACGAATGAACTTCAAGATGTTCTAATTCAACACACTAATCATATTGATCAGGCGGCGTTTGTGTTCAGTTCTAATACACAAATGGTCCATAACATTGGTACAAGTGGAATAAATTTATTGGGTGGTTTTGGTCATAATCATGGGTCCAACATTAGCCCATATCTGATATCTATGCAACCGATAGCTACATATGATGCTTCAAATTTTATACCCAACACGTAAGAGCATCAAGGGTCAAAGATACAACAAGTTTTCGGGAGCCAAAATCAATTTATCTCAGCCTTACCAACAAACGGTTCTCAACTTTTGGCTGTTTATCAAGAAAATAATAAACTTCAAGATGTTTTATTTCAACACGCTAATCATCATCAGACGGCGTTTGTGTTCAATTCTAATCCACAATTAATCCAAAACATTGATACGAGTGGAATAAATTTATCTGGTGGTGGTTTTGGTCATAATCATGGGTCCATCGTTAGTCCCAATTCGTTATCTATGCAACCAATAGCTACACAAGAGCATCAAGGGTCTGAAATACAATAAGTTGTTGGGACCTCGACATGTGGATACTATCAGAATCAATTTAATCCAGCCTTAACAACAAACGGTTCTCAATTTTCAAATATTGCATCAAATTCTGACAACACGACTGAAGTTCCTTCAAGAGATATTTTTCAACAACACGTTCACAACATCAACCAAGATACTCAAATTACACGAAACCATGTTCTTGAGAATGGTGGTGCTGCTAGTGATGATGGTATCTGTTTGATGACAGAGGAGAAATGGAATGAAATGTTAAGTTTTAGTTTTGAAGATGATTCAAGCGTGTACTTGGAGTAAATAGATCAAGAGATATTTGAAAATAGAGACGTTGTTGAAGAACATCTTCTTAAGGATGGTGCTACTCCTGCTGATGATGATGATGATGGTATGTGTGTAACAGAGGAGGACTGGAATGCAATGTTGTCAAGTCTTAATTTGGATATATGGAATAGAGATGTTGTGGAAGAAAATGTTCATAATAAGAAGACACTCACATTGTATGGAATGTGCTTGACAATGATGATGCTCATGCTCCAACTCCTACAGATGACATGAATGAATTATTGGCACCATTTGATAACGAAGATCTTTCGAGCTTGAATTCTTCAGATTACTTTTTTTTTGGCGGAACTAGAAGATATGTTGAATAGTTCCACATAATGTATCAATCATTATTTCTGAGATCCAAACAAAAAGTTTCGAATGGATTCAATCCCGTTGGAAGCGTGGCAACTTAGCTTGGCAAAATTGGTTATTCAATCCAAAAGTATTCGATGTTGATCCGGTGGCAAAAGTTGGAATTGGTTAACTCAATGGGTTTTTTTTCACTCTTTGTCTTCCTTGCTTCTCCAAATAGTGATTAAACAAGGTTTTAGACTTGTACTTTGTCGTTGATTTTTCAACACTGTAATCGTTTATTTCCTTGGCTTGTTTTCAAGTTCAATAACTATTTGGGAAGGCGATCGAGACAAAGAGTTTTTTCCCATCTCAAATCTCTTCGAGTGCCTCTTCTCTTTGACCACCGTTAATACCACAATGAACACTTTCTAATTGTTTCTTTATTTCTTCTTAAAGAATTCTTTGTAGGCATTACTATTAGTTGTTGGTTTTGTTTCGTGATGCATAGCCTCGAGTTTGTTTGAAGTTTAGGGACTCTTTGAGTTGCCTCTAGTTTGTAATTGTTGATTTTTGTTTCTAATAAATGGTAGAAAAAAATTGTATCGATCATTATTAATACATTTGAAATTTCGATGTTTATTTGAGAATGTGATTCTTTTAGTTTAGTTGATAAGAATATAGGTTGTAAGCTGCAAGGTGTAATCAACAATTCAATGTGAATATAGTCTTTTCATTTATATAAAACCTTGAATGCATTTGCTTATATGTTATAGTTGTTTTATATTAAGACGGTATGTTACCAGTGTAATGATATTCAGTGGTGGAGCCATGATTTAAAGATGAGGAGGACTCAGTGTCACAGATGTATCTCGATAATCTCATCGTGCGACACTTAGTCACCACTAAGTCAATCTTACTCGAACCTTCCAACGATTTGAGTAACCTACAAAGAACAAATGGGAAATAGCGGAAAATACTTGTAGTGATTGAAAGAACTTTACAATAGAGGATAGAAGAAATTTGATGTGTATTTTCCAAATGAGGTTGACCATATTTATTCTACTCTTACTACATAATGGATGAATAAGATTAAATGAAGTGAATGACTAGGATCAAAGTATTAGAAACTTTAAAAATGTACATAATTCTAGAGATATCCATAGAGTTTTTACATCATTTCAAATATGAACTAAGGAGAGAGTTCTAAAAAACATTCTATGCAATTCTTAGATCTTTCGAATTTAGGTTAATATCACACAATTGGGCTACAAGGTGAATGGGTTAAGCCACAAGCTTAGTGAATTGTGACATCAACCAATATTTGAGTAATTACAAATTCTATCTATAAAATGTAATTTTTTTATCTAGAAAATGAGTTAACAATTATAACAAAGATTTAAATAGAATATAAGTATGAGTGAAACCAATAAATAAATTATATTAAATATAATCTATAACAATAAGTTATTTCTGCACACACATAGGCATTTATCACAAACTAGCTTGTTGATAATAGTTAAATAGTTATAATTAGTTAATTATTCATATAACTTACAACAAAATACAAGATCATTCGAAAAAATGTTATCTTTTGTATTAATAGTTGAACGTGTTTACACTTCTTGAAAGTAAAAACAATTGTAGAAAACATAGCATTATTATTTTTTAAATATAAAGAATCAAATAAGTTTGAATTGTAACATAAATGCCAGCATTGCCTTCAAACCGTACGGGTATCGGTTAACACGACATTTGAATAATTCGGATAATGTTTGTAGTATCTAATTAGCTCATGTGGGTTAGATTAAAAGGGTTGGTTGTTTGGCAACTTTGTCGCCGCTTGATCGGCACGGTTTTCTCCTCCTTCCCTGCTTGTATCTTCACAAGTTCATTTCCCTCATGATGTTGATTAGTCTACGACGATCCTATTATCGCTTTTTAGATTAGAATCCTCTTTTTCCGATTTTATGATACTGTTTATACCATTGTATAGATGAGCATAGGGACTTGTAATGTCATAATCCGGGTAATAAAATAAACTTTTTGCTTTTCAAAAAAAAAAAAAAAAACATAACTACCAGTAATCATAAAATTGTTACGCTCCATTAAGCACTACAATTTTCATTAGAAAATATACATTTAAAATAAATAACTAAAATGTTTATAAAAGCCTATCTTATCTTATTTAATAGACGTAATATAAACACAATTACTACATGGAATGAAATTATTAAAAGAGAAAAAATTAAAAGGAAAACTTACAATCGAAAGTGACTAATTGCATATTTGAAGAGAAGTTTAATTGCTCCGTAAAGTATTTTTAATACGTAAGGAAATTAAAATTCAATGCATAATGGCTTGGTAAATTAGATATAATTGACGTACAATAGACTTGTTTACTCAATATACTAGTGTTTGTCTAGTTGAGATATATTTTGTGTAAAACTCAACGTATAATAAAACTCTTTGTGTAGTTAGACTTAGTAAAATATAATATTACGTAAATAGGAGACATTGGGGGAGGTTTAGCACCACCATGTCTCCCCTTGTTTATGCCTCTGATTAGGGGTGTTCATCGGTTCGGTTTTCGATTTTTCGGTTTATTCGGTTCGGTTTTTTTGGTTTTGAAACTTCTAAAATCAAAACCGAAAACCAAACCGAAACCAAATTTAAATATCAAAACCAAAACCAAAACCGAACCGAAAACCGAATTGGATTTCGGTTTGGTTTCGGTTAAAACCGAAAATTACTAAAAATAAAAAATCTAACAAGCATAATTACTTACATATAAATTAGGAATTACGGTTGTGGAATTAATTTAAATATACAAGGTATATAGCATGTTTATTGTTTAATAAAAATAAAATAATACATTAAATGTAATATAAATATAAATATTATAAATATAAATATGTTTTAATATGTTACTAATTTGAATTCGGTTTTTAATTCCGTTTTCGATTAACCAAATATAAAATTTTCAAAACCAAAAAACAAACCGAAAACCGAATTACAAATTCGGTTTCGGTTTCAATCGATCCAAACACTGTTTGAAAAATTCGGTTTGGTTTTTTTTGGTTTGGATTCGATTCGATATTCGGTTTATTCGGGTTGAAACTAAATGGTGCACACCCCTACCTATGATGATATTGTTTTTTGAATGAATCATCAAGACATATCTTGTTACTTGGTATTAGTGTGTATATAGTTTTGTAGGTTGATTTTATATGTTTAGCCCATAGCACACTTTTATTGTATAGCCTGTAGGGTTTCAGCCCATTGTATTTTCTATATATTGTAGTTAATGAGAATGATTCAATTGATTGGAAAATATTCACTTTATATGGTATCAGAGCCAAATACTCTAAATATTAGGGTTTGAGCACCGTAACTCTTTTCCAATCGGTAATTACATCTACCTTTCTTTTACAATCGGCGACTTCATTCTCTTCTCTTTCACGCTCAACTACCTCCCGAATACTGGGGTGAGGCCCTTCATATGGCCACTGATTTACTTAATATTCTACTCTCTACATCCATCTCTAATGATATTCCATTTACTCGCCTTTTCAACAAAAACCCTAAATTCTCCCACCTTCGAGTCTTCGGTTGTTTGTGTTATCCACATCTCCAAACACCTCACAAACTCGCCAAACGTTCTACACCTTGCATCTTTCTTGGCTATCCGGCCAACCATCGGGGGTATCGTTGTCTAGATCTTGATTAAAAAAAAATCATCATATCTCGACATGTCACTTTCTACAAAACTATATACACACTAATATTGTCTAGAATACCAAGTCCAAGGTGAGGGGTAGACCCATCCATAACTAACTCGAGGATCTTGTATCATTCCTGTACGAACTTCGCTGCTAATATTTTTAGACGAACGACGGACGTTGCTACTCATTGTGAGTTATAGAGAAAGATAGTGATGATGCTATTTAGATGAGAAGGAAAGAACAGCGACAACTAAAGGTAGTGTTTGTTGATAAGAAGAAAAAAGAAAGACGCAAAGAGAATTATACTCCTTTTTTCTTTAAAGTTATCGAAATCAGGAAACAAGTACTCCGTAATTGATTAATTACTATGGTTGTTGTTCTTTGTAGACACCAACAATTATTTAATTGTTATTGAAAGCATAGAACAAAGGAATTTATGAGATGCTTTTTTTTAAAACCGGAATCCCAAAATTTAATGGTTGTTTAAATCGGAATTTCAAAACCCATCTCTCGCCTAAACTTACATGTTACCACTCCACCTGACATCCCAAAATCACATATCCAAGCCCTTATCGACCCAAACTGGAAACATGCAATGATTGATGAATATAATGCTTTAATTAAGAATGGTACTTGGGTTCTGGTTCCACGTCCTTCGGGGGTTAATATTGTTAGATCTATGTGCTTGTTTAAACGTAAGTTACACTCTGATGGTTCTTTAGACAGGTTCAAAGCTCGTTTGGTTGCTAATGGGAAAAGTCAACGACCTGGTATTGATTGTGGTGAGACTTTTAGTCCGGTGGTAAAATCGGTGACTATTCGGGCTGTACTTAGCCTATCCGTTTCTCGACATTGGCCGATTCATCAGCTTGATGTCAAGAACGCCTTTTTACATGGTGATCTTATAGATACTGTTTACATGCACCAGCCTCCAGGTTTTCATGATCCGACAAAACCAGGTTATGTATGTCATCTTCGAAAATCATTATATGGTCTGAAGCAGGCTCCTCATGCTTGGTTCCATCGATTTGCTCAGTATGCTCTTGGTGTTGGTTTTCAACACAGCCGATGCGACTCTTCATTGTTCATTTACCGACATGGGACACATATTCCTTATTTGCTTTTATGTGTGGATGATATTATTCTCACTGCTTCGTCCACTTCTCTTTTACAGAAGATTATTACCTCACTTGGCAAAGAATTTGCCATGACTGATCTTGGACCACTTGATTATTTTTTAGGGATTTCTGCTATTCGTACTTCACATGGCATGTTTTTATCTCAACGGAAATATGCACTTGATATTTTGGATCGCGCTGATATGTCTAATTGTAAGCCTTGCAGTACTCCTGTTGATACACAGTCTAAACTTAGACCTAATGGGCCTCCAGTCACAGATCCCACTCTATACCGCAGCTTAGCAGGTGCTCTACAATTTTTGACATTTACCCATCTTGACATTACTTACGCGGTCCAGCAGTTGTGTTTGTTCATGCATGACCCTCGTGAACCTCACTTTAGTGCTCTTAAACATGTGTTGCGTTATGTTCGTGGGACAGTTGATAATGGGCTTCAGATTTTCCGTCCTCCACCACGAAACTCATTGCCTACTCTGATGCAGATTGGGGAGGTTGTCTTGACACTCGTCGCTCTACATTTGGATATTATGTATTCCTTAGTGATAATCTTTTATCTTGGTCTTTTAAAAGACAGGCAACCGTCTCTCGCTCAAGTACCGAAGCTGAATATCGAGCGGTTGCCAATGCTGTTGCTGAGACATGTTGGATACGCAACTTACTTAGGGAGCTTCACACACCACTTTTTGAAGCTACTTTGGTTTATTGTGATAATGTAAGTGCGGTTTACCTTTCTACTAATCCGGTTCAACATCAACGCACAAAACACATTGAGATAGACATACATTTCATGCGTGATAAGGTTGCTACAGGAGACGTTCGTGTGCTTCACGTCCCTACTACTTCTCAGTATGCTGACATATTTACTAAGGGACTGCCTACTCAATTATTTACAGATTTCAAATCTAGCTTGAACGTCCGTTCCTTAACTCCCGTTCCAACTGCGGGGGCGTATTAGTGTGTATATAGTTTTGTAGGTTGATTTTATATGTTTAGCCCATAGCCCACTTTTATTGTATAGCCTGTAGGGTTTCAGCCCATTGTATTTTCTATATATTGTAGTTAATGAGAATGATTCAATTGATTGGAAAATATTCACTTTATACTTGGTGGTGTTAAATAATCCTTTAATGAATTTGCTTATATATATATATATATATATATATATATATATGTTATAGTTGTTTTATTTAAAGAACATATGTTACCAGTGATATGATATATTATACATATAATCAATTAGAAAACAGAAAAAGACAAAAAAAAGTCACTATTCAATTAGGCTAAATTCGTAATTAACTCTAAATTGAGGGGTAGTTTGCTTTACGCTTTTTTTTAGTGGATAAATAAAAAGAAAATGTAATGAAATATTAAAATGGAAGCCTGCCTCATTCGTTTGCTGTTGGGTTTGCTGATCAGCAGGTCCTGAGTTCAAAACTAGCTTTAACCTTTTTTTCCCCTTTTTTGGTGGGCTACATCAATTGGGCCAGCGAAGCGGGCCGACCCGAATACTTGTTGTTAAATAATCCTTTAATGATTGTTTTTTATTTCTTTGTAAATTAGACTTCTACTTTAATGGGTCAACCATAGTCCGGTATTCCAGCAAGTCTTAGATAAAACACTTCCGTCACCTTGAAAGTCGATGTCTACAGCTTTGGTGTCTTGCTACTTGTAATCATCTCCTGCCAAAAGAGTGTGGAGGAATATGGGAGTGGAAACGAATATCGTGAAATCTTGACGTATTACGCAAGGGATTGCTATCAAGAGTAAAATTTGGGTGCATTGGTCGGGAACGATACAGAGGCTTTACATGACTTTAAGAGGCTAACAACGTTTATGATGGTTGATCTTTCTTGGGTCCATCAAAAACCATCTATGAGGCCAACCATGAGGAACGTCATTCAGATGCTAGAAGGAGTTGCTAAATTTTTTGAACCGCCGTATTACAAGCGACGGTAAAGGATCGAGTACCACATACCACCGTGGCAGTTATCCACCCAAAATCGAAAAATCCAAGCTAAAATGTACGAAGTGTGGGAAATCAAGACACACGAAGGATCAATATTTCAAGCTAAAAGGGTTTTCGGAGTGGTGGACTAGACCGGGCAAAGCGAAGGCGGCTATGGGCGAGCAAACAACCATCACCACCGATCTAGGGTTTGGTGGTATCGCGATGGACAACATTGAAAAAGGTATGCATATGTTTTCTCTGCCATATTCCTTTAAACAAATGGACTACACTACGGGGATTAAACCCAATACACATAACTGGGCCGAATAAGATTAAGCCCAATAAATTGAATAAAACATATGTCCTGACCAAGTTTAAGGGATTATCACCAAAAAAATCTCATTTTTTGACCTTTTTTGCATGAGAGTTAAAAAAAATTGCCAATTTGCCCTCGCAAGGAGCAAGGTGCCTCTTGCTCCCTTGCGACTTTGGTTCCACCTAGGAGCAAGGAGCAGGACACCTTGCTCTCCTTGATACGCTTTGATTCATACCGCAAGGAGGTTAAGGTGGTGCTTTCAAGCGCATCACATTCTGGTGCTAACCGACTCGCCTATCAAACAGGTATGACGTCATTAGAATGACCAAGTACAACGGAGAACGTTTCTAATATTCGCATTGCATGTTTTAAGCAAACCGGAGATTTCTGGCCGAATGGCAAAATGGGCAATTGAACTTGGAGAACATGAAATCACTTACGCCCCTCGTAACGTTGTTAAGGGGCAAATCTTGGCTGATTTCACGGTAGAATTTATTAACCCGGGACCATCAACACCTGTCGATGAAACGGCTTCACATGCTGTGACGTGGGAACTCTATACCGAGGGAGCATCTAGTTCAGAAGGGGTCGGTACCGGTTTGATACTTACCAACCCTGATGGCGAAGAACACACTTACGCTCTACGCTCCGCGTTTCCTGTTTCTAACAATGAAGCTGAATACGAAACGTTGCTCTCTGTGTTATGCATAGCGGAGAAGATAGGTATTAAGGCGTTGAAAGTTTCGGTTGATTCCCAACTGGTAGCAAATCAGCTGAGCGGAATGTTCGAATCAAGGGACCCGACCATGCAAAAATATCTAAAATTAGCAGAAGAAATAATAATAATAATAATAAATATTATTCTTTCTCAATCACGCAAGTGCCACGGTCAATGAACAAAAAAGTTGATGCCCTCAGCAAATTTACTTCTTTGACATTCAACCACTTTTCTAAGGATGTATGGATTGAAGTTGTTGAACAAAAATCCACTGATGTGGTACAGGTATCAAGCCGTCGTGCTTATAAAACCTAAACATCACTACAAAACAATTCATTGGCAAAACATTTTCATGAGCGTTTGGCTTTCCTTAACATTTGATAAATGATGTTTCGGAGGTGGCAGCACCCGGCGAGGAGGTGAACACTTGGATGAATACTATTATTTATTATCTAAAAGATGGCACGCTACCCATTGACAGCGTAGAAGCCAGGAAAATACGCACCAAAGCACCCATGTACATAATACGTGACAATGTACTTTACAAGAAGTCCTTTTTTGATCCGATACTTCATTGTGTTGGTCCACAGGAAGATAAAATGGTAATCAGAGAAGTGCATGAGGGAACATATGGGATCATTCGAGATTCCGTACCATTGTGGAAAAGATTATGCGTTTGGGCTACTACTGGCCATCCATGTACCGAGATACAAGTAATGTCATCAAAAATTGCATTTCCTGTCAACATCATGCACCACAGATTCACGTGCCGTCCCATGAATGGAATCCTATATCATCTGCCTGGCCTTTTCATAAGTGGGCAATTGATTTGATTGGTCCGTTTCCAGATGGGAGACACCTTGTCGTAGCCATTGATTTCTTTACCAAATGGGTGGAGGCAAAACCCTTGAAAAGCATCACCGACAAGCAGATTGTTAACTTTGTATGGGAGGAGATAGTGTGTCGTTACGGCGTACCAAATGAAATTGTCAACGATAATGGGAAACAGTTTAGACATGACCCGTTTTCACGCATGGTGTGATGGACTAAACATCAAGCAAAGCTTTAGTTTTGTTGCTCACCAACAAGCAAACGACCAAGTTGAAGTTACTAACAGGGACATTGTCTCTGACATTAGAGCTAGGTTGGGTACGGACCGTAAAGGTTGGGTTGATGAATTACCAATGGTCTTGTGGGCATTTCAGACCACACCTAAGGGAAGTAATTGGGAGAAACCTTTCAGTCTTGTTTATGGGTCTGAAGCAGTTATCCTAGCTAAAATAGCCGTTCCAACGCAACGCATCACGGAGTTCAATGAAGAAACCAACGAAATACACCTATGGGAGAACTTCAATTTTTTGGGGGAACGCAGGTGCATAGCAGCCATCAATGAGGCATCCAACAAACAAAAGATCGCCAAGCACTACAAATGACGCGTACGTGAGCGTACGTTCCGTCCTGATGATTATGTTTGGCATAACAACAATGCTAGAAGGATTCAGGACCTTGGCAAGTTGGGACCTAATTGGGATGGTCCTTACGAATTTGTGGATGCTCTTGGTAACGGAGTGTGCAACTTGAAAACGCCTGACGGCAAATTTGTGCCACGCACATGGCATGCAACCAATCTTAAAAAATTCTATGCTTTATGCTTAGAATGTTTGGAATAGTGAAACTTGGTTTCTTTTCCTTTTCAATGTTTTTACTATTAGCTTGTGACTGATCACCACAACTTTGTAAGCGCGATGCGCCATGGATTTATTTGGTTGTTTTGTTTGAACATGATGCATTTTTCAATTGTTATTTAATGCGTTACGTAACTATTTATGGCAGCACTCCGGTGTAATAATTTTAACTCCATTCCTATATACACATACCTTGAACAATGTACAATCTAGCTTTCGGACGACATGAACGACACTTTGCGTAGAAACGTACGCCAAGTGACACCATCACTGGATGCCTTCGGGTTTCGTACCCGTTGCGTTTATCCCGACATGTTCTAGATACATGTATGTCATGGAAAATTTATCAAGTATAACCTTGAAATGCCACGTTTCCGTGACGACGTTAACGTCTAAACGTATGCTTAAATGATACACATTACAAAATAAGACAAGATACAATAAAAGCACAGTTACAAATACTTGTCCAAATAGATTGTTTCATTACAAATGATCCATCATTTACATTCAAATAAAATACAAAAAATAACAAAGCATCACGGTATCATCTTGACAATTTTGGTGGCGTCCAAACCCGATTGGCTGCCAATAGCTTCAACAAACAGCACTTTCACCTCCTTGACCTTCTTGGCAATGGCGTCGTATTTGTCATACGCGTTCGGGTCCAGATAGTCCTGTATTTTGCCGGGTAAAGGAGTGGGAAGCGGTGCGTTTTTGTTAATAACGTTGAATGTCTCCAACCGTTCGACGCTCTTGGAAGCGTCAAGAAGCCTGCCGAAAGGCCCCATGACTTGTGGAGACGTGATGGCCTTACTAAAGATGGTAGGGACCATGGAGCACAGTTGCTGGAAGTCATCCGTTACCTTCTTATGGGCAACGGTTAACTCTTGAACCTGGGTCGCAAGCAGCTCCTTGCTTATTTTCTCTTCCGACAATTCCTTTTGTGCCACGGTCAATTCGGCAAGAGTTTGTGTGACACTGCTAATTTTTTATTTTTTTTTATATAAAACGTACGCGGAAGCATTAAAATTAATTAACCATTACAATAACATAAACATATTTAATTACATATCCAAATCATTTGACGGCTAATACTAAACAATAATTCTAGTGTCACGTGACATTACAACCAAAATTCAGTTTTAACGGAAAAGACACATCAGAGTTTCTTCATAGTCAAACATGACATCACCATGCCCGTCTTCTCCCCAAAAAGCATCACTTACAAAAGCTAACAACCTGCAGGGAGAGGATGGAGGGGAATTAGCATGAAGCTAAGTGAGTACGACTAACTACAGGCGATAGTATACAGGAACCGTCATACTAATCATGTCAGAGAAAGCTAACACACAAACATCACCCAAGTGCCATCTACAGAGACTCTGGCAGCTCGGCCAAACCATTAACCACCAGCTGATCGGAGTGGGGCTTACAGAAGTTCCTCCACCACCGTGTGTATATATAATCCACACGCGACGGACGCGTCATTCACATATATATACACCTCGATTGTCTAGGCTACCACATGAGGAACCCAATCCGCAGGTTGATCTCTCCTACCGAGGTTACCACACAATAGGGATGCACTGGGCTTCAGCAGATAAGCATCAACTAACATCCAGTCATCACAATGTAATAACTATCCACAACAGTAAGTATATCTAACAAGCATGGCAACCATAATATGACATGCTACTCTATACTATATTTTACAGTTAGTCCCACTCACCAAATACCAGCAACCAGCTCAGATAATCTATTACTAAGCAGATTCCTTATCTTTATCACATGAACATAAGGCAAATCAAGTTAGTTACTGTTCGTTAACACCAAATAACACAATACAGAAATTTTTGTATCAAAAAGCGCCCGCTAAATTTTTTTGCTTAACACTTGTGCATTTTCAAAATTTACATCATGATCATCAAAATACAAACGGGCAACATAACGGCTAAAAATCAACACTTAGTAAAATATTTCACTGCCAAAGACACTCGGTCGACTGTCAGAGATAGTCGGCCGACTGTCTACACTCACTCGGCTGAGTGTCTAGTCACTCGGTCGATGGTCTCTCACTGACACACTCGGTCGTGGGTCATACACACTTGGTCGATAGTCGAGTTGGTCGGTCGAGTGTCGGGAGACACTCGGCCGACTGTTTTTATCTACAGAAGCTGAAGACAAAGTGACGGATTTCACCCAAATTCATCCAATTCTTGCTGTAGAGCTCGATTACGACCTCAAAACTGACCAAATCGAAGACACTAAACATGTAGAAACATAAACCCAGAAGATTTGGACTCAAAAACATCAAATCTAACCACTTTGACCTAAATTACTTATTTTGTAAAAACTTACACAAAAACGCAATTTTCTTGAAGATTAAAGAATGAAAACTTGTGATTCTTACCTTGATAGAATCAGTAAATCACGAGAAACAAGATAATGTAAAAGATTTGAGCTCTAGATCAAAGATTTAAGATTAGGGTTTTGATTTAGGTGAGAGTGAAGGTACGGTGTGTGTGAGAAGAAAAGTCTAGAAATGAGAAGAAGAACACAGACTAGTCACTTAATTAGGTTAAATTCCCACACTGTGCAACACACAGGTATTTATCAGTTATCTGATATCTTTCGTACATCATTTGACAACCCAAACGAAGTCCAAGTTAAATAAACAAACATGTTCTGTGACCCTTGTCACAAACTAGTCCTAACCACATCATTATTTAATAGTAAATATTAAATAAAAATAAAAGTATATAATAACACAATACTAACTCAAGGGCAATTTAGTAATCTTACAGCTTGGCCCGATTGAGGATGTTACAAATCTACCCCCTTAAGAAGATTCCATCCTCGGAATCTGGTCAAGGTCAAACAACAGGGGATAGCGCGCCCTCATTAACTCCTCGGTTTCCCACGTCAAGTTAGAACCTAAATTGTGCCGCCATTCCACTAACACCATAGGAATCTGTTTCTTTCTTAGCTTTGTGACCTTCTTGTCCACTATTTGAATTGGCTATTCTACTAATTTCTTAGTCAAGTCAACTTTCAAATCTTTCAATGGAAGAATCTGCCTTTCATCATCTACTTTACACTTCCTTAAATAACACACATTGAACGTGTTGTGAATTCCTGCTAACTCTGATGAAAGGTCTAAAACAACAGTTTGATCTTTCAAAATTTCTTTGATTGGAAATGGCCCAATAAACCTCGGTGCTGATTTACCACGTTTACCAAACCTAATCACTCCCTTCCATGGTGAAACTTTCAAATACACTCGATCCCCTACATTAAATGTCACCAGACGTCTACGCGGATCAGCATACATCTTTTGTCGATCTCTAGCTGCTTTTAACTTTTCACGTGCAATTTCGACCTTTTCTGCGGTTATCTGAACAATTTCGGGACCTGCAAATTGTTTCTCACCTGCTTCTAACCAACTCGTAGGAATTCTGCATTTGCGACCATACAACATTTCATACGGCGACATTCGATACTCGAATGATATGAATTGTTGTAAGCAAACTCTATCAATGGAAGATGCGAATCCCAAGAACCACCATATTCTAAGACACATGCTCTCAACATGTCTTCTAACGTTTAAATCGTTCATTCACTCTGACCGTCTGTTTGTGGATGATAGGATGTACTTAGATTCACACGCGTACCCAGATTCTATTGTAAACTGTTCCAGAAGTTTGATACGAACCTAGTATCTCTGTCGAAAACTATTGAAAACGGTACACCATGTCAACTAATGATTTCTTTCAAGTACAACTCTGCTAAATCACTTAACGAAGCGGTTTCACGAGTAGCTAAGAAGTGAGCACTCTTTGTTAAACGATCCACTATCACCCAGATCATGTCGTGACCTTTCTGGGTTCGGGGTAACTTAATTACAAAATCCATCGTTATATGATCCCATTTGCACTGAGGAGTTTCTAACTGTCGTAGAGACCCATACGGTTTCTGTGCTCTGCTTTAACTTGCGCACATATATGACATTTTTTGACGAAACTTGCAACATCTGTTTTCATTGTCGGCCACCAATACAATGTTTTCAAATCTTGGTACATCTTAGTTCTACCTGGATGCACTGTCAATCTAGATTTATGCGCTTCTGTAAGGATTAAATCCCTCAATTCTCCAAACATAGGCACCCAAATTCGGTCTTTATAGGTCTTTAATCCTCTAGAATCATTGCATAGGTCAAATTTTCTCTTGGTCATTTGCTCGGTCTTTAGGTTTTCATCATTCAATGCTACTAACTGAACGTTTTTCAAATGATCGATCAAGTCTGAAACTATCTCAATTCTCATAAATCTGACATTTTCGACAGTTTTCTTTCGACTCGGAGCATCCGCGACCACATTTTCTTTTCCCGAGTGGTATTTAATCTCACAATCATAATCTTTAATCAATTCTTGACATCGACGTTGACGCATATTTAATTCTTTCTGCGAAAAGATGTACTGAAGACTCTTATGATCTGTATAGATTTCACAATGTGTACCATACAAATAGTGTCTCCAAAGCTTCAAAGCAAACACAACTGCAGTTAACTCTAAATCATGAGTAGGGTAGTTTCGTTCATGATATTCAACTGTCGTGAAGCATACACTATAACTTTATTTCTTTGCATCAAAACACAACCCAGACCTGCACGTGACGCATCACAGTAAACCACAAAATCTTCTGTTCCCTCTGGTAAAGCTAAAATTGACGCTTGACATAACAACTACTTAATAGTCTGAAAAGCCTTTTCTTGTTCATCAGTCCATCAAAAGGCTACATCTTTTCTGGTTAACTTATTCAATGGACCTGCTATTTTAGAAAAGTCTTTAATAAATCTGCTATAATAACCTGCTAAACCCAGAAAACTCTTAATTTCTGTCGGTGTTTTCGGAGAGTTCCAATTCATTACAGCTTCTATCTTAGACTGATCTACTTTGATACCCTGTTCACAAATCACATGACCCAGAAACTGTACTTCCCGCAGCCAAAATTCACACTTGGAAAACTTAGCGTACAGCTGTTCCTCTTCAGAAGCTCTAACACCAACTTCAGATGCGTAGCATGATCTTTCTCGGTTTTCGAATATATCAAGATATCATCTATGAAGACAATCACAAACTTGTCAAGATATTGACGACATACCCTGTTCATTAAATCCATAAACACTGCTGGCGCGTTTGTTAACCTGAATGGCATAACTAGAAACTCATAATGACCGTATCTTGTTCTAAATGCTCTTTTCGATATATCGGTCTCTGCAACACGTACCTGATGATACCCTGAACGTAAATAAATCTTTGAAAAGTAAGAAGCACCCTGTAACTGATCGAATAAATCATCTATTCTCGGTATCGGATACTTATTCTTTATTTTTCTCTTGTTTAAATCACGATAATCTATACACATACGAAGTGACCCATCTTTATTTTTCACAAATAAAACAGGAGCACCCCACGGGGAAGAACTTGGTCGAATAAACCACTTATCTAACAGTTCATGAATCTGAGACATCATCTCTCGGATTTCTGACGGAGCTAATCTGTAAGGAGCTTTTGCAATTGGCGTAGCACCTGGAACTAAATCGATTTTATACTCTACTTCACGTACTGGAGGTAACCATGGTAAATCATCTGGAAACACTTCTGGAAATTCTGACACAACAGGAATATCAGTCACCTGCTTCTTTTCTTTTTTAACATCGATCACGTAGGCTAAGAACGAATCACACCCTTTCGATATCACCTTCTGAGCTTTCATTAGGGAAACCATAGGAAAGTTAAATCCACTGCGCTCTCCCCTAGCTATCACTCAGGATCCATCGGCCAAATGAAAAGAAATCATATTCTTATCACACTTAATATTAGCCCTATTAGCTCTTAACCAATTCATGCCTATGACTACATCAATGCTAGGTATAGGCATCAACAAACAGGTTAAAGGGAAGGAATGGCCGTCGATTTCGATGATAATTTCAGACACGGATGATGTGCATGGAACCATTTTACAATCAGCTACTTATATTCCCAAAGGCGCATCTAACATCCTAACAGGCAGCTTCAATTTATCACATAAGCCTAAGGACATAAAAGAACGATTCGTTCCAGAATCAAATAACACACGAGCTGGTAAGGAATTAACCAAGAACATACCGGTAATGACATCATCGGTAGCAGTTGCAGTGTCTACCATCATCTGATACGCCCTTGACTCTGATGTTGGAGGATTCTTTCTCTTCTGCCGGCAGTAGAAGCAGAAGATCCCCCAAAAGTTACTGACCTCGCCCCTGACCCTACCCCAGAACCGGCTCTTGACGCAGATGGACAATTTGCAGATCTATGCGCCTCTTGATGGCAACTCCAACAAACATTAGACTTAAAAGAACAAGCTATTAATTCGTTACCTTACACTCCACATTTCAAACACCTTCTGGTCATTGGAGAACACAGACCGGTATGGGTTGACTTACAAACATTGCACCAACCAGACTGACTAGAACCCGATACACTCATACCAGACTTACTCTTCTGTTTAAACTGGCCTGACTTCTTACCACGAAATCCTGATTGCTTACTTGACTGTTGAGTAGACTGACTACCAGTTTGACTTTCTGATTTTCCCCAAAAGATCCACCTTTTGAACTTTCTCTTTTCGCTGCCATTACATCACCTTCAGTAACCTTGGCCACCTCATGAGCCTGCACCAAAGTCGTTGCAAATCTAGCAACTGTTCTATACTATGGCTTAATCACCCGCATAAAATGTTGGATCTTATCCTTCTGAGTCGATACCCATTGCTGAACAAACCTTAACTTAGATGTAAAATCTCTGAAAAATTCATCAATCGTCATACTTTCTGTCATCCTCATATTCAAAAACTACGTTTTCAATCTTTCCATATCATATTCAGAACATTATTGCTCACAAACTTTAGCAACAAATTGTTCCTAGGTTATTTGGCTGATCTATTCCTTGGGTAAATACGATGTAATAGAGTCCCACCATTCCATCGCCTCACCTTCAAAAGTCTACTAGCAAACAACACTCTAGACTCAGGTTCACAGAAACAGGCTTCTAATGCTTGCTCCACTTCTCTTAACCAGTTGAGGGTCATCGTAGGGTTTGTGTGACCACTGTATTCAGGAGGCTTACAGTCCAAGAACTGTTTATATGTACACTTCTTTCTTGTCTCTGGGACTTGAAATGGGTATATCATCTGATTTGGAAATGACTGGTTAAACGAGAATGACATTTGGAGGTTTTGATAGGTGGTTTGAGGAAACTGTGATTGGGAACTGCCACCGGCTTGAGTATAAAGGTTCGAAGGAAAAGTTATGTTCAACGCAGTGGTATTAGGGTTCCATTGCGCTCGTTCTTGTTCTAATTCTTTAATTTTCTCTTGAGCTTCTAGTAATCGACTTTGAAGGTTTATAACTTCTTGTGAGGTTTCCTCATTTGATGACACATATCCATCTTCCTCGGGAGCTCTGAAAATACCAGTTCTAGGGATAGTGGGGCCAGTAGCGTTAGCTTCATTATCTGCCATTATTGCACTACCACAACACTCACACCAAAGCTTAGTATAAACTCTATTAGTAGTAACAACTAACACATAACCTATCCTAATACCCACTTTACCCATCCCCAGCGTGTTATGTTTGACATGACTTTACTAAGTTTGGGAACATGACATTTAGATCACAATGCACATGCTGCCAAACTAAGCTCTGATACCAACTTGTGACACTGATAATTTTTTATTTTTTAATTTTTTTATATAAAACGTACACGGAAGCGTTAAAATTAATTAACCATTACAATAACATAAACATATTTAATTACATATCCAAATTATTTGACGGCTAATACTAAACAATAATTCTAGTGTCACGTGACATTACAACCAAAATTCAATTTTAACGGAAACGACACATCAGAGTTTCTTCATAGTCAAACATAACATCACCATGCCCATCTTCTCCCCAAAAAGCATCACTTACAAAAGCTAACAACATGCAGGGAGAGGATGGAGGGGAATTAGCACGAAGCTAAGTGAGTATGACTAACTACAGGCGATAGTATACAGGAACTGTCATACTAATCATGTCAGAGAAAGCTAACACATAAACATCACCCAAGTGCCATCTACAGAGACTCTGGCGGCTCGGCCAAACCATTAACCACCAGCTGATCGGACTGGGGCTTACCAGAAGTTTCTCCACTACCGTGTGTATATATATAATCCACACACGACGGACGCGTCATTCACATATATATACACCTCGATTGTCTAGGCTACCACATGAGGAACCCAACCCGCAGGTTGATCTCTCCTACCGAGGCTACCACACAATAGGGACGCACTGAACTCCAGCAGATAAGCATCAACTAACATGCAGTCATCACAACGTACTAACTATCCACAACAGTGTTGATGCATTTTATGTAAGTTCCTAGATATCTAACCCACGTCCATTGTAGGTACAACAATTTACAGGCTATCATGATCGCTCGTTATTATCCTATCTGTGTTTGTATGTGGTTACAGGTACTTCAGGAACGCGATAAGGATGTTAGACTATGTTAGACTTAGTCAGACGTACGAGTGAAGCCTCACTCGTACGGATGACAGGCTCATACGCACGGTTGATGCTGAGCTAAGTCATAATTATAACCTAAATGATCTGACATGAGTGAGTGATCACCCGTACGGCTGAGGAAGCCAACTCGTACGAGTGATGGATGACTCTCACGGGTGAGTCAACAGCTGAGGTATATAAGTGTTATGTTCTTCATTTTAGGTTAAGCCACTCATTACACACATCACCCAGATCTGGAAAAAGCCTAATCCGATTCTCTCTCAACCTAAATCACCTAGGTGGTGAATAATAGCTCTAGGTGTTGATCTAATTACACATGATTTGTTTTGGTTTGACTTAATTAATCCCAAATAGCTTCTCATATTCACTAGAGGGTTTGATTCACTTATTCCGCCATTGTATGAGTTAAATCTGTTGATTTCTAAGTTCCTAGTCATGTTTCATCGTTAGTATCAGAGCGTTGGTTGTGATTTCAACATCATCCTAGTGATTTTTGGTGATTAAAGAGTTTATTATTTGGGTTTTAGAGTTTAGAGTGATATTTTATCAAAAATGAATCATTTTTACGTGTGTAATTGTGATTTGAGAGTGTGTTTATGTTAGTTTAGTGCTAATCCAGCTTGTGAACGAAGAAATTGAGGTTTAACATCAATTTCTAGGGTTTTTGAGTGATTTGAGTGTGAACAGCAGCTCACACGAGTGTGTCAAAATTCTTGCTCACTCGCGCGGTTGACCAGACGGTTGACATCACTCGTGAACTCACATGCACGGGTAAGTATAACCTGTTTAGGTTAGAGGACTACAGTCTGATCACACGAGTGATCAAGCGGTTGACTGTGACACGTACGAGTAATCACACGAGTGATCCTTACTCGCACGTTTGATACTTAGTGTTTGTTACTTTGGTTTGAGTAGTGACACGTACGTTTGAGTTGTGACGCGTATGAGTGAGATTCGTCACACGTATGCTTGATAACCTGAACTGCACGGTTGATAACCTAAACCGCACGGTTTACCTGTTTTGGTAATTTTTCAAAAATGTTTAACTCAAATGATTATGCGTTAGCTGCACCGTTAGTTCAAAGTATTACGAGTATGACTCAACGATTACTTCTTGCTGAAAGTGAATCTAGAAGTGGTACGAAATGTCCGAGAATAATGACCATGGATAACTATTCCACTTGGAAGTCTAGATTTAAGATTTGGTCTGATGGTTAGGACACGAAGCTTTGGAAGTACATTGAAACAGAATTTCAATGGCCACGTTCACCAGTTACGAATGAGTTGTATACGTTACACAACATGCCTTCTGAAGAACGTGAAGAGTATAACTTGGAAAAGAAGATGTACTGTAATTTGACAAGTGCTCTTGATGGTCCAATTTTCCATCAATTTCTGTGTCATGATAATTCGTTCAAGATATGGGAAGCACTTCGCACTTTCAATGAAGGAAATACATCTTACCGAACTAGAAAAGGTTTAGAGTTGAAGGCTGAGTTTGATCGTTTTCACTGGCAAGTCGGAGAATCTATTACGGAATTGGTTGAAAGATATCGTCATTTGCTAGCTGAACTACACAAGCATGATGTGACTATTGAGGAGAAAGATAAAGTAACATGTCTAGCTGGAGCATTACCGTTGGAATGGAATGGTTTCGTTTTAACTATGAAAACCAGTGGAGAACTCGCTACTGCTACAGTGAACTCGTTTATTGCAAGACTTCAAGAAGAAGAGTTAGAGTTGTTAAACAAAGTTAAGAGGTATAAACAAGTTCAAGACACCAAAACGTATTGATCAAATGGCTATACACCTCTTAAATCAGCTCATGCACCGTTTCAAACTGCTTTTGCTACGAACAATCAGAGTATGTATGGTTTGAATGTCAGCAGTACACCTGTTCAACAACCTTAGTATCCACCACAAGTTTCACCATGTTCACTGAACAATCAACCACAGCCTACTTCAAACACAACTGAATCATCTACACCATCTGCTACAGAAGTTTTATCTGAACTCAAGATTGAGAACATAAGAAAAGCAGGAAAGGAGAAGATTAACGAAGATATAGCATTGTTGTCTAATCTTGTGAACTCTTATGATACGTATCTTGATGGTCGTGTGGGTAATATTCATCTAACAACGGGAGATTATCAACAACTTGATAAAGAAGAAGCAGAAAGGATAGATATAATGTGGGGTATGGCGAATCTGGTGAGAAGAGTAAAAGATTATGAGAAAGAACTGGGAAACCGATCAGTCTGACCAAAGATACAAAATTGGGTTTTGATATGAATACAGTTACTTGTTACAATTGTGGAGAATTAGGTCATTTTTCAAGGCAGTGTACTAAACAGAAGAAGCAAGGTAATCATAATCCGTTCAGAAATCAGAACTATAATCGTGTTAGTTCCCAAAGTCAATTGACGAAGCGTGAAATCTTCATTTCTGACAAGGGAAATGATGTAGAAACTGCGAAAAATCCTAACAAAGCTCTAGTTGTCATTCATGGAGACGATGATGATTGGTCAATTAAATTGAATGTGAATGATCAACCGAAAGCCAACATGGCTAAGATCACAGAAGATGAATCAAAATGTGTTTCTGAGCAAAGCGTAATTGAGAAGATCATTGCTCGCACTGAAAGAGCTGAAGAGATATCTCGGACCATTAGAAAGGACAAAGTTCAGAAAAAGGTGAAAGATAAATTCAAGAAAGCACGTGATTCTGTTCCTCGAACACCTGAATCAGGAAGTATTTCACCTACTTCATCAGAGGACTACGATTTCAACAGTTGGAAGAATAAGTATGATGATATCCCGATGTGTGAAGACAGTTTAGAAATTGATCAAAGTGAAGAAACATTGATTGATGCTGATAAAGAACTAGACGAATGGGGTAGAATGATTGCTGTAGAATTAGAGATGTTAGTTCTTATGGGTGAAGGCTCAGATCTAGACAGTTTAAGTTCAGAAGCTGATGAACTAGATACAAGGTCAGATTCAGATGCAGTTAGTCCTAAGGGTTCTACTGATTTTGAGATGTTGAACAAGCAAGCAATGGATCTACTCAAGAAGTGTTTGTCAGAAAGTGATCGAGAAAAAGTGTCAGGGTTGACAAGAGCTAAGGATATCTAGGATAAACTCGAAGAGATACAATTAGGTAAAGGTTTCTAGAACGATGATGCGTCAGTGTTTCTTAGAGATTCTTCAAAATCAGAAGATGAATTCGATGATGGGAAGAAAACAAACTATTTTGCTTTCATGGCTGATACTTCCTCATCAAATAGCGCTCAAGAGGTAACTTCTAATTTTTACTCGAATTCAAACTCTGAATGTGCTAAATGTGCTGAATATAAGATAACTGTAGATAACCTGAACAAAACATATGATGAGATGCGTGACAAATATCATGCCAACCTTGTGAGCAAAAAGATTGAAAATGATTTGAAAGAAGAAATTAAAGTTTATAAAAAACAGAATCATGATCTTAAGTGTTATAACTTTGATTTGAATCAAGCTTTAATCAAACATGTTGACATAATAAATGAATTGAAAAAGGAAAATGAGTGTGTCAAAGCTGATTTAGAAGCTATGTCAATCAAAATGAAATGTTGGGCAAGTGCATCTCAATGGAATGCACTTATGGTTGAACTTAATGATCAAAAGGGTAAAGGCATTGGATATAAGTCCGTATCTCCTCCTTTTCAAAACAAATATGTTAATGCAAATGTAGTTGACGGACAACCAGAAGATTGTGTTTCACCTATTTATGAGAACTATGCTGATAGGAACAAAAAGTCTAACTCATCTGAGAACATGACTTCAGACGAAACTGCTGAAGGTGCTTTAGATCATGATGATGATAAGAAAAACGGTCTAGGAAATAATACTATTAGACGAAGGGTGATAACACCAAGAGGTCCAGTTCCAAAAGGTCCTGTTAAAATTTTGAAAAATCCTAAATTTGCTAACAGACCAGTTCCTCCTGTTACCCCTAAGCCTGTTCCAAAAGAGAAATCAAATGATTCTCCTGTGTTCGTAAGAGCACAAGACCCCTCATCTTCAAAATCTAATAATGTGTATCAATTCAGAGGACATAGGGAGTTTAGACAATGTTTTAATTGTGCTGTTTTTAGACACATTGCTGCTTATTGTCCTAGAAAATTCCGTTCCCTAAGACATAAAGTTGACTTGTCACATGATGATTTTAGATCATCTCATGTTCATCAAACAAGTTCACCTATAAATGATGAATTTCGTGATAAAAGATCTAAGACAAATGTTGTCTTTGGAGATTCCAAAAGGAAGTATTTCAATAGATCTGTTTCTCTTGTGAAGGGAAAAATCCCAAAAAGAAGTTTTGAGGCAAATGTTGCCAGTTCTAGTGAGCAAGGTAGACCTTTTAAACCAAAGTTAAGGTCTCCATCTCAAAAAGAGAGTCGCAGAAAGTATTTTTCTAAAATCAGACCACGGATGAATCATTCAGATTCATAGAGGAATGTCAGGCGCCAAGAGCGTGACACCTCTCCTTCCAAATTTGTTAAGTTTAAGGTTTCAAATGATGAGATTCCTCCGGACTTAAATGGGAAATGGATGGAATTTCAAGCGATGGGTGTTAATGGACAACCTACTGCCGTCCGGGCGTGGGTTCCCATTATCAATTAACTTCTTAATGTGATATGCAGGAAATCAGGGTACCTGCAAATAACACATGGATTGTGGATAGCGACGCTTCGAGACATATGGCCGGACAGCTATCTCTTCTTTCAGATGTACACCCAATTAAGGGAGGTTATGTTGCATTTGCTGGAGATAAGGGTGGTCATATTTTAGCTCAGTGATTATTGAAGAATGATAAAGTCAGTTTTGATAAAGTGAATTATTGTCAAGAGCTTGCAAACAATCTGTTATCCGTCTCACAAATCTGTGAAAAATCTTTCAAAGTAGCATTTGATGACGAATTCAGCTACATTTTGAAACTAGAGTTTGTGATCCCTCCTGAAATGATTTTGATGAAGGCTCCTCAACAAGCTGATTTATACATGCTCGATATGAATGTTGCTACCTCAACTGCTGAACATCATCAAGCTTTTGTTTCTAAAGTGACTGAACAAGATTCTATTACATGGCACAAACGCATGGGTCATTTAAGTTTTCGGAAGATGAACCATCTGGTTCACAACAATCTTGTAGAAGGTGTTGATCTTCGATATTTTCAGATTCCAGGAACATGTGTTCTGTGTAAGAAGGGTAAGCAGAGCAAGAAAGCTTATAAGTTGGTAAAGTATAATCCAATCTCTGCTCTGCTTGAATTGTTGCATATGGATCTCTTCGGTCCTATTCGCTTTGAAAGTATTGATGGAAGCAAGTATTGTCTGGTGGTAACTGATGATTATTCAAGATTCTCATGGGTAATGTTTTTGAAAGAGAAGTCTGATACATTTGAGAATTTGAAAGTGCTAATCAATCGATTAGAGACAGGTTTTAATTTGAAAGTTAGAAAGATTCGATGAGATAATGGTACAGAATTCAAGAATCAGTATCTTACAGGTTTTTGTATTGAGAAAGGTATCAATATGCAGTTCAGTTCTGCATACGCTCCTCAGATGAATGGTGTTGCTGAAAGAAAGAATAGGGTATTGAGCGAGACAGCAAGAACCATGCTAGCAGATTCATCATTACCTGTTCATTTTTGAGGTGAAGCTGTTGCAAATGCTTGTTACACTATGAATCGAGTTCTGACTGTTAAACGACTAGGTAAAACTTGCTATGAGTTATTGCATGGGAGAAAACCATCTCTGAAGCATCTAGAACCATTTGGTGACCCGTGTACCATATTGAAGAGAAAACCAGGAAGTAAGTTTGATTCTAAGGTGGTTACTGGAGTGTTTCTAGGGTATAGTTCACATAACAAGAGAGTTTTCAACAATGAGACGAGATGTGTTGAAGAATGGTCTAAAGTTGACGTCCAACGGAATCACAGGAAGAGTGTTCCCAAGAATCATCCTTGGATCTACAACTATGATGAGTTGATTGATTAATTCAATCTTGCTCCAGATCAGACGGAGAATGAAGTAGAGTTACAAATGCTGTTTGATTTACAGAACGAACCAGAAGTGTCTGCACGTACTCCAACTCCATTACCAACAGTCGCTGAGCCAGTACAAGATTCAGATCAAGATGTTGATCCAGTGTACGATACCTACGAATCTGATATTTTGAGTGAGAATTCTGATAATCCTGAAGAAGTTAGAGATACCACGAATCTACACCACGAGATACCTGTTCCCGCACACCCAGATCCCAGAACTACAACTGCTCATCCTAGAGAGAATATCATTGGAGATCCAAATGCATGTGTTAGAACTAGAAGACAAGTTCAGTTTGATGGTCAAGTTGATGCTCATATGACAGCTGCTGCTGCATACTACGAGTACTCTTGTCATATCTCGAGAAATGAGCCAAAGATTACAAAAGAAGCCTTGAAGCATGTTGATTGGGTCATGGTAATGCAAGAAGAGATTCATAAATTCAATCGTCTAGATATTTGGAAGCTAGTTACTAAGCCACATGGTGCTAAAGTAATTGATCTCAAATGGGTTTGGAAATGAATATTCGATGAAGATGGCAATGTTACCCGTAACAAAGCAAGATTAGTTGCTAAAGGTTATCAGCAAGATCCAGATTTTGATTACGATGAAGTTTTCGCTCCTGTTGCCAGATTGGAAGCAATTCGCATTTTCTTGACTTTCGCTTCTTTTATGAAGTTCAAAGTTTATCAAATGGATGTTAAGAGTGCATTTCTTTACGGCAAGCTAAATGAACGAGTATATGTCAGTCAACCTCCGGGTTTTGAAGATCATCTTCATCCTGACAAAGTTTACCGCTTACGAAGAGCCCTTTATGGTTTACATCAAGCTCCTAGAGCTTGGTACGGACGTTTATCGAGCTATCTTATCGAAAAAGGATATCAAATGGGCAAGGTAGACTGTACTCTGTTCACAAAGGTTCAAGATGACGACATTATCTTAGTCCAGATTTATGTAGACGATATTATTTTCGGTGCTACTAAGTAGGAACTCATTAATGAGTTCGAGAAGGTGATGAAGGATGAGTTCGAAATGAGTAAATTGGGTCTTCTACACTATTTTCTTAGTTTACAAGTCGAACAGACTGAAAATGGAATTTTTCTTCATCAAGAAAAGTATGTAAATGACATACTCGAACGTTTTGGTATGACTCAAGAACGTCCTGTGTCAACTCCGTTAGCTGTGAATCATGGTATTTCGTTAGACTGCGAAGGAGAACCTGTTGATCCTACGTATTATCGAGCAATCATCGGGTCGCTTATGTATCTCACTGCGTCTAGGCCGGATATTATGTTCGCAACATGTCTGTGTGCTCGTTATCAAGTTAATCCGAATACAGTTCATCTTACTGCTGCCAAAAGAATTTTGCGCTATCTGTTGCATTCGCCAAATCTCGGTATATGGTATTCGAACGATGAGAAGTTTGATCTTGTAGCTTACAGCGATTCAGATTATGCAGGTTGCAAAATCAACAACAAATCTACATCAGGAGGATGTCAATTTTTAGGTGAAAGGCTGGTGACCTGGCAATTCAAGAAACAAACTGCAGTTGCTCTTTCCACGTGTGAAGCTGAATATATAGCTGCTGCTAGTTGTTGTTCGCAAGTTGTTTGGATTCAACAACAACTTCGCGATTACGGGCTAAAAATCTCTTTCTCTCCTCTTTATATTGATAATACTGCTGCTATTGTGATAACTAAGAATCCTGTTCAACATTCTAAGACTAAATACATAGGTGTTAAATATCATTATCTTAGGGATTGCCATGAGAAAAAGATTATTGAGGTTAAAAGAATAGGTACTAAGGACCAGAGGGCTGACTTATTCACTAAGACTTTTGATAGACCTAGGTTCTTACTCCTACTAGAGATGAATGACATTGTTGATCGAGACAAAGTGATTTCGGATGTTGTTTGTGAGGATTAATCAAGCTTTTAGACTGTGCATGTAGGATGCATGACATATAGATTTTTAGTTTATGATTATCTGTATTGCATATTTTTGCTTCCTGTATGCACTTCTTTACATGATTTCTTTCATGATTGCATGCTAGTCTATAGATATTTTCTGTTTGGTAAAAATGCTAAAACACAAAAAGATTTTATATTTTAGTATTTTAGGGGGAGTATATGTTATCAACATAAAATACCTAAAAAGTGTAAAAAAAAGTGTAAAATGCCTTACCAGAAAATTATAAAAAGTTGAAAAATCCAAAAATGAGCTTGTTTTGATTAATCTGTTGGAGATGACGAAATTACTGTACGAAGAATTGATAATTGATTAGTAAGGACTAATTTGAACGTTTATGTTTATTTGTTGTGTGATGTACTGATATATATGTGACTTATGAATTCTTGGCATTAGACAATCATAATAAGAATAAAGATCATCTAAGAATCCGTAGTCATGAACGATCTGTAGCGTTTGAAGGTAGTCACCTAATTATCTCCGAAAGTGTATCTAATGATAATTGTTGAGGAACTCAACAGTCGGTTGAGGGTATCCCCTATCATAATTGATAATCGTTAGAGAAAGTTGGTGTTGGATGTCCCCAAGCAATATTCAAACGTTGCTCTACCAATTCAGCCTCACAGCTATGATTGGGACATTCAATAGATCATTTAAGGAGTTGAGGGTTATCTTTTTGGCTGGTGCATACCACGTTGTCACGGGTCTGAGACTTAATAATCGAAACTAAACTCCGAAAAGTCAGATAAAAATTAGTTTATGTCGAAGTAAGTGTCCCTTCTCGCTTAAAGTCGAAAAGTATGATTCTTTTTTGTGGACCGTTCAAGCATTTAAGGGAGAACACCTTCGAGTGATCTGAGCACAACAAAATAAAGAAACATGAGTTCAAGCACAAATACAACAAAGACATGATGGAAGTTCCATTCATGATGCAGTTCAAAATCAATATATCAAAAGACGATGATATGCAGTAAAAATCAAATATCAAAAGAAAATCAAAGTCAAAAATAATTGGCGTATCAAGATGGCAAAGTCTTGAAGTTTGAAAGTATGAAGAATGATGATTCATGAAGTGCTCATAAAAGAACTCAGATCATTCTTAGTGTGACGCCCCCGCGCAGCTTGAATTGTTTAATCACGACGTTCACATTGAACTATCAAGATTCTTGTCGTCTGCGATTTAGAGTTATACCCATTAAGGCTATAAGTTAGGAAGATACTTACCTAGGTATACTCTATGAATACTAAACACATGCTAAAAGCATACAATGTGCGCAAGCATATACTGTGCCAAAGGCATATAAGGGAAAGTTTAACTTTCGATTCCGTTTACTAATGTCAACTTGAACAATAAAGAAGTTAAGGGCCTCGAGATTTATTTCGTGTGATGACTGGTCATCAGGCAAGTCTGATTTAACTATAGACCAATCCCCGCGGTAAATAATGCGCCTATTCAGATAACTCAATATGCTCTGAGATCAGCCGAGCCAACTAGATTGAAGATTGTCCACACATTGGTAGAAGCCAAAGGCTGACAGGGTTATTCAAAATGCCGTGAGAACCTTCCTGTTCAATTTGAATGAAAATACATAGATAGAGATAACGGAAAGTTACACGTAATGAATTGACAACCTAATAACAACGCACAATCATAAGTGATGAAAGAATCAAGGATTAATGAACTTAGCATGATATCAAAAATCACTGCTTTATAATGTTCAATGTAATTAATGCCAACATGATTGTCGAAGTGTCCTGAATGAATATGTTCATGTTTAATGAGGATTGATATCAGTAATTGCATGATAATAGACATAGACTGGATAATTGGGAATGAACAACAGAAGTTGATTCAATATGTCAGGTATGATCCATTTTTTATTAATTAATCATATTCATATTGCTCACAAAAAGAATGTGGATTTGTATGTTTCATTTATCTGTTTGTTAAATAGCCTGTTCTGAAGTCTGTAAAACAACAAAAAGATTTTGGTTTTGCATGTTATTGCATTTCATGATAGAATGTCTTTCATTTGCATAATTTTAGTTGCATGACATTTTACATCAGAAAATTCATAAAAATTTTATATTTCATTTGTTTTCTGATTATCCCCTGAATGCACAATGACATCTGAAAGAACTTTGTTGAGATCAAGATATTTCTAGCCACCAAATCCATAAGTTTGAAGTTTGTAGAGCTTGTGATTGTTTGAAAAGAGTTTGTATGGAAGTGAACTTAAGATGACATTACACTGTAAGATTTACTCAGGTTAAACAAAATGTTTGGAGTAATAACCTCAATTAGGTTAAGTTGTCTGGATTACCTAAGTGTGAATGATCATTTCTTGAAGGTTTTAGTAATTTATGGCTTAAATTGAAAGTGTTAGTTAGCTCTAAGATTGCCAAACGAGTTGAAATCCTAAGTTTGTGAAAATTTGAAATTCCCTAAGTGGCTCACTCGCACGCTTGATGTGTGAACCGTACGAGTAACCACACGTTTGAGGTTAACCATACGGACAACCGTGTTATAATCTTGTTCTAAAACAATTGGGTCACACGCACGAGTGATTAGGTGAGATGCGTGGTTGATTGTGGATCGTGTGATCAATTGTACGGTTGATCATGAGAGTATAAATAGGGGTGACGAGCACAGACGCTCGCACTTGTCCACCCATTCATCTTTTTCTCTCAAAATTCGATCCTCACCAATCAAGATTTCCACCGCAGAGTTTGTTTAGCATACTATTCCGACACCATCGCCACCCAATAGGTATGATTTCACCGAGTTTAAGTTGTTTAATTTGTTGTTTGAATGATTCGAAACCCTAAGGGTGTGTAACTCGAATTTTGTGAAATTGATGCTTGTTTTGATCATTGTTTGTTATTGTTTTGAGTTAAACGGAACCTACACTTTCTATTGTGATGTAAATCGGTCCCTTAAACAATCAAACATGTAATCTGTGGAATTTAAAAAGGCATTTAATATCGAGTTTCATCAGACATGCACGAGTGACATCACTCGCACGCGTGGGACATGACTCGCACGAGTCAGTACGCGGTTGATGATCAACCGTGTGAACCTTGAACCCACTCGTTTGAATTTATTTAGTTGCTCACTCGCTTGACAGAGCTGACACGTGTGATTAACCGCACGAGTCACCACACGAGTCATCACACGGTTGACTCACTCGCTTATAAATGTTGCATCAGCCGTGTACCCTGTCTGAAACCATATTACTGCTCAAACGTATCAACAGTGGCACGAGTGACTCTATCACTCGCACGGTTGATCTCTCAGACGCACGTGTGACATTATCACTCGCACGATTCATCTTGTTTTACAAATCTGTGACACTTTGTAGCAAATGCTTTGATGATTTACGATAATTGGTTTATATCTCTAACTTCTCTGTGAATATTTCAGTTTGATATTACCAATGGCAGAACAATTAGTCAATGCTCCGATTGTGAACCCAGAAGCTTAGGGGCAGCAACAACAGAATCCTCAAGTGAATCCAGTCAATCCACATGCACAACACGAGACTGCACTAGAAATGGGCGAGCTCAATAATCAAGTTGCTCTCTATGACACTAATCTCGAGAGGGGTTCTCATTTTAAGGAGATTGTGACTTTTCTGAAGCGTTCAAGGATTCACACAGCTATCTCAACAACGTGCACCGCATACTACAGCCATCAGAGAGAATTTTGGAGAAATGCGATACTTGATGTGTCAGATACTGAAGCTAAGATTGTTAGTACTGTTGAAGGGCATGAGATAACTGTTTCTAAGTCTGTGATAAGGAGGATTTTAGGTTTTAATGATAAGAGATGTTCCCACATGATGCTCAATCATGAAAGAATACATGGATGTTTCAAGAGATGTGCTTATTCTGGTTACATTTCCAGCAAATCTGAACTGATGAAGACTCTACTGCCTCCACAGTTTTGATATCTTGCTCATGTGATTATGCACTGCTTGAGTGGACGTAAAGCTGGGTTTGACAAGTTGAATGAGAAAGTGCAAAGCATGTTTGTGGCACTTGTTCTCAGAGCTCCGTATGATTTTTTAGGATTTGTTTACTACTATTTCAAAGAGAATCTTTTCAGTTCTACTCAGAGATACCTTATCTATGCACGTTTTCTTCAATTAATCATTAATGATGCTGCACCGGATTTACCTAAGCTTGAAGAGGATATTATTCACCTTAAGCCAATGAATCCGATAACTTTTCGAAGGATGGAGGAGACAAGAAATGAGGAGTTGAAGCCTGATTTCAATAGAAAGCTTATTTGTCATCTGATTAAAGAAAATTATCGATGTCTGGCTGGTAATGCCTGGAGGAATGATGATTCTGACTCTAACTATGAAGTTACTGATGAGGAGGAAGGTCAAGGTGATAATCAGAGAGCTGCTAGTGAAGTTCAAGGAGAAGGTAATGTTAATGATGAAGTTATTGAGGGTGATGATGAAGCGACAGAGGAGGATGTTAGTTTGAAACAAAGAAAGAGGAAAGGTAAAGAACCGATGATTGAACAACCGAAGAAGAAGGAGATGAGAACTAAACATCAGTTTGATTCACCTCAAAGGTCATCTCAAGGAGGTTCTAAGCAACAAGCTCAGAGATAACCATCTGATTTCATGAAGGATGCAAGAGCTGTTGTTACCGTACCAAGGCCTGCCCCCACAACACCTCAGATCACATCATCCGAATTCAAGACATAGCAAAATCTACTGTTGTCTTTGATCACAAAAATAACCAATATAGAGAATCAAGCCACTGAGGAGAAGAAGATCAGCGAAGCGATGATTGAGTCGTTAGTTGAAGAGAACAAGAAGTTAAGTGATAGATTGGACCGTCAGAAGGGAAGGACGGATAAGTTGAGAAAGAAGATTTTGGAAATTAAGAGTGAGAACAAGGAGAAGTTGAAATTGATGAATGATAAGATTGAACAGCTTACCTCAGGTAAAACAAAATTAATTAAGGAGAGATGAGAAGAGTATTCTTCTGATTTGGGTGGAGGTGATGAGAAAGATGAAGAAGAAGATGCTGGAACTGGAGGACCCTCTTTTGATATACCGTTAGTGATACCTATTCGAAGCTTTAATGAATATGGTGAGGTATTTACTACTGAATATTATATGAATTATTCAAATGTTTTTAATGATGCAGAAAAGGGGGACGTTCCACCAAGTGAGTTTCCATTGGAACAGCTTGCTGCTCTGGCATATGACAGTGAAAACGATACGGAGAATGCAGAGTCAGTTGAAGCTGAGAACAAGGCTCCACAAGAAGAGCCAACTGATGAAATTCCTCCCGAATCAATCCAAAATATCAACTTAAGCGATTTTGATAATCTGTTTGAAGATGAGAAGAGTGAAAGTTCTGTTGGTAAAGAAAGTGTGAAAGAGAATGTGATTTTTGAATCCGAAGATGAGTTTGAGACAAAATCTGAGGATGTCAGGGAAGAAGAAGTTGAGATTGTTGTACCTTCGCTTGCACCATACTCAAATCCGTCACTCAATACATTAAGTGACTTCTTCAATTTGAGTAGTGATGTGAAACAAAAGAACTTAACTAAGTTAGAAAAGGCGAGGAAGGTATACAACAAGGAAGCTAGGGAAGTTGATGTGTTGATAGAAAGGAATAAGAAAATCTGACATGAGAAACTGCTCGCTGAGAAAGAAAGAAATGAAGCTGAGTTGAAGAAGAATAGACTCCAAGCCAAACAAGCAAAGGCCAAGGGTTGGAATGAGATTCATAAATGGTTTGTACATGATAGGGTTAAGGTGAACAGAAATGTTGAGGAAGACGAAATCCGTCAGAGTTGGTGGAAGGAGAACATTGTTAACCCTGATCAGTTAAATAAGCCAGAACTCGAGCCAAAGTTTGTCAGTTTCTATGAGAAAGAAAAGAGAACCAAGAAGTACCCCAAGGGTAAAATTTTAAGTTGGGGCTATTTCAAGGAGATCAATTGTTTTGCAATCAAGAGGGAAGGTGGAGTAGATTATATGGCACGTCCAAGTCACTTCAAAACTCTACCGTACTTCGAGATCATGCAACTTGCGAAGCTGAAGATGTTGAACGCTGAGGATAGTAATCTTTCCAAATGGTTTCAGAGAAAGCTTAGAACTGAGTATAGAACAGGAAAGTGGGATATCTTCAAGTCAACAACCACCAGGTTTTCCATGCACCCGATAAAGAAAAACTCTAAAGGTGGACCTGTCCGTGTTATTAAATTCCGTACAGCTAAGTATATGAAACAATCTCCCTTGATGCCATTACCCAAGGATATCTGTAAGAACTTCAGATGGTGGTTCTATGATGAATTTTCGAAGGAAGCAGTGATCTTGACTGCAATTGAGAAAGAAGATGGAAGTATACAGTTCGACAATGTTAGGATTTTGGATCCTATGTGGCTAAGGAACTTATCAAGATTTGATGTGGATACTCTTCACCACCATCACATTACATTCAGAGATGATAGAAAGGAGGAAGCTATGAGATATCAACGTGTGATCGATGTTTATCATGCCTACCTCAACAAGGAAAGTGATGCTCAAAGCTCAAATCAAGTTCAAGCCAATTCATCTATGTCTGATACTGTTTTGCTAGTTTGTTTTTGTTTTTGATGTTTGTGATATGCTACTAACGGATGGTTTTATTTCTGCGGTGTCGTTAGGTCGCGGGATGCCCGATTCGGTAGCACACAGTGTCTTCGTTTATTTATATTTTGCGGGGCCTAAATTTACTTTTACTTTCTAAGGTGTAGAAGGTGTAAGTTAACCTAGTGTCAAATTTTATGCTGATTAACGAATTGAAGATCAAGTGGATAATTTTCTTTTAGTTAAATTACCTGGATAAAAAATAGTAGGTGATTTTAGCTAAAGGTCCTAAATGCAGAAAAGTAAATAAAGTGGGAGGATACCTGGAGTATGCAGATCAAGGAAATGTTGGTCAAGATATCAGTATTGGGTTAGGGAAAGGTAATTATGCTTATGTTAAGACTATGCTTGGATTGTTGTAGATCTGGTTGGATGAGCCAATTACACAGACCTACTTATCTCTGAACTCTCGGAGTTCTCTTTGAGCAGTGAGAAGTATGTCACTTGGTCTTATAACTGAAGTGTAACAATACCTCGGAGGTTATCCTTAGTAAAGTACTAGGTTTATTAGTAAGTTAAGCTCTAATCCTAACCCTCGTTATCAGTTTAGATAACTGAATAACAATGTGCCGTGTTGATTGAACACTGATCACAAACGGAAGGAGTCCGTCGGTTTAAGTTGGCAAAACCTTAAATGAAAACTAACAACCATTTCATCATACTAGTGAGATCACAACAAATCAAATATTATACAGCATCACAGTTAATATACTGATAGTAAAGCAGATAGAAACCTGATGAGTACCTGAACAGTTGATATGACTAAGACCTAGGGCAACAATAAGACAAGAACATGCAATAGGCTTGGGTCATACAGTAAAGGCACTAACTAGATCTTAACAGCTCCTAAGAGATCTCTTCGGAATAGTCAATAGGCATACTAGGTCATTCATGTCTCAATTCCTAGGTTCCATGTCCTAAAAGTGCATCAGATGCCTCCCGGGAACTCTGGCCATACCGAGTTCATAGAATCTTCAGATACAGTATAACTAGGGGTTTTAATCCTATGAAGTAGCTAATTTCATATAGGTGGACAAGTCCTGATCACAACCTAAGTTGGTCAATCCTTAAGATGCTAGCATACAAATCTATCAGACTTCCTAGTTCAGCATTATAACAGTAATCGTACTAAATTAACATAATTACGCTAACCCAAACTTCTATCATGGCAACATATAGATAAATTAAGCTATCATGGCAATATCAGAATGCATTAGTAAACATAAAAGATAAGAATACATGTTTAATACAAAAGACAAGCATTTCGGATAAAAACCTGAAAAAGCCAAACTAATCTGCCCGGGATCGCAGGGACTCACCAGGATATCCTCCGGAAAATAAAAGCTAAGCTAACTACTAACTAAAAACTAACTAAAGATTGAATATATAAATTGAATTGTATGTTGAGTGTGTCTTGGAATGAATGGAGAAAGCCCTTTAAATAGACCAGAATTTTGCCAAATACGCCTGGCAGGCCATATGGCAGGCCGTATGGTGGGGCGTATTTGGCAGCCCATTTTGCTGGCAGGCCATTTGGTGAAGGCACTTGGTGGGGCGTATCTGGAAGGCGGTACCCATATAGGCAGGCCGTATGGCAGGCCGGATTTTGTGCTGGTCAGCCTTGATTCCCTGGATCGTAACTTGATTTCTTGTCTTTCACCATTTTCACTCTAGAATCTTCGTTTTAGCTCCGTTTTACTTGATTATTTTTGCATCACCTTTGTAATCACTTAATCTACAAAATCAACTGAAAAAGCGATAATTTTGCCGACAAAGTTTTAATCTTTATTGTTTTAAGGCTTAATTTAGGGGTTAAAAACGTGACTTTTTGCCCGATATCAAATACCCCACACTTAGCTTTGCTTGTCCTCAAGCAAGAAAGCGGGAATATCAGGATCTTTTTACTAGATTCTTATCTGTCCTACCCGTAGATCTTTTTATTATGCCTTCATCAGAAGTCGGCACATCTTTCGAAAGTATTAGAAAAAGTCTCGAGCTTCGATGATTTGGCCGCTAGATTTCAATTGCATCCATAGTGAAAAAGATGTACTTCCCAACTCTCGGATGTAGAGTATACATGATCAGGCTCCTCACTGACGGATCACTCATATCACTCAAGTGTTTAGGGTGTCCCATTCTAATTGTATTATCGCTCAGAAGCCAGTCGTGTAACAGTTCTCATCATAGGCTTGGTAAAGCATCGATATCTCCACCGGTTAAGTAAGGACGGCACTGATCTTCTTCCTAAGCATTCTTTCAAGAGGAAGACGGGTTATAGGGTTTGGTTGGAAATTTATGAGTTCGGTGAAAGGTATCCAGATCTTTTGATTTGAGAGAATTGATAGACTTTGATTCTTTAGAGTATCCATTTTAGATAGATAATGGCTGAGAGTTTCGTAAAGGTTTTCTTCGGAAGAGGCGGATGTTGCTAAGACTTTGTCTAGAATTTTCTTTTGCTCTTCCAGTATTCTTCTTCAGGGCATCTTCTCGGGTTTCTTTTTTGCATTATTAGAGACTTTGCTCTTAGAGACTTTGCTCTTTCATAAACATTTTTTTTTTGGCATACCTTTTCTTCATAACTTTTGTCGTTCGTTCCTGGTGCCCAGAGAGGAAGTGATAATTCACTGAAAATAGGTCTTTGACCTATCAAAAACATTCAGGGGTTCAGAATCTTTCGACTAGTGCTTTTGAAGCGAATTTTGATCGATCTATCTCTTCATGTATCTCTGGATCTTTGGATGAATGGAAAGGGGAATGAATGGTGTATTTTGGGGGTTAATTTGGGGTGAATATTTCTGATTCATCAACTCTTTGATGTGAGTTGATCGGTTTAAATTGCGTGGAGTGGAAACAGAAATGGATGGCTTTTTGTCTTCTCTATTCAGAATAATTTCGGAAGGAGTATCGCACCTGCACCACGTATGGCGCTTACTAACCATTGGTCTTGAAACGTATGTCTGAACCAAGTTCTAATTTGAACCGCACACCGGCACACTCATCAATTGAAATAACAAAGTACTGTAGATTTGATGGGTCATACAGATACTTTGGGTCCAAGATTCCTCACTTTTTAGAGTAGGGGTCGTGCTTGATCTTGCGTAGCCTTTAAGATATTTTCTTAAAAGAAATCTTTTGACACAAAACATTAGTTTGAGCTTAATCATTCCGTTCTAATAAATGTTCCGAAAACCAATTTCTAGCAATTTTTTATTAGATCTTTTGAGCAAAAACAAAGTAAAAATTTTTCAAAATTACCCAATATCCATTGTTTAATTACTTTTGGACAAAAGAATTTTTCAAAACCTGGCGTTTTATGGTTACTTGACTATTAAAACTTTCGACCTTTAAAAACCTTACCCATTACCCCACACTTAGAAGAACATTGTCCCTAATGTTCTCTAGAAAGAATATTTTGATACTATATAAATTAAGGACATGACTTCTAAAATTCTAAGTTAGTTGCGGGGGTTACCCCACACTTAGAGATTTTAGTGCGTTATAATTGAAATAGGTTTGAGGAAGGATTACTTCCCTATGGTCGTGTTACTTTCCCAGTGTTGGGCCTTCCTACGGTCAATCTCCTACGTACCAGTCTCTTTTAATAATATTTCTGCATGAAGAACAAAAAGAGAAAGGCATCATTTCCACTATATATAATTTTTTAGTACAATGCTTCAAAAAGATAAAAACTAAAAATAAAATAAAGATAAAGTAGTCTATGGGATACTATCCTGGTCAATGTGTGTCGGCTCTGCAAAGTATCTGAAGATCTCGTCATCCTCTAGGTTCGGCAAGTACTTGAGAGGCTACCCTATATCCAACTCAGGGCCAAGTAGAGACTCTAGACATAAGTTTGTCGGCATCTCCAGGTGGGATAAGTCTGGGAAAGGCTCCTCGTCAGGTATGCTCCCAGTGATCTCAAATGCCTGGGCCGTTGGTGGCTCCACTGAAATAGGAATAGTGACTAGGTGACAACCCTCTGGTAACACAGCGACTGGAACTAGCTCTGTGACTGGGGCAGGCGGCGTGATGGGGCTAGGAGTAGCGTGTGCAGGCATAGCAGCTGAGGCAACGGAGTGAACTGAGGCTGGTGTGGAGTGCCTGGGCGTAGCTCGTCGTGTCGGGTGAACACGGCGTGCTAGCCTAAATGAAGATGGGCCCAGAGTGCTGCGTGGCATCCCCTCACGCTGGAGGTATGCTCTCAGAGCCTTGTAAAGTCTCTGCTGATCTCTGAGTAGTGCGCATGCAACATCAGGGTCACTTGATAATGCTAAAAACTAACATATATTTCATAGCATTATCCCTCAAGAAAGATAAGCTTTAAGTTGCAATTGTTCTATTTACAAGTGATATTCGTTTAAATAATAAAAGGTGAAGACAAAAGACAGATTCGACGAATTGAAGACGCAAATGACCAAAAAGCTCAAAAGTACAAGGTATAATCAAAGTGGTTCAAATTATTGATGAGAAACTTCTAAAATTACAAAAGTACAAGACGCAAAACGCAAAGTACAAGATATTAAATAGTACGAAAGGACGTTCGAAAATCCAAAACCGGGACCAAAGTCAACTCTCAACGCTCGACGCAACGGACTAAAAATTACAAGTCAACTATGCACATGAATATAATATAATATAAAATTAATTCTTAAAATTATATATATATTATATTTATTTATTAAAACGTCGACAAAACAAGAAAACAAAAGGATGTGGCTGGATCCAGCTGGCCATGCGATCGCATGGCCTGGAGGTACAAAAACCATGCGATCGCATGGCATACTTTTTCAGCTCAGGTTCTATAAATTGCAAAGTTTGGTCGACGAATTTTACATCTTTTTCGCTTCTTACTCTCACGTATATATATATATATATATATATATATATATATATATATATATATATATATATATATATATATATATATATATATATATATATATATATTATAATTTTAATTTTAATAATAAGGGTATGTTAGCGAATGTTGTAAGGGTGTAAGTCGAAATTATGTCCGTGTAACGCTACGCTATTTTTAATCATTGTAAGTTATGTTCAACCTTTTTAAATTAATGTCTCGTAGCTAAGTTATTATTATGCTTATTTAAGCCGAAGTAATCGTGATGTTAGGCTAAATATTTAAGATGGGGTAATTGGGCTTTGTACTATAATTGGGGTTTGGACAAAAGAACGACACTTGTGGAAATTAGACTATAGGCTATTAATGGACTTTATATTTGTTTAATTAAATGATAGTTTGTTAATTTAATATAAAGATTTACAATTGGACGTAACTATAAATAACCATATACACTCGATCGGACACGATGGGCGAGATATTTATAAGTACTAATAATCGTTTATTTAACTGGACACGGGAATGGATTAATAGTCTATGGACTTATTAAAACAGGGGTGAATTATATACAAGGACACTTGGTGTAATTATAGTTTAGGTCCCCAATTAGTTGGAATATTTGACTTCGGATATAAGGATAATTTGACGAGGACACTCGCACTTTATATTTATGACTGATGGACTGTTACGGACAAAAACCAGACGGACATATTGAATAATCCAGGACAAAGGACAATTAACCCATGGTAATAAACTAAAAATCAACACGTCAAACATCATGATTACGGAAGTTTAAATAAGCATAATTCCTTTATTTCATATTTAATTGCACTTTTAATTATCGCACTTTAATTTATTGTCATTTTAATTATCGTACTTTTTAATTATCGCAATTTTATTTATCGTCATTTTATTTATCGCACTTTTATTTATCGCAATTTCATTATCGTTATTTACTTTACGCTTAAAATTAAGTTATATTTATTTTTAATATTTTACATTAGGTTTTAATTGCGACTAAAGTTTTAAAATCGACAAACCGGTCATTAAACGGTAAAAACCCCTTTTATAATAATAATACTACTTATATTTATATATATATATATTTATTTACAAATATAGTTTTAAAAATATAGCGTTAAACTTGGCGAGTTCCCTGTGGACGAACCGGACTTACTAAAAACTATAATACTGTACGATTAGGTACACTGCCTATAAGTGTTGTAGCAAGGTTTAAGTATATCCACTCTATAAATAAATAAATAACTTGTGTAAAATTGTATTGTATTTAATAGTATTTTGTAGTAAAAATATAACTATTTTGTACACACATCTACGCACATCAAGTATTTTTGGCGCCACTGCCGGGGACTTCTAAATGCCAAAAGCGCAACGCCATATATAAAAAAAAGATTTTTATTAAAGTTTTATTAAGTTTTTATTTTATAAAAATATACGTTTTTAAAAATAAAAAAAATACAAAAATATAAAAAGAAAATATAAAAAATATATATATATTTGTTTTTAAGAGTTGTTAAATATATATAAAGTTAAAAAGTATTTTTCTTTTAGTCTTTAAAATTAAATTTTTATTTAAGTTATATATATATATATATTTTATATAATCTAAAAACAGAAAAAAAAAAAACACTAGGCCTGGTACTGTAGCAGGCCAGACTCTGGCCCGAAACCCTAGCCCATGCGATCGCATGGAAATATAACTTCGAAGCCATGCGATCGCATGGCTTGAAAAGACAGGCCTGGTAACCTCAGCTGACAGGATTAGGGTTAATTTAATTAATAATAATTAGGGTTTAGTTTATTTATTATTTAGTTTTAGTTAATTTGTATTTTTTAGTTTAATTTTAGTTTTATTAAATATATAAACTTATTACTTTTATAAAATAAATAATATAAACATAATATTTTTATAAAAATTGTACTTTTTACAACTTTAAGTTTATTTTTATATTTTGTATCTTTTTATTTGTTTTAGCATAATATTTTTATTTTTCATTCGTATTTAGTTTTAAGTCATAGTTTTTGCCGTAGTTATTTTTATTTCTAGATTTTTAGGCTTTGCCGTAAAATCCCTTAAGTACTCTTTCTTTAGACTAAGATTTAAGTGCTTTAGAATTTTGCGACGCCATTTTAAGATTTTAGTACTTTTTAAGTTATTGCCGTTTTGAATATAGAATTCCTTTTAAGCTTTAATACCTTTAGACGTAAGTTTTTATATTTAGTTTTTAGACTTTTAAGTTTCGACGCGCTACGTTCTTTTTATTATTTTTCGACTTTTTATTTTTCGACGTTTTTCGACGCACTTTTTCTTTTTCTTTCTTATTTTTCGCAGCTCTAGTTTTTAGGACATAGAATTTTCTATTTCTTCTCTAAAATTTCTTTAAATTTCGACGAAAAATTATTTTAAGTGGTTAAATTTATAGACATCCAAAATTTTCTGGTTCGTAGTAATAGTTGGATTTGTTAGTGGCTGAGTTGTGAGCTTCCGATTTAAAGGGTTCTGGCTCCCTGCTGCATCTATAGGCTATTCGAAACGTGGGCAAAATCAGAAAAGTCTATTAATTTGATAACTTTAATAATTTTTTTTTATAACTAATAGGATGTTCAGTGAATGCACCGAGCAAAACGTTCACCACCTTTTATACGTTCACCACCTGTAACTCGATCAAGACATCTAGCCAATATTGTCGCTGTTGATTTAATTTTTTAGAATCGTCATCTAGTCGACCAAGTACTCCAATTCAAATTTTCGATAATCCATTTTTTGAACCCGACCTCATAATTGAGAATCCGGAGGATATTCAGGGACAATTCAGAGATCCTGAACCATTAATCTTTCCTCCGGAACCACCAATCATTCAAACAGAGATTGTTGAGGAACAACCCATTAAATCAGAATCCTTTAGTGATTCAGATTCAACAAATACAATCATGGAAAATCTGAAACCTCTAAGTATGGAAGACCGAATGCGAGCTAAACGCACTGGCCAAGGTCACGCAATTACTCAACCAGACATTAATGCGTCAGATTATGAAATCAAAGGACAAATTCTACACATGATAACTAATCAATGCCAATTTAGTGGTGCGCCGTAGGAAGATCCAAACGAACATCTTCGAACCTTTAATAGGATCTGTACTCTATTTAAAATTAGAGAAGTTGAGGATGAACAGATATATCTCATATTATTTCCCTGGACTTTAAATGTAACACCCCACTTTTCCGTACACGCTTAAAGGTACACACCTAATCAATTATACGTCTATAACTTGCTCGTTATGTGGCTAAGTTAGCTAACATGTTAGTTACTTGAGAATGTGTATATTATAAATGTTGAATGCATGCGCGAACGTGTTTACCTACGTGTCACGATGGCATTGAGTCGTGTGAGACTCAAGGTTGGGGTTAGTATGTGTATTAAAGTGAGCGTTTGGGTTATTAGTTATGGAAACCTTGGAAAATTGATTAGCTAGTCGAGGGCACCAGTTCCAGGCGATTGTCGCGCCGCGATACAGGGCTCCGCGACGCGACACATCAAGCAAAGATTTGATCAGAATTTGGATTAAAGGGTGCTGTTTTTCATGTGTTTCGTCGCGCCGCGACGTTTAGTGCCGCGCCGCGGCAGGCCTGCTGGCCAGGTTCCGGTTTTAGGTTAAATTAAGAGATTTTGAGGGGAAAAATGGTAAATGGACGTATAGATCAGATGGGTGCATTAAATCTGGTCCACTAGTTCATTTATTTCATTTTCCTTTTTCATTTTCTTTCAATTTCTCTCCCAAAACTCTAACACCCATTTGGATTCAAAGTGAGATTGAGAGAGGAAGGATTTAGGGTTGATCTTTGGAGCAAGTATTAAAGTTGTTCCTTGTGACTCTAGCTACGTGGTGATAGTCTCGGTAAGTTCTAACTCTAAGTTTCGAGTTTTAATTGATTATGGCTAGGGTTTTGGTTAATAGAAGCTTGTATGACCCATTTGGGAGTAAAATGGGTGAATATGGGTTAGGTTGTTGTAATGAAACCCTAATGGCCATAATCTAGGGTTTTGGTCTTGTAATTGTGAGTTTGAAAGTGTTAATGGTATTGTAAGCATTAAACACTTGTTAGAATTGAAAGAGATGTCATTTGGGTTAAGAATGTACTAGTTGACCTAGTTTGGGTAAAATGGGTGTAAATTACCCTAGGTGGATGTCAATTGAGGCTAGTAGACTTTAATGCACTAATGTTGGTAATTAAAGTCGAGTCTTGGCCATTAAGAGGGCGGTTGTGGTGTGGTTGGGTCATTTAATGCGAAATTGAGTCATTAAATGCCCAAGTAAATGTAATGTGGTTAATTCCACTAGTTTATGTATTGAATTGGTACTTAATGTATTAGGTACTTGGCTTTGAAGTTTGGAAGCGATTATTCATCATCCTTGCGTCAAGCTGAGTGGAATAATTATGCGTGAACGTATATAATGTATTTATTTGTGTGGTATGAATGTGGAAGTGTCGCGGTGTTCAAGACACCACATTCTAGGTAACGAGTAGTATTGTCGTGGTGCTTAAGACACTACTCCTTGTGTAATTGACTTGTGGGATTGTCGCGGTGTTTAAGACACCACAATGTCGTGAGAGTGGAAGTGTCGCGGTGTTCAAGACACCACTCATTGTATCGAATGAAGTGTGGATTCGTCGCGGTGTTTAAGACGCCACATTGTTGTAAGGGTGAGTTAGTCGCGGTGTTTAAGACATCACCCGGGGGACTAGTGATTACGCGGTGTATAAGTAACACTAGTGGATGTTATGAACTCCAACGGACTTACATGTACCGTTCTCTTGTATACTTGGTTAACCATGGTTGTGCGAATTGTACTTAGCATATTATATTGTGAATTATATGCTATTATTGTTGCTAGCGTAATGTGGAACGTGGATAGTAGTTTATGCATGATGGATTGCATGTTTGTTGAATTGCTAGCTCGTATGTGGTATTGTGTAAGTGTATGCAAGTAAGTAGGTTATATATGATCATGTATAATTATTGCATTCACTAAGCGTTAGCTTACCCCTCTCGTTGTTTATCTTTTAGTTGCAGGTGAGGATAAAGGGAAGGGGATTGTCGGGCACTAGATGCCCTTGATGATGTGCTTGTAGGAGCTTTTGGAAGTTGGCCACCTTTTGGGTAGTTTAGTCCCAAACCATGCTCGTCGGGTCGTTTGGTTAATAAACTACCATTGTATTCGGTCAAACTTGTATTAACTTAATTAACGGCCATTGTGCCTTTTGTAAACATTGGTAATGGTTGTACGGTTTAATGAAACTTGTGAGTTGGTCTACATATTTAATTGGCGCATAAATGTGTATATTATAAAAAAAAATTTATAGCGTACGGAGTACGGGTTGGGTTGTTTCAAGTGGTATCAGAGCATGGTCTAAGGGATTTAGGCGACTTTAGATAGGTGCCTAGACTTAGACTTTTATGTGTATGCGCTTTTAGGCAGGACTTGTACGACTTCGGGTCGAATCGGGAATTGTAGTGTGTAGGTTTATATGAACTAACCATGCACTGATTGATTTGTGTTGTAGATGGAATCATCGAGCGAGACAGACGTTGTACTAGCAAGTTAATGCAACGTGCTCGCGTAGTAATGACTAGCTACCCTTACTATGGGTGCAAATCGTGTCAAACAAGCGATGTACGACGATTGTCGAGCGAGATGGGGTGGTATGGTGTATATATATATGTGTCATGTCTCTGGGTTCGTCGTTTAATCTTTTCCGTTTTATAGAATGAAGATGAGAAACGGACACGACACCGATAATGGGGGCACGAGCGAGGACCCCGAGTTCACGGCCAAGGTTGAGGCCATCTTTCAACGCCAAAAGGCGGAGTTTCGCGAAGATGTTAAGAAGATGTTTCTAAACACGATTGACGAGCACGTCGTCACTATGGTTAAGGAACAAATTAAGATTGCTCTCCAAGAAGAAAATGTGGGGAGACGAGACTTTTTCTTCAAGAACTTTAAGGATGCTCAACCTCCTACTTTTGAAGGCGATAGGGACCCACTTAAGAGTGCCCGGTTTATCTCCGATATGGAGGGGGCTTTTCGTACATGTGAGTGCCCTAACGATAAAAAGACAAGGTATGGTTGTAGCATGCTAAGAGGTGATGCCAAGCTATGGTGGGATGCAAAGATTCAAGTCTATGGCGAAGAACAATGCATGGACTTTTCTTGGGATGAGTTTAAGGAAGAATTTTTCGAAGAATACCGAACTTCGGCCGATCTCACTAGGCTTAAGGACGAGCTACGTTCTTTGAGTCAAGGGTCAATGGATTTGAACACTCTCAAATCCGTGTTTTTGTCTAAGACTCAATTTTGCCCGGAGTATGTCGGGAATGATAAGATGTTAAAGGAAGATTTTTATCGGATCTTGAATGATAGTTATCAAGAGAAGATAAGTGTGAATGTGGTGAAAAGCTTTGATGAATTGTTTAACATGGCCAAGGGCTTCGAGGCGCTTGTGATGAGGAAGAATAGCCTTACCTTGGGCAAGAAAAAGTTTGAAGCTACTAGTCAATCTAATTTTTCTAGCAAGAAGTTTAAGAAAGGCTCCGAGAGTGTGGGGAGTGTGAAGAAAGGTGCTTCGGGGGATTTCCCTATTCTTGTCATAATTGTGGGCGAAGGGGACATATGGCCCGTGATTGCACCAAACCATCCTCTACTACAAAATTCACTTGTTACAATTGTGGGAAAGAAGGACACAAGAAGACCGAGTGTCCCGAGTTGGTTAATGATCATGTCAAGCGGTTAGAGAAGGCGGCAGGTACGGGCCGGGGTCGAAATTATTTGATGACTAATGATGAAGCTAAGCAATCGAACGAGGTTGTCTCAGGTACTTTCTTGGTTAACTCTAAACCGGCCAAGATATTATTTGATAGCAGTGCTAATTTGTCTTTTGTGTCGCCTCGATTTGTATCTAAGTTAAATAAACCGCTAGTTAAGTTGAGTCGTCCGGTTGAAGTCGAAATAGTGGATGGCAAGACGGCGCTAGTGGTTGATGTTTGTAAGAATTGTGATGTTGTGTTTGGTACCGAAACCTTTAAAATTGACCTCATTCCGATGACCTTGGGTGAGTTCGATATTGTTCTTGGTATGGATTGGCTCGATCGTTATAGAGCCGATATTGCATGCCATGATAAGTTCATTCGTGTTAGGACCCCAAGTGGGGGAGAGTTGATTATTCATGGCGATAGACGGAGGAGACTCGTACCATTGTGCACGTATGCAAGGGCACGACGTTTTCTCAAGAGCGGTGCCTTGTTTTATCTTGCTCACGTAGTTGATACTCGTGATGAGCCACCACCTATTCATAAGATTCCGGTGGTTAATGAATTTGAAGATGTCTTTCCGGATGAATTACCGGGTGTTCCGGAGGAAAGACAAGTCGAATTTCGCATCGAGTTGGTTCCGGGAGCTACTCCCATTGCTAAAACCCCTTATCATTTAGCACCGACGGAGATGCAAGAATTGCTTAATCAAACCCAAGAGTTGCTTGAGAAGGGTTTCATTCGACCGAGCTCCTCGCCGTGGGGTGCTCCGGTTTTGTTTGTGAAAAAGAAAGATGGAAGCATGCGAATGTGCATCGACTATAGGGAGTTGAATAAAGTGACGATCAAGAATCGTTATCCATTACCTCGGATCGACGATTTATTTGATCAACTCCAAGGTGCTACGTATTTTTCTAAGATCGATTTACGGTCCGGCTATCATCAAGTGCGGGTCCGTGAGGAAGACATCGAGAAAACGGCCTTTCGGACGCGTTACGGGCATTATGAGTTTGTGGTTATGCCTTTTGGTCTCACGAATGCACCGGCGGCATTCATGGATTTAATGAACTGAGTGTGCCAACCTATGTTAGACAAGTCGGTAATCGTGTTCATTGATGACATACTCGTTTATTCCAAGAGTATGAAGGAACATGAACACCATTTACGTGAAGTGTTGAAGACGTTGCAAAGGGAGAAATTGTATGCTAAGTTCTCCAAATGTGAATTTTTGCTAAGGGAAGTTCAATTCCTTGGTCATATTGTGAATCAAGAAGGTATTATGGTAGACCCGGGGAAGATCGAAACGGTGAAAAGTTGGAGTCGACCGACTACGCCTACGGAAATCCGAAGTTTTCTCGGATTGGCCGGTTATTATCGTCGGTTTATTCAAGACTTTTCTAAGATTGCTTCTCCTTTGACGAAGTTGACGAGGAAGAATGTTAACTTTAATTGGGAAAATGAACAAGAAGTCACCTTTCAATTGTTGAAAGAGAAGTTATGTCAAGCTCCGGTGTTGGTGTTACCGGAAGGGATTGAAGACATGGTGGTTTATTGTGATGCTTCGTTGAATGGACTCGGGTGTGTTCTGATGCAAAGAGGTAAAGTCATCGCTTATGCCTCTCGACAATTAAAAGAACACGAGACGAGGTACCCGACTCATGATTTAGAGATGGCAGCGGTTGTGCATGCGTTGAAAATTTGGCGCCATTACTTGTATGGTGTCAAGTGTACGATATATTCGGATCACAAGAATTTGAAACATCTCTTTACTCAACGAGATTTGAATTATCGTCAACGTAGGTGGATGGATGTAGTGAAAGATTATGATTACGTGATACTTTATCATCCGGGTAAGGCGAACGTTGTTGCGGACGCCTTGAGTCGAAAGAGTACACATCCGGCGATAAAGGTGGGATCGTTACGTTTGATTATCACTAATGACTTTCTTGAAAAGATAGGTGAAGATCAAATAGAGGCTTATGTTCACAATAAGCACACGGAACGAATCGTTGGCCAATCGGAGTTCATTACAATGGGCTCGCGTGGCTTGTTGTCCTTTCAAGGAAGGGTGTGGGTACCCAAGATGGGGGATTACCGGCGAATGCTACTTGATGAAGCACATAAGTCCAAGTATTCCATTCATTCGGGTGCAACGAAAATGTACTATGATTTGAAGAAAGATTATTGGTGGCCCGGCATGAAACGTGATGTGGTTAAGTATGTTGAACAATGCGTCACGTGCTTGCAAGTCAAAGCCGAACACCAAAAGCCTTACGGTAAGTTACAACCATTGGAAGTCCTGAAATGGAAATGGGAGCACATTACTATGGACTTTATTACCAAGTTACCGAAGACGGCGCGAACCCAATACGATACGATTTGGGTGATTGTTGATAGATTGACGAAGAGTGCCTTGTTTCTTCCCATTCGGGAAACGATATCATCGGAGACTTTAGCTAAGTTGTTTATAAAGGAGGTGATATCAAGACATGGGGTTCCGGTATCTATTGTTTCGGATCGAGATACTCGCTTTACATCCCGGTTTTGGAACAAGTTTCATGAAGATATGGGTACTCAATTGAAAATGAGCACGGCGTATCATCCTCAAACGGACGGTCAAACCGAGCGTACTAACCAAACGCTAGAGGATATGTTAAGGGCGTGTATTATTGATTTTGGTGGAAGTTGGGACGAGCACTTACCCTTGGTGGAATTCTCATACAATAATAGTTGCCACACTAGTATTGGGATGCCACCATACGAGATGCTCTATGGGCGTAGATGTCGAACTCCCATTTGTTGGGGAGAAGTGGGTCAACGAGAAATCGGAAGTTCCGATTTGGTTTTGGAGATGAATAGTAAAATTGAAATGATTCGGGCTCGACTTAAAGCGGCGCAAGATAGACAAAAGTCTTATGCCGATAAAGGTAGAAGAACGATTGAGTTTCAAGAAGGTGATATGGTGATGCTTAAGGTTTCTCCATGGAAGGGTGTGATTCGGTTTAGGAAGCGAGGAAAGTTAGCTCCTCGGTTTATTGGTCCTTTCAAGGTATTGGCACGTGTTGGTGAGGTTGCTTATCAATTAGAGTTACCCGAAGAACTTGCGGGAATTCATAATACGTTCCATGTTTCCCATCTTCGCAAGTGTCTTGTGGATGACTCGACTTGGGTGCCATTGGATGAGATTACTTTGGATAACAAGTTAGAGTATGCGGAAGAACCGATTGCAATCCTTGATGAAAAGGTTAAGATGTTGCGGAACAAGGAAGTTAGAACCTTCAAAGTGCAATGGCGACATCGAAAGGGTTCCGAGTTTACATGGGAATCTGAAGAGTTTGTTTTGGCTTATCTTCCGGCTTGTCATGCGGCTTGGATCGCGAGGACGCGCTCCGATCTAAGTGGGGGAGAGTTGTAACACCCCGCTTTTCCGTACACACTTAAAGGTACACACCTAATCAATTATACGTCTATAACTTGCTCGTTATGTGGCTAAGTTAGCTAACATGTTAGTTACTTGAGAATGTGTATATTATAAATGTTGAATGCATGCGCGAACGTGTTTACCTACGTGTCATGATGGCATTGAGTCGTGTGAGACTCAAGGTTGGGGTTAGTATGTGTATTAAAGTGAGCGTTTGGGTTATTAGTTATGGAAACCTTGGAAAATTGATTAGCTAGTCGAGGGCACCAGTTCCAGGCGATTGTCGCGCCGCGATACAGGGCTCCACGACGCGACACATCAAGCAAAGATTTGATCAGAACTTGGATTAAAGGGTGCTATTTTTCATGTGTTTCGTCGCGCCGCGACGTTTAGTGCCGCGCCGCGGCAGGCCTGCTGGCCAGGTTCCGGTTTTAGGTTAAATTAAGAGATTTTGAGGGGCAAAATGGTAAATGGACGTATAGATCAGATGGGTGCATTAAATCTGGTCCACTAGTTCATTTATTTCATTTTCCTTTTTCATTTTCTTTTAATTTCTCTCCCAAAACTCTAACACCCATTTGGATTCAAAGTGAGATTGAGAGAGGAAGGATTTAGGGTTGATCTTTGGAGCAAGTATTAAAGTTGTTCCTTGTGACTCTAGCTACGTGGTGATAGTCTCGGTAAGTTCTAACTCTAAGTTTCGAGTTTTAATTGATTATGGCTAGGGTTTTGGTTAATAGAAGCTTGTATGACCCATTTGGGAGTAAAATGGGTGAATATGGGTTAGGTTGTTGTAATGAAACCCTAATGGCCATAATCTAGGGTTTTGGTCTTGTAATTGTGAGTTTGAAAGTGTTAATGGTATTGTAAGCATTAAACACTTGTTAGAATTGAAAGAGATGTCATTTGGGTCAAGAATGTACTAGTTGACCTAGTTTGGGTAAAATGGGTGTAAATTACCCTAGGTGGATGTCAATTGAGGCTAGTAGACTTTAATGCACTAATGTTGGTAATTAAAGTCGAGTCTTGGCCATTAAGAGGGCGGTTGTGGTGTGGTTGGGTCATTTAATGCGAAATTGAGTCATTAAATGCCCAAGTAAATGTAATGTGGTTAATTCCACTAGTTTATGTATTGAATTGGTACTTAATGTATTAGGTACTTGGCTTTGAAGTTTGGAAGCGATTATTCATCATCCTTGCGTCAAGGTGAGTGGAATAATTATGCGTGAACGTATATAATGTATTTATTTGTGTGGTATGAATGTGGAAGTGTCGCGGTGTTCAAGACACCACATTCTAGGTAACGAGTAGTATTGTCACGGTGCTTAAGACACTACTCCTTGTGTAATTGACTTGTGGGATTGTCGCGGTGTTTAAGACACCACAATGTCGTGAGAGTGGAAGTGTCGCGGTGTTCAAGACACCACTCATTGTATCGAATGAAGTGTGGATTCGTCGCGGTGTTTAAGACGCCACATTGTTGTAAGGGTGAGTTAGTCGCGGTGTTTAAGACATCACCCGGGGGACTAGTGATTACGCGGTGTATAAGTAACACTAGTGGATGTTATGAACTCCAACGGACTTACATGTACCGTTCTCTTGTATACTTGGTTAACCATGGTTGTGCGAATTGTACTTAGCATATTATATTGTGAACTATATGCTATTATTGTTGCTAGCGTAATGTGGAACGTGGATAGTAGTTTATGCATGATGGATTGCATGTTTGTTGAATTGCTAGCTCGTATGTGGTATTGTGTAAGTGTATGCAAGTAAGTAGGTTATATATGATCATGTATAATTATTGCATTCACTAAGCGTTAGCTTACCCCTCTCGTTGTTTATCTTTTAGTTGCAGGTGAGGATAAAGGGAAGGGGATTGTCGGGCACTAGATGCCCTTGATGATGTGCTTGTAGGAGCTTTTGGAAGTTGGCCACCTTTTGGGTAGTTTAGTCCCAAACCATGCTCGTCGGGTCGTTTGGTTAATAAACTACCATTGTATTCGGTCAAACTTGTATTAACTTAATTAACGGCCATTGTGCCTTTTGTAAACATTGGTAATGGTTGTACGGTTTAATGAAACTTGTGAGTTGGTCTACATATTTAATTGGCGCATAAATGTGTATATTATATAAAAAAAAATTTATAGCGTACGGAGTACGGGTTGGGTTGTTTCATTAAAGGGAGAAGCCAAAGATTGGTTAGAATCGTTACCTGAAGGGGCGATTGATACACGGGATGTTTTAGTTGAAAATTTTCTTAAACAATTCTTTCCGGTATCTAAATCCGTGACACTTCAAGGAGAAATTGTTACGTTCACACAAAAGCCAAATGAAACTCTATATGAAGCGTGGACAAGATTTGGAAAGTTATTGAGAGGATGTGCGCAGCATGGTTTAGACACTTATCAAATAGTACAAATATTCTACCAAGGATGCGACATCACTACAAGAAAAGACATAGATATAGCAGCTGGTGGTTCCATTATGAAGAAAACCGCAACTGACGCTTACGAAATTATTGATAACACTGCTTCCCACTCACATGAGTGGCACCAAGAAAAAGATATCATTAGATCACCACAAACAGATGATAAAAAGCCAAATTTAGAAGACATGATGTAGTGACCCGAACTTTTCCATGTTTATATATATTAATTGAGATTGATATTTACATGATTAAATGTTTCCAACATGTTAAGCAATCAAACTTGTTAAGACTTGATTAATTGAAATATGTTTCATATAGACAATTGACCACCCAAGTTGATCGGTGATTCACGAACGTTAAAACTTGTAAAAACTATATGATGACATATATATGGATATATATATATAGTTAACATGATACTATGATAAGAAAACATATCATAAAGTATATTAACAATGAACTACATATGTAAAAACAAGACTACTAACTTAATGATTTTTAAACGAGACATATATGTAACGATTATCGTTGTAAAGACATTTAATGTATATATATCATATTAAGAGATATTCATACATGATAATATCATGATAATATAATAATTTAAAATCTCATTTGATATTATAAACATTGAGTTAACAACATTTAACAAGATCGTTAACCTAAAGGTTTCAAAACAACACTTACATGTAACGACTAACGATGACTTAACGACTCAGTTAAAATGTATATACATGTAGTGTTTTAATATGTATTTATACACTTTTGAAAGACTTCAATACACTTATCAAAATACTTCTACTTAACAAAAATGCTTACAATTACATCCTCGTTCAGTTTCATCAACAATTCTACTCGTATGCACCCGTATTCGTACTCGTACAATACACAGCTTTTAGATGTATGTACTATTGGTATATACACTCCAATGATCAGCTCTTAGCAGCCCATGTGAGTCACCTAACACATGTGGGAACCATCATTTGGCAACTAGCATGAAATATCTCATAAAATTACAAAAATATGAGTAATCATTCATGACTTATTTACATGAAAACAAAATTACATATCCTTTATATCTAATCCATACACCAACGACCAAAAACACCTACAAACACTTTCATTCTTCAATTTTCTTCATCTAATTGATCTCTCTCAAGTTCTATCTTCAAGTTCTAAGTGTTCTTCATAAATTCCAAAAGTTCTAGTTTCATAAAATCAAGAATACTTTCAAGTTTGCTAGCTCACTTCCAATCTTGTAAGGTGATCATCCAACCTCAAGAAATCTTTGTTTCTTACAGTAGGTTATCATTCTAATACAAGGTAATAATCATATTCAAACTTTGGTTCAATTTCTATAACTATAACAATCTTATTTCAAGTGATGATCTTACTTGAACTTGTTTTCGTGTCATGATTCTGCTTCAAGAACTTCGAGCCATCCAAGGATCCATTGAAGCTAGATCCATTTTTCTCTTTTCCAGTAGGTTTATCCAAGGAACTTAAGGTAGTAATGATGTTCATAACATCATTCGATTCATACATATAAAGCTATCTTATTCGAAGGTTTAAACTTGTAATCACTAGAACATAGTTTAGTTAATTCTAAACTTGTTCGCAAACAAAAGTTAATCCTTCTAACTTGACTTTTAAAATCAACTAAACACATGTTCTATATCTATATGATATGCTAACTTAATGATTTAAAACCTGGAAACACGAAAAACACCGTAAAACCGGATTTACGCCGTCGTAGTAACACCGCGGGCTGTTTTGGGTTAGTTAATTAAAAACTATGATAAACTTTGATTTAAAAGTTGTTATTCTGAGAAAATGATTTTTATTATGAACATGAAACTATATCCAAAAATTATGGTTAAACTCAAAGTGGAAGTATGTTTTCTAAAATGGTCATCTAGACGTCGTTCTTTCGACTGAAATGACTACCTTTACAAAAACGACTTGTAACTTATTTTTCCGACTATAAACCTATACTTTTTCTGTTTAGATTCATAAAATAGAGTTCAATATGAAACCATAGCAATTTGATTCACTCAAAACGGATTTAAAATGAAGAAGTTATGGGTAAAACAAGATTGGATAATTTTTCTCATTTTAGCTACGTGAAAATTGGTAACAAATCTATTCCAACCATAACTTAATCTACTTGTATTGTATATTATGTAATCTTGAGATACCATAGACACGTATACAATGTTTCGACCTATCATGTCGACACATCTATATATATTTCGGAACAACCATAGACACTCTATATGTGAATGTTGGAGTTAGCTATACAGGGTTGAGGTTGATTCCAAAATATATTTAGTTTGAGTTGTGATCAATACTGAGATACGTATACACTGGGTCGTGGATTGATTCAAGATAATATTTATTGATTTATTTCTGTACATCTAACTGTGGACAACTAGTTGTAGGTTACTAACAAGGACAGCTGACTTAATAAACTTAAAACATCAAAATATATTAAAAGTGTTGTAAATATATTTTGAACATACTTTGATATATATGTATATATTGTTATAGGTTCGTGAATCAACCAGTGGCCAAGTCTTACTTCCCGACGAAGTAAAAATCTGTGAAAGTGAGTTATAGTCCCACTTTTAAAATCTAATATTTTTGGGATGAGAATACATGCAGGTTTTATAAATGATTTACAAAATAGACACAAGTACGTGAAACTACATTCTATGGTTGAATTATCGAAATCGAATATGCCCCTTTTTATTAAGTCTGGTAATCTAAGAATTAGGGAACAGACACCCTAATTGACGCGAATTCTAAAGATAGATCTATTGGGCCTAACAAACCCCATCCAAAGTACCGGATGCTTTAGTACTTCGAAATTTATATCATATCCGAAGGGTGTCCCGGAATGATGGGGATATTCTTATATATGCATCTTGTTATTGTCGGTTACCAGGTGTTCACCATATGAATGATTTTTATCTCTATGTATGGGATGTGTATTGAAATATGAAATCTTGTGGTCTATTGTTACGATTTGATATATATAGGTTAAACCTATAACTCACCAACATTTTTGTTGACGTTTTAAGCATGTTTATTCTCAGGTGATTATTAAGAGCTTCCGCTGTCGCATACTTAAATAAGGACAAGATTTGGAGTCCATGCTTGTATGATATTGTGTAAAAACTGCATTCAAGAAACTTATTTTGTTGTAACATATTTGTATTGTAAACCATTATGTAATGGTCGTGTGTAAACAGGATATTTTAGATTATCATTATTTGATAATCTACGTAAAGCTTTTTAAACCTTTATTGATGAAATAAAGGTTATGGTTTGTTTAAAAATGAATGCAGTCTTTGAAAAACGTCTCATATAGAGGTCAAAACCTCGCAACGAAATCAATTAATATGGAACGTTTTTAATCAATAAGAACGGGACATTTCACATGATGTCAAAGCTAGTTGAATCTCAAACTCAGTTTTTCACATCTCAGAAACAAACGAATGAACAAAATGCTCAAGCATTTAGAAATCAACAAGCTTCTATTCAAAATTTGGAACAAGAAGTAAACAACCTAGCAAGGTTGATAGGTGAAAGAAAACCGGGAAGTCTACCTAGTGATACAAATGCTAACCCCCGGAATGAAACAGCTAAAGCCATTACCACAAGAAGTGGTATTACACTTAAACCACTTGAAATGCCTGTAATTTCTGATGACGCTATTCCTACTCCACAAGAACCACAACCTGATCAAGATAAGGAAATAGAACCGGTAGTTGAAAAGGTTAATGAAGATAACACAGTTAAGGCAAAACCTTATGTTAAACCATACCAACCACCACTTCCTTACCCGAGTAAAATGAGAAAAGAAAGACTTGAAGCTGAGCAATCCAAATTCTTGGATATGTTTAAACAAATAAATGTCAATCTTCCTTTCATTGATGTGATTTCAGAAATGCCGAGATATGCTAAATTTCTGAAAGATCTAATCACAAATAGAAAGAAAATGGAAGAACTCTCGGCTGTTACTATGAATGCAAATTGTTCTGCAGTACTGTTGAATAAGATACCAGAAAAATTATCTGAACCAGGAAGTTTCACAATTCCATGTTTTTTGGGTAGTCTTAGTTCAATAGAAGCATTGGCAGATTTAGGTGCTAGTATAAATTTAATGCTGTATTCACTATACGCTAAACTAGACCTTGGAGAATTGAAACCAACACGAATAAGCATTCAACTAGCCGATCGATCAGTAAAATATCCTAGAGGGATAATGGAGAACATGCTAGTTAAAGTTGGTACTTTAGTATTTTCAGTAGATTTTGTTATTCTGGATATGGAAGAAGATTCTCGAGTTCCTCTCATATTAGGAAGACCATTCTTAAACATGGCTAAAGCAATAATAGACGTGTTCGGTAAGAAACTGACCCTAAGTATAGAGGACGAGAGTGTTACCTTTTCAGTTGATAGAGCCATGAAACAACCACAATCTGCAGATGATACATGTTATTATATTCAAACTATAGATTCACATGCAGAATTGTTAGAAGAATTTCCAGAATTACAAGGAACAGGAGAATGTTCTTTAGGAGAAGGAACTAAGACCAATTGATGAAACTGAAATGTTAGCTACACTTATAGCTAATGGATATGAACCAACAACAGAAGAAATTCAAATGCTAAAAGAAGAAGACAGATATCGATATAAATCATCGATAGAAGAACCACCGACATTAGAGTTAAAGCCACTTCCAAACCATTTGGAATATGCTTATTTACATGGTGAATCTGAATTACCTGTAATAATATCGTCTTCTCTTACGGAAAATGAAAAATCTCAACTCATTGCTGTGCTAAAAGCTCATAAACCAGCTATTGCATGGAAAATTCATGATATTAAAGGAATAAGTCCTTCGTATTGCACACATAAAATCCTTATGGAAGAAGGTCATAAAACGTATGTGCAACGCCAACGAAGACTAAATCTTAATATGCAAGATGTTGTTAAGAAAGAAATTATTAAACTGCTAGATGCAGGTTTAATTTATTCAATCTCTAATAGTCCATGGGTAAGCCCAGTTCAATGCGTACCTAAGAAGGGTGGCATGACTGTCATCACAAATGAAAAAAATGAGCTTATTCCTACTAGAACTGTAACAGGATGGCGTGTTTGTATTGATTATAGAAAATTAAATGACGCCACCAGAAAAGATCACGTTCCTTTACCTTTCATTGATCAAATGTTGGAAAGATTAGCCGAAAATAGTTACTATTGTTTTTTTGATGATTTTTCCGGATATTTTCAAACTCCAATAGCACCCGAGGACCAAGAGAAAACCACGTTCACGTGCCCTTATGGTACTTTTGCTTACAAACGCATGCCATTTGGACTTTGCAACGCCCCTGCAACCTTTCAAAGGTGCATGATGGCTATTTTTCATGACATGATAGAAGAATGCATGGAAGTTTTCATGGATGACTTTTCAGTCTTCGGTGATACTTTTGAAACATGTCTAGTTAATCTTGAACGAATACTTATTAGATGCGAACAATCAAATCTAGTACTTAATTGGGAGAAATGCCATTTCATGGTTAAAGAAGGCATCGTTCTTAGTCATAAAATTTCAAAGGAAGGAATTGAGGTGGATAGAGCTAAAGTAGATGTAATTGCTAAACTTCTACATCCCACCAATGTTAGAGGAGTTAGGAGTTTTCTAGGGCATGCCGGTTTTTACCGACGTTTTATAAAAGATTTTTCTAAAATTGCCACTCCTATAAATAAACTCCTAGAAAAGGATGCTCCATTCATCTTTTCAGATGAATGCATTAAATCTTTTAATATTCTTAAAGAAAAACTCACTAATGCGCCGATCATGATAACTCCAAATTAGAATCTACCGTTTAAACTTATGTGCGATGCAAGTGATTTTGTAATGGGAGCCGTTTTAGGACAAAGGATTGAAAAACGATTTCAACCTATTTATTATGCTAGTAAGATGTTACAAGGAGCACAAATAAATTACACAACTACTGAAAAAGATCTCCTTGCCATTGTCTTTGCTTTTGACAAATTTCGTACATATCTCGTTCTAGCTAAAACGGTGGTCTATACTGACCATTCTGCTCTTAGATACCTATTTTCGAAACAAAATGCCAAACCACGATTAATCCATTGGATCTTACTCTTACAAGAGTTCGATATCGAAATCCGAGATAAAAAGGGAGCAGAAAATCTCGCCGCCGATGATCTTTTTCGTCTTGAAAATCCTGAATTAGAAGTTCTGAATGAATCGGCCATACAAGACAACTTTCCTGATGAATATCTATTGAAGATAGATTATAATGAAATTCCATGGTTTGTAGACTATGCAAACTACTTAGTATGTGGATTCCTTGAAGAAGGATTGTCGTACCAAAAACGAAAGAAATTCTTTAGTGATATAAAACACTATTTCTGGGAAGATCCACATTTGTTTAAAAGTTGTCCCGATGGAATAATACGCCGATGTGTATTCAGAGATGAAGCTAGTCAAATCTTAAACCAATGTCACACAGGACCAACAGGAGGGCATTATGGGCCTCAACTCACAGCAAGAAAAGTTTACGATGCTGGATTCTATTGGCCTACAATTTTCAAAGACGCACACCTTCTTTGCAAATCCTGTGATGCTTGTCAAAGGACCGGAAAAATAAGTCAACGTGATGAAATGCCACAAAATGTCATTCAAGTATGTGAAGTATTTGACATTTGGGGTATTGACTTTATGGGTCCATTTCCAAAGTCTCATCATAATCTCTACATTCTCGTTGTTATTGATTATGTATCTATATGGGCGGAAGCACAAGCTCTTCCAACTAACGATGCACGAGTTGTAGTCAACTTTTTAAAACGTCTTTTTGCTAGGTTTGGAACACCAAAAGCTTTAATAAGTGATCAGGGTACTCATTTTTGTAACAATCAACTTGAGAAAGTTCTCAAAAGATATGGAGTAACTCATAAAATCTCAACCGCTTATCATCCACAGACAAGTGGACAAGTTGAAAATACCAACCGAGCTTTAAAACGTATTCTAGAGAAAACCGTAGGATCAAATCCGAAGGAATGGTCCATAAAATTGGAGGATGCACTCTGGGCTTTTAGAACAGCCTACAAAACTCCAATTGGAACCACACCTTTTAGACTCGTTTATGGAAAAGCATGTCATCTTCCAGTAGAAATTGAACATAAAGCATTTTGGGCTTTGAAGACATGTAATCTTGATTTACATGAAGCTAGACGTCTACGGTTAAGTCAATTAAACAAATTAGAAGAATTAAGAGATGAAGCATATGAAAATTCGTTAATCTATAAGGAAAGAACGAAGAAATGGCATGATAAAAGAATCAGAAGTTCAAAAGAATTTAAAGAAGGAGACAGAGTTCTTCTTTTAAATTCACGATTCAAGCTATTTCCTGGAAAATTGAAATCAAGATGGTCTGGACCATTCATAGTCAAAAGAGTTTTTCCATACGGAACAGTAGAATTAATAAATTCAAATGGGATTAAATTTAAAGTTAATGGTCACAGAGTTAAACATTACATAGATAATCCAATGGAAGTTGAAGATGAAGTTAATCACAATTTCGACACCACAGCTAACTAAGTGTGGGAAGGTTCGAATCTTTTTAGGGTAATATGTATTTCTGTTAGAGTTAGATATTCTGTTTTCGTGTAGTTTTCGAGAATGGAATCCGAATGGTCTTTCCCTAGCAGACCCTAAAGAACTAGTCTTCTCCCCCCATTCTGAATTTTTATTTTTTTTAGGTTTTACGAGATGAAGAATTCATTTGATCTGAACCATGGTCTAATGCTACACGCTATGATTACTAAACGTAATAATGATACACTTCCAAGTGAATTGGTATCATTCATAAGAGGCAAAATGGACGGAGTAAGAAAAGAACTCAGAAAAGATCATCATAAGATACATTTTGGTAAAGGAAAATCAAAATCCGCAACAAAAAGAAGAGCACGACACCTTGAAAGATGTTACAAATGCGGAAAATGGTCACACGAAGGTAAATGTTCAAATAATCAAACTTATTCAAATGCCGAATTTGTTACTCTATGCAGAGAAGGACCGTTTATATGTTTAGAAGAAAAGATATTAAAGATTCGAGGTTATGCTTACGTAGCTATGGAGAACCAAATCACACGACTCTCCTATGAGTCGGCTAAAGTAGGTCTCTGAGAATTCTTTCTCACAGGTAAGTATGTACAGTTTTATTTTTATTTTTAACCTTTTGATAATAAATGCTGAATCGTTCATTATAAAGTATTAAATTGGTATTCAATAAAATTAGGTATGCGTAACCGAAATTATTGATATCATACAAAAATTTATTACATCACTGTGAAATTTACCGTTTATTCTTAAGGTATAAATATCTTTAATCAATCAACCCAAAATATTTCAGAAACTCGTCAGGGGTAAAACTAGGTAATATAGCCGAAATTACTTTACCGAAAAGAAGGGCGTATATTTTTGATAATATTTGATTGATTAAAGTGGGATAAAAGACCAAAAAGATTTTTAATTTTTATTTTTACTTTGTTTTTAAAATTAATATTAAATTATTATTGTAAACTTTTTAAAATAAATATATTTAAGTTTGTAAATATTTGAAAAATTAATATTTTTAATATAAGTTTGTATGTATAAAAACAAAAATATAATATAAATTTGGTGTGAATTTTTAATTTTAATAATATGAATTTTTAATTTTATGCATTTTAAATTTAAGTTTGGTGTGAATTTAAAAACAAAAAGTTACTTTATTTCACTAAGTTAAAAATATGATTTTTAAAATTCGTCGTAAGTTGAAAACTAGGTCGTTGAATCGAAATTGCTCTATCTAAGGGAGGGACGAGAACTTTTATTATCATTATTTTTAATCTTATTGAATTAAAGTATGCCAAAAACATTTAAAAAAACCCGAAAATCTTTGCTTTTAAAACTGCGCTTAAAAATGAAAAATTTTAAAATTTTGTCGAGGGACGGACTAGGACAACGATCCGAAACGCCCTCAATCCTAAAAAGAAAAAATTTTTTAAAATTTTATTAATTTATGTTTCAAAAGTAAAAGGTTTTTATTAAAAAAAAAAACACCAGACCCTCATGCGATCGCATGGGGTTTGGCCTTCAACCTCATGCGATCGCATGAGGCCCAAATTCTGGTCAGGTTCAAAAATCCCAACGAGCTGCTCTCTGTCCCATTCCACCACACACACATATCACGAACACACACACAAACTCTCACAAAAATTCACCAAATTACTTCAAATTCTGCACAAAACTTCGCTACAATCATGCCTAGGTTCGCATTTTTCAGCAAGAAGGTAAAAATTACACCCCTAAACTCTTAAATTTTCTAGTTTTTGTGATAATTACCTATAATTTACCTAATTTGATTTTGTTAATTTCTAGTGTAATTAGAGTTAAATTGTTAGTATATTATGCATGTATTAACCTAGATTGATGCTATTTAACATGATTTGAAGCCAAAAACTTCAAAATTTTTAGGAATCTAGGGTTTGTGTTCTTGAGCAATTTGGGATTTTTTGATATAAATAGGTTATGACCGATTTTTGTCATGAATTATTGCTAAATTAAGTAGTGTAACATGTTTAGGTAGCTAAATGATCCAAACTTTGATCCTAAACATGATTTTTGAGAATTAAAGTGGACTTTCTAGGTCTAAAATTCATGAACTTAATTAAATTGATTTAAATGCCATTTGAAACTTGTTTAATTGCTAGTAATGGTTATTTTAACATGTTATTTGAGTTGAATGCTTATGAACTTTGTGTACATTTTCATATATGCTTATTTGAAAAAGTGTAGAATTGTTAAAATTGTGAAAATGTGTATAAGTTTAATTTTGATTAAACATGTTATTGTAATTGTTTCAAATTGTTATTTTGCTAATACTAATGCATATTTGGATGCACAAATTTTGTGTTTAATGTGTTTTGCAGAAAAATACCGATACTGATGGTGCTTCATCATCATCCAGGCAACCTGCTCTAGAACCTAAACCAGAAATGCCATATGAACCTGAACAGGAGCAACAACAGGAACAACAACAACCACCTGATCAACACGTACCTTATTATGATCCGCATCAAGAATATGTTGATGCCTACGTAGTATTTCCGATTCATCCGATAATAGCTCACCCAACGATTCATGAAGAATAGTTGCATCCCAATCTAAGATTTGATCGAAGCTGGAAAGATTACCCAACATATCAAAGTAACAAATTCAAATTGATAACGAAAAATGTAGAAGTGCCAAGGGTAATCGATTGGGAGCCTTTGGAAAGGGTCCAACTAGTTAACTCAGTTAGATAACATTTGATCCAAAGGTATGTCAGCTCTTCTTTTCCCGATTGGGAACGTTTATTCACCATTCATAGGCCTGTATATAAGGAATGATGCGTTGAGCTTATGAGTACTATTTCACTTAATGCGGATGTAGATAGGATAGATGATAGAAGTTTTCTTAGATTTATACTTGGCCGTAGGATGTACAGGATGTCCATGCTGGACATGGCCAGGGCTTTATAGATATATACGCCCACTGAATTATTATTACCCGATTGTACACATTTGATTTATCATGGTGAAAGGGTAGATAGGAATTTTGATGCTAACGCCGTCTGGAGGCGTATGTCAGATTTTAATGTTTTTGGGCGGGCAGGAACACATACCTACTTACATATTAACAAAGCTGAACTTCGTATAATTCATAGATTTCTGGCTAACTCGATTACACAGAGAGGTCACAACAAGGAGAAAATGACCTTACATGATTTATTTAACCTAAAGTGTATTCGAGACCCAAGAGGCTTTGTTAATATCCCTTAATGTGTTGGTTTTTATTTATCTAAGATGGTGGAAGGAATACAGGAAGGGGGAGTAATAGGAGGAGGTGTTTTTGTTACTCTCATTGGAGAGTATTTGGGTGTAGATAGGGATCAAGGGGGTCCACTTATGGTATGTAGGGAACAGGTTGAGCCTTTAGGATTGAGGGTCTATCAGGGTGCTAAGGTATTGAAGAGTAGACGCAATCAGGCAATACCCTATGATGGTAATCATCCTCAGGTAGAGAGAGGTTCAGATGAGGAAATGGAGGAAGCGGATGACATTAGGGATGTCATTAGGGAGGCTATGACTGACGTCTACCAGCGTGTAGATGAGGTAGAAATGACAAACGAGGAGAGACATAGACGGTACGAGCAGTGGCAAGCCTGAAATGAGTATGAGCATTCCAGGCAATGACAGTATGATAAATGGCACTATCATCAGCATCAGATCATGAGCCGGCTATCACCTCAGGATCACTACGTACCGACCCGGCCTGCTTACTATCCTCCACACCAGCCCGAGATGAGACCACCATATACTCTCTACGACCCTAACCAGGCCTACCAGTACACCTATCACCAACCATGGAACCCGACCGACGACATGAACTGGAACCCCTATCCAGATTGATATAGTTCCCGTTGGTGATTTTTATCTTTTTATTATTTTTATTTAATTATGTTTAAACATATAATATTGTGATACTTTTATTGTAATGTTTAATATTTTTATTATGTTGTACTAATATTTCATATTTGATTTAAAAGTAGGATTTTAAGTCCCATTTCAAATTACCATGCATGTTATTTGTATGTATGTATATTGTCAATTGTACACAACAGGGTAAAACAACGCATTTTCAAAGACTGGCATTAAGTTCAGCAAAAGCTACTAATTTTGACGACAAAACGAAAAACAAATGTGATGTAACAATAAGACGGAATGAACAAATGATGTGCACCATTTATCATTCAGCAAACAAACACCAATATGTTTGGAAACTTTGGTAAAATTTAATCATTTTTCTACGCTAATCACCCTCAATAATTTAAATTGTTACTGATTTCTTGCAAATGAGGGCATTGCAAGATCTTAAGTGTGGGAAGGGGTTAAATTCTTTCGGATTTTTAAAATTTTAACTTATACACTTGGTTACCATTAAAAATACTAGTAACGCAGTAGTTGTATTAGAATCTAGTGCTCTCTGATAATAAAGAACAGCCCTAGTCTTATATACTGACTACCCAATTCTAGTAAAATTTTTTAAAATTTTTAATTAAATGAATTCAAAATCATGTTTATACATATTTATGAACGGTAAAACTAGGTGTTAACACCGAAATTATTGTTACCTCGGAAAGGACATAAATTGAGAAACAACCCAAAATGTCAGAATTCATTTAAAATGGAATAGAGGACAATAAAAAGGCAAAGAAAGGAAATAAAAGCCAAGTGTGGGAAAAATTTACCAAGTTATTTAAAACATATATCACATATTTTTGTACAAATAACTGAAGATACTTTTGTTTTGGACAATTTTATCAGTTTTACCCAATTTCTTATAATATATTTGAAAGAAAGATGGATCTACACGATGAATCATTTCCATCATTAAAAAGAAGTAAAGTCTTCCGAAAAAGACACGTGCTTCTTGATTTAGGTCAGGAAGTTGTCGTCCAGACCAGCTGTAGGTTGACGAAAAATCTAGAAAAGTCATCACTAAAATCAGCAGGAAATCCACGGACCTCAGCATCAAACAGGGTCGCCAAGTGGTCAGACTTATCCTAACCATAAGAGGATCTGTCTCGTAAAATAGAGAGGGCGCCGTGCAAATTAGCTTGATAAGACTAATGAATCAGATCCCCAGAAAGGATAATCTCCTTAAAGATCAAAAATCAGCTTTTAAGACTGATATTACTCAATCCTTGAGATTGACTTTTAAAGATTGAGAATTAAAAACTCATGAAATTCGATGATATCTAAACTCGAGCTTGAACGAGAAAATACTTTGATCAAAATTACAAACCGATTTGTTTTCTGAAAACCCATTTTTAATGCGTTCATTACCATTGAACGTAAAATCCTAAGAATTCACCTGGAATTCATTAGGTCACCTGAACCAAATCGGGTGTCAACCGTAAGAACGGTGGTTGCATAGCATGGTCAAAGACAGGACCATGTGCCAGATCAAAAAACTATAGGGTGAGCTTTACTATTGCTCCTACAAAGGATAGTAATTGCATCCGACACGTTATAGACCATAATTAAAAGCATGTCACGGGACATTGCCTTAATAGTTGCTTGTTCAACGCTTTCCTTTACAACCTGATGATAGTTTATCGAAAGGTAATATACGGAGCAATTAACTGGATGTGTTGCTTTCCCAATACAAGATTAGCAAGTGGGTGGCACAAAACCATAAGTTTTGAGCTAAAATTTTTAAATTCGAAACCCACCAAACCCACAAAAATATTTTGCAAACACCGGTGAAGGGTTATTCCGGAAAACTTATCTAGGGTAAAAGCTAGATTTAATTTACAAAAGATCAAATGTTTTCATAAAGATTCAATTTCCAAAAGGATCTAAATTTTTATAGTCATGTGGGACTGTAAACCACAACGTTACTACCATTGTTCATACCGCCGTATAGAATTCACTGATGTACAAAGTGTGAAGAATAAAGAAGTGATTCTAGTATTTTTATTTCAAGACTATATTGCTTGAGGACAAGTAATGCTCAAGTGTGGGAATATTTGATAATGCTAAAAATGAACATATATTTCATAGCATTATCCCTCAAGAAAGATAAGCTTTTAGTTGCAATTGTTCTATTTACAAGTGATATTCGTTTAAATAATAAAAGGTGAAGACAAAAGACAAATTTGACGAATTGAAGACGCAAACGACTAAAAAGCTCAAAAGTACAAAGTACAATCAAAGTGGTTCAAATTATTGATGAGAAACTTCTCGAAATTACAAAAGTACAAGACGCAAAATGAAAAGTACAAGATATTAAATAGTACGAAAGGACGTTCGAAAATCCAGAACCGGGACCAGAGTCAACTCTCAACGCTCGACGCAACGGACTAAAAATTACAAGTCAACTATGCACATGAATATAATATAATATATAATTAATTCTTAAAATTATATATATATTATATTTATTTATTAAAACGTCGGCAAAACAAGAAAACAAAAGCATGTGGCTGGATCCAGCTGGCCATGCGATCGCATGGCCTGGAGGCACAAAAACCATGCGATCGCATGGCATACTTTTCAGCTCAGGTCCTATAAATTGCAAAGTTTGGCCGACGAATTTTACATCTTTTTCTCTTCTTACTCTCACGTATATATATATATATATATATATATATATATATATATATATATATATATATATATATATATATATATATATATATATATATATATATTATAATTTTAATTTTAATTTTAGTTTTAATAATAATAAGGGTATGTTAGCGAATGTTGTAAGGGTGTAAGTCGAAATTCTATCCGTGTAACGCTACGCTATTTTTAATCATTGTAAGTTATGTTCAACCTTTTTAATTAATGTCTCGTAGCTAAGTTATTATTATGCTTATTTAAGCCGAAGTAATCGTGATGTTGGGCTAAATATTTAAGACGAGGTAATTGGGCTTTGTACCATAATTGGGGTTTGGACAAAAGAACGACACTTGTGGAAATTAGACTATGGGCTATTAACGGACTTTATATTTGTTTAATTAAATGATAGTTTGTTAATTTAATATAAAGATTTACAATTGGACATACCTATAAATAACCATATACACTCGATCGAACACGATGGGCGGGATATTTATATGTACTAATAATCGTTCATTTAACCGGACACGGGAATGGATTAATAGTCTATGGACTTATTAAAACAGGGGTGAATTATATACAAGGACACTTGGTGTAATTATAGTTTAAGTCCCCAATTAGTTGGAATATTTGACTTCGGATATAAGGATAATTTGACGAGGACACTCGCACTTTATATTTATGACTGATGGACTGTTACGGACAAAAACCAGACGGACATATTGAATAATCCAGGACAAAGGACAATTAACCCATGGTAATAAACTAAAAATCAACACGTCAAACATCATGATTACGGAAGTTTAAATAAGCATAATTCCTTTATTTCATATTTAATTGCACTTTTAATTATCGCACTTTAATTTATTGTCATTTTAATTATCGTACTTTTTAATTATCGCAATTTTATTTATCGTCATTTTATTTATCGCACTTTTATTTATCGCAATTTCATTATCGTTATTTACTTTACGCTTAAAATTAAGTTATATTTATTTTTAATATTTTACATTAGGTTTTAACTGCGACTAAAGTTTTAAAATCGACAAACCGCTCATTAAACGGTAAAAACCCCCTTTTATAATAATAATACTACTTATATATATATATATATATATATATATATATATATATATATATATATATATATATATATATATATATATATATATATATATATATATTATTTATTTACAAATATATTTTTAAAAATATAGCGTTAAACTTGGCGAGTTCCCTGTGGACGAACCGGACTTACTAAAAACTATACTACTGTACGATTAGGTACATTGCCTATAAGTGTTGTAGCAAGGTTTAAGTATATCCACTCTATAAATATATAAATAACTTGTGTAAAATTGTATCGTATTTAATAGTATTTTGTAGTAAAAATATAACTATTTTGTATACACCTCTACGCACTTCATCACTCAACGTAGCTCCATAATGTATCACTATCTCTGGCTCATGCGTATCTGGCAACTGTGTGTGCTCGGCTGGTCTCCTGGCTAGACGTCTAGATCGTCGGACGGGAGGAGCTGGCAGTGCTGTGCCGATATCCTCCTCTACACTCTCTAATATCAATCACCTTGGGCCTAATTGCCCTGTTGATGGCCTGTTCTGATCAGTACTGCTTCCGGATGAGTAAACTACAGGAGTCCTTCTCCTGCGAACGGGAATGTAAGCTAACGCACCTGAACTTGGCATTTCGCCTAAACACATTCAACAAACTTGTAAGTACTAAGCCAAGTATGGAGCTTAGTTGTTAGTACAGAAATAATATCTTAAGACTGAAAATAAAAGTAAAAATAAGTAATAAAAAGGATAAGCAAGGGGTGCCTCCCAAGAGCGCTTTGTTTATCAAGTCGTTACAGCTCGACTTTTCCTTGTCAGATCTTCAGAATGGATCAAAGGAGAGGAGGTGCTCCTCCTTATCGTGGTCTTATAGATAGGCTTTCAACCGGTGACCATTGACCTTGAAATTACCAGTAGGTCCTTCCAATTCCACGGCTTCATGTGGAAAAGCGTGTACAACGTTGGTCTACGGATGATAGGCAGTGGACATCTTGTGGGTAACTCCATATTGTTGCATCACCTTCATAAACTGAGTGTTACAGAAGTGTGTGCCTCTATCACTTATTATCGCACGGGGAGCTCCAAATCTGCAGAATAGTCTCTTCAAGAAATTTGTGACGACTTTGGCATCATTAGTCGGGAATGCTTGAGCTTCGACCCATCTGGAGACGTAATCTACTACTACGAGGACATATTTTTTCCCGTTAGACTTTGGGAACGGGCCCATGAAGTCTAATCCCCATATATCGAAGATTTCACAAGCTTGGATATTAGTCCTAGGCATCTCGTTCTTCATAGAGATATTGCCTTGTCTTTGGTATGCGTCGCAACGCTTTACAAGCTCTTGCGCATCTCGAAATATAGACGGCCAATAAAATACTGATTCGTAGACTTTCCTCGCGGTTAAGTTTGCTCCATGATGACCTCCAGTTGGTCCATGGTGACATTGGTGAAGAATCCCAGCTGCTTTCTTTTCATCTACGCACCTCCTGATTATTTGATCAGGGCAAATTCTAAACAAGTAGGGATCTTCCCAGTAGTAGTACTTGGCATCCCTGAAGAACTTTCTTCTTCGGGAGGTACTCATCCCCTTTTGTACTACTCCGGCAACTAGGTAGTTGGCCATGCCGGCATACCAAGGAGTGTCATTAAACTGTGATCCTATGTGAGTTTGTCCTAAAATCATAAGCTGTTCTTCCGAAAATTTATCTATGATATGTTGTTTAGCAAGTTTTTCCATCGTTGGGTTCTCTAAACGACTAAGATGATCTGCTGCGATGTTCTCTGCTCCTTTCTTGTCTTTAATCTCAATGTCGAATTCTTGAAGGAGTAATATCCATCGTAGGAGTCTTGGCTTTGCGTCTTGCTTTGTGAATAGATATTTGAGGGCTGAATGATCTGTATAGACTGTAGTCTTGGACAGGATAAGATAGGAACGGAATTTGTCGAAGGCGAATACTACAGCTAGCAGCTCCTTCTCCATGGTAGTGTAATTCTCTTGAGCTCCGGTTAAGGTTTTGCTTGTGTAATAGATTGGATGAAAGTGTTTATCTACCCGTTGTCCAAGCACTGACCCAACTGCGAAATTGCTCGCATCACACATGATCTCAAAGGGTAGACTCCAATCAGGAGCTATCATGATCGGTGCATGTGTTAGCTGCTCTTTCAGATAGTTGAATGCTTTTCGACATTCTTCATCGAAGACAAACGGGACTTCCTTTCCTAAGAGGTGAGTGAGAGGTCGTGTAACCTTTGAAAAATCCTTAATGAATCGTCGGTAGAAACCGGCGTGTCCTAGGAAACTCCTTATTGCTCTTACTGTGGTAGGTTCTGGAAGTTTAGTGATAGTCTCAATCTTAGCCTTATCAACTTCTATTCCTGCTTTAGAGATCTTATGTCCTAAAACTATCCCTTCTTTTACCATGAAGTGACATTTTTCCCAATTTAGAACTAGATTTGACTCTTCACACCGGGTGAGCATCTTGTTAAGGTTTTATAGGCACGAATCAAAGGTACTACCAAAGACTGAGAAGTCATCCATGAAGACTTCCATACAACGCTCAATCATGTCGTGGAATATTGCTACCATGCATCGCTGAAATGTAGCTGGTGCATTGCATAACCCAAAGGGCATACGTCGATAAGCAAATGTTCCATAAGGACAGGTAAAGGTTGTTTTCTCTTAGTCCTTTGGATTGAGGGGAATTTGAAAGTAGCCAGAAAAACCGTCTAGGAAATAGTAGCACTCATTTCCTGATAGACGTTCCAACATTTGATTAATGAAAGGTAATGGAAAATGATCCTTTCGGGTTGCATCATTTAGTTTACGATAGTCTATGCAAACCCTCCAACCGGTGACTTCCCGAGTTGAAATAAGTTCATTATTCTCATTTTGAATTACGGTCTTCCCTCCCTTTTTGGGTACCACTTGAACAGGACTGACCCATGGTGAATTGGAGATGTGATAGATCAGACCGGCGTCCAGAAGTTTGATTACTTCTTTTTTGATGACTTCTTGAATCATAGGGTTGACCCTTCTTTGCCTCTGAACTGATGGTTTGAAATCATCCTCCATGAAGATCTTATGGGTGCAATAGTTGGGGCTGATTCCTTTGATGTCGGAGATCTTCCAAGCGATTGCCTTCTTATGTGATTTCAAAACTTGAATCAATTTCACCTTTTCTTATGGCGCGAGGTCTTTCGATATGATCACAGGGAGTTGCGATTCTCCTTCTAAGAATGAATACTCCAGATTGTCGGGTAACTTCTTCAATTCTAACTCTGGAGGCTCCTCGATAGACGGCTTCATCCTAGCTATCTCCTTTCGGTCTAACGAGTCATACCTCTCCTGGAATTCTGATTCTTCAGTAACGGTACTTATGCTATATGTTCTTCATTTCTGAAAATTGTCCTTCTTAATGCTTCCTCTTCAGAAACGTCTTCTTTAGTTTCGAAGGTAGGTTCGGGAAACTCCTCACAGTCTTCCCTTGACTGGGGTTCCTGATATACCGGAATAAAATCTGTTTCTTCATTCGGTCTTCTCCTTAATAGAGGTAAAGGAATGCCTTGTCCTAGCAGTGCTATTTGAATAGTATTACCACAAAAGTTACTTTCAGAGAGGAGAGATATGGGATGACTAAGGTGTATGGCTGAATGGTTGTCGAGATTTCCTTCAAGAGGTGTAAAGAATAGATCCTTAGAAATTTGATCTTGACTGCAAATAGCCATAGTCTCTTCCAGGTATTCGTTGACGAGTTCTTGAAAAGAATCAGAGAGATTCACATCTTCTTCCGCGGGATGGTTCATGAGGCGATCAACATTGAATGTTATTTCTTTCCCTCCAACCCTTAACTTTAGAGATTTCTCGTGAACGTCAATTACGGCCTTGGCAGTATTTAGGAATGGTCTGCCAAGAATGAGTGGGACCTTCATGTCTTCCTCAATATCCATAATGACGAAATTAACGGGAAACGCGAACCTATCCACTCTAACTAGGACATCCTCAGCTATTCCCCTAGGAATCTTAACTGATCTATCTGCGAGTTGGATAGTCATTCTGGTTAGCCTTAAGTCATTTAATCCTAGCTTCTTGAATAATGAATAGGGCATTAGGTTTACACTGGCTCCTAAGTCTGCTAACGCATTGCTAATTTGGACATCTTGCAAGTAGCAAGGTACCGTAAATCTTCCTGTATCTCCTAACTTAGGGGGAATTCATGCTGTAACACTAACGAGCATTCTTCACTTAAGGGCAAGCTAATTATCTCTCTTAATCTCTCTTTGTTTGAAAGCAGTTCTTTGAAAAATTTAGCACAGTTTGGCATCTCTACTAGAGCATCTACTAGACGTACATTCAAATGCAAATTCTTAATAATATCCTAGTACTTAGCAAATTGTGCTTCTTGTTTTTCCTTCCTAAGCCTACCTGGGAAAGGTATGCGGGCGCGCGGAATGATTTCCCGGGCTTTAGGAGAGATAGGTTCCGGTGGATTGACGACTAGGTCAATTGGCACAGGTTCCTTATCGGAAAAATCTTGTATGGGTATGTTGACAGTTGTTTCTTTTCCTCCTCTAGTAATTACTAGGGCATCAAACTCACTACACTCTATATCAATTTTAGTGGTTAATCGTTTAAGCGTAAGCTTAAAATTCGTGATTAATTCTTCAAAAGTCTTTATCAAAGTGTCGAACTTGTTCTGGCATTCTATGACTTGAAGGTTTATCATATATTGCTTTTTCATAAATTCAGCTAAAATTTCCTTAGAGTGGAGAGTAGGTTTGTGCAATGGAAAAATTATATTATGATCCGAGCTATTTTGCTGTTTGTGTGCCCATCTAGGGTAAGGATACCTTAGATTGGTTCTAGTAGCATCGGGGTTTTTAGGAATTTGTAAACTTTGAAGAGTGAGGGTGAGATCTTGTAACCTGGTTTCCAACATTTTTACCGTATGAGCGAAGACGTCATCCTTCTCAGCAGCTTCATTGTTCCAATCCTCCTGTTGTGCAGCTATCGTATCCAAGAGATCCCATGCTTCATCTGCCGTTCGAGACATGAAATTGCCTTGCGAAGCCATGTCTAGGAGAGACTTACCATCCATGGTCAAACAATTGTAAAGCGTACAGACTATGTCTGCCCGACTTAATAAATGATTCGGACATCTTTTAAGCATCATCATTACTCTATTCCATGCTAGATACAATGACTCATTTTCTTTTTGAGAAAAGTTAGTGATGTCATTTCTTAAACAGGTTTGTAGGGATGGTGGATAAAATTTGTTTAGAAATTCAGTGGCTAAATCCTCCCATGTATGAATTGAATTTGGATTAAGTGCGTCAAACCATGCTGAAACGTGTGCAGAAAGTGAATATTGAAAAAGATGAAGTTTTAAAATGTTTTTCTCGTGTGATTCCTCCTTAAAAGAGTCAACCAGACTGATAAATTTGTTTATGTGAAAGTTAGGATCGTCAGTCGGTAATCCTTGAAATTTACAGATCATACTGACTAGTTTAATCATGTGTGAACTGATTTCAGGAATCCCTTCAGTTCCTAAGGTGATTGGTCCTCCTCTTTCCTCTAAGCATGACTTATGTATAGAAGCAAGGGTGTCTTGTTGTTCTATTTTTTAGTTTTCTGTTTAAAAAGACTTAATAGTAACTTTTAGAAAATATTAATTTACTAAAAGGATCGATAATTTAATAAAAACAAATATTCTTGAAATTCGGTCGCTAACCAGATCGGATATCTTAACTGATAGGACTTCTCACAGATTACTTGTATCTAGGTAGCCAGGCTGACTACGGAGAGGCAGGATCCTTTTGGTTCCAATATAATTGGAGACTGTTCGGAAAATCCAATAACCAAGTCCGTGTATAATTGTCTTTCTTAGATACCACCAAAAAATACTTTGTCTGTTTAAAATCTTTCTCGATCAAAGTATTCGATCCCCGGCAGCGGCGCCAAAGATGAAGGTTGCTCTGATGTGCTACTAACGGACGGTTTTATTTCTGCGGTGTCGTTAGGTCGCAGGATGCCCGATTCGGTAGCACACAGTGTCTTCGTTTATTTATATTTTGCGGGGCCTAAATTTACTTTTACTTTCTAAGGTGTAGAAGGTGTAAGTTAACCTAGTATCGAATTTTATGTTGATTAACGAATTGAAGATCAAGTGAATAATTGTCTTTTAGTTAAATTACCTGGATAAAAGATAGTAGTTGATTTTAGCTAAAGGTCCTAAATGCAGAAAAGTAAATAAAGTGGGAGGATACCTGGAGTATGCAGATTAAGGAAATGTTGGCCAAGATATCAGTATTGGGTTAGGGAAAGGTAATTATGCTTATGTTAAGACTATGCTTGGATTGTTGTAGATCTGGTTGGATGAGCCAATTACACAGACCTACTTATCTCTGAACTCTCGGAGTTCTCTTTGAGCAGTGAGAAGTATGTCACTTGGTCTTATAACTGAAGTGTAACAATACCTCGGAGGTTATCCTTAGTAAATTACTAGGTTTATTAGTTAGTTAAGCTCTAATCCTAACCCTCGTTATCAGTTTAGATAACTGAATAACAACGTGCCGTGTTGATTGAACACTGATCACAAACGGACGGAGTCCGTCGGTTTAAGTTGGCAAAACCTTAAATAAAAACTAACAACCATTTCATCATACTAGTAACATCATAACAAATCAAACATTATACAGCATCACAGTTAATATACTGATAGTAAAGCAGATAGAAACCTAATGAGTACCTGAACAGTTGATATGACTAAGACCTAGGGCAACAATCAGACAAGAACATGCAATAGGCTTGGGTCATAGAGTAAAGGCACTAACTAGATCTTAACAGCTCCTAAGAGGTCTCTTTGGAATAGTCAATAGGCATACTAGGTCATTCATGTCTCAATTCCTAGGTTCCGTGTCCTAAAAGTGCATCAGATGCCTCTCGGGAACTCCGGCCATATTGAGTTCATAGAATCTTCAGATACAGTATAATCAGAGGTCTTAATCCTATGAAGTAGCTAATTTCATATATGTGGACAAGTCCTGATCACAACCTAAGTTGGTCAATCCTTAAGATGCTAGCATACAAATCTATCAGACTTCCTAGTTCAGCATTATAACAGTAATCGTACTAAATTAACATAATTACGCTAACCCAAACTTCTATCATGGCAACATACAAATAAATTAAGCTATATGGAAATATCAGAACGCATTATTAAACATAAAAGATAAGAATACATGTTTAATACAAAAGACAAGCGTTTCGGATAAAAACCTGAAAAAGCCGAACTAATCTGCCCGGGATCGCAGGGACTCGCCGGGATATCCTCCGGAAAATAAAAGCTAAGCTAACTACTAACTAAAAACTAACTAAAGATTGAAAATATAAATTGAATTGTATGTTGAGTGTGTCTTGGAATGAATGGAGAAGGCCCTTTAAATAGACCAGAATTTTGCCAAATACGCCTGGCAGGCCGTATGGTGGGGCGTATTTGGCAGCCCATTTTGCTGGCAGGCCGTTTGATGAAGGCACTTGGTGGGGCATATTTGGCAGGCCGTACCCATACAGGCAGGCCGTATGGCAGGCCGTATGGCAGGCCGGATTTTGTGCTGGTCAGCCTTGATTCCCTGGATCGTAACTTGATTTCTTGTCTTTCACAGTTTTCGCTCAAGAATCTTCGTTTTAGCTCCGTTTTACTTGATTCTTTTTGCATCGCCTTTGTAATCACTTAATCTACAAAATCAAATGAAAAAACGATAATTTTGCCGACAAAGTTTTAATCTTTATTGTATTAGGGCTTAACTTAGGGGGTAAAAACGTGACTTTTTGCCCGATATCAGTTTGTTTATGCGAGAGAGAGAATTTGGATCTGTAATAACTTTACTAAACTGTTTATGTTTTTGAACTTGCATGGTTTATGGACGTTTACTTATTGTAATAGATGTTCTAGGTCCTAGGGTGTAGCGATCCGACAAAATCGTCATTGACGGCGTCGTCTACTTAGGTCCCGTTACGTGGTCATAAATCTTTAAAACAACATTTGACCAAAAGTGTGTCGCATTCATTTCAAAAGTAAAGTTGTTTCAAGGTTTACAAAGTAGTTCGACAACTAGTTACATAACAAAGTATAAAGTACAATTGAAACATATGCGACACAATTTAAAAGTAGCCAAAAGACGCTCCACGTAGGCATGTATACTCGACATCCAAGCAAGTATCAAAAGTAATGAGCGGAAGCATGTATCACAAAACGTTCAAGGACCTGAGAAAATATAGAAATCTGTCAACGAAAACGTTGGTGAAATCATAGGTTTAAGTAAGTAAGTACAAGTGAACCACAAGATTTGTAACATCGAAATAATAGTAATACATTCCAAAAGTTAATATTCATGAGCACCCAATTATCAATGCTTAACATTTCTTCCATAGAACCCCATCACAATAGTGTTAGAACATACACTATTTCTAGAAAATATATTCCATTCGTAAACGGTAGCGAACCGTTTGAATGAGGGTTTGTCAAACCCATATGGCCATATAACATAAGTTCTCGCTTACACCCGGCAAGTGTAACTAATGATAATCGAATTGAGGATTTTTGTTCAAACTCGTATGTAGAATGTTTGTTTTCCTGTACTTATGTTCACTTAGTAAAAAGAAACGTTTATGTTTTCTCATCCCAAATGTAAGTTCAAAAGAGTAAAAGTGGGATTATGATCTCACCTTGAGTGTATGCATGTAAAAGTACTTCAACAAGTAAACGTGTGCAAGAACGAATGCTAGTCTTGACTTAAACAAATAGGTTTGTATCAATATCGGTAAACACGGTCAGTCAAAGTGTTCAATTAGTCATATGGCTCGTTAAGACTCGATTATAAAAGCATGTGAATCAAATTTTCATGTTTCATGCAGGATACAAGTATAAAAGCATGATAGAACGATTGTACAAACATTTGGTTAAGTTTGATTAAAAGTCAACTTTGGTCGGGTCAAAGTCAACGAAAAAGTCAACACATTCGGGTCGGGTCCCAAACTATTTTTCTGAGGTTTTTAATCATATATGAGCATGTTAGAACAAATTACATGTGAATCGGAGGTCCATAGCATGGCAAACATTTTTCATAAAATGACCAAGTTGGACAGTCCTCTGATAGGCAAACTGGACGGCGTCCAAAATGGCTGGACGGCGTCCAGTATTGAAGGCCTGGACGGCATCCAAAAGGCTGGACGGCGTCCAAACATCTGGGCAGAAAACATTTTGCTGAAAACATACAAGTGCACGAACCAAAACTCAAACAATCCTAATTTATGACCCGCAAACAATTAAGACGAGTATCTTATATCATTGGAAAGGTATTTTGACGAGGAAAACATCTAAACCCATTTCATCAATCACATTTACCTTTACAACAAACAAAATCACATTCAAAGCTCATCATTTAATGCATTCAAGTTCATAAATGCAAATAAATGATTCGGCAACCAATTTACATGAATGATATGCCATTTTGAAGGTAATCAAGCATACAATACAACCTAACACTTACTAATAACATCTCATGTCATTCAAAGCATCAAAAGTCCATTTCAAGTTCATCAAACCCTAACCCAAATTCACTAAAATCAATAATCAAGTTCATGAAGTTTTCTAAAGCACCCTACACATCAAATTGAAGCTAGTGATACTTGGAACACATTTAATACTTGCACTTTATCATAACAACAACATTAAATCATCCAAAATTCAAAATCAAGCACACACTTTGCATGTTCATGCTAGTTACACTAAAACAATGAGATCGAGCATATAAATCATATATTCATGTTAGACTTGAGCCATAGACACTAATTAACAACTTTATAAGTTAAAAACATCAAGAACACAAAATCTAGTGATTTTAGAAAGTTACCCAAATGTAATGAAATCGGTATGGAATCGAAGAGGAAGTTGCAAGGATTCCAAAAATGCAATTTGTTTTGATGGACACTTGCTAGAACGAAAATAGATGATGAATCTTTGGATTTGGAGTTTGAGAGAAAATGGAGGAAGTAGCAGAGAGAAAGAGATGGATGAATGGATGAGAATAAAGTGTTGACTCTTTGACCTAGTCAAAGGTTTAGTCATTTGGCAAGTTTGGTCCCTCTAGTTTCATTCGGGTGCGTGAATTACCTAAACGAGATAATTTAAAACGCGTATTAACGAAAGATGTTATAAACATATAACGAACTTTAAAATGAATAAACGTAAAGTAAACGGAAAAAGGCGGGATGTTACATAGGGGGAGTTGTTGATGCATTTTATGTAAGTCCCTAGACATCTAACCCACGTCCATTGCAAGTACAACAGTTTACAGGCGATAAGGATGTTTGACTATGTTAGACTTAGTCAGACGTACGAGTGAAGCCTCACTCGTACGGCTGACAGGCTCATACGCACGGTTGATGCTGAGCTAAGTCATAATTATAACCTAAATGATCTGACACGAGTGAGTCATCACCCGTACGGCTGAGGAAGCCAACTCGTACGAATGATGGATGACTCACACGGGTGAGTCAACAGCTGAGGTATATAAGTGTTATGTTCTTCATTTTAGGTTAAGCCACTCATTACACACATCACTCAGATCTGGAAAAAGCCTAATCCGATTCTCTTCAACCCAAATCACCCAGGTGGTGAATAATAGCTCTAGGTGTTGATCTAATCACACATGATTTGTTGTGGTTTGACTTAATTAATCCCAAAAAGCTTCTCATATTCACTAGAGGGTTTGATTCACTTATTCCGCCATTGTGTGAGTTAAATCTGTTGATTTCTAAGTTCCTAGTCATGTTTCATCAAATAGTAAGTATATCTAATAAGCATGGTAACCATAATATGACATGCTACTCTATAAGGCAAATCAAGTTAGTTACTGTTCGTTAACACCAATTAACACAATACAGAAATTTTTGTATCAAAAAGCGTCCGCTAAAAATTTTTGTATCAAAAAGCGTCCGCTAAAAATTTTTCCTTGACGCTTATGCATTTTCAAAATTTACATCATGATCATCAAAATACAAACGGGCAGCATAACGGCTAAAAATCAACACTTAGTAAAATATTTCACTGCCAAAGACACTCGGTCGACTGTCAGAGCCGACTGTCTACACTCACTCGGCCGAGTGTCTAGTCACTCGGTCGATGGTCTCTCACTGACACACTCGGCCGTGGGTCATACACACTCGGTCGATGGTCGAGTCGGTCGGTCGAGTGTCAGGAGACACTCGGCTGTAGTGACCCGAGCTTTTCCATGTTTTTATATATTAATTGAGATTGATGTTTACATGATTAAATGTTTCCAACATGTTAAGCAATCAAACTTGTTAAGACTTGATTAATTGAAATAGGTTTCATATAGACAATTGACCACCCAAGTTGACCGGTGATTCACGAACGTTAAAACTTGTAAAAAAACTATATGATGACATATATATGGTTATATATATAGTTAACATGATATTATGATAAGTAAACATATCATTAATTATATTAACAATGAACTACATATGTAAAAACAAGACTACTAACTTAATGATTTTGAAACGAGACATATATGTAACGTTTATCGTTGTAACGACATTTAATGTATATATATCATATTAAGAGATATTCGTACATCATAATATCATGATAATATAATAATTTAAAATCTCTTTTGATATTATAAACATTGGGTTAACAACATTTAACAAGATCGTTAACCTAAAGGTTTCAAAACAACACTTACATGTAACGACTAACGATGACTTAACGACTCAGTTAAAATGTATATACATGTAGTGTTTTAATATGTATTTATACACTTTTGAAAGACTTCAATACACTTATCAAAATACTTCTACTTAACAAAAATGCTTACAATTACATTCTCGTTCAGTTTCATCAACAATTCTACTCGTATGCACCCGTATTCGTACTCGTACAATACACAGCTTTTAGATGTATGTACTATTGGTATATACACTCCAATGATCAGCTCTTAGCAGCCCATGTGAGTCACCTAACACATGTGGGAACCATCATTTGGCAACTAGCATGAAATATCTCATAAGATTACAAAAATATGAGTAATCATTCATGACTTATTTACATGAAAACAAAATTACATATCCTTTATATCTAATCCATACACCAACGACCAAAAACACCTACAAACACTTTCATTCTTCAATTTTCTTCATCTAATTGAACTCTCTCAAGTTCTATCTTCAAGTTCTAAGTGTTCTTCATAAATTCCAAAAGTTCTAGTTTCATAAAATCAAGAATACTTTCAAGTTTGCTAGCTCACTTCCAATCTTGTAAGGTGATCATCCAACCTCAAGAAATCTTTGTTTCTTACAGTAGGTTATCATTCTAATACAAGGTAATAATCATATTCAAACTTTGGTTCAATTTCTATAACTATAACAATCTTATTTCAAGTGATGATCTTACTTGAACTTGTTTTCGTGTCATTCTGAGAAAATGATTTAAAAGTTGTTATTCTGAGAAAATGATTTTTATTATGAACTTTGATTTAAAAGTTGTTATTCTGAGAAAATGATTTTTATTATGAACATGAAACTATATCCAAAAATTATGGTTAAACTCAAAGTGGAAGTATGTTTTCTAAAATGGTCATCTAGACGTCGTTCTTTCGACTGAAATGACTACCTTTACAAAAACGACTTGTAACTTATTTTTCCGACTAGAAACCTATACTTTTTTTGTTTAGATTCATAAAATAGAGTTCAATATGAAACCATAGCAATTTGATTCACTCAAAACGGATTTAAAATGAAGAAGTTATGGGTAAAACAAGATTGGATAATTTTTCTCATTTTAGCTACGTGAAAATTGGTAACAAATCTATTCCAACCATAACTTAATCAACTTGTATTATATATTATGTAATCTTGAGATACCATAGACACGTATACAATGTTTCGACCTATCATGTCGACACATCTATATATATTTCGGAACAACCATAGACACTCTATATGTGAATGTTGGAGTTAGCTATACAGGGTTGAGGTTGATTCCAAAATATATATAGTTTGAGTTGTGATCAATACTGAGATACGTATACACTGGGTCGTGGATTGATTCAAGATAATATTTATCGATTTATTTCTGTACATCTAACTGTGGACAACTAGTTGTAGGTTACTAACGAGGACAGCTGACTTAATAAACTTAAAACATCAAAATATATTAAAAGTGTTGTAAATATATTTTGAACATACTTTGATATATATGTATATATTGTTATAGGTTCGTGAATCAACCAGTGGCCAAGTCTTACTTCCCGACGAAGTAAAAATCTGTGAAAGTGAGTTATAGTCCCACTTTTAAAATCTAATATTTTTGGGATGAGAATACATGCAGGTTTTATAAATGATTTACAAAATAGACACAAGTACGTGAAACTACATTCTATGGTTGAATTATCGAAATCGAATATGCCCCTTTTTATTAAGTCTGGTAATCTAAGAATTAGGGAACAGACACCCTAATTGACGCGAATCCTAAAGATAGATCTATTGGGCCTAACAAACCCCATCCAAAGTACCGGATGCTTTAGTACTTCGAAATTTATATCATATCCGAAGGGTGTCCCGGAATGATGGGGATATTCTTATATATGCATCTTGTTATTGTCGGTTACCAGGTGTTCACCATATGAATGATTTTTATCTCTATGTATGGGATGTGTATTGAAATATGAAATCTTGTGGTCTATTGTTACGATTTGATATATATAGGTTAAACCTATAACTCACCAACATTTTTGTTGACGTTTTAAGCATGTTTATTCTCAGGTGATTATTAAGAGCTTCCGCTGTCGCATACTTAAATAAGGACAAGATTTGGAGTCCATGCTTGTATGATATTGTGTAAAAACTGCATTCAAGAAACTTATTTTGTTGTAACATATTTGTATTGTAAACCATTATGTAATGGTCGTGTGTAAACAGGATATTTTAGATTATCATTATTTGATAATCTACGTAAAGCTTTTTAAACCTTTATTGATGAAATAAAGGTTATGGTTTGTTTAAAAATGAATGCAGTCTTTGAAAAACGTCTCATATAGAGGTCAAAACCTCGCAACGAAATCAATTAATATGGAACGTTTTTAATCAATAAGAACGGGACATTTCAGTTGGTATCAGAGCGTTGGTCTTAGAGAACCAGAAAATTTGCATTAGTGTGTCTTATCGAGTTTGTTAGGATGCATTAGTGAGTCTGGACTTCGACCGTGTTTTCTTTAAAAATGATTGCTTAACATTTTTGTTGGAAACTATATATTTTTAACATATGAATATTATGTGATATATTAATCTCTTAACGTGTTTGATATTATGTGATAGATGTCTACCTCTAGAACAAGTCCCATTGACTCACCTAATAATAATGAAGAGTCAAATGTAAATTGGAATGATTTGTGGACTGATTCACAAGTTCCCGAAGAGGAACCGGAAGAAGAGTCGGAACCGGAAGAAGAATCGGAACCGGAAGAAGAATCGGAACCGGATGAAGAAATAGAACCGGTGGGGGAAATAATAAAACGGTTAAGTAAAAGAAAATCCTCAACCAACCGACCAAAGTTAATTATGGTCAATGGTGTTTCCGCCAAGGAAGCAAAATATTGGGAGGATTACCAATTCTCCGATGAATCGGATTTCGACGAGAATTCCGATGATGTTATAGAAATTACCCCAACTGAATTTAAAAAGGCAAAAGAAAATAATAAGGGAAAGGGCATAAAAATAGAGAAATCTAATTCCAACCCCGATGAACTTTATATGTATCGTCAACCCCCGAAGTCCTTAAGTTGTAACAATGACCCGGGAACCTCTAAACCACCAGGTTTTTCTAAACCAATGTGGACAACGACGGCTCGTATTAGGGGAACATCATATATCCCTAGAAACTTGGCAAAACGAACCAAAACCGAAGAAGAAGAAACGAGCGAGTCGGAATAAGATAGTTGTATTCGTGTGGTGTAATATATGGAATATAGTGTTCTTATGCTTTATGATATATGTAAAAATTGCTTGTATTAATAAGTATTTTTTTTATGAATCTAACTCTTGTCTATTTTACAGTTTAAAAACACAAAATGGATAGACAACCCAATATTTTAAGAGACCTACCCGGAGACATGATTGATGAAATCTTGTCTAGAGTCGGCCAGAATTCTTCGGCACAACTATTTAAGGCGAGATCAGTTTGTAAGACATTCGAAGAACGTTCCAAGAATGTCTTGGTTTATAAGAGACTTTCGTTTGAAAGATGGGGGATATCACATTGGGAAACCCATAAGTTACGATGTGTTTACTTTGACGCATATATTGCGGGGAACCCAAATGCTATTTTACGCAACGGGTTAAGAAATTATTTTGACTCAATATATCCGAATATTGGACTTCGTGATTTAGAAAAAGCGGCTAACATGCAACATAAAGAAGCATGTTATGCTTACGGATTAGTAATGTTCGCTTCTCACCAAAGTGAGAACAAGAACATCGGGCTACAACTATTAAACAAAACGTTTCCACAAGTGACGGAGTCGGTAATTGGGGTAAGAAATGAGGTTTTTAGATTATTACGGGACTGTTGGACATTACGTAACCCTCGTCCCTTTGATGATGTTACAACACGCTGTCTTATCAACGGCCATAACGGTTATGTTGCACAAGACCAAGGATGGGAAGTAGTCCTAGTAAAACCAGAATGCATGACTTGTTTCTGGACGTATGAATTACGTGTCTTTATTGCCTTTGCCGAACGACTTGTGTACTAGCTAGAATTGTCTTCACAACTATCTTGTATCAAAGTTATTGTGTGCTATATTTCATGCTTTATGTAAAATAAGCGGTATTGTAAGTTTGTAAAATATTGTATAAAAGTTTGAACGCGAAATATTATTACAATCAGTTTTTCATATAGAATTGTAGTAGTTGAATTGTATATTAGCTACTAAGTATGAACTTAACGGGTAGGTACTACCCGAATTTAAACTTATAAAACGCTAATATGAAGAAAAAGCTTTTATAAATGAGTTCATATTATGCTATGAAATACTATTAACTACTCTTAATATTCTGTATGATTAACTTGTTCCATTTAACTATTTTGAAGGAAATGGCACCTACTACTCGACACACCGTGAATATGAATGAAGAGGAATTCCGTACTTTTCTAGCTTCAAACATAGCCGCAGTACAGGCTGCGCTACATACCAACAATAACCTTGGATCTAGCAGTACAGGAAATCGTGTAGGATGCACCTACAAAGAATTCACTGCCTGCAAACCTTTGGAATTTGATGGAACCGAAGGACCGATCGGATTGAAACGGTGGACCGAGAAGGTTGAATCGGTGTTTGCCATAAGTAAGTGTACTGAAGAGGACAAAGTGAAGTACGCTACGCATACCTTCACAGGTTCTGCGTTAACATGGTGGAATACCTATCTAGAGCAAGTGGGACAAGATGATGCGTACGCACTACCGTGGTCAGCATTCAAGCACTTGATGAACGAGAAGTACCGTCCCAGAACCGAGGTCAATAAGCTCAAGACAGAACTTAGAGGGTTACGAACCCAAGGATTTGATATTACCACGTACGAAAGACGATTCACAGAATTGTGCCTATTGTGTCCGGGAGCATTCGAAGATGAGGAAGAGAAGATCGACGCGTTTGTGAAAGGATTACCGGAAAGAATCCAAGAAGATATAAGTTCACACGAGCCCGCCTCCATACAACAGGCATGTAGAATGGCTCACAAACTAGTGAACCAGATTGAAGAAAGAATTAAAGAACAGACTGCTGAAGAGGCCAATGTGAAGCAAGTCAAAAGAAAGTGGGAGGAAAACAGTGATAAGAATCACCAATACAACAACAACAGCAATTACAACAATAATCGCAACAATTATCCCAACAATCGCAACATCAATCGCAACTACAACAAACGGCCCAACAACAACAACAACAACAACAACAACAACAACAGCAACTACAACAATCATCCCAATAACAATAATAACCGCAACAACAACAACAATCAGAAGCAACTATGCCAAAGGTGTGAAAAGAATCACTCGGGGTTCTGCACCAAATTTTGCAACAAGTGTAAAAGAAATGGTCATAGCGCGGCGAAGTGTGAGGTCTACGGACCAGGGGTTAATAGAACGAAAGGAACAAATAGTGTCGGAACGAGTAATGGCGGAGCAAGTAGTGTCGGAGCAAGTTATGCCAATGTAGTTTGTTATAAATGTGGAAAACCAGGCCACATTATTAGAAATTGCCCGAACCAGGAGAACACGAATGGACAAGGCCGTGGAAGAGTTTTCAATATTAATGCGGTAGAGGCACAGGAAGACCCGGAGCTTGTAACGGGTACGTTTCTTATTGACAATAAATCTGCTTACGTTTTATTTGATTCGGGTGCGGATAGAAGCTATATGAGTAGAGATTTTTGTGCTAAATTAAGTTGTCCATTGACGCCTTTGGATAGTAAATTTTTACTCGAATTAGCAAATGGTAAATTAATTTCAGCAGATAATATATGTCGGAATCGAGAAATTAAACTGGTTAGCGAAACATTTAAGATTGATTTGATACCAGTAGAGTTAGGGAGTTTTGATGTGATAATCGGTATGGACTGGTTGAAAGAAGTGAAAGCGGAGATCGTTTGTTACAAAAATGCAATTCGCATTATACGAGAAAAAGGAAAACCCTTAATGGTGTACGGAGAAAAGGGCAACACGAAGCTACATCTTATTAGTAATTTGAAGGCACAAAAACTAATAAGAAAAGGTTGCTATGCTGTTCTAGCACACGTCGAGAAAGTACAAACTGAAGAAAAGAGCATCAATGATGTTCCCATTGCAAAAGAATTTCCCGATGTATTTCCGAAAGAATTACCGGGATTACCCCCACATCGATCCATTGAATTTCAAATAGATCTTGTACCAGGAGCTGCACCAATAGCTCGTGCTCCTTACAGACTCGCACCCAGCGAGATGAAAGAACTGCAAAGCCAATTACAAGAACTTTTAGAGCGTGGTTTCATTCGACCAAGCACATCACCGTGGGGAGCTCCTGTTTTGTTTGTCAAGAAGAAAGATGGTACATTCAGGTTGTGTATCGACTACCGAGAGTTGAACAAACTTACCATCAAGAACCGCTACCCACTACCGAGAATCGACGACTTATTTGATCAACTACAAGGCTCGTCTGTTTATTCAAAGATTGACTTACGTTCCGGGTATCATCAAATGCGGGTGAAAGAAGATGATATTCCAAAGACTGCTTTCAGAACACGTTACGGTCATTACGAGTTTATGGTCATGCCGTTTGGTTTAACTAATGCACCAGCTGTGTTCATGGACCTTATGAACCGAGTGTGTGGACCATACCTTGACAAGTTTGTCATTGTTTTCATTGATGACATACTTATTTACTCAAAGAATGACCAAGAACACGGTGAACATTTGAGAAAGGTGTTAGAAGTATTGAGGAAGGAAGAATTGTACGCTAAGTTTTCAAAGTGTGCATTTTGGTTGGAAGAAGTTCAATTCCTCGGTCACATAGTGAACAAAGAAGGTATTAAGGTGGATCCGGCAAAGATAGAAACTGTTGAAAAGTGGGAAACCCCGAAAACTCCGAAACACATACGCCAGTTTTTAGGACTAGCTGGTTACTACAGAAGGTTCATCCAAGACTTTTCCAGAATAGCAAAACCCTTGACTGCATTAACGCATAAAGGGAAGAAATTTGAATGGAATGATGAACAAGAGAAAGCGTTTCAGTTATTGAAGAAAAAGCTAACTACGGCACCTATATTGTCATTGCCTGAAGGGAATGATGATTTTGTGATTTATTGTGACGCATCAAAGCAAGGTCTCGGTTGTGTATTAATGCAACGAACGAAGGTGATTGCTTATGCGTCTAGACAATTGAAGATTCACGAACAAAATTATACGACGCATGATTTGGAATTAGGCGCGGTTGTTTTTGCATTAAAGACTTGGAGGCACTACTTATATGGGGTCAAAAGTATTATATATACCGACCACAAAAGTCTTCAACACATATTTAATCAGAAACAACTGAATATGAGGCAGCGTAGGTGGATTGAATTATTGAATGATTACGATTTTGAGATTCGTTACCACCCGGGGAAGGCAAATGTGGTAGCCGATGCCTTGAGCAGGAAGGATAGAGAACCCATTCGAGTAAAATCTATGAATATAATGATTCATAATAACATTACTACTCAAATAAAGGAGGCGCAACAAGGAGTTTTAAAAGAGGGAAATTTAAAGGATGAAATACCCAAAGGATCGGAGAAGCATCTTAATATTCGGGAAGACGGAACCCGGTATAGGGCTGAAAGGATTTGGGTACCAAAATTTGGAGATATGAGAGAAATGGTACTTAGAGAAGCTCATAAAACCAGATACTCAATACATCCTGGAACGGGGAAGATGTACAAGGATCTCAAGAAACATTTTTGGTGGCCGGGTATGAAAGCCGATGTTGCTAAATACGTAGGAGAATGTTTGACGTGTTCTAAGGTCAAAGCTGAGCATCAGAAACCATCAGGTCTACTTCAACAACCCGAAATCCCGGAATGGAAATGGGAAAACATTACCATGGATTTCATCACTAAATTGCCAAGGACTGCAAGTGGTTTTGATACTATTTGGGTAATAGTTGATCGTCTCACCAAATCAGCACACTTCCTACCAATAAGAGAAGATGACAAGATGGAGAAGTTAGCACGACTGTATTTGAAGGAAGTCGTCTCCAGACATGGAATACCAATCTCTATTATCTCTGATAGGGATGGCAGATTTATTTCAAGATTCTGGCAGACATTACAGCAAGCATTAGGAACTCGTCTAGACATGAGTACTGCCTATCATCCACAAACTGATGGGCAGAGCGAAAGGACGATACAAACGCTTGAAGACATGCTACGAGCATGTGTTATTGATTTCGGAAACAGTTGGGATCGACATCTACCGTTAGCAGAATTTTCCTACAACAACAGCTACCATTCAAGCATTGAGATGGCGCCGTTTGAAGCACTTTATGGTAGAAAGTGCAGGTCTCCGATTTGTTGGAGTGAGGTGGGGGATAGACAGATTACGGGTCCGGAGATTATACAAGAAACTACCGAGAAGATCATCCAAATTCAACAACGGTTGAAAACCGCCCAAAGTCGACAAAAGAGCTACGCTGACATTAAAAGAAAAGATATAGAATTTGAAATTGGAGAGATGGTCATGCTTAAAGTTTCACCTTGGAAAGGCGTTGTTCGATTTGGTAAACGAGGGAAATTAAATCCAAGGTATATTGGACCATTCAAGATTATTGATCGTGTCGGACCAGTAGCTTACCGACTTGAGTTACCTCAACAACTCGCGGCTGTACATAATACTTTCCACGTCTCGAATTTGAAGAAATGTTTTGCTAAAGAAGATCTCACTATTCCGTTAGATGAAATCCAAATCAACGAAAAACTCCAATTCATCGAAGAACCCGTCGAAATAATGGATCGTGAGGTTAAAAGACTTAAGCAAAACAAGATACCAATTGTTAAGGTTCGATGGAATGCTCGTAGAGGACCCGAGTTCACCTGGGAGCGTGAAGATCAGATGAAGAAGAAATACCCGCATCTATTTCCAGAAGATTCGTCAACACCTTCAACAGCTTAAAATTTCGGGACGAAATTTATTTAACGGGTAGGTACTGTAGTGACCCGAGCTTTTCCATGTTTTTATATATTAATTGAGATTGATGTTTACATGATTAAATGTTTCCAACATGTTAAGCAATCAAACTTGTTAAGACTTGATTAATTGAAATAGGTTTCATATAGACAATTGACCACCCAAGTTGACCGGTGATTCACGAACGTTAAAACTTGTAAAAAAACTATATGATGACATATATATGGTTATATATATAGTTAACATGATATTATGATAAGTAAACATATCATTAATTATATTAACAATGAACTACATATGTAAAAACAAGACTACTAACTTAATGATTTTGAAACGAGACATATATGTAACGTTTATCGTTGTAACGACATTTAATGTATATATATCATATTAAGAGATATTCGTACATCATAATATCATGATAATATAATAATTTAAAATCTCTTTTGATATTATAAACATTGGGTTAACAACATTTAACAAGATCGTTAACCTAAAGGTTTCAAAACAACACTTACATGTAACGACTAACGATGACTTAACGACTCAGTTAAAATGTATATACATGTAGTGTTTTAATATGTATTTATACACTTTTGAAAGACTTCAATACACTTATCAAAATACTTCTACTTAACAAAAATGCTTACAATTACATTCTCGTTCAGTTTCATCAACAATTCTACTAGTATGCACCCGTATTCGTACTCGTACAATACACAGCTTTTAGATGTATGTACTATTGGTATATACACTCCAATGATCAGCTCTTAGCAGCCCATGTGAGTCACCTAACACATGTGGGAACCATCATTTGGCAACTAGCATGAAATATCTCATAAGATTACAAAAATATGAGTAATCATTCATGACTTATTTACATGAAAACAAAATTACATATCCTTTATATCTAATCCATACACCAACGACCAAAAACACCTACAAACACTTTCATTCTTAAATTTTCTTCATCTAATTGAACTCTCTCAAGTTCTATCTTCAAGTTCTAAGTGTTCTTCATAAATTCCAAAAGTTCTAGTTTCATAAAATCAAGAATACTTTCAAGTTTGCTAGCTCACTTCCAATCTTGTAAGGTGATCATTCAACCTCAAGAAATCTTTGTTTCTTACAGTAGGTTATCATTCTAATACAAGGTAATAATCATATTCAAACTTTGGTTCAATTTCTATAACTATAACAATCTTATTTCAAGTGATGATCTTACTTGAACTTGTTTTCGTGTCATGATTTTGCTTCAAGAACTTTGAGCCATCCAAGGATCCATTGAAGCTAGATCCATTTTTCTCTTTTCCAGTAGGTTCATCCAAGGAACTTAAGGTAGTAATGATGTTCATAACATCATTCGATTCATACATATAAAGCTATCTTATTCGAAGGTTTAAACTTGTAATCACTAGAACATAGTTTAGTTAATTCTAAACTTGTTCGCAAACAAAAGTTAATCCTTCTAACTTGACTTTTAAAATCAACTAAACACATGTTCTATATCTATATGATATGCTAACTTAATGATTTAAAACCTGGAAACACGAAAAACACCGTAAAACCGGATTTACGCCGTCGTAGTAACACCGCGGGCTGTTTTGGGTTAGTTAATTAAAAACTATGATAAACTTTGATTTAAAAGTTGTTATTCTGAGAAAATGATTTTTATTATGAACATGAAACTATATCCAAAAATTATGGTTAAACTCAAAGTGGAAGTATGTTTTCTAAAATGGTCATCTAGACGTCGTTCTTTCGACTGAAATGACTACCTTTACAAAAACGACTTGTAACTTATTTTTCCGACTAGAAACCTATACTTTTTTTGTTTAGATTCATAAAATAGAGTTCAATATGAAACCATAGCAATTTGATTCACTCAAAACGGATTTAAAATGAAGAAGTTATGGGTAAAACAAGATTGGATAATTTTTCTCATTTTAGCTACGTGAAAATTGGTAACAAATCTATTCCAACCATAACTTAATCAACTTGTATTATATATTATGTAATCTTGAGATACCATAGACACGTATACAATGTTTCGACCTATCATGTCGACACATCTATATATATTTCGGAACAACCATAGACACTCTATATGTGAATGTTGGAGTTAGCTATACAGGGTTGAGGTTGATTCCAAAATATATATAGTTTGAGTTGTGATCAATACTGAGATACGTATACACTGGGTCGTGGATTGATTCAAGATAATATTTATCGATTTATTTCTGTACATCTAACTGTGGACAACTAGTTGTAGGTTACTAACGAGGACAGCTGACTTAATAAACTTAAAACATCAAAATATATTAAAAGTGTTGTAAATATATTTTGAACATACTTTGATATATATGTATATATTGTTATAGGTTCGTGAATCAACCAGTGGCCAAGTCTTACTTCCCGACGAAGTAAAAATCTGTGAAAGTGAGTTATAGTCCCACTTTTAAAATCTAATATTTTTGGGATGAGAATACATGCAGGTTTTATAAATGATTTACAAAATAGACACAAGTACGTGAAACTACATTCTATGGTTGAATTATCGAAATCGAATATGCCCCTTTTTATTAAGTCTGGTAATCTAAGAATTAGGGAACAGACACCCTAATTGACGCGAATCCTAAAGATAGATCTATTGGGCCTAACAAACCCCATCCAAAGTACCGGATGCTTTAGTACTTCGAAATTTATATCATATCCGAAGGGTGTCCCGGAATGATGGGGATATTCTTATATATGCATCTTGTTATTGTCGGTTACCAGGTGTTCACCATATGAATGATTTTTATCTCTATGTATGGGATGTGTATTGAAATATGAAATCTTGTGGTCTATTGTTACGATTTGATATATATAGGTTAAACCTATAACTCACCAACATTTTTGTTGACGTTTTAAGCATGTTTATTCTCAGGTGATTATTAAGAGCTTCCGCTGTCGCATACTTAAATAAGGACAAGATTTGGAGTCCATGCTTGTATGATATTGTGTAAAAACTGCATTCAAGAAACTTATTTTGTTGTAACATATTTGTATTGTAAACCATTATGTAATGGTCGTGTGTAAACAGGATATTTTAGATTATCATTATTTGATAATCTACGTAAAGCTTTTTAAACCTTTATTGATGAAATAAAGGTTATGGTTTGTTTAAAAATGAATGCAGTCTTTGAAAAACGTCTCATATAGAGGTCAAAACCTCGCAACGAAATCAATTAATATGGAACGTTTTTAATCAATAAGAACGGGACATTTCATCGGCCGTCTGTGTTTATCTGCAGAAGCTGAAGACAAAGTGACGGGTTTCACCCAAATTCATCCAATTCTTGCTCTAGAGCTCGATTACGACCTCAAAACTGACCAAATCGAAGACACTAAACATGTAGAAACATAAACCCATAAGATTTGGACTCAAACAACATCAAATCTAACCACTTTGACCCAAATTACTCATTTTGTAAAAACTTACACAAAAATGCAATTTTCTTGAAGATTAAAGCATGAAAACTTGTGATTCTTACCTTGATAGAATCAGTAAATTATGAGGAACAAGATAATGCAAAAGATTTGAGCTCTAGATCAAAGATTTAAGATTAGGGTTTTGATTTAAGTGAGAATGAAGGTACGGTGTGTGTGAGAAGAAAAGTCTAGAAATGGGAAGAAGAACACAGACTAGTCACTTAATTGGGTTAAATTCCCACACTGTGCAATACACGGGTATTTATCAGTTATCTGATATCTTTCGTACATCATTTGGCAACCCAAACGAAGTCCAAATTAAATAAAAAAACCTGTTCTGTGACCCTTGTCACAAACTGGTCCTAACCACATCATTATTTAATAGTAAATATTAAATAAAAATAAAAGTATATAATAACACAATACCAAATCAAGGGCAATTTAGTAATTTTACAGCTAGGCCCGATTGAGGATGTTACAGTTTGCTTCTATTTTTCGGCAACGGTGGCCAATTCTTTGATGGCCCGTTGCGCTTCTTTCAATGCTTGGAGCTTTCGGCGTTCGGCCTCTGCAACAGCCTTTCTGGCATCCTCCATCTCCTGCCTCAAAGTTTTAACCTCTGAATTCACCTTCCTAACAAGCATTTCGGCCTTGCGGAAACGCTGTTCCAAATTGTTGGACCGGAAGATCTCATCATGAGTCAGCGACAAGCCTTGGTGGATGTGCTGAATATTGGCGCGTCGCGCAGCATTGTCTGGCATTTTTCGAAGCTCCTCCATTAAGGCAGGATGGCAAATCCTTTGCAGATACTCAAATTGGGAGTATGCGTCGCCATGAGACACGTCCCAGATAACGTTCAAGTGACTGAATGTCGGCTCTTTGCTGAAGCCAGGAGAGTGAGGAATCTCCTATGAGCCGCTGTGGTGGCTGGATTGTTGTTGTCCGAATCTAGTGCCGGAGCTGGATAGCGTCACAACCTTATCCTTTTGGACATGGGAGATGTCTTCGATATATGGATGATCAGAGAGTTAGTTTTTTGCCCTGAAACAATAACTTTTATTAGTTTCCGCTACTGTGATCCTGGTGATGTATTAGCATTATTATCAAGATTGTAATAATACCCACCCTGGCTAGGCTCGTTCTGAAGACTTTCCAAGTTGCTCTCAGCGACTTCCTTGGCAGTTTTCATCTTCTTGTTTCCTCAAGGAGTTACCAAAAATTTAACGGGACTGTAACGCTTCTGCCCAACTGATGGTTTCGGAGCAACAAAAGATATCGGCTTTGGGTTGGTGACGGGCGTTGATGTTTGAGTTTGCGTAACGCCACCCGTTTCGGTGGTGGCGTTGGTCGATGAGTCAACAACTTGTTCTCCTTCCTTCCGGGGATCGCCATCTGGTAACTTAAACTTGTTTACCTTTTTGAATTTAAACCCTTCGATGCTGGAGCGGCGAATGGCTTGTCCAAAATCCATCTCTGCAAATACCATTATTAAATATTAAAAAAATTTAAACGGAGAGAAAACTTACAAAGGATGGTGCAACACGAAGAGCATACCCGTTCCGTTATAGAGCACCATTGGAACCCTGTCTGTCCAAGGCCAGTAACAGTAAACGTTATCAAGCTTTAGCATCACCTTACCGTAAGGACGTATGTCGAGCTCAGCATCCTTACATAAATTAAACAACTCCTTCTCTTTGGAGAGTCAAATCCGGCGTCTTTGACAGTTGAGGAGAACGGGTGAAGCGCCACGGGACCAAATGGGCATGCCCTTCGCCAAGCGCGTCCTGCTGAACATATATAAACATATCCCTCCATCGTGAAGTGATTGAGACTTCTTTGAAATAAAATTGCACTTCTTTTCAAACGTATACCACCGCTTCCCGGACGCTGACAACTTGAACGTTGCTCGAAAAACGTTTAAAAGCATCAAGCGGTTCTGTCCCCTAAAGAACATCTCAAATATAATCACATGTTGCCACACGTGAGGGTGAAGCTATGAAACACTAATTTGATAGTGCTCCAAAATCGAAGCAACGAAAGGTGTTAACGGAAACTGTAAGTTCCTAACCGATATTGCCTTCATGTATAGCGTGAAATAATTAGCGGAGGGTTGTGGGCGCGTTGATCCGCCGCTGCCACCATAGTATGCCATCCGGCAAGCGGCGGATAATCGCCAATAAAATCCTCAAGTAAGTCCGTTGTGACATTACTTTGTTTCGTCTCCACATTTTCTTTAGACATGATGAACTAACCTTTTCAGAAAATCAAAAAAATAAAACGGTACGCGTACAGGAATAGAAAAGCACGTGAAGAATTAGCACGACAATAGATTTGAAAACTAGTTTGCAAACGGAAAGAGTAAGTAAAAAAGTGAGGGTAAAACTCCCTATTTATAGGAAAGGTTTCGAGTGGGCCTCAACATTGGGCCTTAATCCTGGACGTAAACGTGTCTTTTCACCATTAGTTCATGACCATTAGATTTGCACTGTTCCATTTCTTACAGCTGTAACAATGATGACGTTTACCTAGGGAACAACAAGATTGAAGTCTAATAGGATGGCTTCTGTGTTAGAACTACTCATAATGTTCCTTTTATATTATAAAAATGAGACCGGGCAAAATCATTTTGATAACGTATAAATACCATCATTTCGTGAGGCGTAACACATGTGATGTTGGTTTTGTATTATAGAAACGGGCAGACAACAATAGTTTGGTCACGTACAAGTACATTTTGTACCTAACCAAACTGGGGGGAACTTAATGACGTACGTCACACCACGCTGCGTCACGTGCAACGCGTGGCGTCCAACTTACTTTATTTGGAAACTTTGGTCAGATGAGCTTGTTAAAGTATATTCAAGTCAACGCCACGTTTCTAGTAGCGTAACATACTGGCGGTGTTGACTTGTTATTGCAGAGCTCGACCAAAGTCCTACATATCAGGCACATGAAGAGCGTGGAGTAGGTTGTAGGCATGATTAGAAGGTTCTAGAGGCATTTATTAAAGAAGTGGACACTATTATAGCGGTTATTGAATATAACCGCCGTTATCTATCTATAAATAGTGGTCTAAAGCCTCATTTGAAGGCTAATCAATTCACGAACACTCTAATCTTCTTTTCATTCTTACTTTGGAGGCGCGGTAAAAGACAAAAACACAACACCCTTCAAATCCCATCTAACCGAGGGAATACCTTCCGAAGGTTAGATCATTCTTTCATTTATCTACACTCAAGCCAAACAATTTTGGTTTGATCAAGATCCTATGAGGATTTGTTTACTGTGTCTTCTACAATTATTGTTGTAGTTGATTTTTGTTCTTTATTTAATAAGAATTGATTTTCTGTGATTAAAGAGTTTACCTCATGTGATTGGAGGATTTATATGCGTATTTGTTCATCCAACTCGAGTCGAATTCTAACCGAGTAAAATCAAATGAATCCGACCTCAAATTCCTATTGTCGATTCGAATTAAATTTGTAAAGAGCCTCTTTTTTCAACCCTTTAACAATTCTTCCCTTAAAACCTCTTCACTTTCTAGACTAATTTCATCCCATACACACAGCGCACACTCTGCACCCATTCACCAAATTTCTCTGTATCATCACATCTTCCATATCTGCTTATTGTATCTGCCCATTCCCTCATGTCTATGGGGACCACTTTCAAAATCACTTTCTTTCCTATACCATTGTTGAGAAATTACGGTCTCACTAATTCCCACCACCTAGCCCAACAATAATAGTAAAGAAATAAGAACAATACACAACACAAGATTTAACGTGGAAACTCCAAAACAGGAGAAAAACCACCGGCCCCCAAAGAGAGAAATACACTATATCACAAATTGTTACAATGATATAGACGACTCTCTTAAGCCAAATACACTCTCCAAAATATTTAACTAATACAACTCTCAAACAAGAGTAAGAAAGAAAGAAATAATCAAATACTTAAAGTGTATTGATTGGTGCAATTTGGAATGAAGACTTAGCCCCTCTTATATAACCAAGTCACTCACCCCTCACATCTTCCTACCACCAATGTGGGATAAACATATCTTCTACTAGCCAAAATAAACCAACAAATCTCCACCTTTTGGATAGAAGAAGATAACCATGCTTCCACATTGCAAGGATAACCGATGTAGACGCTTCCTCGACGACAACTTCAAGATCCTCATCTTCATGCCGTTGACATTATCTCCCAAGAGACATAACTTGCATCTTCATCGAACATTGTCTAAACCGACAATCATTGTCATCACAGACAATCATAACTCTTAACAAGAATTATCATACTCCACCATTAAGAGTATAGCACTTAGAATATCACATTCCAAGCATTTCACCTCGGCACATGTTGTTAAACAACCAGCTGAAACTTTATGGTGCAACTTCCCTGTTTGGCTTTCCCGAAAGTCCCATCAGCTACAACATCAGTTTCTGCATCAACGCCAAACCAATGCCCATGTGTAATTATGGAACCGCTAACGAACATCCCTTTCCACGGTGGCGCGGACACACCATGAGGATGATGTGACTTCAGAGGAATTCGTCACTCTCCGTAACAACGGAGACAATGTTAGCGTCTTTGGAGCCATTTGCCGGATTAGCTCCACCGGGACAATTAACCCTTACATGTCCAGTCTTCCTGCACTTCCAGCATGTCAGATTCTTTCTAGAGTTTCTCTTATGCCTATCCGAACACAACACTATCGTATCTCCTGATGACGAGACCCCGTTACCTTCCAGTCTTTTCTCCTCGGATAGGAGCTTGCTAGTAACGTCTTCAAACTTCAGAGTTTTCTTCCCATACATCAAAATAGGTTTCATGTGTTCATAAGACGATGATAAAGATAATATCAACCTCAAAGCTTTATCTTCATCATCCGTTTTAACTCCAATAGCCTCCAGTTCTGAAACAATACCGTTAAGAATACTTAGATGATCTGAAATCTTTGAACCCCCATCCATACGCAGAGTATGAAATTGTTCTTTAAGACACAACCGATTTGAGATGCCCTTGCCCTGGTACAACTGCTCTAGTTTAACCCAAAGCTCCTTTGTCGTTGATAACCCGTGCACATTTGCAAGCACGTTCTTTGCAAGACACAAACGAATCGCACTTGCTGCCCTCAAATCCATATCATCCCATTCTTCTTCATCGAACTTACTGCTAGAATCACTGCCAGGAACAAGGGTGGGTTTACCCTTCAAAGCCTTGTGTAAACCGGACTGAATCAACACATCCTTGACTTGAACCTGCCATAAGCCAAAATTGATCATCCCATCAAATTTCTCTACATCAAACCTCATTGGACTGAACTTCAACATCATATCCGTATCTATAAACAACACTTTCTCTGATTTTGCTCACGTTTCGAATAGCCAAAAGATGTAGCAGGTAGCCAGGACCCTTTAAATCTGAAATCCACAACTCGCCACTAACAAATCCAACTATTACTACGAATCAGAAAAAATATTGTCTAACCAGATACTCTATACGATCAATGGAACTCGTTTCTGATGTGGACGATCCACTCCCGTGGCAACCACAGAGCATACTCCGACTCCTATAACCGAGACCCCCGTCAAACCTGACGCTCTGATACCAGTTGTTGGGAAATTACGGTCTCACTAATTCCCACCACCCAGCCCAACAATAATAGTAAAGAAATAAGAACAATACACAACACAAGATTTAACGTGGAAACTCCAAAACAGGAGAAAAACCACCGGCCCCCAAAGAGAGAAATACACTATATCACAAATTGTTACAATGATATAGACGACTCTCTTAAGCCAACTACACTCTCCAAAATATTTAACTAATACAACTCTCAAACAAGAGTAAGAAAGAAAGAAATAATCAAATACTTAAAGTGTATTGATTGGTGCAATTTGAAATGAAGACTTAGCCCCTCTTATATAACCAAGTCACTCACCCCTCACATCTTCCTCCCACCAATGTGGGATAAACATATCTTCTACTAGTCAAAATAAACCAACAACCATATGATCTGATTCTCATTCAATCTATCCCTGAAATCAAAAATTCACATTCTATCTTGATCTCGGTTTTTGTTTTCCTTACTTAAATACACAACTTTTTATTCAAATTACTTCAGACTATTGATTGCTTGATTGATTGGCTGATAGTAGTGTCTCTTGTAACTCACATGGTTAGTATGAAACCTTATTCTGTTTTATACTAGTTATTTCCAGCTTCAGAATTTTATACTGATTGAATTTTGTTATTCCAAGATATACACTTTCACATGTTTTTTCCTGTTTACTCACTGACATCTTTTTGTTATTAAGTCATACCCGGATGTCCCTTTTTCAATTTTCATAGCTTTTAGCACTTGTAATTCAAAAAAAAAAAAAAAAAAAAAACTTAAACCAGTATTCTTTTGTTGTTTTTGCTCATTAGGTTTTAATGTTATCCAGCTGATTCTGTATGGCAGTATGTTATCAGTTTATGTACTGAATGACAGTATGGAATGAACTTTTTTACATGTTTCGGTAAATACCCATTATTTTAGTTTTCAGCGTCTCAATATATTTCTAATATAAAAATTGAATCTTTCTTTCTATTGAAGAATCTTGTTCATTTCTCATTTTATTGGGGTTTTATGTCATTCAGTTGATTCTGCGTTTGCACTTTTGATTTGAGTTTTGTTTTCAAATTTTGGCATAGACCCATGATTCAAATTTGGATTTTTTTTGAAATGATCTTGAAGATAAAAATTGAATCTTTTTCATTTGGTTTTGGGTTTTTATTCTATTTAGTTGATTAGTTTATTCCGTGTTTACAATATTATATTGTTTGGACATTGTTCTTGATCAAATTTTAATCTTTTTTGTTTAATAATGCACCTTTATCATAATCTTTATTTGATTTTTGCAGAATAAGTTTGAATGTATTGAATCTTGATATCTGTAAGTATGGGTAGAGCAAAAGGAAAAAAGTTGACTTTGATTAACAATGATGAAGAAGAAACAATTCCTGCCCCAAAAAGAAGGGGTAGACCTCAAAAACCATTGGTGGATGAAATCGATGATTTCGAAAAGATTGAAGATGAAGAGAATCTAAATGTGAATGACGTTGAATCGAATAAAGATTTGAAGGTAATGGAGAATGGGAAAAGAAGAAGACGAAACAAACAGTTGACAGAGGAGGGCGATTTGATTAAAAAGGAAAATGGTGTCGAAAAAGTAAACGCTTTTCGACATACGGGAAGTAGAAGGAAAGTAAGCCTCGCAGGGCTGCTGAAGCAGGTTTCGAGTGCGAATGATATCATGTTGTTAATCTGTTTCTATTTGTCTTGTTTTTTGCTGTGTACTTTCTTGTTTATTTAAAAGAAAATGCATAATGTGTTCCATTTTTTAATCTAGTAACTAAATATTTAGTGTATCACATTTTCTGGTTGTTAGATATTTATGTTCATGATAATGATAACATTTTTAGCTTCATTTGAAGTAGTATTTGGATTTAGCTTTAACACGGTAAGAAAAAGTTTCGTATGACACAGGGTATGTAGGTCTTTGTGAAATGACTAAAATACCCTTTCGTAATAACCGATGACTTTAATCAGTAGCATCATATGTTACTTAAGGACAATACTGGACTAATAGGTTAATTCATGCAACGATTGATACTTGTAACACCTGTTGTTGCTTATAGTTGGTCCTGTAGTTCAACTATGTTTTTGAGTATAGTTTTTTTTTTTTTTTTGAGTATAGTTTTGTTTTTGAGTATAGTTCAACCATGCACTACCGATGGGATAATGTTAAAACGCCATATAAAGTTTCTCCCTAGCAGTGCATTATATCGTGAAGTTGAACGAACCACATAAAAATCGACCAATTCACGCCTGATCATCTGCGGGTTCCTGTCATCCGCAAGCTCTATCATTAATTCTATTCGGGCTAGCGGCCACGAGTTTTCTCCAGAGAACCCTGATAGCGTAATATCAGGCTGACGTAACTGCGCTTTGACTTCTGCCGGAAGGAAACGATAACAATGCTCATACATAATATCGACACCGCTGCCAGTGTCAACATGCATGCGCTTAACCTGGATTCCGCAACCGGGGATGCGACACTTGATGATAATTGGCTCATTAATAGAATCAATTGACATTACAGGAGGGAAAGTGATCGGGAGAAGCTCCCAATCCTGATGATCGTTGTACTTTCTCCGCTGGCTGATTTTCTCTGCGTCAACCATGTTAATGGTTAAGTCGGCATTTTTCGCTTTGTCAACTTTCTGCCACGCGAAAGTCTTAGACTTCGAAGCCTCTTCTGCGGCCTTTCCCTTGTCCTTTTTAGGTGGTTTTAGATGATCCAATTTGCCCGCGCGAAGCACTTCCAGAACCCGTTCCATCAAGTTTTTACACCGATTGGTGTCGTGACCATAATCGTCATGAAATTCACAATACTTTGTTTTGTCCCGCTTGCCAAATTCTGTAAGCGGAGTTGGAACCGCGAAGGTCGCGCATACTGGCTCCGTTGCCAAAATTTCCTTGGGCGTTTTGGACAAACTTTTGAGTAGCGCATAGTTCTGATTATTGATGCCGCGCTGATTATTGTTTCGATAATTGCCACTTGATTTCCCTTTATCATTCCTGATAGGACCACCGCTAGGATACCTTCCGCGAGAGTTGTTACCACGATTTTGATCGCGCGAACGATCATCATCGTCCTTCCTCTCGCTGCGTGTGCTAGCTGTTGGAATATCATTATCTTCGCCACTCCGCATATAGTCGTGGCATTCATTAAGCGCCTCAGCATAAGTTGTTGGGACTGTATGGCGCAGACGCCTTACCAGTGTTGGATGACGTTCTGAGTTTATACCATGTATGAGTCCGGAAATCTGTTGCTCTGGTTTGAGATCTGGTATACGCAGGCACTCATTAGTATACCTTGTGAGAAATTCGCCCAAAGATTCCTTGGACTTCTGCACGATGTCATGGCATTCAATGTGAGTGCGCTTGCGTGGTCTCTGATTCTGATATTGCAGTAAAAACTTTGTCCGCAGATCCATAAACCCGGCAATACTACCCGCCGGCAACTTATTAAACCACTCACGAGCAATACCCTGTAGTGTCATAGGAAATATCTGACACGCAACCGGATCCACCCAGCCTTGAGTGCGCATTGCGCCTTCGAAGCGCTGTAAAAAATCATCTGGATCGGTCAGGCCATTGTAAGTACCCAACGTGCTAGGTATCTTTGGTGCTGATGGAAACGGGTACGCGGATATATGCGGAGGAAACTTGTCAAAGGTAGTCGGTAGCTCGAAGGGTGGTTTAACAGGATCCCCTTTCAAATTTGCAAAGAAACGCTTCATCATGTCCTGAACAAAGTCAGGTTGTGAAAATAAGTGAACCATATCGGGAGGTGCGGCCTGCATGAATTGACTTGCAAGATTTGCCTGCCCTTGAACATTTTGCCAAGGTTGACCCTGCGTCTGCGGATATGACCAAGGCTGCTGCGTTGGAAAAGAGGGATAACTTGAAGACGCAGAGTACACAGGTGGCTGTAAAGGAAGCGAAACCTGTGGCGCAGATATCTGCGAAACTTGAGGATACACACTTAAAAGCCCAACTGTATGCGCTGTGCTTTGCTGCTGTGCTGTTATCGGCGCCCAATGAGAGTTCGCATCTGGGATGACCCCAAATCCCCAACTATTAAGTAACGCCTGCGCATCCGCAGGAGTTAAAAATTGTGAAACTGGGCGCGGTGGTTGCCAAGGTTGCAACGGTGTAAATGACGAATTCTGCTGAATGCTCTGCGTATGCAGAGGTATTGAAACAGTGGTACTGTAAATAGGTACCTGGCTGCAGCAAACCACATGCGGCCCCGTTGTTCCACCGCCAACGCCTGCAAAGATGACCCTTGGATCCACTGTCGAAAAGTCCAGCCGCGTGGTTGTGACTGGTGAGTTTGCTCTTGGCGGTGTGACCCCGTCTGAATATATCGGCTTGTACCTCTGAAAGGGTTCGCCGGATATAGGTGGAGGGTATATCGTGTATCCCGCCTGAGTAGCGGCCTCCGTAGTCATAACCGGTGTATGTTGACTACCAGACGGTGCGTTCTGAACATCTGTTTGGGTATGTTCCGATGATTCCTCGGAAGTCATGATACTGTTAAAGAAAAAATTCAAAAATTTTGTAAATAACGAGTCATACAATTCAAAACCTTAAAAGAAAAAGCAATTAAACAGTCTTGAATTAATTCGACTCTCAATGAAAGCACCACTTGATCATGCATATTTTAACCGTGGGGTTTAATATGCCTGCTCAATACGTAAAGAGGGGTTTAAGGATCTTAGAACGTGGCTCTCCGGTCCGGCTACCGTGAATAACCCTGGCCGACATGATGATGTCGGCGGGGTGGCCAAGTGATTAAGTCTACCTTCGATAGCGGTCGCTGATCGGAAGGCCCCAAATAAGGTCGTAGGTACTAGCTTACAAAAGACTAACCTGTTAACCTTGAAAAGATACTGAATGATGCTGTTTTACGTAATGTGTATCGTATGCGATGGTTACGCAATGTGCTGTGTGCTGTGTTTGGTGAATGATGATTAGGGTTTGTATTTATAGGCAAACCCTAATTCTAGAACTGTCCCAGATCATGATAATCTCATCCATAACTGACTCCCCCGAATCACGGATATAATTATGGAAAATATATTTACTTGACAGCTAAGCAACCGCCGTACCGGGAACAAAGGCATTCGCACGCCGCATACCGCACACAAGAACACGCATACGCACAATAGTGATTGTCCGCATACATTTGCGGTGCTCCTGCGGGTTGCGGTATCATTAGCAAGATTGCATAAAGTTGCAAACTTTATAACAGTTGATGTATAGAAGGCTTTGCAAGAGACAACATCTAGACAGATCATTGTGGTGATGTTCTGCTTTTTTGATCATCTTTTGGTAGGGGCCGAAGTACGGAGTAAGCTATAACTTTGAGTAGGACGTTTGGTAGGGTATATAGGTCATTTACCATGTCATAACAATTCTTCATTCGAATTCCCATAGTCATTCCAGAATCCAGCTATCTCTACATCCACATTACTTTAATTCTTCTAATTGATTCTTTAGATACCCTTTTGTTCTACTTGCAAAATCAACATTATGTTAAAATAGAATGCAAATTTAAAATAATATGGAATTAGTAAATGTATATAGGTAAAATATCTAGATATTAATATGTATAAGAAAATATCTAGATATTAGAATATGAGAGAAAAATCTAGAAATTGAAATGTAAAAGAAAAATCTAGATATTTGTAGGTTGTAGAAATATCTAGATATTTATATATCCATGGAAATATCTAGGTTCTAGAATGTTCCATGTAGTAGTATAAATATGGGAGGAGATTTCATTTGTGTTGTGTGAAGTTGTGAGAGTGAAATAAGAAGTGAGTTGTGAAGAAGAGAAGAAGAGTGTGAGTTAGCGAAAGTAGAGAAGAGAAAGCTTGTAAGTAATATTGTAATTGTAATTTAATATAAGTGTTTTTGTTAAGTTTCCCGATCAAGCCTTAGTTTGTGTTTAAGTTCTTAGTGCACTTTTGTTGTTCTTATTATATGGTCGGCTCTGCCGCCTAAGTAATATATGGTCGGTTATACCGCCTAAAGATATATGGTCAACACTGTCGCCTAAGTACATTGTGCACTAAGGATTTATAAAATTAAAGGCTAACCAACGTCAAAGTGTTGGTGTAGTGAGTCTAGTATAGTCTAGATCCTCTATAGTGGTGTGTTGGGCTCGTCGAAGCTTCCAACAATTGGTATCAGAGCGGGTCGTTCGGGACCATTTCTAGTGGAGGAAATCGGTAAACGTTGGACGTTTACATCGGCTTGTTTTCACCAAGGCTCTAAGGAAGATTCTGTCGGAGCACAGTTAGGAACTGTGAAAGCTCGTCGGTCAGGGACCAAGCTTATTGGACGTTGGACGTCATGATGGCAGATCTTGCAAGTACGAGCAGTGGAATCAAGAGTCTCAATAACCACAACTATGGTTATTGGCGGACTTGCATAGAATCCTACCTACAAGGACAGGATTTATGGGAAATAGTTGCTGGCAGTGATACAACGCCTCCACCGAAAGAAAATGCAGAAGCCTTGAGAAAATGGAACATCAAGGCCGGGAAGGCTTTATTTATATTGAAGACTACAATCGAGGAGGATATATTGGAGCACATCCGTGACGAGAAAACACCAAAGGCAGCTTGGGAAACTTTTGAAAAATTATTTTCAAAGAAGAATGAAGCACGCCTCCAGCTCTTGGAAAATGAGCTCGCGGGTATCTCACAAGGAAGTCTGTCTATTTCTCAGTATTTCACCAAGGTGAAATCAATTTGCCGTGAGATATCTCAACTTGCTCCTGAAGAGAAAGTGAGTGATGCAAGGATGAAGAGAATTATCATCCATGGCTTAAGGTCCGAGTATAATGGATTTATAGCCGTTGTGAGAGGATGGCCTACTCAACCATCATTAATAGAGCTGGAGAATTTGTTGGCTAATCAAGAGGCATTAGCCAAGCAGATGAACGAAGTAACCATAAAAGACGGAGAAGATGCACTCTTCACCAATAAAAAGAAAGCAACATCTCGAAGACAAGAGGCGATGAAAGAAAGTAAGACATATGGGTGGAAGGGTCACCCAAAATCAAAAGGCAACGCTTCAGGGGGAGCTCAACAAGGAAGAAGAGATCGTCACCAACAATACGGGGAAAATGATAAGAGAAAGAATGGTGAATGCTTCAATTGTGGCAAGAAGGGTCATTTTGCTCGAGAATGTAGATTCCCCATAAGGCGAACTTTCGAAGGAAATGTGGCCGCCGCAAGAGATGAGAAGAAAGAGGTCACATTCGAAGCAACCATTAATGAGGAAACATGGGATGCAGAAGCAGGACTCTCCGTTGAAGCTGACATGGATGATCAAGCTCTTGCAGCAACCTTAAAGTCAAAAATAAACTATAAAGATGATTGGATCATTGATTCTGGGTGCTCAAATCATATGACCAATGATGAGACGAAGCTACAAGAAATGGAGGATTACAAAGGAAAGAGAGTCGTGTTGACAGCCGACAATTCAAGGTTGTCTATTTCTCACATTGGAAAGACAATAATTCCAAATGAAGGCGACTCTCATAAGCTCCAACTCGAGAAGGTGTATCTTGTCCCTGGCCTAAAGAAGAATTTACTATCAGTACCACAATTGACAGCAGAAGGGAACTATGTGCTCTTTGGACCAGAAGATGTGTCTGTATTCAAGAGAGTGAAGGTGGTTGGCAATCCAATTATGCAAAGAAGAAGAATAGAGTCGGTCTATGTACTATCTGCTGAAACAGCATATGTGGATAAGACTCGAAAGAATGAGACGGATGATCTTTGGCATGAACGTCTTGGACATGTGGGCTACAACAAGTTAAAGGAGATGATGGTGAAACACATAGTAAATGGGCTTCCTCAAATTGATATCCGAACAGATACAATATGTGATGGATGTCAATTTGGAAAAGCTCACCAATTGCCATTCAAGGAGTCACAACATCAGTCCAAGACACCACTAGAGCTCATACACTCAGACGTCTTTGGCCCAGTAAAACAAACATCACTTGGAGGAATGAAGTATATGGTGATATTCATTGATGACTTCTCAAGGTATGTGTGGGTTTACTTCATGAAGGAAAAGTCGGAGACTTTTCAGAAGTTTAAAGAGTTCAAGAGGAAGATAGAAAGTGAGCTCAATAATAAGATTAGGTGCTTACGCACAGATAATGGAGGAGAACATTTATCGACTGAGTTCAATATGTATCTTGAGAAGTACAAGATCAGAAGGCAATTAACTTGCCCTAATACTCCACAACAGAATGGAGTGGCAGAACGTAAGAATCGTCATCTTGCTGAAACTTGTCAAAGTATGCTTCATGGTAAGAATGTACCAGGAAGATTTTGGGCCGAATGTATGAGGACGGCTTCATACGTGATTAACAGACTCTCACAAACAAAGTTGGGATATATTTCACCATATGAAAGATTATGGAAGATCAAGCCAACCGTCAATCATCTCAAGGTTTTTGGATGTGTATGCTACGTCTTCGTGCCAGATCATCTCCGAAGCAAATTTGATAAGAAGGGAAATCGATGCATTTTTGTAGGTTATGATGAATCAAGAAAAGGATGGAGATGTTGTGATCCAAATACTGGAAAGTGTTATACTTCAAGAAATGTGGTATTTGATGAAGCTTCTTCATGGTGGTCACCTCAAAAGATAGAGCTTCCAGAATCTCACGGATTAGTAGAAGTTCCAAAAGAGAAAGAAGAACATAAAGAGCACATATCGGATCCAATTAAAGAAGGAGATGGATCGTACTCTAAGGAAACGAGTCCATGGAAAACTGGGGTACATCAATCTACATCCGAAGAGGTTCGTCCAAGCCAAATGGATGCCGAGGAGCATGTGCAAGAATTACGGAGATCAACAAGGCCGAGGCAACCTAATCCGAGGTATGCCAATGCTGTTCATGTAGATGAATCAATACCTATTGAACCTTCCACTTATGAAGAAGCAGCACAAATTCAAGAATGGCAGAAAGCGATGGAAGAAGAAATTAATGCACTAAAAGAAAATCAGACATGGAGTTTAGTTCCAAAGCCAAAAGATGTAAAATCAATATCTTGTAAATGGGTTTACAAGGTGAAGACTCGATCAGATGGATCCATTGAAAGGTATAAAGCTTGACTTGTTGCTAGAGGTTTTTCTCAACAATATGGGCTGGATTTTGAAGAAACGTTTAGTCCAGTGGCGAAGATCACAACAATTCGAGCTCTACTAGCTTTAGCCGCTAGCAAATCTTGGAAGTTGTGGCAGATGGATGTCAAGAACGCTTTCTTACATGGAGAACTTGACAAAGAAATTTATATGGAGCAACCAAGAGGCTTTGAGAACAAGTCTCATCCTGACCATGTCTGCAAATTAAAGAAAGCACTATACGGCTTGAAGCAGGCTCCAAGAGCTTGGTACGGGAAGATTGGCGAGTTCTTAGTACAAAGTGGTTTCACAGTTGCTCCTTCAGATTCTAGTTTATTTGTGAAACAAGATCAAGGAAAACTAGCCATAGTGCTAGTATATGTGGATGACTTAATCATCACGGGAGATCACTATGAGGAGATCCAAAGAACAAGAGAGAATCTGTCTATCAGATTTCATATGAAGGAGCTTGGAGAACTCAAACATTTTCTTGGACTCGAAATAGAGCAGAAAAGAGAAGGATTATTTCTGGGACAACAGAAATATGCGCGAGATCTTTTACAAAAGTACGGAATGCTTAATTGCAAACCTATCTCAACTCCGATGGATCCGAATACAAAACTACGAGCAGATGAAGGAAAAAGTCTTCAAGATGTTACCATGTATCGAAAGATGGTCGGAAGTCTTATTTATCTCACACTAAGCCGGCCAGATATATCTTATGCAGTTGGAGTGGTTAGTCGATACATGAGCAATCCGAAGAAGCCTCACCTTGATGTTGTACGACGCATCTTAAGGTATGTCAAAGGCACTATTAACTTTGGTATTTTATACAAGAAAACAAAAGAATGTCACGTAACTGGATATTGTGACGCCGATTACGCTGGAGACTATGATACACGACGGTCAACAACTGGATACATGTTTAGTCTTGGATCGGGAGTAATATCATGGTGCAGCAAGAGACAACCAACAGTATCCTTGTCAAGCACTGAAGCAGAATATCGATCGGCAGCAGCAGCAACACAAGAAATTATGTGGTTGAAGCAACTAATGGAAGATCTTCATCAATCAACAGATTATCAAGTAAAGCTTTTCTGCGATAACCTATCAGCTATTCGTCTAGCAGAAAATCCAGTCTTTCATGCGAGAACAAAACATATAGAAGTGCACTATCACTATGTTCGCGAGAAGGTCCTTGAAGGAGAGATCAAGATGATGCCAACAAAGACAGATGAACAGGTTGCAGATATATTCACCAAGAGCCTAAGTAAACCGAAGTTTACAAAATTCAGAGAAGCACTTGGAATGGTCTGCAAGACATCGTTGGAAGAAAATTTGCATTGAGAGGGAGTGTTAAAATACAATGCAAATTTAGAATAATATGGAATTAGTAAATGTATATGGGTAAAATATCTAGATATTAATATGTATAAGAAAATATCTAGATATTAGAATATGAGAGAAAAATCTAGAAATTGAAATGTAAAAGAAAAATCTAGATATTTGTAGGTTGTAGAAATATCTAGATATTTATATATCCATGGAAATATCTAGGTTCTAGAATGTTCCATGGAGTAGTATAAATATGGGAGGAGATTTCATTTGTGTTGTGTGAAGTTGTGAGAGTGAAATAAGAAGTGAGTTGTGAAGAAGAGAAGAAGAGTGTGAGTTAGCGAAAGTAGAGAAGAGAAAGCTTGTAAGTAATATTGTAATTGTAATTTAATATAAGTGTTTTTTTTAAGTTTCCCGATCAAGCCTTAGTTTGTGTTTAAGTTCTTAGTGCACTTTTGTTGTTCTTATTATATGGTCGGCTCTGCCGCCTAAGTAATATATGGTCGGTTATACCGCCTAAAGATATATGGTCGACACTGTCGCCTAAGTACATTGTGCACTAAGGATTTATAAAATTAAAGGCTAACCAACGTTAAAGTGTTGGTGTAGTGAGTCTAGTATAGTCTAGATCCTCTATAGTGGTGTGTTGGGCTCGTCGAAGCTTCCAACACATTATATTCTTAACACTATATTAAAAAATACTCTGTTTGTTTGGGAGGATATTAAAATGAGTTGCAGTCGCTTTTTCTTATTGTGCCAATAAAAAATGAAAAACATAATGTCATTTTTTATATAAAAAAAAAACTACTAAATATGATTTGTTATTAACTTATTGTACTATAGTAATTAAGTCCGGTTTGAATTTAAAAGTATAAATAAATTACAAGGTCTAGTTCTTAATATGCTTATACTTAATACACAATTGAGATAAATTTATATCACTACTAGTGAAATGACCCGTAGAACCACATAGTCCGACTAAGAAACTCGTCAGCTGAACATTTCATCAAACACCTAAAATGCATATTAAACAATCTATATCCAATCATAAGAGATAATATTGGTTGTCATTTTATTTTAAACGTGTAAATTAAAATATAAATGTAGAATACCTTCTCCTACTCAATTCAAAATAATTAATTAAAATTATTTAATTTTAATAATTAAAATAATTATAATAAGATTTAATAATAATAATTAATTAGTAAAATTTAATTTTAATTCAAAATTATTTAGATTAATGACATCAATAACCATGCTTACATTTTTTCCTTTTTCTTTTTGATTTTTTTTTAACAAATGAATTAGACTAATAATGAAATCATCATTTTAGCAATATAATAGAAACTATAGATAGATAGATAGATAGATAGATAGATAGATAGATAGATAGATATCCATTCACGTAAGTCTGGTTCAAATTAAAATTATTAAGGACCGTTGTTATATTTACAAATGTCTGGTTCAAATTTGAATTTGGAACCGCTTGCGGATGCAATTTTTTCAAAACTTAAATTATGACCCCCGCAGGCCCACAAGGCACCATGGAATGTTAGGAACCATTTTGTCAAAGAACAAACAATAAGCACTCCTTTGTAAATATAAATATAATATAATATAATAATTAACATAATTTGTTTTAATTTGAATCTATTTTTCATTTTATGCCTAAGAGAGTTGTTATTATAAACTAAGATTACGTTGAATAGTTAATATTCTGAATCATTCAAAAATTTTGAATGAAGTTAGTTCTGAATGACAATAACTTGTTTGATAGTTATTTTAAATAAAGAATATGAATAATGCCAAATTAATATATTAATATTTTGTGTTAATAAAAAAGAATATAGTTGTTCAAGAAATAATTTTGAAATAATTTAAAAATGATATTACATAAAATTTAGGTGCTTAATTGTTAAGAGAATATTTCAGCTCTAAATGGTTGACCACTGAATGTTGAACCATTCTACGCTCATTACTCGGTCATGAACAAACGCTTTGAGTGCTCAATGATTCAACATTAAGCATTGTACCATTCTATTAAGAGGTAATCGAACGCACCCTAAATGTCAATTGTATTTTAATAACACTAAATATAGTTATAACTTGTTACTTGTATTTATAACACTCCGTCAAAATCCATTAACGGCGTGTTAATCATTAGGTCCCGCAGTAACGGTCACACCCTCTATATGAGACGTTTTTTAAAAGCATGCGCATTTATTATATGAAAAGAGTTTGACTTAGTTAAAATTAAAATAAAAACCGTTACATCTGAATCACAAATGTATAAACCAAACCATAATATTTAGTTTAATAGAAAAACGTGAATGTATAATTTCTTTAAGCAAAAAAGCTAGACTCCAGCTAGTTATGTATGTCACCTTCTAATCACAAGTGGAAGCTAGCTCTTAAGAATGTAACATCCCGCATTTTTCCGTTAAATTATTTTAACGTCCGTCTTTTTATTTTAAATAATATCATTCGTGTCTAGATTCGTATCCTCCTTTAGTTAACATTCTCAATATTCTGGTTATTGGATCATAACATATCCCGTACTCCCGTGTAATTCAAAATAATTCGTTCGGTTAATTCCCGCACCCGACTACAAACTTGAGGGACTAAACTTGCTAAAGTGCCAAAAAGGGTGACTAGGTCAAAGGAGTCAAACTCCCTCCTCCTCCATTCACTATTTCCTTTTTCTTTTTCCATTTTCTAAATACTTTCACCAAACTCTCTCAAACACCAAAACAAGAATTCATCATCTAAATTCGGATTAGGAGGCTAGCAACAAAACAAATTACATATTTGGAATCCTCTCTTCATCCTCTACAACTTGATACCAATTTCAACTCATTTGGGTAACTTTCTAAAATCACTAGATTTTGTGTTCTTGATGTTTTTGAATTATAAAAGTGTTAAATAGTGTCTATGGCTCAAGTCTAACATGAATATATGATTTGTGTGCTCGATTTGTTGTTTTGGAGTAACTAGCATGAACTTGAAAATGGGTGTGCTTAATCTTTGATTTTGGATGAGTTAATGTTGTCAGATTGTTAAAGTTCATGTTTTAATTGTGTTACTAGTATCACTAGCTTCATTTTGATGCGTAGGTTGATTAAGAAAACTTCAAATACATGATTATTGATTTTTGTGAATTTTGGTTAGGGTTTGATAAGCTTAAAACGAACTTTTGATGTTTTGAATGCTATGAAATGTTATTAGTAAGTGTTTAGTTGTAAGGTATGTTTCATTACCTTCAAAATGGCATACCATATGTGTGAATTGGTTTCCCGAATCATGCAATGCATTTCAAGAACTTGAAACTTTGAAAATGGACCTTGAACGACCATTTGGCGAGAAATCGGTTATTGTAAATGATATTTTCGCTTGATAAAAAGTAGTTAGTTGTGTTCCTTGTCAAAAGAGCTTTCCAACGATATAAGATACGCATTCTAAGTGTTTACGGTTTGTGTTTTGTGTTTGTTTAAGTTTTGGGTTGAGACTTAGAACACTGAAACTGGCCAGGTACCAGCTCGCGTGTAATGCCGCGGCGCAACATAAGGCGTGTCCAGCTTCTGACCACCTTGTTCAATATACGAAAAATGTTTGGCATACTATGGACCTCCGATTCACATGAAACTTGTTCTAACATGCTTATATATGAATAACTAGCACAGAAAAATAGTTCGGAACCCGAACCGAACGTGTTGACTTTTTCGTTGACCTTGACCCGACTTGAAATGTCCCGTTCTTATTGATTAAAAACGTTCCATATTAATTGATTTCGTTGCGAGGTTTTGACCTCTATATGAGACGTTTTTCAAAGACTGCATTCATTTTTAAACAAACCATAACCTTTATTTCATCAATAAAGGTTTAAAAAGCTTTACGTAGATTATCAAATAATGATAATCTAAAATATCCTGTTTACACACGACCATTACATAATGGTTTACAATACAAATATGTTACAACAAAATAAGTTTCTTGAATGCAGTTTTTAAACAATATCATACAAGCATGGACTCCAAATCTTGTCCTTATTTAAGTATGCAACAGCGGAAGCTCTTAATAATCACCTGAGAATAAACATGCTTAAAACGTCAACAAAAATGTTGGTGAGTTATAGGTTTAACCTATATATATCAAATCGTAACAATAGACCACAAGATTTCATATTTCAATACACATCCCATACATAGAGATAAAAATCATTCATATGGTGAACACCTGGTAACCGACAATAACAAGATGCATATATAAGAATATCCCCATCATTCCGGGACACCCTTCGGATATGATATAAATTTCGAAGTACTAAAGCATCCGGTACTTTGGATGGGGTTTGTTAAGCCCAATAGATCTATCTTTAGGATTCGCGTCAATTAGGGTGTCTGTTCCCTAATTCTTAGATTACCAGACTTAATAAAAAGGGGCATATTCGATTTCGATAATTCAACCATAGAATGTAGTTTCACGTACTTGTGTCTATTTTGTAAATCATTTATAAAACCTGCATGTATTCTCATCCCAAAAATATTAGATTTTAAAAGTGGGACTATAACTCACTTTCACAGATTTTTACTTCGTCGGGAAGTAAGACTTGGCCACTGGTTGATTCACGAACCTATAACAATATATACATATATATCAAAGTATGTTCAAAATATATTTACAACACTTTTAATATATTTTGATGTTTTAAGTTTATTAAGTCAGCTGTCCTCGTTAGTAACCTACAACTAGTTGTCCACAGTTAGATGTACAGAAATAAATCGATAAATATTATCTTGAATCAATCCACGACCCAGTGTATACGTATCTCAGTATTGATCACAACTCAAACTATATATATTTTGGAATCAACCTCAACCCTGTATAGCTAACTCCAACATTCACATATAGAGTGTCTATGGTTGTTCCGAAATATATATAGATGTGTCGACATGATAGGTCGAAACATTGTATACGTGTCTATGGTATCTCAAGATTACATAATATATAATACAAGTTGATTAAGTTATGGTTGGAATAGATTTGTTACCAATTTTCACGTAGCTAAAATGAGAAAAATTATCCAATCTTGTTTTACCCATAACTTCTTCATTTTAAATCCGTTTTGAGTGAATCAAATTGCTATGGTTTCATATTGAACTCTATTTTATGAATCTAAACAAAAAAAGTATAGGTTTCTAGTCGGAAAAATAAGTTACAAGTCGTTTTTGTAAAGGTAGTCATTTCAGTCGAAAGAACGACGTCTAGATGACCATTTTAGAAAACATACTTCCACTTTGAGTTTAACCATAATTTTTGGATATAGTTTCATGTTCATAATAAAAATCATTTTCTCAGAATAACAACTTTTAAATCAAAGTTTATCATAGTTTTTAATTAACTAACCCAAAACAGCCCGCGGTGTTACTACGACGGCGTAAATCCGGTTTTACGGTGTTTTTCGTGTTTCCAGGTTTTAAATCATTAAGTTAGCATATCATATAGATATAGAACATGTGTTTAGTTGATTTTAAAAGTCAAGTTAGAAGGATTAACTTTTGTTTGCGAACAAGTTTAGAATTAACTAAACTATGTTCTAGTGATTACAAGTTTAAACCTTCGAATAAGATAGCTTTATATGTATGAATCGAATGATGTTATGAACATCATTACTACCTTAAGTTCCTTGGATGAACCTACTGGAAAAGAGAAAAATGGATTTAGCTTCAATGGATCCTTGGATGGCTCAAAGTTCTTGAAGCAAAATCATGACACGAAAACAAGTTCAAGTAAGATCATCACTTGAAATAAGATTGTTATAGTTATAGAAATTGAACCAAAGTTTGAATATGATTATTACCTTGTATTAGAATGATAACCTACTGTAAGAAACAAAGATTTCTTGAGGTTGGATGATCACCTTACAAGATTGGAAGTGAGCTAGCAAACTTGAAAGTATTCTTGATTTTATGAAACTAGAACTTTTGGAATTTATGAAGAACACTTAGAACTTGAAGATAGAACTTGAGAGAGATCAATTAGATGAAGAAAATTGAAGAATGAAAGTGTTTGTAGGTGTTTTTGGTCGTTGGTGTATGGATTAGATATAAAGGATATGTAATTTTGTTTTCATGTAAATAAGTCATGAATGATTACTCATATTTTTGTAATTTTATGAGATATTTCATGCTAGTTGCCAAATGATGGTTCCCACATGTGTTAGGTGACTCACATGGGCTGCTAAGAGCTGATCATTGGAGTGTATATACCAATAGTACATACATCTAAAAGCTGTGTATTGTACGAGTACGAATACGGGTGCATACGAGTAGAATTGTTGATGAAACTGAACGAGGATGTAATTGTAAGCATTTTTGTTAAGTAGAAGTATTTTGATAAGTGTATTGAAGTCTTTCAAAAGTGTATAAATACATATTAAAACACTACATGTATATACATTTTAACTGAGTCGTTAAGTCATCGTTAGTCGTTACATGTAAGTGTTGTTTTGAAACCTTTAGGTTAACGATCTTGTTAAATGTTGTTAACCCAATATTTATAATATCAAATGAGATTTTAAATTATTATATTATCATGATATTATCATGTATGAATATCTCTTAATATGATATATATACATTAAATGTCTTTACAACGATAATCGTTACATATATGTCTCGTTTAAAAATCATTAAGTTAGTAGTCTTGTTTTTACATATGTAGTTCATTGTTAATATACTTTATGATATGTTTTCTTATCATAGTATCATGTTAACTATATATATATCCATATATATGTCATCATATAGTTTTTACAAGTTTTAACGTTCGTGAATCACCGATCAACTTGGGTGGTCAATTGTCTATATTAAACATATTTCAATTAATCAAGTCTTAACAAGTTTGATTGCTTAACATGTTGGAAACATTTAATCATGTAAACATCAATCTCAATTAATATATATAAACATGGAAAAGTTCGGGTCACTACAGTACCTACCCGTTAAATAAATTTCGTCCCGAAATTTTAAGCTGTTGAAGGTGTTGACGAATCTTCTGGAAATAGATGCGGGTATTTCTTCTTCATCTGATCTTCACGCTCCCAGGTGAACTCGGGTCCTCTACGAGCATTCCATCGAACCTTAACAATTGGTATCTTGTTTTGCTTAAGTCTTTTAACCTAACGATCCATTATTTCGACGGGTTCTTCGATGAATTGAAGTTTTTCGTTGATTTGGATTTCATCTAACGGAATAGTGAGATCTTCTTTAGCAAAACATTTCTTCAAATTCGAGACGTGGAAAGTGTTATGTACAGCCGCGAGTTGTTGAGGTAACTCAAGTCGGTAAGCTACTGGTCCGACACGATCAATAATCTTGAATGGTCCAATATACCTTGGATTTAATTTCCCTCGTTTACCAAATCGAACAACGCCTTTCCAAGGTGAAACTTTAAGCATGACCATCTCTCCAATTTCAAATTCTATATCTTTTCTTTTAATGTCAGCGTAGCTCTTTTGTCGACTTTGGGCGGTTTTCAACCGTTGTTGAATTTGGATGATCTTCTCGGTAGTTTCTTGTATAATCTCCGGACCCGTAATCTGTCTATCCCCCACTTCACTCCAACAAATCGGAGACCTGCACTTTCTACCATAAAGTGCTTCAAACGGCGCCATCTCAATGCTTGAATGGTAGCTGTTATTGTAGGAAAATTCTGCTAACGGTAGATGTCGATCCCAACTGTTTCCGAAATCAATAACACATGCTCGTAGCATGTCTTCAAGCGTTTGTATCGTCCTTTCGCTCTGCCCATCAGTTTGTGGATGATAGGCAGTACTCATGTCTAGACGAGTTCCTAATGCTTGCTGTAATGTCTGCCAGAATCTTGAAATAAATCTGCCATCCCTATCAGAGATAATAGAGATTGGTATTCCATGTCTGGAGACGACTTCCTTCAAATACAGTCGTGCTAACTTCTCCATCTTGTCATCTTCTCTTATTGGTAGGAAGTGTGCTGATTTGGTGAGACGATCAACTATTACCCAAATAGTATCAAAACCACTTGCAGTCCTTGGCAATTTAGTGATGAAATCCATGGTAATGTTTTCCCATTTCCATTCCGGGATTTCGGGTTGTTGAAGTAGACCTGATGGTTTCTGATGCTCAGCTTTGACCTTAGAACACGTCAAACATTCTCCTACGTATTTAGCAACATCGGCTTTCATACCCGGCCACCAAAAATGTTTCTTGAGATCCTTGTACATCTTCCCCGTTCCAGGATGTATTGAGTATCTGGTTTTATGAGCTTCTCTAAGTACCATTTCTCTCATATCTCCAAATTTTGGTACCCAAATCCTTTCAGCCCTATACCGGGTTCCGTCTTCCCGAATATTAAGATGCTTCTCCGATCCTTTGGGTATTTCATCCTTTAAATTTCCCTCTTTTAAAACTCCTTGTTGCGCCTCCTTTATTTGAGTAGTAATGTTATTATGAATCATTATATTCATAGATTTTACTCGAATGGGTTCTCTATCCTTCCTGCTCAAGGCATCGGCTACCACATTTGCCTTCCCCGGGTGGTAACGAATCTCAAAATCGTAATCATTCAATAATTCAATCCACCTACGCTGCCTCATATTCAGTTGTTTCTGATTAAATATGTGTTGAAGACTTTTGTGGTCGGTATATATAATACTTTTGACCCCATATAAGTAGTGCCTCCAAGTCTTTAATGCAAAAACAACCGCGCCTAATTCCAAATCATGCGTCGTATAATTTTGTTCGTGAATCTTCAATTGTCTAGACGCATAAGCAATCACCTTCGTTCGTTGCATTAATACACAACCGAGACCTTGCTTTGATGCGTCACAATAAATCACAAAATCATCATTCCCTTCAGGCAATGACAATATAGGTGCCGTAGTTAGCTTTTTCTTCAATAACTGAAACGCTTTCTCTTGTTCATCATTCCATTCAAATTTCTTCCCTTTATGCGTTAATGCAGTCAAGGGTTTTGCTATTCTGGAAAAGTCTTGGATGAACCTTCTGTAGTAACCAGCTAGTCCTAAAAACTGGCGTATGTGTTTCGGAGTTTTCGGGGTTTCCCACTTTTCAACAGTTTCTATCTTTGCCGGATCCACCTTAATACCTTCTTTGTTCACTATGTGACCGAGGAATTGAACTTCTTCCAACCAAAATGCACACTTTGAAAACTTAGCGTACAATTCTTCCTTCCTCAATACTTCTAACACCTTTCTCAAATGTTCACCGTGTTCTTGGTCATTCTTTGAGTAAATAAGTATGTCATCAATGAAAACAATGACAAACTTGTCAAGGTATGGTCCACACACTCGGTTCATAAGGTCCATGAACACAGCTGGTGCATTAGTTAAACCAAACGGCATGACCATAAACTCGTAATGACCGTAACGTGTTCTGAAAGCAGTCTTTGGGATATCATCTTCTTTCACCCGCATTTGATGATACCCGGAACGTAAGTCAATCTTTGAATAAACAGACGAGCCTTGTAGTTGATCAAATAAGTCGTCGATTCTCGGTAGTGGGTAGCGGTTCTTGATGGTAAGTTTGTTCAACTCTCGGTAGTCGATACACAACCTGAATGTACCATCTTTCTTCTTGACAAACAAAACAGGAGCTCCCCACGGTGATGTGCTTGGTCGAATGAAACCACGCTCTAAAAGTTCTTGTAATTGGCTTTGCAGTTCTTTCATCTCGCTGGGTGCGAGTCTGTAAGGAGCACGAGCTATTGGTGCAGCTCCTGGTACAAGATCTATTTGAAATTCAACGGATCGATGTGGGGGTAATCCCGGTAATTCTTTCGGAAATACATCGGGAAATTCTTTTGCAATGGGAACATCATTGATGCTCTTTTCTTCAGTTTGTACTTTCTCGACGTGTGCTAGAACAGCATAGCAACCTTTTCTTATTAGTTTTTGTGCCTTCAAATTACTAATAAGATGTAGCTTCGTGTTGCCCTTTTCTCCGTACACCATTAAGGGTTTTCCTTTTTCTCGTATAATGCGAATTGCATTTTTGTAACAAACGATCTCCGCTTTCACTTCTTTCAACCAGTCCATACCGATTATCACATCAAAACTCCCTAACTCTACTGGTATCAAATCAATCTTAAATGTTTCGCTAACCAGTTTAATTTCTCGATTCCGACATATATTATCTGCTGAAATTAATTTACCATTTGCTAATTCGAGTAAAAATTTACTATCCAAAGGCGTCAATGGACAACTTAATTTAGCACAAAAATCTCTACTCATATAGCTTCTATCCGCACCCGAATCAAATAAAACGTAAGCAGATTTATTGTCAATAAGAAACGTACCCGTAACAAGCTCCGGGTCTTCCTGTGCCTCTACCGCATTAATATTGAAAACTCTTCCACGACCTTGTCCATTCGTGTTCTCCTGGTTCGGGCAATTTCTAATAATGTGGCCTGGTTTTCCACATTTATAACAAACTACATTGGCATAACTTGCTCCGACACTACTTGCTCCGCCATTACTCGTTCCGACACCATTTGTTCCTTTCGTTCTATTAACCCCAGGTCCGTAGACCTCACACTTCGCCGCGCTATGACCATTTCTTTTACACTTGTTGCAAAATTTGGTGCAGAACCCCGAGTGATTCTTTTCACACCTTTGGCATAGTTGCTTCTGATTGTTGTTGTTGTTGCGGTTATTATTGTTGTTGGGATGATTGTTGTAGTTGCTGTTGTTGTTGTTGTTGTTGTTGTTGTTGTTGGGCCGTTTGTTGTAGTTGCGATTGATGTTGCGATTGTTGGGATAATTGTTGCGATTATTGTTGTAATTGCTGTTGTTGTTGTATTGGTGATTCTTATCACCGTTTTCCTCCCACTTTCTTTTGACTTGCTTCACATTGGCCTCTTCAGCAGTCTGTTCTTTAATTCTTTCTTCAATCTGGTTCACTAGTTTGTGAGCCATTCTACATGCCTGTTGTATGGAGGCGGGCTCGTGTGAACTTATATCTTCTTGGATTCTTTCCGGTAATCCTTTCACAAACGCGTCGATCTTCTCTTCCTCATCTTCGAATGCTCCCGGACACAATAGGCACAATTCTGTGAATCGTCTTTCATAGGTGGTAATATCAAATCCTTGGGTTCGTAACCCTCTAAGTTCTGTCTTGAGCTTATTGACCTCGGTTCTGGGACGGTACTTCTCGTTCATCAAGTGCTTGAATGCTGACCACGGTAGTGCGTACGCATCATCTTGTCCCACTTGCTCTAGATAGGTATTCCACCATGTTAACGCAGAACCTGTGAAGGTATGCGTAGCGTACTTCACTTTGTCCTCTTCAGTACACTTACTTATGGCAAACACCGATTCAACCTTCTCGGTCCACCGTTTCAATCCGATCGGTCCTTCGGTTCCATCAAATTCCAAAGGTTTGCAGGCAGTGAATTCTTTGTAGGTGCATCCTACACGATTTCCTGTACTGCTAGATCCAAGGTTATTGTTGGTATGTAGCGCAGCCTGTACTGCGGCTATGTTTGAAGCTAGAAAAGTACGGAATTCCTCTTCATTCATATTCACGGTGTGTCGAGTAGTCGGTGCCATTTCCTTCAAAATAGTTAAATGGAACAAGTTAATCATACAGAATATTAAGAGTAGTTAATAGTATTTCGTAGCATAATATGAACTCATTTATAAAAGCTTTTTCTTCATATTAGCGTTTTATAAGTTTAAATTCGGGTAGTACCTACCCGTTAAGTTCATACTTAGTAGCTAATATACAATTCAACTACTACAATTCTATATGAAAAACTGATTGTAATAATATTTCGCGTTCAAACTTTTATACAATATTTTACAAACTTACAATACCGCTTATTTTACATAAAGCATGAAATATAGCACACAATAACTTTGATACAAGATAGTTGTGAAGACAATTCTAGCTAGTACACAAGTCGTTCGGCAAAGGCAATAAAGACACGTAATTCATACGTCCAGAAACAAGTCATGCATTCTGGTTTTACTAGGACTACTTCCCATCCTTGGTCTTGTGCAACATAACCATTATGGCCGTTGATAAGACAGCGTGTTGTAACGTCATCAAAAGGACGAGGGTTACGTAATGTCCAACAGTCCCGTAATAATCTAAAAACCTCATTTCTTACCCCAATTACCGACTCCGTCACTTGTGGAAACGTTTTGTTTAATAGTTGTAGCCCGATGTTCTTGTTCTCACTTTGGTGAGAAGCGAACATTACTAATCCATAAGCATAACATGCTTCTTTATGTTGCATGTTAGCCGCTTTTTCTAAATCACGAAGTCCAATATTCGGATATATTGAGTCAAAATAATTTCTTAACCCGTTGCGTAAAATAGCATTTGGGTTCCCCGCAATATATGCGTCAAAGTAAACACATCGTAACTTATGGGTTTCCCAATGTGATATCCCCCATCTTTCAAACGAAAGTCTCTTATAAACCAAGACATTCTTGGAACGTTCTTCGAATGTCTTACAAACTGATCTCGCCTTAAATAGTTGTGCCGAGGAATTCTGACCGACTCTAGACAAGATTTCATCAATCATGTCTCCGGGTAGGTCTCTTAAAATATTGGGTTGTCTATCCATTTTGCGTTTTTATACTGTAAAATAGACAAGAGTTAGATTCATAAAAAAAAAAATACTTATTAATACAAGCAATTTTTACATATATCATAAAGCATAAGCACACTATATTACATATATTACACCACATGAATACAACTATCTTATTCCGACTCGCTTGTTTCTTCTTCTTCGGTTTTGGTTCGTTTTGCCAAGTTTCTAGGGATATATGATTTTTCCCTAATACGAGCCGTCGTTATCCACATTGGTTTAGAAAAACCTGGTGGTTTAGAGGTTCCCGGGTCATTGTTACAACTTAAGGACTTCGGGGGTTGACGATACATATAAAGTTCATCGGGGTTGGAATTAGATTTCTCTATTTTTATGCCCTTTCCCTTATTATTTTCTTTTGCCTTTTTAAATTCAGTTGGGGTAATTTCTATAACATCATTGGAATTCTCGTCGGAATCCGATTCATCGGAGAATTGGTAATCCTCCCAATATTTTGCTTCCTTGGCGGAAACACCATTGACCATAATTAACCTTGGTCGGTTGGTTGAGGATTTTCTTTTACTTAACCGTTTTATTATTTCCCCCACCGGTTCTATTTCTTCATCCGGTTCCGATTCTTCTTCCGGTTCCGATTCTTCTTCCGGTTCCGACTCTTCTTCCGGTTCCTCTTCGGGAACTTGTGAATCAGTCCACGAATCATTCCAATTTACATTTGACTCTTCATTATTATTAGGTGAGTCAATGGGACTTGTTCTAGAGGTAGACATCTATCACATAATATCAAACGTGTTAAGAGATTAATATATCACATAATATTCACATGTTAAAAATATATAGTTTTCAACAAAATTTGTTAAGCAATCATTTTTCAAGTAAACACGGTCGAAGTCCAGACTCACTAATGCATCCTAACAACCTCGATAAGACACACTAATGCAAAATTCTGGTTCTCTAAGACCAACGCTCGGATACCAACTGAAATGTCCCGTTCTTATTGATTAAAAACGTTCCATATTAATTGATTTCGTTGCGAGGTTTTGACCTCTATATGAGACGTTTTTCAAAGACTGCATTCATTTTTAAACAAACCATAACCTTTATTTCATCAATAAAGGTTTAAAAAGCTTTACGTAGATTATCAAATAATGATAATCTAAAATATCCTGTTTACACACGACCATTACATAATGGTTTACAATACAAATATGTTACAACAAAATAAGTTTCTTGAATGCAGTTTTTAAACAATATCATACAAGCATGGACTCCAAATCTTGTCCTTATTTAAGTATGCAACAGCGGAAGCTCTTAATAATCACCTGAGAATAAACATGCTTAAAACGTCAACAAAAATGTTGGTGAGTTATAGGTTTAACCTATATATATCAAATCGTAACAATAGACCACAAGATTTCATATTTCAATACACATCCCATACATAGAGATAAAAATCATTCATATGGTGAACACCTGGTAACCGACAATAACAAGATGCATATATAAGAATATCCCCATCATTCCGGGACACCCTTCGGATATGATATAAATTTCGAAGTACTAAAGCATCCGGTACTTTGGATGGGGTTTGTTAAGCCCAATAGATCTATCTTTAGGATTCGCGTCAATTAGGGTGTCTGTTCCCTAATTCTTAGATTACCAGACTTAATAAAAAGGGGCATATTCGATTTCGATAATTCAACCATAGAATGTAGTTTCACGTACTTGTGTCTATTTTGTAAATCATTTATAAAACCTGCATGTATTCTCATCCCAAAAATATTAGATTTTAAAAGTGGGACTATAACTCACTTTCACAGATTTTTACTTCGTCGGGAAGTAAGACTTGGCCACTGGTTGATTCACGAACCTATAACAATATATACATATATATCAAAGTATGTTCAAAATATATTTACAACACTTTTAATATATTTTGATGTTTTAAGTTTATTAAGTCAGCTGTCCTCGTTAGTAACCTACAACTAGTTGTCCACAGTTAGATGTACAGAAATAAATCGATAAATATTATCTTGAATCAATCCACGACCCAGTGTATACGTATCTCAGTATTGATCACAACTCAAACTATATATATTTTGGAATCAACCTCAACCCTGTATAGCTAACTCCAACATTCACATATAGAGTGTCTATGGTTGTTCCGAAATATATATAGATGTGTCGACATGATAGGTCGAAACATTGTATACGTGTCTATGGTATCTCAAGATTACATAATATATAATACAAGTTGATTAAGTTATGGTTGGAATAGATTTGTTACCAATTTTCACGTAGCTAAAATGAGAAAAATTATCCAATCTTGTTTTACCCATAACTTCTTCATTTTAAATCCGTTTTGAGTGAATCAAATTGCTATGGTTTCATATTGAACTCTATTTTATGAATCTAAACAAAAAAAGTATAGGTTTCTAGTCGGAAAAATAAGTTACAAGTCGTTTTTGTAAAGGTAGTCATTTCAGTCGAAAGAACGACGTCTAGATGACCATTTTAGAAAACATACTTCCACTTTGAGTTTAACCATAATTTTTGGATATAGTTTCATGTTCATAATAAAAATCATTTTCTCAGAATAACAACTTTTAAATCAAAGTTTATCATAGTTTTTAATTAACTAACCCAAAACAGCCCGCGGTGTTACTACGACGGCGTAAATCCGGTTTTACGGTGTTTTTCGTGTTTCCAGGTTTTAAATCATTAAGTTAGCATATCATATAGATATAGAACATGTGTTTAGTTGATTTTAAAAGTCAAGTTAGAAGGATTAACTTTTGTTTGCGAACAAGTTTAGAATTAACTAAACTATGTTCTAGTGATTACAAGTTTAAACCTTCGAATAAGATAGCTTTATATGTATGAATCGAATGATGTTATGAACATCATTACTACCTTAAGTTCCTTGGATGAACCTACTGGAAAAGAGAAAAATGGATTTAGCTTCAATGGATCCTTGGATGGCTCAAAGTTCTTGAAGCAAAATCATGACACGAAAACAAGTTCAAGTAAGATCATCACTTGAAATAAGATTGTTATAGTTATAGAAATTGAACCAAAGTTTGAATATGATTATTACCTTGTATTAGAATGATAACCTACTGTAAGAAACAAAGATTTCTTGAGGTTGGATGATCACCTTACAAGATTGGAAGTGAGCTAGCAAACTTGAAAGTATTCTTGATTTTATGAAACTAGAACTTTTGGAATTTATGAAGAACACTTAGAACTTGAAGATAGAACTTGAGAGAGATCAATTAGATGAAGAAAATTGAAGAATGAAAGTGTTTGTAGGTGTTTTTGGTCGTTGGTGTATGGATTAGATATAAAGGATATGTAATTTTGTTTTCATGTAAATAAGTCATGAATGATTACTCATATTTTTGTAATTTTATGAGATATTTCATGCTAGTTGCCAAATGATGGTTCCCACATGTGTTAGGTGACTCACATGGGCTGCTAAGAGCTGATCATTGGAGTGTATATACCAATAGTACATACATCTAAAAGCTGTGTATTGTACGAGTACGAATACGGGTGCATACGAGTAGAATTGTTGATGAAACTGAACGAGGATGTAATTGTAAGCATTTTTGTTAAGTAGAAGTATTTTGATAAGTGTATTGAAGTCTTTCAAAAGTGTATAAATACATATTAAAACACTACATGTATATACATTTTAACTGAGTCGTTAAGTCATCGTTAGTCGTTACATGTAAGTGTTGTTTTGAAACCTTTAGGTTAACGATCTTGTTAAATGTTGTTAACCCAATGTTTATAATATCAAATGAGATTTTAAATTATTATATTATCATGATATTATCATGTATGAATATCTCTTAATATGATATATATACATTAAATGTCTTTACAACGATAATCGTTACATATATGTCTCGTTTAAAAATCATTAAGTTAGTAGTCTTGTTTTTACATATGTAGTTCATTGTTAATATACTTTATGATATGTTTTCTTATCATAGTATCATGTTAACTATATATATATCCATATATATGTCATCATATAGTTTTTACAAGTTTTAACGTTCGTGAATCACCGATCAACTTGGGTGGTCAATTGTCTATATTAAACATATTTCAATTAATCAAGTCTTAACAAGTTTGATTGCTTAACATGTTGGAAACATTTAATCATGTAAACATCAATCTCAATTAATATATATAAACATGGAAAAGTTCGGGTCACTACACGACTCAAGTTTGACTTTTTGTCAAACTTAACCAAATGATTATGCAATCTTTCTAACATGATTCTTTACTTGTATCTTGCATGAAACTTGACAATTTGATTCACATGCTATATAATCGAGTCGTAACGAGCCATATGACTAATTGAACATCTTTGACCGATCGTGTTTACCGTTATTAAAACAACCCTAATTGTTTAGGTCAAGACTAGTGTTTGTACTTTGCACGGTACTTGTTGAAGTGTCTTTTTACTCTTGCACTCAAGGTGAGATCATAGTCCCACTTTTACTCTTTTGAACTTACATTTGGGATGAGAAAACATAAACGTTTCTTTTTAACTAAGTGAACATAAGTACATGAAAACAAACATTCTACATACGAGTTTAGAACAAAATCCTCAATTCGATTATCATTAGTTACACTTGCAGGGTGTAAGTGTAGGCGTGAACTTATGTTGTATGGCCATATGGGTTTGACAAACCCTCATCTCGGACGGTTCGCTACCGTCTACGGATGAAATATATTTTCGAGAAACAGTGTTGTTCTAGCACTATTAATGGGGTTCAACGGACGGAATGTTAAGCCTTGATAATTGGGTGCTCGTGAATATTAACTTTTAGAATGTACTACTATTTCATCAATGTTGCAAATCTTGTGGTTCGACTTACTTTTACTCACTTACTTACTTAAACCTATGATTTCACCAACGTTTTTGTTGACAGATTTCTATATTTTTCTCAGGTCTTTGAACGATATGTGAAACATGCTTCCGCTCATTATTTGATACTTGCTTTGGATGTCGGGTATATGTGCATACATGGAGTGTCTATTGACTTTATTTAAAACTGTGTCCCCTAGATTTCATTTGTAAGTGTAACTTTGTAACGAAACTTTTGGTTGAACAATTATTGTAAACTTGGGAACAATCTTTATTTAAGAAATGAAGGCGACATATTTTGATCAAACGTCATTTTAAAGACTTACGACCACGCAATGGGACCTAAGTAGTCGGCGCCGTCAATGACGATTTGGTCGGGTCACTACAGATGGTATCAGAGCATTGGTTGTAGGGATTTAGAGTTCATTGGTGTCAACCCCGAGTCATAGGGCACATTAGTGAATCTAGACTACAACCGGCATATAGACTTGAAGTAGGAATTACTTGACTATTTGTGCATTTATACTCGAACGTTTCTACTCATAACTAACTCTCGATTCGTCTAAATCTTTCGTTGTTTAATTTGATTGACACGCCACCTTGACTTTATAGAACAATGTCGAATGCACATATGAATCAGGGTAATATAATTGCCGGGATTATATTACGTTGACTCATATGAACGTTCCGACATTATGACATAAAGAATTTAAGGCGAGTCAAGGAAAATTTTCTCTTCATCGTTATTCCATATCACGATTAGTATTATTGAGAATACTAATCAACGATATTCTTGTTTATGAAGGAACAATGGCTCACCAAGGTCAACACAATACTCCTCTCGAAACTCTAGAACAAGCTCTTCAACGAATGATAACCACCGCCGTGGGTGCAGCCGTGGCCGATCACTATTCCAACAACAACAATCGTGGGGCCGGTAATTCAAACGAAGGTTACTCCTACAAAAACTTCATGAAGTACAATCCTCCCACTTTCGATGAAACCGGGGGACCGGTTGCTCTCACCCGATGGTTTGATCAAATGGAATCCGTTTTTAGCATAAGCGGTTGTCGAGACCGAGATAAGGTCAAATTCTCCACCCTCACCTTCACCGGTGTTGCTCTCTCATGGTGGAACACGCGTGTACAATCGGTGGGTATCGATGAAGCCCACACACTCTCTTGGACCGAATTAAGAGAAAGAATGATCACCGAATACTTCCCGCGTGACGAAACTTGAAGGCTCGAACAGGGGCTAAGGAATTTAAAACCAGTCGGGAATGACCTCGAAGCTTATAATCAACGGTTTATCGAACTAGCCTTAAGTTGCCCGAACCTCATGACTCCTGAATCCCTAAGAGTTGAACTTTACATGGAAGGCCTCCCAAAGAGCATTCACCACGAGGTAGTATCATCCAAACCCGCCAACCTACAAGAGGCTTTAACGATGGCCCGCCAATCTATAAAAACGGTGAATGAAATTGAAGCGCCGACACCAACGGCCGAGGACCAACTGGGTAACAACAAAAGAAAATGAGAAGCCTCTCCATCGAGCAACTACAACAACAACTTCACCAAGAAGTCCTTCACCTCCGACGGCAAGAAAGGGTATGCCAGAAACCTGCCCTACTGTAACAAATGTCGCAAACATCATTTGGGTGAATGTGTCAAACCATTTTGCATCAGGTGTCAAAGAAGTGGCCATGTGGCCCATATTTGTAAAAGTACCGTTCCCGTCTCTCAAAAGACGCCCAATGCGCCAGGGGCGGTTGTTTGTTTCGAATATGGCCAACTGGGTCATTCTAGGAATGCGTGCCCAAAGAAGAAAGCCAACCCCAACGCACGCCCGAGACATCGACACCTAGGATGCCCGAGACGACGATGGACTAGTCACGGGTACGTTTCTTCACAACAACCCGCATATTTCATACTTATTCGATTCGGTTACCGTTAGACGCTTTATAACCAAGGCTTTGACTCGTACTCTTTGCACTCCACCTTTTTCCTTTAAATACTACTTAGGCAATTTAAGTGACCAACGAAAAAATATTGTGTACCTATAAATTTTATCGGAGGATATACGTTAAACTTATTGGGTGGATAATTTGAATTGTGACTTGACACCTATAGAACTAAGGAGCTCAAAACCTATTCGTTAAGGAGAAATGTTTCCCTACAATTATGTATAGATCATTGGAACTAAATAACTTTCGGTTGAAAACCGATACCCTCTTCCTCGTATCCATGACCTCATGATTATTTACATGAATCTCGCGTATATTCCAAACCGACCTCTGTTCCGATTATCATCAATTGAGAGATCAGGGAGAAGATGTCTCCTAACCCGCTTTTAGAACTCGCTACGCTAGTTGTAAATTTATTTTAGAACCGTTCGATTATCTAGGCCTCCGCCCGTATTCATAGGCCTCCTGAACCGCGTTTGTAAACTTATCTAGATGAATCCGTTATCATATTTATTGATGATGTCTAAACCTATTCAAGTAAAGAAGAAAACGAACGACATCTCCGTCTTACGCTCGAACTCTTGAGAAGAGAGCAACTCTATGCCGAATTCTCCAAGTGAGAATTTTGGTTAAACGAAGTCCAATTTTTAGACCATGTTGTTAGTGGTCAAAGTATTTCAATACATCTCGCAATCGGAACCACACATAATCGGGAAACCCTCACGACTCGGACTTGTATTCGTAAAATCTTAAATCTCGCCGGTTATTACTGAAGATTCATTTTCGACTTTTCTCGTGTTGCACGACCTTTAAACTCATTAACTCACTGAGGAAAAAAAAATATTTAAACCTCTCCGTGTCCGATCTTTGAACATGATCTTTCACACAAACCTTACTAGCTAAATTCGTTTAGCACACTAGAACTCAAATATGGAAATATTTCTACTTGAACGCCCGAAAGGCATACTCTCTCGACTCGAAATCAAGGAAACTAAAATTCGTTAATTTGCTCGAAAAATTTGAATACTTAATCATGGACCCGATCAACTTTCTCGTCAACACGTGCCACGTTACATAGCTCTGTTATTTCACCATTTTCCGCCTGATATTACTGGAACTTAAGATAACGCCCAATCCAAGGATACTTCACTCTTCTTTGACTTATCATACAACTACGTGTACTATCTCGTTATCCCACCAGGCCTCAACATTCGACCACTAAGTGCGCGACATGGTTACCTCAAGGTGTGAACTCATCCTATTCTAAGTTCTCATTTCACTCCTGTCTTATCGCTCGCACTTCCGTGTAAGGAAACTTTTTATAAAACTTCTCAATGGAGAGAGAAACTCTTCACATTATATTAGTATTCGCCACGAGGGTGAATAGTCCTAACAACCATTTTCGGGAACCGATGGATCTTCCGCGGTGCAGACCTCTTGAGAAACGAAACCTGTTCAAACGTGTTTTAAAGAAAATTCTAGCTCGGCACGGCGTACCATCTCCATTAAAATTTCAGATCGGGATACTCGTCTCACTTCTAAATTCGGGATGCCTTACAAGGAACCTCGGGGACCCATCCAAACATGAGTGCCGTGTATCATCCACAACCAACGGACCAAACAAACTTACGTTTCACATCTTAGAAAGACATGTTACAAACTTGTATTGTTGCCTTTAGTTGTCTCCTCTCACACAGTAGTTGATAATGCTAAAAACGAACATATATTTCATAGCATTATTCCTCAAGAAAGACAAGCTTTTAGTTGCAATTGTTCTATTTACAAGTGATATTCGTTTAAATAATAAAAGGTGAAGACAAAAGACAGATTCGACGAATTGAAGACGCAAACGACCAAAAAGCTCAAAAGAACAAAAGACAATCAAAGAGGTTCCAATTATTGATAAGAAACGTCTCGAAATTACAAAAGTACAAGATTCAAAACGCAAAGTACAAGATATTAAATTGTACGCGAGGACGTTCGAAAATCCGGAACCGGGACCAGAGTCAACTCTTAACGCTCGACGCAACGGACTAAAAATTACAAGTTAACTATGTATATAAATATAATATAATATATAATTAATTATATTAATTATATATATATTATATTTATATATAAAAAACCGTCGGCAGAGAAAACTCTAAGGACTGAGCTGTAAATACTATCTCCGCGACTCGCGGAGTTTGAAGGGGATTTTGCCGCGAGTCGCGGAGCCCCAAAAATCAACTCTGGCTATAAAGCAAACCGAATTCTGATCAAATTTCATATTCTATTTCTCTCATCTCTCAATATATACGATATATATATATATATATAATTTATATTTTAATTTTAATTTTAATTATAATTCTAATAATAAGGGTATGTTAGCGAATGTTGTAAAGGTGTAAGTCGAAATTCTGTCCGTGTAACGCTACGCTATTTTTAATCATTGTAAGTTATGTTCAACCTTTTTATATTAATGTCTCGTAGCTAAGTTATTATTATGCTTATTTAAAACGAAGTAATCATGATGTTGGGCTAATTACTAAAATTGGGTAATTGGGCTTTGTACCATAATTGGGGTTTGGACAAAAGAACGACACTTGTGGAAATTAGACTATGGGCTATTAATGGGCTTTATATTTGTTTAACTAAATGAAAGTTTGTTAATGTTAATATAAAGATTTACAATTGGGCGTCCCTATAAATTACCATATACACTCGATCGGACACGATGGGCGGGGTATTTATATGTACGAATAATCGTTCATTTAACCGGACACGGGAATGGATTAATAGCCACTAGAATAATTAAAACAGGGGTGAAATTACATTCAAGGGTAATTGGTGTAATTGTTAACAAAGTAGTAAAACCTTGGTTTACACGCAGTCGATAACCTGGTGTATTCATTAAACAAAGTATTAAAACCTTGTTACAATTCGAATCCCCAATTAGTTGGAATATTTAACTTCGGGTATAATAATAATTTGACGAGGACACTTGCATTTTATATTTATGACTGATGGACTGTTATGGACAAAAACCAGACGGACATATTAAATAATCCAGGACAAAGGACAATTAACCCATGGGCATAAAACTAAAATCAACACGTCAAACATCATGATTACGGAAGTTTAAATAAGCATAATTCTTTTATTTCATATTTAATTTCCTTTATTTTATATTTAATTGCACTTCTAATTATCGCACTTTTATTTATTGTTATCGCACTTTTAATTATCGTACTTTTTAATTATCGCAAGTTTATTTTATCGCACTTTTATTATTCGCAATTTCATTATCGTTATTTACTTTACGCTTTAATTTAAGTCTTGTATTTATTTTATATTTTACATTAGGTTTTAACTGCGACTAAAGTCTTAAAATCGACAAACCGGTCATTAAACGGTAAAAACCCCCCTTTATAATAATAATATTACTTATATATATATTTGTATTTTTATAAAAGTAAACTAATATAGCGTTGAGCTTTGTTTAAAGATTTCCCTGTGGAACGAACCGGACTTACTAAAAACTACACTACTGTACGATTAGGTACACTGCCTATAAGTGTTGTAGCAAGGTTTAAGTATATCCATTCTATAAATAAATAAATATCTTGTGTAAAATTGTATCGTATTTAATAGTTTTTCCTAGTAAAATATAAACTATTTTATATACACCTCGTACGACATCAGTAGTTACCACTCGTGTATTAACGCCGCACCTTTCGAAACCTTACATCACCACAAGTGTTTCCTCCCATTTCGTTGGACCAAAGTAGGTGACAAGCAAATCATCAGATCCGAAAGCATTTAAGAAATAACCGTTGAGATAATTCAAGTCCGAGAAGGGCTCAAGACGACCCGTAATCACCAAAGGAGTTACACCAAGGTTAGATGAAAATCTCTCAAGTTCAAGGTCAGTAACCGCGTAACGTTGAAAAACCGCACCTTGGAAAGGTGTAATCCGTTTCGAGAAATCGAGGAAAGTTATATCCGCAATATTGATCCTTTTGAAAATCTTGGGGCGTATTGGAACCGCCTCCTACCGTTTAGATCTCCTGACTCAATTAAAGTTTCCATTTACCTTACATTTCGTGTAACAAACTTAGAGGCATGTCCTGCGGAACATGAACGTGCTATCCTTCTAGATAAACCTACTATTGATGACAAACTCCCCTCCATGGGAAAACCGGTTGAAATGGTGGATCGTAAACCAAGCGTTAATACAACGTGAAACCCCGACTATCCAAATTCGTGGAAATGCCCAAGGACATATCTTCACTTATTCATAGCATTGACAACGCAAGGTCTCGAGTAAGAGACATCGACTATTACTTCCAATTAAATTTCGGGACGAAATTTCTTTTAAGGTGTGGGTAATATAACATCCCGCATTTTTCCGTTAAATTATTTTAACGTCCGTCTTTTTATTTTAAATAATATCATTCGTGTCTAGATTCGTATCCTCCGTTAGTTAACATTCTCAATATTCTCGTTATTGGATCATAACATCTCCCGTACTCCCGTGTAATTCAAAATAATTCGTTCGGTTAATTCCCGTACCCGACTACAAACTTGAGGGACTAAACTTGCCAAAGTGCTAAAAAGGGTGACTAGGTCAAAGGAGTCAAACTCCCTCCTCCTCCATTCATTATTTCCTTTTTCTTATTCCATTTTCTAAATACTTTCACCAAACTCTCTCAAACACCAAAACAAGAATTCATCATCTAAATTCGGATTAGGAAGCTAGCAACAAAACAAATTACATATTTGGAATCCTCTCTTCATCCTCTACAACTTGATACCAATTTTAACTCATTTGGGTAACTTTCTAAAATCACTAGATTTTGTGTTCTTGATGTTTTTGAATTATAAAAGTGTTAAATAGTGTCTGTGGCTCAAGTCTAACATGAATATATGATTTGTGTGCTCGATTTGTTGTTTTGGAGTAACTAGCATGAACTTAAAAATGGGTGTGCTTAATCTTTGATTTTGGATGAGTTAATGTTGTTAGATTGTTAAAGTTCATGTTTTAATTGTGTTACTAGTATTACTAGCTTCGTTTTGATGCGTAGGTTGATTAAGAAAACTTCAAATACATGATTATTGATTTTTGTGAATTTTGGTTAGGGTTTGATAAGCCTAAAACGAACTTTTGATGTTTTGAATGCTATGAAATGTTATTAGTAAGTGTTTAGTTGTAAGGTATGTTTCATTACCTTCAAAACGGCATACCATATGTATGAATTGGTTTCCCGAATCATGTAATGCATTTCAAGAACTTGAAACTTTGAAAATGGACCTTGAACGACCACTTGGCGAGAAATCGGTTATTGTAAATGATGTTTTCGCTTGATGAAAAGTAGTTAGTTGTGTTCCTTGTCAAAAGAGCTTTCCAACAATATAAGATACGCATTCTAAGTGTTTACGGTTTGTGTTTTGTGTTTGTTTGAGTTTTGGGTTGAGACTTAGAACACTGAAACTGGCCAGGTACCAGCTCGCGTGTAATGCCGCGGCGCGGCCAGCCTTTGTCGCGGCGCGACATAAGGCGTGTCCAGCTTCTGACCACCTTGTTCAATATACGAAAAATATTTGGCATACTATGGACCTACGTTTTAATTATTCGAAAATATAAAAAGAAAAAAAAAACAAAAATATAAGTATTTTTAAGATTTTGTTAAATATTTAAGTTTTATAAGTTTCTTTATTTCTATTTTAGTTTATAAAAATATAAGTTTTATTTTAAAATCTTTTATTTATTTAAAAAACAGAAAACATAAAATAAAAAAAAAAAAATAAAGAAAAACGCGTAAAAATTGAAAGCTGTCAACAGAATTTCTGAACCTCGCGACTCGCGGGGTTTAAAGCTTTAATTTCCGCAACTCGCGGAGCCTTTCTGACAGGCGACAGGAAGCCCTAAACCTGCATTAATTACGGTAATTATTAATTAATTATTATTTAAACCTAATTATTATTATTATTATTATTAGTTTTAGTTTTATTTTTACTTTTTATTTAATTTATGTATTTAGTATTAATTAGTTTTATTAAATTGTAAAATTAATAGTTTTATAAAATAATAATATAAAAATAATATTTTTATAAAAATTGTACTTTTTACAACTTTTTGTATATTTTTATATTTTGTCCCTTTTTAATCGTTGTAGCGTAATATTTGTATTTTTAGCTTATATTTAATTTTAAACTTAGTTTTTGCTATAGTTATTTTTACTCCTAGATTTTTAGGCTTTGCCGTAGAATTCCTTAAGTGCTTTTTCTTTAGACTAAGATTTAGGTGCTTTAGAATTTTGCGACGCCTTTTGAAGTTTTAGTTTCTTTTTAAGTTATTTCCATTTGGGATTTAGTTTTTTGTTGTAAGCTTTAATATTTTTAGACCTTTTACTATGTATCAATTATCATTCCAATTAGTAATTTCAATTTGCGATTATAATTTTAAGTTAGTTGTAGTAATAAGGTTAGGTTAGTCAAGTATTTTTAAGTTTTTATAAGTTTCTTTTATTTTTCCGTCACTTTTTATTTTTCAACCATTTTTTTTCTTTTTCGACCTTTTGCGACGAACTCTTTTTCTCTCTTATTTCTCGCCATTCTAGTTTTTAGGACTTAGATTTTTTTCTACTTCTTATCTAAATTTCTTAAAATTACGAAAATTTATTTTAAGTGGTTAAATTGATAGACATCAAAATTTTCTGGTTCGTAGTAATAGTTGGATTTGTACGTGGACCGGGTTATTGGAGCCAAACAGTCCTCAATTATATTGAGACCAAACGAATCCTGCCCCTCTGCTGCATCTTTTGGCTATTCGAAACGTGGGCAAAATCAGAAAAGTCTATTAATTGGATAACTTATTATAATTTTTCTTTCCTTTTAAAAACTAATAGGATATTCAGTGAATGCACCGAGCAAGACGTTCATCACCTTTTGTACGTTCACCCCCTGTAACTCGATCAAGACATCGTTTAACAAATATAACCGCCGTTGATTTTTCTTTAGAATCGTCATCTAGTCAACCAAGTACTTCAGTTCAAATTTCCGATAATCCATTTTTTGAACCCAACCTCACAATTGAGAATCCAGAAAATATTCAGGAACGGTTCATAGATCCTGAACCATTAAACTTTCCTCCGGAACCACCAATCATTCAAACAGAGATTGTTGAGGAACGAACTATTAAAACAGAATCATCTAGTGATACCGATTCAATAAATTCAATTATGGAGAATCTGGAACCTTTAAGTATGGAAGACCGAATGAGAGCTAAACGCACTGGCCAAGGTCACGCAATTACTCATCCAGACATTAATGCGCCAGATTATGAAATCAAAGGACAAATTCTACACATGGTGACTAATCAATGCCAATTTAGTGGTGCGCCGAAGGAAGATCCCAATGAACATCTACGTACCTTTAATAGGATCTGCACACTATTTAAAATCCGAGAAGTGGAGGATGAACAGATATATCTCATGTTATTTCCCTGGACTTTAAAGGGAGAAGCCAAAGATTGGTTGGAATCGTTACCTGAAGGGGCGATCGATACATGGGACGTTTTAATTGACAAATTTCTTAAGCAATTCTTTCCTGCATCTAAAGCCGTAAGACTTCAAGCAGAAATTGTTACGTTCACACAGAAACCAAATGAAACTCTATATGAGGCGTGGACAAGATATGGAAAGTTATTAAGAGGATGTCCGCAACATGGTTTAGACACCTGTCAAATAGTACAAATATTCTACCAAGGATGCGACATCACTACAAGAAAAGACATAGATATAGCAGCTGGTGGTTCTATTATGAAGAAAACCGAAACTGATGCTTACAAAATTATTGATAACACTGCTTCCCACTCACATGAGTGGCACCAAGAAAAAGATATCATTAGATCATCTAAAGCAGCTAGAGCCGATTCTAGCCATGACTTAGATTCCATTTCCGCAAAGATAGATGCTTTCGAGAGACGAATGGAAAAGATGACTAAAGATATTCACTCAATACGAATTAGTTGTGAGCAGTGTGGAGGACCACATTTGACAAAAGATTGTCTCAGTATTGAATTAACAATGGAACAAAGAGAGAATATTTCATACATAAACCAAAGGCCTGGAAATAATTATCAGAATAATTATCAACCGCCAAGACCGATTTACAATCAAAACCAGAATTATAACCGAAATATTCCATACAACAACCAACAAGGTCCTAGCAATCAACAAGTATCCAATAATACTTACAATCAGCAAAGACCTAATTTTCAAAACAAACCACCACAACAAACCGATGATAAAAAGCCGAATTTAGAAGATATGATGACGAAGCTAGTTGAAACTCAAACGCAGTTTTTCACATCTCAAAAACAAACTAATGAACAAAATGCTCAAGCATTTAGAAATCAACAAGCTTCTATTCAAAATCTGGAACAAGAAGTAAGTAACCTAGCAAGGTTAATAGGTGAAAGAAAACCGGGAAGTCTACCTAGTGATACAAATGCTAACCCCCGGAATGAAACAGCTAAAGCCATTACCACAAGAAGTGGTACAACACTTAAATCACCTGAAATACCTGTAACTTCTGATGAAACTATTCCTACTCCACAAGAACCACAACCTGATCAAGAAAAGGAAAAAGAACCGGTAGTTGAAAAGGTTAATGAAGATAACACAGTTAAGGATAAACCTTATGTTAAACCATACCAACCACCACTTCCTTACCCGAGTAAAATGAAGAAAGAAAAACTTGAAGCCGAGCAATCCAAATTCTTGGATATGTTTAAACAGATAAATGTAAATCCTCCTTTCATTGATGTGATTTCAGGAATGCCAAGATATGCTAAATTCTTGAAAGATCTAATCTCAAATAGAAAGAAAATGGAAGAACTCTCGGCTGTTACTATGAATGCTAATTGTTCAGCAGTGCTGTTGAATAAGATACCAGAAAAACTATCTGATCCAGGAAGTTTCACAATTCCATGTTTTCTGGGTAGTCTTAGTTCAATAGAAGCATTGGCAGACTTAGGTGCTAGTATAAATCTAATGCCGTATTCACTATACGCTAAACTAGACCTTGGAGAATTAAAACCAACCAGAATAAGCATACAACTAGCCGATAGATCAATAAAATATCCTAGAGGGATAATGGAGAACATGCTAGTTAAAGTTGGTACTTTAGTATTTCCAGTAGATTTTGTTGTTTTGGACATGGAAGAAGATTCTCAAGTTCCTCTCATATTAGGAAGACCATTCTTAAACACGGCTAAAGCAATGATAGACGTGTTCGGTAAGAAACTGACCCTAAGTATAGAGGATGAGAGTGTTACCTTTTCAGTTGATAGAGCAATGCAACAACCACAATCTGCAGATGATACATGTTATTATATTCAAACTATAGATGCACATGCAGAATTATTAGAAGAATTTCCAGAATTACAAGGAACAGGAGAATGTTCTTTAGGAGAAGGTAATGAACCAATTGATGAAGCTGAAATGTTAGCTACACTTATAGCTAATGGATATGAACCAACAACAGAAGAAATTCAAATGCTAAAAGAAGAAGACAGATATCGATATAAATCATCGATAGAAGAACCTCCGAAATTAGAGTTAAAGCCACTTCCAAACCATTTGGAATATGCTTATTTACATGGTGAATCTGAATTACCTGTAATAATATCGTCTTCTCTTACTGAAAATGAGAAATCACAACTCATTTCTGTGTTGAAAGCTCATAAACCAGCCATTGCATGGAAGATTCATGATATTAAAGGAATAAGTCCTTCGTATTGCACACATAAAATCCTTATGGAAGAGGGTCATAAAACGTATGTGCAACGCCAACGAAGACTAAATCCTAATATGCAAGATGTAGTTAAGAAAGAGATTATTAAACTGCTAGATGCAGGTTTAATTTATCCAATCTCTGATAGTCCATGGGTAAGCCCAGTTCAATGCGTGCCTAAGAAGGGTGGCATGACTGTCATTACAAATGAGAAAAATGAGCTTATTCCTACTAGGACTGTAACAGGATGGCGTGTATGTATTGATTATAGAAAATTAAATGACGCCACCAGAAAAGATCACTTTCCCTTACCTTTCATAGATCAAATGTTGGAAAGATTAGCCGGAAATAGTTACTATTGTTTTCTAGATGGATTTTCCGGATATTTTCAAATTCCAATAGCACCCGAAGATCAAGAGAAAACCACATTCACGTGCCCTTATGGTACTTTTGCTTACAAAAGAATGCCATTTGGACTTTGCAACGCCCCTGCAACCTTTCAAAGGTGTATGATGGCGATTTTTCACGACATGATAGAAGAATGCATGGAAGTTTTCATGGATGACTTTTCGGTCTTCGGTGATACATTTAAATCATGTCTAGTTAATCTGGAACGAATGCTAATTAGATGCGAAAAATCAAATCTAGTACTTAATTGGGAGAAATGCCATTTCATGGTTAAAGAAGGCATCGTTCTTGGACATAAAATTTCAAAAGAAGGAATTGAAGTGGATAGAGCTAAAGTAGATGTAATTGCTAAACTTCCACATCCCACAAATATTAGAGGAGTTAGGAGTTTTCTAGGGCATGCCGGTTTTTACCGACGTTTCATAAAAGATTTTTCTAAAATTGCCACTCCTATGAATAAACTCCTAGAAAAGGATGCGCCATTCATCTTTTCAGATGAATGTATCAAATCTTTTAATATTCTTAAAGAAAAACTCACTAATGCACCGATCATGATAACACCAAATTGGAATCTACCATTTGAACTAATGTGCGATGCAAGTGATTTTGCAATGGGAGCCGTTTTAGGACAAAGGATTGAAAAACGATTTCAACCTATATATTATGCTAGTAAGACATTACAAGGAGCACAAACGAACTATACAACTACTGAAAAAGAACTCCTTGCTATTGTCTTTGCTTTTGACAAATTTCGATCATATCTCGTTCTAGCAAAAACGGTGGTCTATACCGACCATTCTGCTCTTAGATACCTATTTTCAAAACAAGATGCTAAACCAAGATTAATCCGTTGGATCTTACTCTTACAAGAGTTTGATATTGAAATCCGAGATAAAAGAGGAGCAGAAAATCTCGCCGCTGATCATCTTTCTCGTCTTGAAAATCCCGAATTAGAAGTTCTGAATGAATCGGCCATACAAGACAACTTTCCTGATGAATATCTATTGAAGATAGATTATAAAGAAATCCCATGGTTTGCAGACTATGCAAACTACTTAGTTTGTGGATTCCTTGAAAAAGGATTATCGTACCAAAGACGAAAGAAATTCTTCAGTGATATAAAACACTATTTCTGGGAAGATCCACATCTGTTTAAAAGTTGTCCCGATGGAATAATACGCCGATGTGTATTTGGAGATGAAGCTAGTAAAATTTTAAACCATTGTCACACAGGACCAACAGGAGGGCATTATGGGCCTCAACTAACAGCAAGAAAAGTTTATGAAGCTGGATTCTATTGGCCAACAATTTACAAAGACGCACACCTTCTTTGCAAATCCTGTGATGCATGTCAAAGGGCCAGAAAAATAAGTCAACGTGATGAAATGCCACAAAATGTCATCCAAGTATGTGAAGTATTTGACATTTGGGGTATTGACTTTATGGGTCCATTTCCAAAATCTCATAATAATCTATATATACTCGTAGCCATTGACTATGTATCTAAATGGGCGGAAGCACAAGCTCTCCCAACTAACGATGCACGAGTTGTAGTCAACTTTTTAAAACGTCTTTTTGCAAGGTTTGGAACACCGAAAGCTTTAATAAGTGATCGGGGTACTCATTTCTGTAATAATCAACTTGAGAAAGTTCTTAAAAGATATGGAGTAACTCATAAAATCTCCACCGCATATCATCCACAAACAAGTGGACAAGTTAAAAATACCAACCGAGCTTTAAAACGTATTCTAGAGAAAACCGTAGGATCAAATCCGAAGGAATGGTCCATTAAATTGGAGGATGCACTCTGGGCTTTTAGAACAGCCTACAAAACTCCAATTGGAACCACACCTTTTAGACTTGTTTATGGAAAAGCATGTCATCTTCCAGTAGAAATTGAACACAAAGCATTTTGGGCTTTGAAGACATGTAATCTTGATTTACATGAAGCCGGACGTCTACGATTAAGTCAACTAAACGAATTAGAAGAATTAAGACATGAAGCATACGAAAATTCGTTAATCTATAAAGAAAGAACGAAGAAATGGCATGATAAAAGAATCAGAAGTTCAAAAGAATTTAAAGAAGGAGACAGAGTTCTTCTTTTCAATTCACGATTCAAGCTATTTCCTGGAAAATTGAAATCAAGATGGTCTGGACCATTCATAGTCAAAAGAGTTTTCCCATACGGAACGATAGAATTAATAAATTCAAATGAGATTGAATTTAAAGTTAATGGTCACAGAGTTAAACATTACATACATGGTCCGATGGAAGTCGACAACGAAGTTAATTACAATTTCGATACCACAGCTAACTAAGTGTGGGGAGAATCAAGTCTTTAAAGGATAATATGTATTTCTGTTAGAGTTAGATTGTCTGTTTTCGTGTAGTTCTCGAAAATGGAACACGTATGGTCTTTCCCTAGCAGACCCTAAAGAACTAGTCTTCTCCCCCCATTCTGAATTTTTATTTTTTTAGGTTTTTACAAAATGAAGACTGCCTGTGAACTAAACCATGGTCTAATGCTACACGCTTTGATCACTAAAAGAAATAATGACATACTACCGAGCGAATTAGTATCAGTAATCAGAGAAAGAATGGACGGAGTTAGAAAAGAATCCAGATGCGAAGATAATAAGTTACAATTTGGTAAAGGAAAATCAAAATCCGCAGCGAAAAGAAGAGCACGACACCTAGAACGATGTCACAAATGCGGAAAATGGTCACATGGAGGTAAATGTTCAAATAATCAAACCTATTCAAATACCGAATTTGTTACTTTATGCAGAGACGGACCGTTCATATGTTTAGAAGAAAAGACACTGAATGCTCGAGGTTACGCCTATGTAGCCATGGAAAATCAATTAAACCGACTATCTTATGAATGGGATAGATCATATAACTAAGAAATCTATTCCACAGGTATGTCTGTACAGTTTTTATTTTTATTTTTATTTTTAACCTTTTGATAATAAACGCTAATTTGTTCGCTAAAAAGTATTAAATTGGTATTGAATAAAATTAGGTTTGGCGACCGAAATTATTGATATCATTCAAAAATTTATTACATCACTGCGAAATTTAACGTTTATTCTTAAGGTATAAATATCTTTAATCAATCAACCCAAAATATTTCAAAAATTCGTCATGAGTTAAATTAGGTCTTGGAACCGAAATTTCTTTACCGAAAAGAGGGGCGCATATTTTTGATAATATTTGATTGATTAAAGTGGGATAAAAAGACAAAAAGATTTTTAAATTTATTTTTACCATGTTTTTAATCTTAATATTTAAATCTTAAATTAATATTGTAAACTTTGTAAAAACAATATATTTAAAATTGTAAATATTTGAAAAATTAATATAAGTTTGATATGAATTTATAAATTTTTAAATTAAGTTTGGTGTGAATTTTTAATTTTTAAAATATGAAATTTTAATTTTATGCATTTCAAATTTTAAGTTTGGTGTGAATTTTTAATTATTAATTTTTAATTTTGAATTTTATATTTAAGTTGTGTGAATTTAAAAACAAAAATTTACTTTATCTCATTAAGTTAAGAATATGATTTTTAAAATTCGTCGTAAGTTGAAAACTAGGTCTTTGAACCGAAATTGCTTTACCCGAGGGAGGGACGAGAACTTTTATTATCATTATTTTTAATCTTATTGATTTAAAGTATGCCAAAAACATTAAAAAACCCAAAAATCTTAGCTTTTAAAACAATCGCTACAAAAAGACAAATTTTAAAATTTTGTCGAGAGACGGACTAGGACATCGATCCGAAACGACCTCGTCCTAAATAACAAGGGAAACAAAATTTTAAAATTAAGTACTTAATTGTTTCAAAAGTTAATGATTATAAAAAAAAAAAAAAAAAAAAAAAAAAAAAAAAAAAAACAAACTCTGCGACTCGCGGAGTTTGAAGTGCAAAACCTCCGCGACTCGCGGAGGGACCAAAAATCAGAAAAAAAATAAAAAGAGCTGCACGATCAGTTCACTTCCCCCACACAAAAACACAGCAAAAATACTGCGAAAAGAGCTGCGAAAAAACCCGAAAAACACCCCCAAAAATCCCAATTTTTAACCGTTAATCACCAAATTTTTTGCTAAAATCATGTTGAGAAGGATGCTATCTAAGAATTACTCAAGAAAAACGGTAAATTTCTACACCTAAACACCATTTAATTCGAAATTTGGTGTTCTTGAGCTATTTTTTCCCCAATTTGATTTTGATGCTTTTTAGTGTAATTAAGCTTAAATTGTTTATGTATTATGCTTGTATAACCTAGATTGATGCTGTTTAACATGATTAGAAGCCTTAAACTTCAAATTTTGAGTAATCTAGGGTTTGTGTTCTTGAGCAAATTTGGAGCTTTTTGATATAAACAGGTTATGGCCGATTTTTGTCATGAATTGTTGCTAAATTGAGTAATGTAACATGTCTAGGTAGTTAAATGATCCAAACTTTGAGCCTAAACATGATTTTGAGAATTAAAGTGAACTTTTTCAAGTCTAAAATTCATGAACTTGATTTTTGAAAGATAATGCCATTTGAGACTTGTTTAATTGCTAGTAATGATTATTTTGACATGTTATTTGAGTTGAATGCTTATGAACTTGGCGAAAAATTTCGTATATGCTTATTTGAAAAAGTGTAGATTTGATAAAAATGTGAAAATAAGCTTAAGTTTGATATAAATTGATAATGTCATTGTAATTATTTTGATTGATGATTTTGCTGACACTAATGCATATTTGGATGCACAAAATTTGTGTTTGATGTGTTTTGCAGAATGAAAGGGGTGAATCTTCATCCCAAGCCCGCAATGCTCCTGCTGAGAATTTGGAACAACAGGAGGTGGATAACTACTACAAGCAGGATGTACCTCATCCAGTCATGACTTTTTCAGATATGCACTTGGAAGAGTTGCACCCGAACCTGAGATTTGACAGACTTTGGATAGATTATCCAAAATATCAACGGGGTTTGCATACTCTTCATTCCAAGGTTGTTGAGGTACCGAGGGTCATAGAATGGGGACCCTTAGAAGCTGTAGAATTGGCCGGGCCAATTAGGGAATTACTTGTACAGAGGTATGGTAATTCTTCTTTTAATGACTGGATATGTTTATTCACCATACGCAGACCTGTATATAAAGTATGGTGTGAAGAGTTGTTATGTAGTATAGAGTTGAATGATCGGGTAGCTAGTTTAACCGATCGTTCTTTTATTAGATTTTTGTTAGGCGGTTCGATGCGCCACATGTCTTTACTGGACATGGCTCAGGCTTTACGTATATATACGCCTGAGGAGTTAGCGTCTGCCGATTGTAGAGGATTGATACTAAACGGTAGAAAGATAGATGAGAATTTTGATACACACGGTGTGTGGAGTCAAATGACAAGCCATCACCGTTTCAAAGGGGGAAATTACTCTTATTTGGATATAGATAGAGCCGAATTAAGAGTGATACATAGGTTTTTAGCTAATTCGATTACACAAAGGGGTAAAAACAAGGAAAAAGTAAATGAACAAGATTTGTTTTACCATATGTGTATTCGAGACCCACAAAGCGCTGTAAGTATACCATATTGTGTGGGTTATTATTTATCAGCTATGGTTCGGGGGATGCGACCACATAGCATAATAGGAGGTGGTATTTTTATTACTTTGATTGGTGAATATCTCGGTGTGGATATAAGTCGGGGGGGATTATTACTAGAAGAGCCGGAACCCCGCGACACTATAGGTTTAAATGTATACCATGGTGCGAAAGTTTTGAAGAGGCGAAATAACGCCGCAGTACGATACCATGGTAGACATCCACAGGTGGAGAGAAACCAGGAGCAAGGTAATGTAGGAGGGGGGAATGAGATGCAAGAAATGCATAGGTTTATAGCTTCTCAGGAATACGAAAATGCTAGACAGAGAGCATTTGAAGATTGGCAAGTTCATCAGAACCAGATTATAGCTCATTGCCAACATATAGGTAGAAACTATATTCCTACACCGAAACCCGTCTTCCCTCCTTGGTCTATAGAGATGCAGCCACCATATCCTACGTATGACCCTGCCGAAGCATTCTATAGCACTTATGGTTATGCCTGGAACCCCTATTGGTACCAATATCATCCTTAGTTTATTATTATTTTTTTTTATTTTGTAATTTGTAATTATTGATACATTTAATATTTTTATTAATATTGTAATCATTTTTATAATTATCTAACTTTTATTCTTAGATTTTAATAATTTTTGAATGTGGGGTAATAAACCAAACTTCAAAAATATGTATATATGTTTGCAGTTTATCTTATGTACACAACAGGGTAAAACAACCCATTTTCAAAGACTGGCATTAAGTTCAGCAAAAGCAACTAATTTTGACGGCAAGATGCAAAATATATGTGAAATAACAACAAGACGGAATGAACAAATGATGTGCACCATTTATCATTCAGCAAACAAACGCCAATATATTTGGAAACTTTGGTAAAAATTTAATCATTTTCACACAAATCACCCTCAATAATTTAAATTGTTACTGATTTCTTGCAAATGAGGGCATTGCAAGATCTTAAGTGTGGGAAGGGGTTAAATTCTTTCGGATTTTAAAATTTTTATATTAAACACTTGGTTACCATTAAAAATACTAGTAAAGCAGTAGTTGTATTAGAATCTAGTGCTCTCTGATAAAAAAGAACAGCCCTAGTCTTATATACTGACTACCCAATTCTAGTAAAATTTTTCAAAATTTTCAATTAAATGAATTCAAAATCATGTTTATACATATTTATGAACGATAAAACTAGGTTTTAACACCGAAATTATTGTTACCTCGGAAAGGACATAAATTGAGAAACAAACTAAAATGTTAAAATTCATTTAAAATGGAATAGAGGACGATAAAAAGGAAAATAAAAGCCAAGTGTGGAAAAATTTACCAAGTTATCTTAAACATATGTCACATATATCTGTAACAAATAACTGAAAATACTTTTGCTTTGGACTAAACTAAACTGTTTTACCCGATGAAAGAAAAGAAGAGATGGATCTACACGATGAATCAATTCCATCATTAAAAGGAAGTAAAGTCTTCCGAAAAAGACACGCGCTTCTTGATTTAGGTCATGAAGTTGTCGTTCAGACCAGCTGTAGGTTGATGAAAAATCTAGAAAAGTCATCACTAAAATCAGCAGGAAATCCACGGACCTCAGCATTAAACAGGGTCGCCAAGTGGTCAGATTTATCCTAACCGTGAGAAGGATTTATCTCGTACAATGGGGGGGCACCATGCAAATTAGCTGGATAAGACTAATGAATCAGATCCCAGAAAGGATAATCTCCTTAAAGATTAAAAATCAGCTTTTAAGACTGATATTACTCAATCCTAGAGATTGACCTTAAAGATTGAGAATTCAAACTCATGGAATTCAATGATATCTAAACTCGAGCTTAAACGAGAAAATATTTTGATCAAAATTACAAACCAATTTGTTTTCTGAAAACCCTATTTTCAATGCGTTCATTACCATTGAACGTAAAATCCTAGGAATTCACCTGGAATTCATTAGGTCACCTGAACTAAATCGGGTGTCAACCGTAAGAACGGTGGTTGCATAGTGGTCAAAGACAGGACCTTGTGCCAGACCGAAAAAAAAAATTATAAGGTTGAGCTTTACTATTGCTCCTACCAAGGATAGTAATTGCGTCCGACACGTTATAGACCATAATTAAAAGCATGTCAGGGGACATTGCCTTAACAGTTGCTTGTTCAACGCTTTCCTTTACAACCGGACGGTAGTTTACCGAAAGGTAATATACGGGACAAGTAAACTGGACGTGCTGCTTTCCAAATACAAGGTTAGCAAGTGGGTGACACAAAACCGCAAGTTTTGAGCTAAAATTTTCAAATCTGAAACCCACCAAACCCACAAAAATATTTTGCAAACACCGGTAAAGGGTTATTCCGGAAAACTTATCTAGGGTAAAAACTAGATTTATTTTTCAAAAGATCAAATGTTTTCATAAAGATCCAATTTCCTTAATGGATCTAAATTTTTATAGTCATGTGGGACTGTAAACCATATCGTTACTACCATTGTTTATACCGCCGTATAGAAATCACTGATGTACAAAGTGTGAAGAATAAAGAAGTGATTCTTGTATTTCAAGACGATATTGCTTGAGGACAAGCAACGCTCAAGTGTGGGAATATTTGATAATGCTAAAAACGAACATATATTTCATAGCATTATTCCTCAAGAAAGACAAGCTTTTAGTTGCAATTGTTCTATTTACAAGTGATATTCGTTTAAATAATAAAAGGTGAAGACAAAAGACAGATTCGACGAATTGAAGACGCAAACGACCAAAAAGCTCAAAAGAACAAAAGACAATCAAAGAGGTTCCAATTATTGATAAGAAACGTCTCGAAATTACAAAAGTACAAGATTCAAAACGCAAAGTACAAGATATTAAATTGTACGCGAGGACGTTCGAAAATCCGGAACCGGGACCAGAGTCAACTCTTAACGCTCGACGCAACGGACTAAAAATTACAAGTTAACTATGTATATAAATATAATATAATATATAATTAATTATATTAATTATATATATATTATATTTATATATAAAAAACCGTCGGCAGAGAAAACTCCAAGGACTGAGCTGTAAATACTATCTCCGCGACTCGCGGAGTTTGAAGGGGATTTTGCCGCGAGTCGCGGAGCCCCAAAAATCAACTCTGGCTATAAAGCAAACCGAATTCTGATCAAATTTCATATTCTATTTCTCTCATCTCTCAATATATACGATATATATATATATATAATTTATATTTTAATTTTAATTTTAATTATAATTCTAATAATAAGGGTATGTTAGCGAATGTTGTAAAGGTGTAAGTCGAAATTCTGTCCGTGTAACGCTACGCTATTTTTAATCATTGTAAGTTATGTTCAACCTTTTTATATTAATGTCTCGTAGCTAAGTTATTATTATGCTTATTTAAAACGAAGTAATCATGATGTTGGGCTAATTACTAAAATTGGGTAATTGGGCTTTGTACCATAATTGGGGTTTGGACAAAAGAACGACACTTGTGGAAATTAGACTATGGGCTATTAATGGGCTTTATATTTGTTTAACTAAATGAAAGTTTGTTAATGTTAATATAAAGATTTACAATTGGGCGTCCCTATAAATTACCATATACACTCGATCGGACACGATGGGCGGGGTATTTATATGTACGAATAATCGTTCATTTAACCGGACACGGGAATGGATTAATAGCCACTAGAATAATTAAAACAGGGGTGAAATTACATTCAAGGGTAATTGGTGTAATTGTTAACAAAGTAGTAAAACCTTGGTTTACACGCAGTCGATAACCTGGTGTATTCATTAAACAAAGTATTAAAACCTTGTTACAATTCGAATCCCCAATTAGTTGGAATATTTAACTTCGGGTATAATAATAATTTGACGAGGACACTTGCATTTTATATTTATGACTGATGGACTGTTATGGACAAAAACCAGACAGACATATTAAATAATCCAGGACAAAGGACAATTAACCCATGGGCATAAAACTAAAATCAACACGTCAAACATCATGATTACGGAAGTTTAAATAAGCATAATTCTTTTATTTCATATTTAATTTCCTTTATTTTATATTTAATTGCACTTCTAATTATCGCACTTTTATTTATTGTTATCGCACTTTTAATTATCGTACTTTTTAATTATCGCAAGTTTATTTTATCGCACTTTTATTATTCGCAATTTCATTATCGTTATTTACTTTACGCTTTAATTTAAGTCTTGTATTTATTTTATATTTTACATTAGGTTTTAACTGCGACTAAAGTCTTAAAATCGACAAACCGGTCATTAAACGGTAAAAACCCCCCTTTATAATAATAATATTACTTATATATATATTTGTATTTTTATAAAAGTAAACTAATATAGCGTTGAGCTTTGTTTAAAGATTTCCCTGTGGAACGAACCGGACTTACTAAAAACTACACTACTGTACGATTAGGTACACTGCCTATAAGTGTTGTAGCAAGGTTTAAGTATATCCATTCTATAAATAAATAAATATCTTGTGTAAAATTGTATCGTATTTAATAGTTTTTCCTAGTAAAATATAAACCATTTTATATACACCTCGTACGACATCAGTAGTTACCACTCGTGTATTAACGCCGCACCTTTCGAAACCTTACATCACCACAAGTGTTTCCTCCCATTTCGTTGGACCAAAGTAGGTGACAAGCAAATCATCAGATCCGAAAGCATTTAAGAAATAACCGTTGAGATAATTCAAGTCCGAGAAGGGCTCAAGACGACCCGTAATCACCAAAGGAGTTACACCAAGGTTAGATGAAAATCTCTCAAGTTCAAGGTCAGTAACCGCGTAACGTTGAAAAACCGCACCTTGGAAAGGTGTAATCCGTTTCGAGAAATCGAGGAAAGTTATATCCGCAATATTGATCCTTTTGAAAATCTTGGGGCGTATTGGAACCGCCTCCTACCGTTTAGATCTCCTGACTCAATTAAAGTTTCCATTTACCTTACATTTCGTGTAACAAACTTAGAGGCATGTCCTGCGGAACATGAACGTGCTATCCTTCTAGATAAACCTACTATTGATGACAAACTCCCCTCCATGGGAAAACCGGTTGAAATGGTGGATCGTAAACCAAGCGTTAATACAACGTGAAACCCCGACTATCCAAATTCGTGGAAATGCCCAAGGACATATCTTCACTTATTCATAGCATTGACAACGCAAGGTCTCGAGTAAGAGACATCGACTATTACTTCCAACTAAATTTCGGGACGAAATTTATTTTAAGGTGTGGGTAATATAACATCCCGCATTTTTCCGTTAAATTATTTTAACGTTCGTCTTTTTATTTTAAATAATATCATTCGTGTCTAGATTCGTATCCTCCGTTAGTTAACATTCTCAATATTCTCGTTATTGGATCATAACATCTCCCGTACTCCCGTGTAATTCAAAATAATTCGTTCGGTTAATTCCCGTACCCGACTACAAACTTGAGGGACTAAACTTGCCAAAGTGCTAAAAAGGGTGACTAGGTCAAAGGAGTCAAACTCCCTCCTCCTCCATTCATTATTTCCTTTTTCTTATTCCATTTTCTAAATACTTTCACCAAACTCTCTCAAACACCAAAACAAGAATTCATCATCTAAATTCGGATTAGGAAGCTAGCAACAAAACAAATTACATATTTGGAATCCTCTCTTCATCCTCTACAACTTGATACCAATTTCAACTCATTTGGGTAACTTTCTAAAATCACTAGATTTTGTGTTCTTGATGTTTTTGAATTATAAAAGTGTTAAATAGTGTCTGTGGCTCAAGTCTAACATGAATATATGATTTGTGTGCTCGATTTGTTGTTTTGGAGTAACTAGCATGAACTTAAAAATGGGTGTGCTTAATCTTTGATTTTGGATGAGTTAATGTTGTTAGATTGTTAAAGTTCATGTTTTAATTGTGTTACTAGTATTACTAGCTTCGTTTTGATGCGTAGGTTGATTAAGAAAACTTCAAATACATGATTATTGATTTTTGTGAATTTTGGTTAGGGTTTGATAAGCCTAAAACGAACTTTTGATGTTTTGAATGCTATGAAATGTTATTAGTAAGTGTTTAGTTGTAAGGTATGTTTCATTACCTTCAAAACGGCATACCATATGTGTGAATTGGTTTCCCGAATCATGTAATGCATTTCAAGAACTTGAAACTTTGAAAATGGACCTTGAACGACCACTTGGCGAGAAATCGGTTATTGTAAATGATGTTTTCGCTTGATGAAAAGTAGTTAGTTGTGTTCCTTGTCAAAAGAGCTTTCCAACGATATAAGATACGCATTCTAAGTGTTTACGGTTTGTGTTTTGTGTTTGTTTGAGTTTTGGGTTGAGACTTAGAACACTGAAACTGGCCAGGTACCAGCTCGCGTGTAATGCCGCGGCGCGGCCAGCCTTTGTCGCGGCGCGACATAAGGCGTGTCCAGCTTCTGACCACCTTGTTCAATATACGAAAAATATTTGGCATACTATGGACCTCCGATTCACATGAAACTTGTTCTAACATGCTTATATATGAATAACTAGCACAGAAAAATAGTTCGGAACCCGACCCGAACGTGTTGACTTTTTCGTTGACCTTGACCCGACTCAAGTTTGACTTTTTGTCAAACTTAACCAAATGATTATGCAATCTTTCTAACATGATTCTTTACTTGTATCTTGCATGAAACTTGACAATTTGATTCACATGCTATATAATCGAGTCGTAACGAGCCATAGGACTAATTGAACATCTTTGATCGATCGTGTTTACCGTTATTAATACAACCCAAATTGTTTAGGTCAAGACTAGCGTTTGTACTTTGTACGGTACTTGTTGAAGTGTCTTTTTACTCTCGCACTCAAGGTGAGATCATCGTCCCACTTTTACTCTTTTGAACTTACATTTGGGATGAAAAAACATAAACGTTTCTTTTTAACTAAGTGAACACAAGTACATGAAAACAAACATTCTACATACGGGTTTAGAACAAAATCCTCAATTCAATTATCATTAATTTCACTTGCAGGGTGTAAGTGTAGGCGTGAACTTATGTTGTATGGCCATATGGGTTTGACAAACCCTCATCTCGGACGGTTCGCCACCGTCTACGGATGAAATATATTTTCGAGAAACAGTATTGTTCTAGCACTATTAATGTAGTGACCCGAACTTTTCCATGTTTATATATATTAATTGAGATTGATATTTACATGATTAAATGTTTCCAACATGTTAAGCAATCAAACTTGTTAAGACTTGATTAATTGAAATATGTTTCATATAGACAATTGACCACCCAAGTTGACCGGCGATTCACGAACGTTAAAACTTGTAAAAATGACATGACAATATATATATGGATATACATATGGTTAACATGAGATTATGATAAGTAAGTATCTCCATAAGTATATTAACAATGAGTTATATACATATAAACAAGACTACTAACTTAAGGATTTCGAAACGAGACATATATGTAACAATTATCGTTGTAACGATATTTAAATGTATATATATCATATTAAGATATATTAATATATCATAATATCATGATAATATAATAATTTAACATCTCATTAGATATAATAAACAATGGGTTAACAACATTAATTGAGATCGTTAACTTAAAGGTTTCAAAACAACACTTACATGTAACGACTAACGATGACTTAACGACTCAGTTAAAATGTATATACATGTAGTGTATTTAGATGTATTAAAATACTTTTGGAAGACTTCAAGACATATATCAAAACACTCATACTTAACGAAAATGGTTACAGTTACTTTCCCATTCTTTTCTTTCATCAAGAATTCTAGTTGTATTCTTACCCGTATTATACACAGCTTCAAAACGTACTTACTATGGGTATATACCAATACTAACTAGCATGGGATTCCACTCTTGATTATGTCATATATGACTAATCAATTTTAACTTCTACCATGAGGTAGTCAACTAACTAGAACTCCTTTTAACCCCACTCACCACTCACCAATTACCACTCATCATTCACTCCATTTCACTTCCAATTCTCTTTCTAATTCTCTCTCAACACACACACACTATTATGAACGTATTTTTCCAGTATTTAATCATCATCTTCATCAAAAATCACTTCAAGAATCAAGCTATAATCATCATAGGAAGAACACTTCAAGAACACTTCAAAAATCCCTTCAAGTTTACTAATTTACTTCCAAGCTTTCTAATCCATTCCAAGTAATCATCTAAGATCAAGAAACCTTTGTTATATACAGTAGGTTATCTTTCTTATTCAAGGTAATATTCATATTCAAACTTTGATTCAATTTCTATAACTATAAACTATCTTAATTCGAGTAAAAATCTTACTTGAACTTGTTTTTGTGTCATGATCCTACTTCAAGAACTTTCAAGCCATCCAAGATCCTTTGAAGCTAGATCATTTCTTGTCACTTCCAGTAGGTTTACCTACTAAACTTGAGGTAGTAATGATGTTCATAACATCATTCGATTCATATATATAAAACTATCTTATTCGAAGGTTTAAACTCGTAATCACTAGAACATAGTTTAGTTAATTCTAAACTTGTTGGCAAACAAAAGTTAATCCTTCTAACTTGACTTTTAAAATTAACTAAACACATGTTCTATATCTATATGATATGCTAACTTAATGATTTAAAACCTGAAAACACGAAAAACACCGTAAAACCGGATTTACGCCGTCGTAGTAACACCGCGGGCTGTTTTGGGTTAGTTAATTAAAAACTATGATAAACTTTGATTTAAAAGTTGTTATTCTGAGAAAATGATTTTTATTATGAACATGAAACTATATCCAAAAATTATGGTTAAACTCAAAGTGGAAGTATGTTTTCTAAAATGGTCATCTAGACGTCGTTCTTTCGACTGAAATGACTACCTTTACAAAAACGACTTGTAACTTATTTTTTCGACTATAAACCTATACTTTTTCTATTTAGATTCATAAAATATAGTTCAATATGAAACCATAGCAATTTGATTCACTCAAAACGGATTTAAAATAAAGAAGTTATGGGTAAAACAAGATTGGATAATTTTTCTCATTTTAGCTACGTGAAAATTGGTAACAAATCTATTCCAACCATAACTTAATCAACTTGTATTGTATATTATGTAATCTTGAGATACCATAGACACGTCTACAATGTTTCGACCTATCATGTCGACACATCTATATATATTTCGGAACAACCATAGACACTCTATATGTGAATGTTGGAGTTAGCTATACAGGGTTGAGGTTGATTCCAAAATATATATAGTTTGAGTTGTGATCAATACTGAGATACGTATACACTGGGTCGTGGATTGATTCAAGATAATATTTATCGATTTATTTCTGTACATCTAACTGTGGACAACTAGTTGTAGGTTACTAACGAGGACAGCTGACTTAATAAACTTAAAACATCAAAAGTATTGTAAATATATTTTGAACATACTTTAATATATATGTATATATTGTTATAGGTTCGTGAATCAACAGTGGCCAAGTCTTACTTCTCGACGAAGTAAAAAATCTGTGAAAGTGAGTTATAGTCCTACTTTTAAAATCTAATATTTTTGGGATGAGAATACATGCAGGTTTTATAAATAATTTACAAAATAGACACAAGTACGTGAAACTACATTCTATGTTTGAATTATCGAAATCGAATATGCCCCTTTTTATTAAGTCTGGTAATCTAAGAATTAGGGAACAGACACCCTAATTGACGCGAATCCTAAAGATAGATCTATTGGGCCTAACAAACCCCATCCAAAGTACCGGATGCTTTAGTACTTCGAAATTTATATCATATCCGAAGGGTGTCCCGGAATGATGGGGATATTCTTATATATGCATCTTGTTAATGTCGGTTACCAGGTGTTCACCATATGAATGATTTTTATCTCTATGTATGGGATGTGTATTGAAATATGAAATCTTGTGGTCTATTGTTACGATTTGATATATATAGGTTAAACCTATAACTCACCAACATTTTTGTTGATGTTTAAAGCATGTTTATTCTCAGGTGAATATTAAGAGCTTCCGCTGTTGCATACTAAAATAAGGACAAGATTTAGAGTCCATGTTTGTATGATATTGTGTAAAAACTGCATTCAAGAAACTGATTTCGATGTAACATATTTGTATTGTAAACCATTATGTAATGGTCGTGTGTAAACAGGATATTTTAGATTATCATTATTTGATAATCTACGTAAAGTTTTTTAAACCTTTATTTATGAAATAAAGGTTATGGTTTGTTTTAAAAATGAATGCAGTCTTTGAAAAACGTCTCATATAGAGGTCAAAACCTCGCAACGAAATCAATTAATATGGATCGTTTTTAATCAATAAGAACGGGACATTTCAGTTGGTATCCGAGCGTTGGTCTTAGAGAACCAGAATTTTGCATTAGTGTGTCTTATCGAGTTTGTTAGGATGCATTAGTGAGTCTGGACTTCGACCGTGTTTACTTGAAAAATGATTGCTTAACAAATTTTGTTGGAAACTATATATTTTTAACATGTGAATATTATGTGATATATTAATCTCTTAACACGTTTGATATTATGTGATAGATGTCTACCTCTAGAACAAGTCCCATTGACTCACCTAATAATAATGAAGATTCAAATGTAAATTGGAATGATTCGTGGACTGATTCACAAGTTCCCGAAGAGGAACCGGAAGAAGAGACGGAACCGGAAGAAGAATCGGAACCGAAAGAAGAATCGGAACCGGATGAAGAAATAGAACCGGTGGGGAAAATAATAAAACGGTTAAGTAAAAGAAAATCCTCAACCAACCGACCAAGGTTAATTATGGTCAATGGTGTTTCCGCCAAGGAAGCAAAATTTTGGGAGGATTACCAATTCTCCGATGAATCGGATTCCGACGAGAATTCCGATGATGTTATAGAAATTACCCCAACTGAATTTAAAAAGGCAAAAGAAAATAATAAGGGAAAGGGCATAAAAATAGAGAAATCTAATTCCAACCCCGATGAACTTTATATGTATCGTCAACCCCCGAAGTCCTTAAGTTGTAACAATGACCCGGGAACCTCTAAACCACCAGGTTTTTCTAAACCAATGTGGAAAACGACGGCTCGTATTAGGGGAACATCATATATCCCTAGAAACTTGGCAAAGCAAACCAAAACCGAAGAAGAAGAAACAAGCGAGTCGGAATAAGATAGTTGTATTCGTGTGGTGTAATATAGTGTGCTTATGCTTTATGATATATGTAAAAATTGCTTGTATTAATAAGTATTTTTTTTTATGAATCTAACTCTTGTCTATTTTACAGTATAAAAACACAAAATGGATAGACAACCCAATATTTTAAGAGACCTACCCGGAGACATGATTGATGAAATCTTGTCTAGAGTCGGTCAGAATTCTTCGACACAACTATTTAAGGCGAGATCAGTTTGTAAGACATTCGAAGAACGTTCCAAGAAAGCCTTGGTTTATAAAAGGCTTTCGTTTGAAAGATGGGGGATATCACATTGGGAAATCCATAAGTTACGATGTGTTTACTTTGACGCATATATTGCGGGGAACCCAAATGCTATTTTACGCAATGGGTTAAGAAATTACTTTGACTCAATATATCCGAATATTGGACTTCGTGATTTAGAAAAAGCGGCTAACATGCAACATAAAGAAGCATGTTATGCTTACGGATTAGTAATGTTCGCTTCTCACCAAAGTGAGAACAAGAACATCGGGCTACAACTATTAAACAAAACGTTTCCACAAGTGACGGAGTCGGTAATTGGGGGTAAGAAATGAGGTTTTTAGATTGTTACGGGACTGTTGGACATTACATAACCCTCGTCCCTTTGATGATGTTACAACACGCTGTCTTATCAACGGCCATAACGGTTATGTTCCACAAGACCAAGGATGGGAAGTAATCCTAGTAAAACCAGAATGCATGACTTGTTTCTGGACGTATGAATTACGTATCTTTATTGCCTTTGCTGAACGACTTGTGTACTAGCTAGAATTATCTTCACAACCATCTTGTATCTAATTTATTGTGTGCTATATTTCATGCTATATGTAAAATAAGCGGTATTGTAAGTTTGTAAAATATTGTGTAAAAGTTTGAACGCGAAATATTATTATAATCAGTTTTTCATATAGAATTGTAGTAGTTGAATTGTATATTAGCTACTAAGTATGAACTTAATGGGTAGGTACTACCCGAATTTAAACTTATAAAATGCTAATATGAAGAAAAAGCTTTTATAAATGAGTTCATATTATGCTACGAAATACTATTAACTACTCTTAATATTCTGTATGATTAACTTGTTCCATTTGACTATTTTGAAGGAAATGGCACCGACTACTCGACACACCGTGAATATGAATGAAGAGGAATTCCGTACTTTTCTAGCTTCAAACATAGCCGCAGTACAGGCTGCGCTACATACCAACAATAACCTTGGATCTAGCAGTACAGGAAATCGTGTAGGATGCACCTACAAAGAATTCACTGCCTGCAAACCTTTAGAATTTGATGGAACCGAAGGACCAATCGGATTGAAACGGTGGACCGAGAAGGTCGAATCGGTGTTTGCCATAAGTAAGTGTACTGAAGAGGACAAAGTGAAGTTAGCTACGCATACCTTCACAGGTTCTGCGTTAACATGGTGGAATACCTATCTAGAGCAAGTGGGACAAGACGATGCGTACGCACTACCGTGGTCAGCATTCAAGCACTTGATGAACGAGAAGTACCGTCCCAGAACCGAGGTCAATAAGCTCAAGACAGAACTTAGAGGGTTACGAACCCAAGGATTTGATATTACCACGTATGAAAGACGATTCACAGAATTGTGCCTATTGTGTCCGGGAGCATTCGAAGATGAGGAAGAGAAGATCGACGCATTTGTGAAAGGATTACCGGAAAGAATCCAAGAAGATATAAGTTCACACGAGCCCGCCTCCATACAACAGGCATGTAGAATGGCTCACAAACTAGTGAACCAGATTGAAGAAAGAATTAAAGAACAGACTGCTGAAGAGGCCAATGTGAAGCAAGTCAAAAGAAAGTGGGAGGAAAACGGTGATAAGAATCACCAATACAACAACAACAGCAATTACAACAATAATCGCAACAATTATCCCAACAATCGCAGCATCAATCGCAACTACAACAAACGGGCCAACAACAACAACAACAACAACTACAACAATCATCCCAACAACAATAATAACCGCAACAACAACAACAACAATCAGAAGCAGCTATGCCAAAGGTGTGAAAAGTATCACTCGGGGTTCTGCACCAAATTTTGCAACAAGTGTAAAAGAAATGGTCATAGCGCGGCGAAGTGTGAGGTCTACGGACCAGGGGTTAATAGAACGAAAGGAACAAATGGTGTCGAAACGAGTAATGGCGGAGCAAGTAGTGTCGGAGCAAGTTATGCCAATGTAGTTTGTTATAAATGTGGAAAACCGGGCCACATTATTAGAAATTGCCCGAACCAGGAGAACACGAATGGACAAGGCCGTGAAAGAGTTTTCAATATTAATGCGGCAGAGGCACAGGAAGACCCGGAGCTTGTTACGGGTACGTTTCTTATTGACAATAAATCTGCTTACGTTTTATTTGATTCGGGTGCGGATAGAAGCTATATGAGTAGAGATTTTTGTGCTAAATTAAGTTGTCCATTGACGCCTTTGGATAGTAAATTTTTACTCGAATTAGCAAATGGTAAATTAATTTCAGCAGATAATATATGTCAGAATCGAGAAATTAAACTAGTTAGCGAAACATTTAAGATTGATTTGATACCAGTAGATTTAGGGAGTTTTGATGTGATAATTGGTATGGACTGGTTGAAAGAAGTGAAAGCAGAGATCGTTTGTTACAAAAATGCAATTCGCATTATACGAGAAAAAGGAAAACCCTTAATGGTGTACGGAGAAAAGGGCAACACGAAGCTACATCTTATTAGTAATTTGAAGGCACAAAAACTAATAAGAAAAGGTTGCCATGCTGTTCTAGCACACGTCGAGAAAGTACAAACTGAAGAAAAGAGCATCAATGATGTTCCCATTGAAAAAGAATTTCCCGATGTATTTCCGAAAGAATTACCGGGATTACCCCCACATCGATCCGTTGAATTTCAAATAGATCTTGTACCAGGAGCTGCACCAATAGCTCGTGCTCCTTACAGACTCTCACCCAGCGAGATGAAAGAACTGCAAAGCCAATTACAAGAACTTTTAGAGCATGGTTTCATTCGACCAAGTACATCACCGTGGGGAGCTCCTGTTTTGTTTGTCAAGAAGAAAGATGGTACATTCAGGTTGTGTATCGACTACCGAGAGTTGAACAAACTTACCATCAAGAACCGCTACCCACTACCGAGAATCGACGACTTATTTGATCAACTACAAGGCTCGTCTTTTTATTCAAAGATTGACTTACGTTCCGGGTATCATCAAATGCGGGTGAAAGAAGATGATATTCCAAAGACTGCTTTCAGAACACGTTACGATCATTACGAGTTTATGGTCATGCCATTTGGTTTAACTAATGCACCAGCTGTGTTCATGGACCTTATGAACCGAGTGTGTGGACCATACCTTGACAAGTTTGTCATTGTTTTCATTGATGACATACTTATTTACTCAAAGAATGACCAAGAACACGGTGAACATTTGAGAAAGGTGTTAGAAGTATTGAGGAAGGAAGAATTGTACGCTAAATTTTCAAAGTGTGCATTTTGGTTGGAAGAAGTTCAATTCCTCGGTCACATAGTGAACAAAAAAGGTATTAAGGTGGATCCGGCAAAGATAGAAACTGTTGAAAAGTGGGAAACCCCTAAAACTCCAAAACATATACGCCAGTTTTTAGGACTAGCTGGTTACTACAGAAGGTTCATCCAAGACTTTTCCAGAATAGCAAAACCCTTGACTGCATTAACGCATAAAGGGAAGAAATTTGAATGGAAGGATGAACAAGAGAAAGCGTTTCAGTTATTGAAGAAAAAGCTAACTACGGCACCTATATTGTCATTGCCTGAAGGGAATGATGATTTTGTGATTTATTGTGACGCATCAAAGCAAGGTCTCGGTTGTGTATTAATGCAACGAACGAAGGTGATTGCTTATGCGTCTAGAAAATTGAAGATTCACGAGCAAAATTATACGACGCATGATTTGGAATTAGGCGCGGTTGTTTTTGCATTAAAGACTTGGAGGCACTACTTATATGGGGTTAAAAGTATTATATATTCCGACCACAAAAGTCTTCAACACATATTTAATCAGAAACAACTGAATATGAGGTAGCGTAGGTGGATTGAATTGTTGAATGATTACGACTTTGAGATTCGTTACCACCCGGGGAAGGCAAATGTGGTAGCCGATGCCTTGAGCAGGAAGGACAGAGAAACCATTCGAGTAAAATCTATTAATATAATGATTCATAATAACCTTACTACTCAAATAAAGGAGGCGCAACAAGGAGTTTTAAAAGAAGGAAATTTAAAGGATGAAATACCCAAAGGATCGGAGCAGCATCTTAATATTCGGGAAGACGGAACCCGGTATAGGGCTGAAAGGATTTGGGTACCAAAATTTGGAGATATGAGAGAAATGGTACTTAGAGAAGCTCATAAAACCAGATACTCAATACATCCTGGAACGGGGAAGATGTACAAGGATCTCAAGAAACATTTTTGGTGGCCGGGTATGAAAGCCGATGTTGCTAAATACGTAGGAGAATGTTTGACGTGTTCTAAGGTTAAAGCTGAGCATCAGAAACCATCAGGTCTACTTCAACAACCCGAAATCCCAGAATGGAAATGGGAAAACATTACCATGGATTTCATCACTAAATTGCCAAGGACTGCAAGTGGTTTTGATACTATTTGGGTAATAGTTGATCGTCTCACCAAATCAGCACACTTCCTGCCAATAAGAGAAGATGACAAGATGGAGAAGTTAGCACGACTGTATTTGAAGGAAGTCGTCTCCAGACATGGAATACCAATCTCTATTATCTCTGATAGGGATGGCAGATTTATTTCAAGATTCTGGCAGACATTACAGCAAGCATTAGGAACTCGTCTAGACATGAGTAGTTCCTATCATCCACAAACTGATGGGCAGAGCGAAAGGACGATACAAACGCTTGAAGACATGCTACGAGCATGTGTTATTGATTTCAGAAACAGTTGGGATCGACATCTACCGTTAGCAGAATTTTCCTACAACAACAGCTACCATTCAAGCATTGAGATGGCGCCGTTTGAAGCACTTTATGGTAGAAAGTGCAGGTCTCTGATTTGTTGGAGTGAAGTGGGGGATAGACAGATTACGGGTCCGGAGATTATACAAGAAACTACCGAGAAGATCATCCAAATTCAACAACGGTTGAAAACCGCCCAAAGTCGACAAAAGAGCTACGCTGACATTAAAAGAAAAGATATAGAATTTGAAATTGGAGAGATGGTCATGCTTAAAGTTGCACCTTGGAAAGGCGTTGTTCGATTTGGTAAACGAGGGAAATTAAATCCAAGGTATATTGGACCATTCAAGATTATTGATCGTGTCGGACCTGTAGCTTACCGACTTGAGTTACCTCAACAACTCGCGGCTGTACATAACACTTTCCACGTCTCAAATTTGAAGAAATGTTTTGCTAAAGAAGATCTCACTATTCCGTTAGATGAAATCCAAATCAACGAAAAACTTCAATTCATCGAAGAACCCGTCGAAATAATGGATCGTGAGGTTAAAAGACTTAAGCAAAACAAGATACCAATTGTTAAGGTTCGATGGAATTCTCGTAGAGGACCCGAGTTCACCTGGGAGCGTGAAGATCAGATGAAGAAGAAATACCCGCATCTATTTCCAGAAGATTCGTCAACACCTTCAACAGCTTAAAATTTCGGGACGAAATTTATTTAACGGGTAGGTACTGTAGTGACCCGAACTTTTCCATGTTTATATATATTAATTGATATTGATATTTACATGATTAAATGTTTCCAACATGTTAAGCAATCAAACTTGTTAAGACTTGATTAATTGAAATATGTTTCATATAGACAATTGACCACCCAAGTTGACCGGCGATTCACGAACGTTAAAACTTGTAAAAACGACATGACGATATATATATGGATATACATATGGTTAACATGAGATTATGATAAGTAAGTATCTCCATAAGTATATTAACAATGAGTTATATACATATAAACAAGACTACTAACTTAAGGATTTCGAAACGAGACATATATGTAACGATTATCGTTGTAACGACATTTAAATGTATATATATCATATTAAGATATATTAATATATCATAATATCATGATAATATAATAATTTAACATCTCATTAGATATAATAAACAATGGGTTAACAACATTAATTGAGATCGTTAACTTAAAGGTTTCAAAACAACACTTACATGTAACGACTAACGATGACTTAACGACTCAGTTAAAATGTATATACATGTAGTGTATTTAGATGTATTAAAATACTTTTGGAAGACTTCAAGACATATATCAAAACACTCATACTTAACGAAAATGGTTACAGTTACTTTCCCATTCTTTTCTTTCATCAAGAATTCTAGTCGTATTCTTACCCGTATTATACACAGCTTCAATACGTACTTACTATGGGTATATACCAATAGGAACTAGCATGGGATTCCACTATTGATTATGTCATGTATGACTAATCAATTTTAACTTCTACCATGAGCTAGTCAACTAACTAGAACTCCTTTTAACCCCACTCACCACTCACCAATTACCACTCATCATTCACTCCATTTCACTTCCAATTCTCTTTCTAATTCTCTCTCAACACACACACACACACACTATTATGAATGTATTTTTTCAGTAGTTAATCATCATCTTCATCAAAAATCACTTCAAGAATCAAGCTATAATCATCATAGGAAGAACACTTCAAGAACACTTCAAAAATCCCTTCAAGTTTACTAATTTACTTCCAAGCTTTCTAATCCATTCCAAGTAATCATCTAAGATCAAGAAACCTTTGTTATATACAGTAGGTTATCTTTCTTATTCAAGGTAATATTCATATTCAAACTTTGATTCAATTTCTATAACTATAAACTATCTTAATTCGAGTAAAAATTTTACTTGAACTTGTTTTTGTGTCATGATCCTACTTCAAGAACTTTCAAGCCATCCAAGATCCTTTGAAGCTAGATCATTTCTTGTCACTTCCAGTAGGTTTACCTACTAAACTTGAGGTAGTAATTATGTTCATAACATCATTCGATTCATATATATAAAACTATCTTATTCGAAGGTTTAAACTCGTAATCACTAGAACATAGTTTAGTTAATTCTAAACTTGTTGGCAAACAAAAGTTAATCCTTCTAAATTGACTTTTAAAATTAACTAAACACATGTTCTATATCTATATGATATGCTAACTTAATGATTTAAAACCTGAAAACACGAAAAACACCGTAAAACCGGATTTACGCCGTCGTAGTAACACCGCGGGCTGTTTTGGGCTAGTTAATTAAAAACTATGATAAACTTTGATTTAAAAGTTGTTATTCTGAGAAAATGATTTTTATTATGAACATGAAACTATATCCAAAAATTATGGTTAAACTCAAAGTGGAAGTATGTTTTCTAAAATGGTCATCTAGACGTCGTTCTTTCGACTGAAATGACTACCTTTACAAAAACGACTTGTAACTTATTTTTCTGACTATAAACCTATACTTTTTCTATTTAGATTCATAAAATAGAGTTCAATATGAAACCATAGCAATTTGATTCACTCAAAACGGATTCAAAATGAAGAAGTTATGGGTAAAACAAGATTGGATAATTTTTCTCATTTTAGCTATGTGAAAATTGGTAACAAATCTATTCCAACCATAACTTAATCAACTTGTATTGTATATTATGTAATCTTGAGATACCATAGACACGTATACAATGTTTCGACCTATCATGTCGACACATCTATATATATTTCGGAACAACCATAGACACTCTATATGTGAATGTTGGAGTTAGCTATACAGGGTTGAGGTTGATTCCAAAATATATATAGTTTGAGTTGTGATCAATACTGAGATACGTATACACTGGGTCGTGGATTGATTCAAGATAATATTTATTGATTTATTTCTGTACATCTAACTGTGGACAACTAGTTGTAGGTTACTAACGAGGACAGCTGACTTAATAAACTTAAAACATCAAAAGTGTTGTAAATATATTTTGAACATACTTTAATATATATGTATATATTGTTATAGGTTCGTGAATCAACAGTGGCCAAGTCTTACTTCTCGACGAAGTAAAAAATCTGTGAAAGTGAGTTATAGTCCCACTTTTAAAATCTAATATTTTTGGGATGAGAATACATGCAGGTTTTATAAATGATTTACAAAATAGACACAAGTACGTGAAACTACATTCTATGGTTGAATTATCGAAATCGAATATGCCCCTTTTTATTAAGTTTGGTAATCTAAGAATTAGGGAACAGACACCCTAATTGACGCGAATCCTAAAGATAGATCTATTGGGCCTAACAAACCCCATCCAAAGTACCGGATGCTTTAGTACTTCGAAATTTATATCATATCCGAAGGGTGTCCCGGAATGATGGGGATATTCTTATATATGCATCTTGTTAATGTCGGTTACCAGGTGTTCACCATATGAATGATTTTTATCTCTATGTATGGGATGTGTATTGAAATATGAAATCTTGTGGTCTATTGTTACGATTTGATATATATAGGTTAAACCTATAACTCACCAACATTTTTGTTGACGTTTAAAGCATGTTTATTCTCAGGTGAATATTAAGAGCTTCCGCTGTTGCATACTAAAATAAGGACAAGATTTGGAGTCCATGTTTGTATGATATTGTGTAAAAACTGCATTCAAGAAACTGATTTCGATGTAACATATTTGTATTGTAAACCATTATGTAATGGTCGTGTGTAAACATGATATTTTAGATTATCATTATTTGATAATCTACGTAAAGTTTTTTAAACCTTTATTTATGAAATAAAGGTTATGGTTTGTTTTAAAAATGAATGAAGTCGTTGAAAAACGTCTCATATAGAGGTCAAAACCTCGCAACGAAATCAATTAATATGGAACGTTTTTAATCAATAAGAACGGGACATTTCAATTAATGGGGTTCAACGGACGGAATGTTAAGCCTTGATAATTGGGTGCTCGTGAATATTAACTTTTAGAATGTACTACTATTTCATCAATGTTGCAAATCTTATGGTTCGACTTACTTTTACTCACTTATTTACTTAAACCTATGATTTCACCATCGTTTTTATTGACAGATTTCTATGTTTTTCTCAGGTCTTTGAACGATATGTGAAACATGCTTCTGCTCATTATTTGATACTTGCTTTGGATGTCGGGTATATGTGCATACATGGAGCGTCTATTGACTTTATTTAAAACTGTGTCGCCTAGATTTCATTTGTACTTGTAACTTTGTAACGAAACTTTTGGTTGAACAATTATTGTAAACTTGGGAACAATCTTTATTTAAGAAATGAAGGCGACATATTTTGGTCAAACGTCATTTTAAAGACTTACGACCACACAATGGGACCTAAGTAGTCGGCGCCGTCAATGACGATTTGGTCGGGTCGCTACAAAGGACCTGAGATAAAACATGCAAAACTGGTCAACAGTAATGCTGAGTGAATCTACATGTTTAAGTATTCAGTATTAGAGCACGAGATTTCGTATAATACATTGTAAAAGTATATACATTCCAATGAGCACTTGAATACAAAGTTTAACACAATGAGTAGTATAACACAACGCGATTTCCTTTACCCCCATCTAAGTATAAACTTGTTCAATTCTACAGTTTACGAAGTAATAAGCACCACAATATGTAGCAGTGAGGCTGTCAAACCTAACACATCTGTCCTTATGATTCGCGCTGACATAAGTAACTATCGTATTCAAGCTAAGGGAGTCCTGAATAGAACTCATATGTATAAAGTTTAGTACTCGTCTCTAACTTGTAAAACAGTTTGAAAGTAGCACGTATCTCATCCCAAAAGTAAAAGTGTAAATGAGACTGTAGACTTACCTTGAGTGCTCTGTAAGTATTGCAAAAGCAAAGTAATGTTGGACAGTTATGATCGTGTAATGCAATCTAGATGTAATATCATGTGGACACATAAGTCTATCTTAAATATATGTTGGTCCATGGCGTGTTGTAACAACCCTGATTTTTTCGTTACTTCCGTTAACCTTCCGTTAGTTTATTTAACGGCGATTATTTAACTTTTATGTGTTTATGTGTAATAAATGCATACTTGATCTTCGGAGGGTTACAATAATTAATATGGGTTGATATTAATTCAAATAAAAATTTCGGATAATGAAATACGATAAAAACGATACGATTTTGATAATAGCTTTTTGAGCGACGAAACGCTCGGGTTTATTTTAATAATTAATTTGATTAATTATTAACTTTTTAAAATATTTAATTTATTGGGTTTTTAATAAATTAAGCGATTGGTTGCGTTTAACGATCGGGTTAGCGTTCCGGGCCTTCGGTACGACTAAACGAAACTTAAAACGGACAACGATTACATGGAATTGCAAAACGAGAGCCCGGGAACCCCCCACTTGGGCCATTCGGCCAACCCCTCCCCCATTCCCCCTTATTTTCTAATTTGGACTTATTTGCACTAGTGTGGTGTTTAAGGTTAGGCCCTAACTAATTATATTTAACAAGCAACTAATAGAAACTCTTCCCCATATTTTTTTTAGTCGACTTTTTGCTCCATCCCTCCCTTGTTGCTGCCGTCGATCACCATCACCACTACCACCATCAATTATGTTTTTGGTATAGTTGAAACATGGCTTTAAGTGATGGATCATCACCACTTTGCCAACCATTTCGAAATGCAATTCCACGACTCTAAACAAATGACGCATAAATCCACGAAATTCAGCCATTAAAGTGAGTCAAGTATCTTTAGTGTTTTTGAAGATTAACTTATTGAACAAATGTTGAATGCTTTTAGAAATTAAATGAGTTTTGGTGTTATGATTAACAAAAATATGAACTCTACAAATAAAACAAATATCTACAAATTCAAACTAAAACTAATTGCAATAATGCACTAGGATGATAGGGTTGCAGTCTTGCATCAATGGTTCAGCAATAGGGCATCTTTGCATCAATAATAGACTTAAAATTGTTGGAATCCAGAAAAGTATTGAAACTGGCGTTTGAAATGCCGGTTTCAGTACAATCAGCAAAAAGTAGGGCACACGTAGGAAAAACTGACATTTAAAACGTCAGTTTCTGATGACGGAGACCAAACCGATATTCAAATGCCGGTTTCCATACGATTACAAAGTTAAAAACAAATAAAAAATAACTATTTCTGTAAAGTACTTAAAAAACCACTATTTCAAAAGAATAAAAAAATTCAGTTTAATCTTGCAAGAATAGTTACCTTGAGCAAAAAGTCTTAAGTCGGTCCATGGTTTGTCGCTACAATGTGGAAGTAGTCCTCATGTAATGAAAGCACGAACATTAATGTGGACATGATGCGGAAGAAACATTTTAATCTATAATTATTAATTGAACAATATAAATAAGAAAAGAAGTTGAAATATCAAAGGTGTGCCAATAATCTAAAAGAGCGCAGCCTCAAATACCAAAGACACTTGAACTTCTAGAACTTTGGAGGGGTTAAAGTCAACTAACTTTAAACGCGGACGATTGTCACTCGATATATTCATTTCATGGATGGTAACTTTTAACTCACATCACATTTACTAATCAACTAATTAGTTGTGAGTATTTTTTTTACATAAACGATCACAACGATAGAGTAAAAGAATAGAATATAATGAAGAACACTACTACAAGAGAATAGAACATTGGAGCGTCGCAATAGTCAAGACGTCATCGAGACGGATGACGACCAACGTTGACTATTTATTTAAATATTCAAACATAAACATATAAAATTAAAAGAAATACATTGTGTTTAACTAACGTTGCGTTTGAAATAATTATATTGGAAATGTTTATTCTTAAAATATACAAAAAGCCAACATTTGTCAACATCTGTATCATGTCTCGACCATTTCAAAGTTTTTGAGCGTTTTAACTTTTTTTTTACCGCTGTTTAATGGTTGACCATTTTTATAATCGTGTTTAGATTTGTTGCAGCGGTACAGTAGTAAATCTGTTGCAAATGTTTCAACGTTGGAGCACGAACTTTAATAAATTTTTTCATTTTCAGCACGGAAAAATACTAAAATAAACACAATCAACTAATTGTATAGGTATCCATAATCCACTTCAACGAAGAAGTGAACATAGCTGCCTCAAAGTTTGAAAAACGAAAAAGAACCCCACTAGCCTCCAAAGACTTTTGGACTTTTGTAGTCGTTCAAGTCAACTAACATTAACAGGAACATTTTTAAGTATAAAACACGCACAATTGTCACCATAATTTATTAATAAAAATTCTTTAGACCAACAACAATGCGGGCATACGAACCACACCTACCGGGTGTCCCCGAATGGCTAAACAAAGGGGATAACGCATGGCAAATGACAGCATCTACACTAGTCGGGCTTCAAAGCATGCCCGGACTGGTGATCCTGTACGCGTCCATTGTCAAAAAGAAATGGGCAGTTAACTCAGCGTTCATGGCCCTTTATGCATTTGCAGCCGTTCTCATATGTTGGGTCCTACTCTGCTACCGTATGGCTTTCGGTGACGAGTTGTTGCCTTTTTGGGGAAAAGGTGGACTAGCGTTGGGTCAGAAATACCTTATACGACAAGCCGAGGTGCCGAAAAGCACTCATTATTACAAAAATGGTAGTGTTGAAAGTCCAAAAAATGAACCGTTTTATCCGATGGCTACACTTGTGTACTTTCAGTTCACTTTTGCAGCTATTACTATGATTTTGCTTGCTGGTTCTGTTCTTGGTAGGATGAATATTAGGGCTTGGATGGCTTTTGTTCCATTGTGGTTGGTTTTTTCGTACACCGTTGGTGCGTTTAGTTTGTGGGGTGGCGGTTTTTTGTATCATTGGGGTGTTATTGATTATTCAGGTGGTTATGTAATTCATCTATCATCTGGGATTGCCGGTTTTACTGCAGCTTATTGGGTACGTTTTAATTTAACAACATCTCAATTTTTTAGTATATATGACCCGCTTGGACCCATTTCGACCCAATCTGACCCATTTCGACCCAATCTGACCCATTTGGATCCATTTAGAAAAATTGACCCGTTTGATCCATGACTCATTTCTAATCAAAACTGTTTTGACTCGTAACCCAAAGACTCAACTTGACCCGTTTAACAGGTAAAGCTAGCTCTTATACACTTCACATTCGTGAGATTGAATATTATTTATTGTTGATATATATATATATATATATATATATATATATATATATATATATATATATGCTTGCTAAAGTTTAGTTCAAACTAATGTAACCTAGCAATGAGAAAACTTGTACACTTGTAAAACTTTATTTAAAGAGCCATTTGTTCAAACAATTGACAAGTATATATACGAGACTACTCACATGTTCATTTAAGTAAAAAGAAATTCCTTTACGGGGTAAACTTGAACAGGGAAAACCTTATTCTGTTTCGAACTGTTTTAATGGCCAATGATCAAGCTTACAAATTATAGTCAATAATATTAATCACAGAATTCTATTATACTTATGCACTTTACGTATGAATATATATTAATAAAGGTTGGACCGAGATTAAAAGGCGATAGGGAAAGGTTTCCTCCAAACAATATATTGTTGATGCTTGCCGGGGCAGGATTACTATGGATGGGATGGTCTGGATTTAACGGAGGAGCACCGTATGCAGCCAACATTGCGGCATCTGTAGCCGTATTAAACACAAATATTTGTGCGGCTACAAGTCTTCTAGTATGGACCACTCTTGATGTGGTTTTTTTTGGAAAACCGTCTGTTATTGGAGCTGTTCAAGGCATGATGACAGGTCTCGTCTGTATTACACCCGGAGCAGGTTTGTTTGATGCATCCATTTTTACTTGATAACAAAGTCACTTGATCATAGACATGTTTGTGATTAATCAGAGTAGTCGGATATAATAATGGATTTTATAAAGAAAAGTATGGTTGAAAAAAAACAATTTACCAACACGATCCAAAATCCAACCGAAAATCTTAACTAAAATTTTCTCCGATTAAATTTTATCTATACTCACTTAAGTCTTTCCTGATTGATTATGATTATGTAGTAAAGTGAACACTTATAATGAGATAAATAGAATACTATAATTGGTGTATATAGTTGTGAAAATAAGCACATAGTTTACTGTAATTTGGGTTTTGAAATGCAGGGGTGGTCCAATCATGGGCGGCGATTGTGATGGGAATACTTTCCGGTAGCATTCCATGGTTCACCATGATGATCCTCCACAAAAAATCATTTTGGCTTCAAAAGGTACTAATCTACCCTTCCATCATCTCTTTGTTTTCATTTTTTCTTACATTATTCATTCGATCTCAATTGTTGATTTCTCGTAATTCCCAAACATTGCATATTTTGAAACTTTGAAACACCTTTTTTTTTTTTGTTGTTGTTGTAATTTTAAGGTTTTCAAAATAATATTCAAAGACTAATGAAGATCTAGATATTTAAATTATCAATTAAAATTAATAACATCAAAGGACATTGGTCTAACAATAAGAGAGGAACTCTTTAATTAGGTTGACGACACGTTGGGTGTGTTTCACACGCACGCCGTAGCTGGTCTATTGGGAGGATTGTTAACGGGTCTACTAGCCGAACCAACCCTATGCAGCATAGTTTTGCCTGTAACTGGTTCAAGAGGTGCATTTTATGGTAAAAATGGAGGAACACAATTTCTAAAACAAATAGTAGCCGCCTTATTTGTGATCGGATGGAACCTTATATCAACAACCATTATTCTTCTGTTCATTCAAGTATTTATTCCGTTACGAATGCCTGATCACGAGTTGATGATTGGTGATGATGCTGTTCATGGAGAAGAAGCATATGCATTGTGGGGTGATGGTGAGAAATATGATCCAACCCGACATGGGTCGATATTCGGAGCAGCAGAGACGATGCCGGAAAATGGTGCAGCTAGAGGAGTTACTATTAACTTATAGGTTATTTGTTTTAATCGATATTGTTACAAATTTTGTATTGTGTAATATGTAATATGTGTATATTAATTAATTGATTGCCTGAATATAGAATATGCTACACGTGAGATTGGGTATTATTGTTGTATTTGTATTTCTTTCGATTTTAGGATGCTAAGTTTGTAGGGATTTAAAATTTTTTTTTTTTTTTTTTTGAACGTCAACATTTATTCAAAATAGCCTCTCTAGCAAGCTATTAGAAGAGGAAATAAAAGAGTTACAAAGGGTTAACAAGCCAATTGTTCCAAGAAATATTACTTTTTTTCCTTTATACTTTAACCACATATAAGAAAAAGTACGAATTTGATCAAATATCGAGTTTTTCCTTAGTTGAGCAGCATTAAAGACAACGTCATTAACCGCCATATCATCCATAAGCAAGCCGAAGCAATAACGTATAACTTCATCTTACTCCGAACATCCGTAACATAATCATCATACCAGTCCTTCCACTCACTCCAAGAGTTGCAAATAGGCATAACATTATTAATCCAAATACGAATAAGCCTCCATAATGATGAAGCAAATTCGCATGAGTAAAATAAATGTTCCAAAGTTTCCATGTGCAATGAACAAATAGCACAATTCCCCGACGATATATCAACACTGCGTATAGATAAATTAACTCGATTCGGAAATCTATCCAAGATTAAACGCCACAAAAATATATTCACCTTTCGAGGGATAAAATTAACCCAATTGGTACTTGGCGTAAGAGAAGGGAGAATAGCCGCCTCAATGAATTTTTGAGTTGAATTAACTGAAAATAACCCATTTGATGATATAGAACAAGTCCATGAATCTATTGTTGAAGATAGGTTAATATGACCAATGTTATCAATCATATTTTGAAGAATTGCCAAATTCCTAGCACCAATGTTTTCACGACTCCAATTCCATTGCCATGAACCATTGACCCATCTTTCCGTAAGAGTACAATCCTTATTCTGTTCAAGGTGATAAAGTCGATTGAAACGTCTCATAAGAGGACCTCCATCGTGCCAACAGTCCTTCAAAAAAAGAACCGAACTACCATCACCTATTTTTTTACATATAGAATGAAATGGAACAATTTGCCTACTATCCAAGTATACAAAAGAAGATGCAATTTGTGGCCAAAATCCACTCCCTTTGCACTTTGAAGGAAAGAGAACAGAATCTGATCCATGAACAGAGGTGATCACTTGAACCCAAAGATCATTTGGGTTATGTAAAAAATGCCAACGCAATTTATAGAGGAGACTTAAATTAAAAGCTTTAATACTACCCACACCAAGACCTCCTTTATCGAATGAAGATAATACAGTCGGCCATTTAATCCAGTGAATTTTTCGATCTGCACCACTACTACCCCAAAAAAATGACGAACGAAGCATTTCAATAACGTTTAACACATGCTCCGGACACTTAAAAATAGATAAAAAGTAAATTCCAAGGCTCCCTAGTACCGATTTAATCAAAGTGAGTCTCCCACCACTTGAAATAAGTTTCACTTTCCACATTGCTAATCTCTTTTTAAATCGATCGATCCAACTATTCCAGTTAGTGATAGGAGACATATTCAAACCAATAGGTATACCCAAATATTTAAATGGAAGAGAAGCCGCAACACATCCATTTTCATTTGCAATACGAGTAACCTCACTTGAATCAACACCAATGCCATAGATGTTAGATTTATTACAATTGATCTTCAGTCCAGACATATTGTAGAATTCATGGAAAATGCACATTAACTGAGTCAAATTTGCTTCACTCCAATCCGCAATAACGATTACATCGTCAGCAAAAAAGAGATGTGATAATTTGATACGTAAGTCACCAACTTCAACTCCTTTAATTCTCCCATTGTCTATCTCTTTCTTCAACATTAAATTCAGCCCTTCCATGATTAAAATGAATAAAAAAGGACTCACTGGATCACCCTGTCGAAGACCTTGTTTAAAGGAAAACTCATTAGTTGGACTCCCATTCACCAAAATGGAAGATCTAGAGGAAATCAAACACATCCGAATCCAGTCTCTCCATTTAGATCCAAATCCAAATAGATCAAGAAGATGGTCTAAATAATCCTAACGCACCGTGTCATAAGCCTTATCAAAATCTACCTTGAAAATCATAAGTTGACTATGAGTTCAATTATACCAAGAGATAACTTCACTCAAGATCAATGGACCATCAAGAATCTGTCTCCCGGCAATGAATGCGGATTGTTCTTTACCCACCACCTTATCAATGACCAAAATTAACCGAATAGCGAGAATTTTTGAGATAATTTTGTAAAGAATACCAATGAGAGAAATCGGACGAAAATCACAAACGTGTTTTGGATTTTTGATTTTGGGAATAAGTGTCATAAAAGAACTATTTGCTCCTCTAGGAAATTCAGCATTCATGAATATAGCTTTAACTTCTGTACAAATATCCGATTTAAGAAGCTCCCAATATTGTTTAATAAAACCAAAACTTAATCCATCGGGACCTGGAGATTTGTCGTTACCACAATCACATATTGCTCTCCTAATTTCCTCCTCATTAACCTCTCGTTCAATAGAGGATGATTCCTCCACAGATAACTTATAATCAGGAACAAGGGGAGTAAAGGATCGTGTTGGAATAAGATCTGATGAGTCAAAATGTTTTACAGGAAGTTAGAGTCTGGAAGTTAGAGTCTGGAGATGCAAGTTGCAGAATCTGTTTGTGTGAACGGTTTAATTACTTGGTAAAGAAGCTATGGGAATTCTGGAGATCTGGATAAATATTTAGAAGATCACGTTTTGATTTGATATTATCTCTAGAAGATAAACACTGATTTGTTTAGAATATTAATAAGTTTTAGTTTATCTTTTCCTATCTTTTAGTCAAGTAGTTTTGGAAACCAAATCTTGGAGATTTGGTTTAACCTTGTATAAATAGGGGTACGATGTTCATTGTATTTTGTATCTCTCAAGCACGATTACTTTGTCTTTCATATTATATATCATTCGTGTTCTCTCAATTTTGTTCATATAATTTGTATCTATTGTTTATTGAGAGTTTAGTGTTCATAATCAAGTTATTGTGAACTAATAACTGGTATCAGAGCAGGTTTGGTGTAAATCCAATTCGGTAATCTTAAAACGATCCATATATTGTTCAAAGATGTCCTCCAGTACCATCCCAACTCCAGTTATGGCTGGTAAAGGAGTGCCAATTTTCGATGGCACAGACTTTGCAACCTGGAAACTAAAAGTTCTATGGTTTCTTGGTTCGATTCATGAAGATGCTGAACAAGTCCTTACAGTAGGACCTATTATACCTGGTACAATGGTTGAAGCTGTTCCTGCTACAAGTACTGCTTCTGCTCAACCTGCTTATCTTCGTGAAAAACCAAGAGATAAGTGGACAGAAGCAGAAGCCATAAAGTTCAAGCTTGATAGCAAGATAAGAAGTATTATAGGTAATGGTGTTACTGTTCCAATTCTCAGGAAGATCAGTCATGCTAAAACTGCAAAAGCTATGTGGGATCTCTTGCTTAATGACTATGAAGGTGTCACAGTTGTTAAGACTCAGAAGAAAAAGAATCTGATAAGGTGTTATGAAAATTTTGCTGCTCAGCCTAAAGAATCATTGAGTGATCTTCATTCAAGATTCCAGGTTCTGATTAATGATCTTGAAAGTGTTGGTGTAGAGAAAACACAACAAGTGTTGTGTCAAAAGTTCATTGAACTGTTACCTTCAAACTTTGAATCTGTGATTACATCAATGGTAATCAGTGAAAAGATAGACACTTATGAACTAAGTGAGTTGTTTGGCATATTGTCAAACTTTGAAGAATCACAGTTGAAGAACAAGATCAATGCTAAGAGAGTTGTTAAAGATCCAGAAGCTGCATTGATAGCTACTACTAAGAAGAACAAGCAATTGTTCTCTAGTTACTCTAGTAGGGTTGATTCTGAATGTGATGAGACCTCTGATGATAGTGATTCTGATGTAAATGAGGAGATTCAGGATCTGGAAAGTCAAGTGGCTCTTTTGACTCAAAGGATTGAGCAGAAGAAGTTTGGTTTTAAGAAGGGTAAAGGCAAGAGTTCTTTTGATCCAAAGAAAGCTAAATGTTTCAAGTGTGGCAAGGTAGGTCATATAGCTGCTGATTGCTGGTCCAAGAGTGAAGGAGGTTCAAGTTTCAACAAACCTGTTGACAAAGCAAGAAAGTATAAACTCAAGTACAAGAAGATGAAAGGTGAAGCAGAAAAGTTGAAGAATAAAGAACAGGAGAAAGCATTGTACACAGAAGCATGGGAAGATGAAGATTCATCATCTGATGATGAAGAGGATAAGTGTCTGATGGCTATAATTGAAAAGGATAGTGAGTCTAGCAAGTTTGAGGAAGATTTGAAAGCTATTGAGAAGATGGATAAAGACTCTACTTGTAACAAAGGTTCTGCCTATAAGGTACAAAACTTTGTAAACTATCTTAATAATGAAAAAGTGAGAATGTTTCAGTATTTGTTGCTTGATTTCAATTGGTGCTTAGAAGATAGTGACAGGTTAAGAACACAGATCATTGAGCTTAAGAACACCATCAAAGATAAAGATGCTGAAATTAAAGTATTAAAAGAATGTGAGGTAGAACTTGACACATACAAAATGGCATATTCAGAAGAAACTAAACGGTTAAATACTGAATTAGGAAGATCAATTAAAAAGGCAAACCATTATGAAAATATTTGCAAATCTTGGTGTGTTTCTTCCAAAAAGAATTCTGATGCTATTGCTAAGCAAGTACCAAATGATGTCAAAGCTATACTTGGTGAAAACTACACATTAGATAATAATGTGGAAGTTGATCCTATTATATTTAAGCCTGACATTTTACCAAATACTTTTATAAAATTTGATGGTGAGAGAAAAATTTTAACTAATGCTTTTGTAAGATCAACTGAGTTTGTAAAATCATTAGAACCTGTTAAACCTTCAGAGACTATAATTTTAGACTGTAGAAATCCATCAGAGTCTGAACTATTGAAACCTTCAGACTCTAACAGTTTAGTCTCTAAAAGTGAAAGTGTATGTTCTGACCTAGAATCTGACACCCAAGAATCAAGTAGCATAAGTGATACTGAATCATCTTCTGATAGTGTCACTTGTCCAGATCCTAAATGGTCAACTAAAAGAAAGTCAAAGTCAAAACAGGCTAAGACTATTAAAAAACTGAAAAGGAGAATTTCAAAGCTTAGTGAAAGATTAAAGGGTCAAGAAAAATTCTCAAAATCATCTTGTTTTCCTGAAAATTTCAAAAAGGTATGGAAACCTAAAGTTTGTGAAAATAAAGGTGTTTTGAAAACAGTGATGGATAAGTTGATCTGGATTGGTAACAAAGCTTTTGTATGGAGAGTTAAATACACTCCATCTGAACCCACTGCAAAGTGGGTTCCCCCTAAGATTTAATCATTTTTCTTTTGCTTGTGTCTTGTGTAGCAGGGTAATAAGTGGTATTTAGACAGTGGTTGCTCAAGACACATGACTGGATGCAAAGAGCATCTTGTAGGGTTTGTAGAAGAAAAGGGTCCTTCTGTGAGATATGGTGATAATTCTGTTGCAAAAACTATTGGTTATGGTACTGTTATTGCTGGAAGTGTGTCATTCAAGAAAGTTGCTTTAGTTGAAGGGTTAAAGCATAATCTGCTAAGTGTGAGTCAAATTGCTGATGAAGATTGTGAGATCAGAATAAGAAAGAAAGCTGGAATTATTTATGATCCTAAAGGAAGACCAACTCTTGTTGCCTGGAGATTTCAAAATGTGTATATGCTGGATTTGGATTCTGTTGATTCTGAAATTGAAACATGCTTGTATTCTCAGTCTGTTCCAGAACTTAATTGGCTTTGGCATAAAAGGCTATCTCATCTGAATTTTAAAAATATTAATGAGCTTTCCAAAAAGAAGCTTGTTAGAGGTTTGCCTCAGCAACCTTTCAAGAAAGATAAACCTTGTTCTGCTTGCATTATGGGTAAACAAACCAAAACAAAGTTTCCCTCAAAATCCCTAGCTACTATTAGTGATCCACTTCATATGCTTCATATGGATCTTTTTGGTCCAATGAACACTAGTAGTCTAGGTGGGAAAAGATACACTTTGGTTGTTGTTGATGAGTATTCAAGGTTTACCTGGGTTATCTTTTTAGCTGCAAAGAGTGATGCTCCTGAAGAAATCATTAATTTAATCAAGAAAGAGCAGGTTCAAAAAGGTGTTCATGTTAAACAATTGAGAAGTGACCATGGCACTGAGTTCAAGAATGTTACTTTAATTGAATTTTGTGAAGAATCTGGAATTGGTCAAAATTTCTCAGCTGTTAGAACTCCACAACAGAATGGAGTTGCTGAGAGAAGAAATAGAACACTTATTGAGGCAGCCAGAACCATGTTATGTCAATCAAATGTTGCACTCAGATTCTGGGCAGAAGCTGTCAATACAGCTTGTTATACTCAAAACAGGTCATTAATTGTGAAGAGACATGGCAAAACTCCCTATGAATTGTATCATAAAAAGGTGCCTACTATTCATTACTTTCATGTATTTGGATGTAAGTGCTATATTTTGAATCAAAGGGATCAGCTTGAAAAGATGAGGCCAAAATCTGATGAAGGTGTGTTTATTGGTTATTCTTCTGTGTCTAAAGCATATAGAGTGTATAATAAGAGGAGGATGAAGATTGAAGAATCCATTAATGTTTCCTTTGATGAAAGTCCCATTGAAATGGATCAATCCTCTAGTTCTGAGCATTCTGCACTTGGTGAATTGTCAAATTTAATTTCTGGTAACAGTACTCAGACTCTAGATTCAGAGTCTGAGACAGATGAATTTAATTTGTCTGGACTGAAACATTCTGCAGATAATGCTCTCACTGAAGAAGTTCAACAAGAAGATGAGCCAATTGTTATTCATGAAGATGATCAACCCTCCAATACTACTGTGAATCCTGTTGTTCCTATTAGAAAATCTTCTAGAAATATTGTTATTCCAAAGCATCTTGAAGATTATGTTATAGATCCTACTGGTTTACCTAAAACTGGTTCTTCATCTCAGACACCTGTGTCTGATTTTGCAATTGCTAATTATTGTTTCTTCTCAAATTTTCTTTCACTCATTGAACCCAAAGAAGTAGATGAAGCATTGTCAGATAATGATTGGGTTGAAGCTATGACTGAAGAATTGACAGAGTTTGAAAGAAATGATGTGTGGGAATTGGTTCCAAAACCTGAAGGTAAAACTGCAATTGGCACTAAGTGGGTTTATAGAAACAAGGTTGATAAAGATGGTATTGTGGTTAGAAACAAAGCAAGGTTGGTGGCTCAAGGGTATAGACAAGAAGAAGGTATAGATTATGATGAGACATTTGCTCCTGTTGCTAGAATTGAAGCAATCAGATTGTTTCTAGCTTATGCCTCAGATAAAGACTTTGTGGTGTTTCAAATGGATGTGAAGAGTGCTTTTCTGAATGGTATTTTGCAAGAAGAGGTGTATGTGAAACAACCTCCTGGTTTCAAAAATAAGAAGTTTCCAAAGCATGTTTACAGGTTGAAGAAAGCTTTGTATGGTCTGAAACAAGCTCCCAGAGCCTGGTATGATACTCTGTCAACATTTCTTTTAGAAAAGAAATTTTCTAGAGGAGCTATTGACAAGACTCTATTCATCAAAAAGGAGAAAGGTGATGTGTTACTGGTTCAAATTTATGTTGATGACATTATTTTTGGGTCTACTAATCCAACTTTGAGAAAATGGTTTTCAGATATAATGTCAAAAGAATATAGGATGAGTAATTTGTGTACTCTAAACTATTTTCTTGGGCTTCAAATTAAGCAAAGTCAAGAGGGTATTTTTATTAACCAAAGTAATTATGTTTCTGATATGCTTACTAAGTTTGGTTTTAAAAATTGTTCCACTTTAAGAACCCCAATGAGTATTTCTGAAAAGCTTGATAAAGATGAATCTGGAAAACCAACTTGTCAATCAACCTATAGAGGTATGATTGGATCTTTGTTATACTTAACTGCTAGTAGACCTGATATAATGTTTGCTACGTGTATGTGTGCACGTTATCAGTCAGATCCTAAAGAGTCTCATTATAAGGCTGTGAAAAGAATTTTTAGATACCTGAAAGGTACTCCTAACCTGGGTCTTTGGTATGCTAAAGACTCAGGGTTTGATCTAATTGGTTATACAGATGCAGACTATGCAGGTTGTAAGTTAGACAGAAAAAGCACATCTGGTGGTTGTCAATTGTTAGGTGGCAAATTGGTGAGCTGGTCAAGTAAAAAGCAGAATTCAGTTGCTACTTCAACAGCAGAAGCTGAATATGTAGCTGCAGGGAGTTGTTGTGCTCAATTGCTTTGGATGCAACATCAGTTATTGGATTTTGGATTATCATTAACCAAAACTCCAATCATGTGTGATAATGAAAGTGCTATTGCGATTACTGAAAATCCAGTGTTTCATTCCAGGACTAAGCATATAGAGATCAGGCATCATTTTATAAGAGATTGTGTTGAGAAAGGCAAAGTGGTGTTAAAACATATTGGCACAAAAGATCAATTGGCAGATATTTTCACTAAAGCACTTCCTGAAGAAAGGCATTTTTATCTTCTTGGACAACTTGGAATGTTAAATCCATCAGCTGAAATGTTGTCCAGTAATGAAATTTCTTGAGTCTGAATTATTTTCTTAGAGTCTGGGTGACGTAATATTGTTCAGAGTCTGGGAAAGTTTACTCAAGTGTATTTTTGTGTATAAATTTGTTTCCTTCTTTCGTCAAATAAAGTTTTTTTTTAAATTTCGTTTTTAGGCTAATTTTTTTTTATTCTATTTCCTAAAATAAAAGGGTCAAATTTGGTATTAATAAAGGGAGTTAATGGTAACTTTTTAAAATTTTTTGTCAGGAGTATTAATTTGATAATGATTGTGTCAATCTTTTTGATAACTTTCTGTTATGATGCATTGGGTCAATCTTGGCTGTGCAGACCAACCTGCAGATTCTGAGCAATCAGAGTCAAAGTTGTTACCCAAGAATTGAATTGAATTGAATTGTACAAATTGCCATTCTCGAGTATCTTTTCCGCCCTACACCGACACCGGGTTTAGTTGGCTCGGTAATTTTACTCGACGTGTGGTTGTTTCGAAACAGGGAACAACTTTGAATACACAAGCTTGTAACCCGCGGATGAACCGCACACTAGAGCCTTATTGGGGCTAAAACCAATAACGAGAGCCTTTTTGGTATCATTGGAATTAACGGTATACTCCACCCCATGATGTTACACAAACAGAGCAGGCAGAAGGGATGGATGAGGAAATCCCACTCAATTCAAACCCACCTTCTCCCACTGCTCAAGAACAAAATTCTTCATTAAACAACCTTGTGAGCTCACCAGCTCATACTGAGAATATTCACATGTCTGCAAACCTAGTTGTTCCAGCACCCATAGATGCACATCAAACATCTATTAGGCAAGGTGCTGCAAGTGCAACTCCATCACCTCTGCTAGAGGTTGGTGAGGGGAGTACTTTAACCCAGCCTAAACCATCTAGGATAGTGAGCTTGGATAACCTCATTACAGTTACTGAATTAACCCCCTCAGATAACTTAAATCAAGTCCCAATCCTGGACTTATCAAACCAAACTCAAGACCAATCTATGGCTAAACTTACCTCAGACATCAGTCTGCCACTCCACTCTCCAAATGTCCAATCCTTACACATTCTTGCACAGGCTGCCAATGCTTCATTCAGATCACAGGATGAAGTACAAGTCTCAATAACTTCTTTGTCCAAGGATCACTCTACTTCACAACAGGTAAGTGTTGAGGACATACAACCTTTATTAATCCCAACTGGTTCTACATTGCAGACTGAGGCACCAGTCACAGAGGTTGGCTTTTCTCAAGCTTTGACTTCTATGGCTCAGGAGTTTGATGACAAGCTTCAGGGTGTGCAGTCACAAATTAATAAACTTCATTCTAACTTTAATAATAATTTGGTTTCAAGTAATGAGGTGTTGGAGGTTAGGAGGTTGGTTGGGATTGTACAGGGTTCTGGTGATATTGCAGGTTTTGGTGATCGATTGAGCAGTTTGGAGGCTAAGATGCAGGGTGTTGAAGAAATTAAAGAGTGTTTTGCTGGTTTTGCCTCAGATATCAAGTCTATTAAGGATGATCAAGCTGAAATTTGGAGATTCTTATCTGCTCTCTCTCAAGATGATGTCAAAAAGGGGGAGAAACGAAAGAGGCTAGCTGCAGGTGGTGATGGTGAGTCTTCCAAAAGGGCTCATATTGAGGGGGAGTTACAGGTTGAGGGGGAGAATAATGATAATGAAAGAACTGAAACTGAAGCTGAGGTTATCGAAACTGAAGTTGTTGATGCTGAAGTTGTTCCAATGGTTGAAGATGAGATTGTTGTTAGAGATGATGGTGATCAAGTTAGAGATGATGGTGATCACGCAGTTTCTCAAGAAAATGTTGAAAATGTTCAAGTTGTGGTTGCAAATGTAAGTCAAATGGGTACAGGTGATGGTGTTGACACAGGTGAGGATGTACAAATGAATGTTGAAGAGTGTGGTGCTAGTGTTGATCAATCTGGTGTTCAAACCGATGTTGGTGAAAGTGGTACTCAAATCATAGTTGGTGGTTAAGAAAGTGTTCTTGATATTGCTGCTGCTCAAGAGAGGCTGAGGTCTTTGATGAATAAAAGGTTTAGGTTTAAAAGGTATGAAGGAGATGTTGTCAGTGTTGAGATTGTGAAGATTGAAACTGAGGTGAATTTGTTATTAACCATGACCCATTTGTCTGATAGAAGAATAAAGGTGAAAGTGAGTCATATTTTGAGACTTGGTTTTTGTGAATGGAGAGGGTTGGCTGTTTGTATTCAAAGATGTGAGGGAGATAAGGAAATTGTTGATGAAGTGTTTAAGAAAGTTTGTAATTTAGTTCATCTTGTGTTTGAAGAAGGTTTTATTAGCTCGAAGGACTATGAAGTTTTCTGTAGTATGTTCAATTTGGAGATGAAAGAGAGAAGATTTAGAGGACATGTTGGTAGATACTCTGTTCCAGAACATTTGCAGTTCATTGATGAATGTTATGTTGAATATCTAGATGCTCTGATGATTAAAACGACTAGAAACCAAAGGATGCTGATTAGAGTAGAGCAGTTTGAAGGTGCTGACATTAACTTGTTGCTTGGACTGTTGACTAGGTGTACGAATGAACAGAATCATCCTTTTCGGGTTAAATTGTTGAAACATTTGGAAGGTAAGTTGTTTATGTTGAAGAGCATTAAGTCAATGAAGAGCAAATGTAGGTTGATCGAAAAAGAGCTTGCAAAACTGAAGAAGTAGAAAGGGTAGTTTTTGACATCATCAGATAGGGGGAGATTGTTGGAATAAGATCTGATGAGTCAAAATGTTTTACAGGAAGTTAGAGTCTGGAAGTTAGAGTCTGGAGATGCAAGTTGCAGAATCTGTTTGTGTGAACGGTTTAATTACTTGGTAAAGAAGCTATGGGAATTCTGGAGATCTGGATAAATATTTAGAAGATCACGTTTTGATTTGATATTATCTCTAGAAGATAAACACTGATTTGTTTAGAATATTAATAAGTTTTAGTTTATCTTTTCCTATCTTTTAGTCAAGTAGTTTTGGAAACCAAATCTTGGAGATTTGGTTTAACCTTGTATAAATAGGGGTACGATGTTCATTGTATTTTGTATCTCTCAAGCACGATTACTTTGTCTTTCATATTATATATCATTCGTGTTCTCTCAATTTTGTTCATATAATTTGTATCTATTGTTTATTGAGAGTTTAGTGTTCATAATCAAGTTATTGTGAACTAATAGATCGAAAGGCAGAAGTATGCTCAAACTTGAGTTTAAAGTAATCAAAAAAAGCTTTCTTTACAAAGGTGAGATTACTAACCCAAATACCATCGATGAAAATTCCTTGAATGGCATGTTTGAATCTTTTCTTCTTAAGGATTCGATGGAAGAATTTTGAGTTTTTATCACCTTCCATATCCCATTTTATTCGAGACTTTTGAAAAAAATCCGATTCTTCAATAATTTGCAACGATTCCAACTCCTTAAAAAGATTAGTTCTTTCACTTCTATCATCTTCTGAAACAGTGCCATTATCCATTCTAAATTCAATCTCATCTAGTTTTTGCTGAGTAATATACTTTCTATGAGATTCAACAGTCCTTTTTTCTATAATCCAAATCTTTAATTTGGACTTCAAAAGTTTGAGTTTAGAATGAAATTGTAAGACAGCCTCCATCTGATTCCATTCGCATGTAATGAAATCTGTAAACGTTTCTCTATGTGTCCATGAGTTAAAATATTTAAAAGGTATTGGCCCATAATCAGCATGATCTTCAACAAGAAGAAGAGGTAAATGATCAGACCATCTTCTACATAATGGTTTTAGTTTAAGATCAGAATGTACATCAGCAACATGTTGTGTAATAAAGATCCGATCTAAACGAGACATCTTGGTGTCAAACTTGTTCATCCATGTAAAATTCCTTCCACATAATGGAAGATCAATTAGCCCTGCATCTTCAATGAAATTATTAAAAATAGATGCATCATGTGGAAAATATTCTGAACCAAATCTTTCATCTTCATGTCTCACTGAATTAAAATCACCAAACACTATATAACAACCCGGGTTGGAATTCATAAAATCAAGTAATCTACCCCATAGAATTGATTTGTCATTGAAATTTTGAGGTGCATACACATTAATCATATAACACTCCAAACCTGACATGATCCACTTACCCTTCTCAATAATGTAGTTAGCATGACACCATAAACTACTTTTAACGAAACTATTAGGATCCCAAATGGAAATCAAACCACCTGAAAAACCTCTTGAAATAGATATAGCATAATCAAAAGAGTAATTACCCCAAAGAGTCTTAAGACGATGAAGTTCAAGCTTAGGCATCTTTGTTTCTTGAATACCACAAAATTGAATGCAATTAGAATAACATAACTCTTTTAACCAGACTAGTTTTCTCCTCCTTTTCGACCCCCGAATATCGATAGAAAGTAAATTCATTGATCAACTTTAAGAACACCAAGAGTATGTGAAAGGTTATTGAAAGCCCTTTCACAATCAGAAACATCGTATCCAAGTTTTTTTCCAGTGGAAATAAAACCTTGAATGGAATGATAAGTAGATACCTTATCGCCTTTGAAGATGTCAGAATTATCGATAGATTTTCGCCTTACCAAATCATCTTGACCAACAGAAGACTGAAATTCCATTTTGTCATCAATATACTCCTTGGACAAATCAACACAAACCTCCGTATCTTCCTTTGCCAAATCATTAATAGATTTGATGGTGTCATCGATAGTTTCGTCATCATCATCATTAATAGAGTCGTCATCTGAAGGCAATTCATCATCATCAAATTCAACAAAATCCTTATCTTCTGGACAAAGTGGATCTATGTTGATAGACCATGAACCAACTTCATTTACACCAACTTCATATTCCACTCCATGAACAATAACAGTAATTCTTTTCGAAATGAAATTACGGGACTTGGTAGCAATACATGCTCGACTGTGACAACCCCGCCAAAATCGCCATTGACGCGGTACGTTAACATCTGGTCCCATTGCGAGGTATTGACATCTAGATGATGCACAGTGATGATTTTGAATACAAAGTCTTTCAACTTATCCATAAATGACTCGTTGTAATGTTGTTTTCAATTAGCAAATGCACAGCGAAAGCAATTTGTAATACCTGAGAATAAACATGCTAAAAAGTGTCAACCAAACGGTTGATGAGTTCATAGGTTTATCATAAATCATGATTTCTGTATTAGTATTAGACAACAAGATTTAGTTTAAAGTTGATTGATATAGAAATATCAATCTAAAAGTGTTGCTGTTGTTTGTAATATCGCGACTAAACAAAAGTTACCCCGTGACACCTTGTACTGTCAGTGTCGTTGAATCATTATTATGTATCCAATGACCAACGGTCAAATGGACAAATACGTTACTCTCAATAGCGTTATTCACAATAATTAAGTTTGCGGTATACAAAGCAATTAACGATATTACGGCAGGGATTTAGCATGACAAAGCACGTATTCAACATAAATAATAATTGAGTACTTGTGTATAAACGTAAGACAGTTATAAAAGTTGCGCATGTATTCTGAGCCCAAAAATATATATAAAAAGGGAGCTATGAAAACTCACAATACGATATTTCGTAGTAAATATGTGTATGATGGCACTGAACAAGTGCAGAGTTGACCTCGGATTGACGAACATATATCAATTATATATATTAACACATATAATTGTAATCGAACAAATTTATATATATATTAGTTATATAAATTTATTAGTTATGCCATTTTTATATTAATAACATATATGTTTCATATATTCATTTTATAGATAAAAATATCAATTTTGTTATGTTATATGTATTAAATATATTTTTATATATACATATCATTTGTTTGTTAAAATAGTAATTATAATAATACTAAAATAATATTAGTAATGATAAAATTAATAATAATGATAATACTAATATTAATAATAATGATAATAATATTAATGATAATTTTAATAAAAATGTTATTTTTAATAAAAATGATAATTTTAATAAAGATGACAATTTTATTTAATCATAACTTAATTATATTTATATTCCTGTTACTCATAAACGTACTTATAGTTATACTTCTCGGTTGTAATTACTTTAACTATATTCATGATCATAATCATAATCCTATTTATTTTAACATTCATAATTTTAATCATATTAGTAACAATGATATTAATAATAATAATTATAATTATAATTATAATATCAATATTAGTATTAGTTTAATAATAATAATAATAATAATAATAATAATAATAATAATAATAATAATAATAATAATAATAATAATAATAATAATAATAATAATAATAATAATAATAATAATAATAATAATAATAATAATAATAGTTTTAAAAAGAAAACTACCTCAAATAAGCCTTTAAAAAAATGCATCAAGCCGGGCTTGAAACCCTGACCTTTCGTTAACCCGACACTCGCCCAAACCAGCTGAGCTAATCTATTTATTTGTTTTTATTTTCCTATTAATCTATTTAACTCGACTTTCTGTTTCATCTTCTTCACAGCACAATTGACAGAATCAAAAACCATTTTAATAAAGAGTTTATGATTTGGTTTTAGGTTTATTCAAACGAAGCAGAAATGATTATATGTGGTGATTGGGATTAATCAGTAAACGAGAAAAGAAAAAAAAAAGGATGCTGTATCGCGAAAAAAATGAAGAACATGGAATTTGATTTTGACATTGAGACCGTTTTAGATGAAAATTTCTACATGAATTAAGTTTAAAATCCTTCCTAGAAACTTCCTAAATCCTCAATTTAACTTAAATCATTACAGAAACTTCGAATTTGTTCAAGAACAATTGTTTGACTTTTAAATTTAAAAACTTTGACTCAGAAATTCGTACTCGATTTTAGGAATTGGGAGCTGAAATTTTACAGAAAGATTCACTAGAGGATTCCTAACAACACTGCATTATTAGATTTTGAAATACAAATCGAAGACTAGCTTTTGTAATAATGGACCAAGAACAGAGGTATCGACTTTTATTTCTTGAATTTCTGTTTTATTTCAATCAGATAGGAGCTGTTAATCTTAATGTAACTTCGATTCACTTTGTCAACAACAATGAGCTGCTTGTTTGTTATAATATGTATTTGTGTCGACATAGTAGCACGCAGAAGAAGGAAAAAAATAATAATAAAAATATAAAAAGCAGATTTATAAAATCAGTACATTGTTTTTGACTTTTTTTATTTGATATTATTATTAAATATATTAATAAATATATTAATAACTAATTCAAAATATATTATTAATAATAATAATTTGATAATATTGTTAATAATAATAAAGGTAATAATAATGATAATAATAATATTATTAATGATAATAATAATTATAAATTGTATTATTTTTATATTAATATTAATAACTATATTAATTTTTAATGATAATGGTAATTATAATTATAAAAATAATAATAATATTAATAGTAATAATCATAATAATAACTAAATTCATAATTTTTCTACTAATTATAATAATAATGATATTAATAATGATATCAATAATATTAGTAATATTGATAATAATATAACAGATTAAATGTATATATAATTATTTATATTTAATTATTTATATATACATATCTATTTACAAATAATTGTTCGTGAATCGTCGAAAATAGTCGAAGTTGAATGAATGTATGAAAACAGTTCAAAAATTTTGAGACTCAGGATAACAGTCTTTGCTTATCGTATCGAAAGTATTAAATCATGTTAAGATTTGACTTAAAATAAGTCGAAATTTTCCGGGTAGTCACATCGACCAATACATTTAGGCACTTTACTACTAAGATCAAAGAAAAGAAAACGACCAACCGCATTTGCAGATTTCTTAAACGCCCCAGAATTCCAAGCAACCGAAGGTAACCCGTGAATTTCAATCCATATTAAGCGTTCATCGGTGACAAAGTTCATTGAATATGGGTTGATAGAAGCAAATATCCCCTTAAGATTTGAATTAATCTTGAAGGCAGAACACACTTCAACACTTTTAAAATGAATAGAAGCCCATAATCCTCCCACATAATCCACTTTAAAAACATCATAACCTTCTTCTTTACAAATTCTATGAATGCAATTAAGAGTACCAACATCCCTAACCTTTACCAAATCAATTTCGAGAGAGTTAGGAACTTGAGACAAATCAGAATCGACCAAAGTGATTTTACAGTTATCCATATAAACTGGTTTAGAAGAAGCAGAATCACCTTTCAACACACTTGCATAAGAACCAGAAACAGACTCACGAATTGGATCCTGGGTTTTTTTGAGTTTAGTAGTATCTGTAACATTAACAGATATAGGAGGGGAATTGTTGGATTTCAAATTCTGACCCTTCTTTTGATATTTAGCCACAAAAACATTCAAACGTTGATTATTAAACTGGATTGAAGATAAATTATACGCCATGTTGTCAGCGTTTTCAACACCCGAAAATCTAACAAAATTTAAAACCTTTGTGTTTGTATTTGTTGTTTAACTATGATCATGGAAACACACTTATAGATGATCTAATGCGCGAAATTCACTAGAACAAACTATTAATCAAATAAACTTTACGTTTCGAGACCGTATAATCAAACCTACTCAACTATGAATGGATTAGAACAATTTCTAGAGTTAATATTCATAATGAAATGATTTAAGACGAAAAACATAAAGTGAATATGACTTGGGTTTGTGTAAAATGGCTAACATGTGAATGAAACTTGTAACCTTTATTTATAGTCTGTTAACTATTGTCCTTCGTGCGAGTGTCAGACGTTCGTACAAAGGTCTCACACTTTCGTGCGAATGTCAAGTCTGACACAAAATTAGACGAACTTAACTATATCGTATGAAAGAGTCTGTCATTCGTGTGAATAGTAATTAATAAATTTGCGTTTTATTCATGAACAATTTAATATTATATACATGTAACGAGCATAATTATTTAAATAATATGTCAGCATACATAATCAAAAGTCCAATGTCTAATTCTGTAACATCCCGCCTCACCACAACCACAATATTGTCCGCTTAGCCCACAGACGCACGAATTGTTCTTGGTGAACACACGACGTGTTCCTAGGAGGTCACCCATCCTAGTACTACTTCGCTCGAGCACACACTTAACTGAAGAGTTCTGACGGGATATGATGTGCTTGTAGCCCCAAAACGCGTTGTGTCTTGTAAGGATGAGAGGTACCTTATAAGGGACTCAAACTTACAAATTCTATCAAATGTGGGACGGGTTATTATAAACTCCCCCACTTAGAATACTGACGTCCTCGTCAAGCCGAAACAAATTGATACCCAAGATCTATACGTCAGGAGATGCACGAGCCGAGTGTCTGTCACAGTGCGAGAGGCTATGCTCTAATACCTATGCTCTAATATTATCTGTAACATCCCTCCTTACCGTGACCACAACATTGTTCGCTTTTCCCACAGGCACATAGCTTTTTCATGGTGACCACACGAGGACTTCCTAGGAGGTCACCCATCCTAGTATTATTACCACTCGAGCATGCATAGAGATCTGACAGGATCTGTTGTGCTTGTAGCCCAAAAACGCGTTGTGTCCGGACATTTTCGAGGCTATTTTCAGAATCTTTTCGGGCTGTTTTCGGGACTAATTTGGTTAGGCTTTCAATACATGGTTTTGACACAATTTTCAAAGACTACAGTATTACGATTTCCCTAATTTACACACGTGATTGGCAATTTCGTTAATACATCAAAAATGAAGAAAATCATAATATGTACACAAAAGAAATTTGCAAATAAGCAAGTCACCATTAATATTTATATACAATATAGATTTGAAATTTGCAAATAAGCAAGTCATACATTTGAATATTTTACGTTTGAACAATACATAAAATGTAATTTAAAATGACTGAATTAATCATTATAGAGTAGTTAATAGTTGGGTCTAATAACTAAATGAATCATTTAAGCATTTGAATCACATACAGATTTCATGTAATTTATATATGATCACAACACTTAATGAATCTAACATTCCTAAAAATTTGAAGAAATCCACTAGTGGCATGTGTGCCACCGGTAACTAAACTGTGGCTTTGTCATTTAACGGAAAAATGACTTCCTTTTTAATTTACTTCTCACCTCTCCCGTATCTTACATTCTTGAAATTGAGTATTGCTGTTGTTGTGAATAATCAGAACAAAGTTTGACTAAATTAAATGATAACTATATTTTTTTATGATTTTTAATTTCACCATAAAAAAGTTCAAAATCATTTACTAAGATCATTGGTAGTGAGGCGTTTTATCCACTACCACTCTCACGTTCCACTCCAAAACATCTAAAATGCATGTAGCTGGGCATGTTTGTGGTGAAATTTTGGGGGGCGTTGGTGAATGAAAAATGAGATTATTTCATGTTGTTTTTTAGTGTAATGTTATTGATATTTTGTTTTTTTGTTCCCAACACTTTTCACTAAATTTTAAGTCCATTTCCAATATTTTTTTACTTCATCATACACAACATTTTATAAACCCTCCCCCCACCCCCACACACGCACAAGTTTTCCACTATAATTGTCTATTTCCCACAACTTGCCAACTCACAGTCACAATCAGTCTCTCAAAAAATCACATCCATCACAAAACATCGACGTTTATTGTCTAATATAGTTTCTGCAATATATTTTCTCGTTTTCCATAAAACCAAAAAATAATACACACACAAACACACACACACACACACACACACACATATATATATATATATATATATATATATATATATATATATATATATATATATATATATATATATATATATATATATATATAGTGAAAGGATCTTGGAAGAACTCTCCATAGGAGAGAACCCAAGGAAACACGATCTGATTTTACCAAACATCAAATTCAATAAAATTGAAAGTTAAAATCGATTAAAATAATATCCTAAGCTGCGATTATCAACTTCCTTAAAGGATTATACTCCAAATCATCACCGAATTCCTCAATTTCATGATGAACAGTGACGAATGATGAAGATGAACTGCAACTTTGATTTTTACGATTCAGATGTTTTCAGACCTTGAATCCTTCACAAAATCTTCTAGTTGCTGCTAATGGAACAAGGTAACATCAATTTCAAACATTAATTCGATTAATTTAAGAATTTGCACATTCGATTAAGTAGGTGAATTTTGTAGATGAACTCAATCTGTTGTACACAGATTTGAGTTCAATCTGTACACATATTGAGTTCAATCGATAATAACATGTTTTCTTTAATCATTTCGTGTATTTTTTAAGATGATGCAGAGTTAAATTAAAAAAAAGTTTCAATTTATTGCAGATTGAAGGTCATTCTGCATTCAGATTGAAGATCAACCTGCAACAGATTAAATGTCATATGTTGATTCCATCCGTTCGATCAATCTGCACATAAAAGAAGCTCAATTTGCATGCAAATTGACTCAATCTGCACGCAGATTGACTCAATTTGCACACAGATTGAAGGTTAGTCTGAAGGTGAGTCCAGATGAGTCCGCTGGTTCTCTACTACCTTTGGTTCTCTAAGGATCCTCACCCTATATATATATATATATATATATATATATATATATATATATATATATATATATATATATATATATATATATATATATATATATATATATATATATATATGTACATATGTGTGTGTGTGTGTTTGTGTCTCATTGTTTAGAGTTCTCAGTCACCAACATAAGAGATTACTTTGTAAGCTTTGGAAGCTTTGTGGGATTTAGGTTCTCTGGCAGTTGGTTACGTTTCAATTTTATTGGTTGTATTAGATTGATGTTTGTAGTGTATGTTCTCAATTGTATAGGTCACATTTTGTTATGTGGCCTTTCGTTCAATTGCGGTTCTTGATGAACGCGCCATGTATTTTGTAGATTCCGTTGGAAATTCTGTACCAATTGTAACACTGCTAGATCTTCGGATCTATTTCTTTTTATATATAATATAATATGTGAAAGGACCCGTTCATATCGATTATAAACGATTCATAATAGTTGATTATATTGCGAGGTTCTGACCTCTATATGATACATTTTACAAACATTGCATTCGTTTTTAAAAGACAAACTTTCATTTCATCGAAAGTTGACAGGAATGCATACTATTTCATAATATATCCAAATTATAAATGTCTTAATAATAATCTTTGTTAAACCCAACGACTCAAAATGCAACGTCTTTTGAAATATGCCATGAATGACTCCAAGTAAGATCTTTAAAATGAGCAAATGCACAGCGGAAGATTTCTTTAATACCTGAGAATAAACATGCTTTCAAGTGTCAACCAAAAGGTTGGTGAGTTCATTAGTTTATCATAACAATCATTTTCAATAATATAATAGACCACAAGATACTCATATTTCGGAAACAATCTGTGCAGGTCTGCTCATTGCTGTAAAAATCATTCATACGAAATTGACACCTGGTAATCGACATTAACAAAATGCATCTAGAATATCTCCCGCATACAGGCATTTCGCAAACTGCATGCAAACAGCATACAAACAGGCCACTCTTTTAAAAATGACGGTTGTGTACACCTCACAAACAGGTCATTCCTTTTAAAGCTGGTGGTTGTATACTAAAATCGAAGTACTAAAGCAGTTCAAATTCTCTGACTGGGGCTTGTCAAGGCCCATAGATCTATCTTTAGGATTCGCGTCAATTAGTGGCAATTATAGTAAACACTAATTGTTAGATTACCAGCAAAAAGGGGTGATATCCGGTGTACTCATATCTTGGTGTCAATTATAATAAACACCAATTCAATCGTAGAATGTTTTTAAGTACTTGTGTCTATTTCGTCAAACATTTGTAAAAGCAGCGCATGTATTCTCAGTCCCAAAAATATATATTGGAAAAGCATTTAAAGAGGGAGCAAATGAAACTCACAAAATACTGTATTTTGTAGCAATTATGCAAATGACGGCACTGAACAAGTGCAGGGTTAGCCTCGGATTCACGTACTTATATTAAGTATATATATATATATATATATATATATATATATATATATATATATATATATATATATATATATATATATATATATATATATATATATATTTATATGTTGGTCAATATCTGTCTAATAATTTAGGTCAAGTCATAGTGTATCACAATCCTAATGCTCGAGATTATCATGCAAAAGTCAACAAAAGTCAATCTGACCAAAATGACTTTAAAAATCAATACATGTTTATTATATAACTTAAATAGTCGTTTTATATATTTAAATATATTTATCAGATTTTATTAGAGTAAATACTACAAGTCCTTTATTAATAAATAAAAATTTTTAAAAATTATATATATGATAAAAATATACTTTTATATATCTTAAGTAATAAAATTTTTAAAGTTCACTCAATATCATAAAAATATAGTGGTATGTATTATTAATGTAACTATATTACGTGTGGTAAAAATATCTTTGTATCACATATTTATTTGATAAAATAATATTGATAATAATAATACTGAGTAAAAGTTGTATTATTTTGTAATAATAATAATTATTATTATTATTCTACTAATAATAATAATAACAATATTATTTACTAATGATGATATTAATTATAATAAAATGATTATTCTAATCATGATAATTTTAATAATAAAGATACTTTTTATTATTAACTGTAATAACAATAATATTTTATAAAAATAATAATTCTATTCAAAATGATAATTTTTAATAATAATAATACTAAAATGATAATAATAATGATATTTTATAATAGCAATGATATTTCTATTAAAATGATAATTTTAATAAAAATGATAGTTTTAATATTAATGATACTTTTACTAATAATAATAACAATAAAAATAATAAAATGATAGTTTTGATATAAATATTAATAATTTTAATAATAATAATAATAATAATAATAATAATAATAATAATAATAATAATAACCTTAATGATAATAACGATAGTAATAATAATAACAATAACAATTTTTAATGATAATACTTATATTAATAACGATAATGATAATAATATTAATATTAATTATTAGATAATAATAATAGTGACGATAATAACGACGATAACGATAACGATAACGATAACGACGATCGTAATAATAATAATCATTTTTAATAATAATACCAAAATTAATGATAATTCAGTTGACTATATCTTTTAAGCCATTCATCGAAATCATACGCTTTCTAAATGAAAAGTTATTAATTTTTCGTCAGCTTTTCAACGACATGTATATCATATACTTATATTAGTTGCATATGTATCGAACTCGATATTTATCATAAACTATTTAACGACGAAAATAAACATTCAAGCATGCATAATCATATATACTCGAGCACTAGTCAGGGATACGCTATTAATATATAAAAGATAAGATATGAATGCTCACGTATCAATATTGTGATTCAATATTGCAGGAAAGTACGTAGACGCATCGGAGATGCTAAACACTAGTTTGACCTCACGAGCAATACCCCCGAACCATACCCATAACCTCCATAGCTATAACCCATAATTTCCTTAGCTCTATTCCACTCGAAAAACCATATTGAAATAGCTCGCTCATGACCTTGTCGTAGTATTTTATGTATACTACTAGTTAATAATAATAATACTATACTACTAGTTAATAATAATACTATAATAAAAGTAATAATAATAATATTAATAATATATATATATATATATATATATATATATATATATATATATATATATATATATATATATATATATATATATATATATATATATATATATCGTGAGAGAGATAGAGATTAAGAGTGCAAGTAATCCGAGCCAGAAGTCGAGCATTTTATAGATGGTTGCTGAGTGATCCCCATGCGTTCGCATGGGTACCATGCCCATTTGCCATGCGATCGCATGGCCAGCTGGTACGCACCCAATACATTTTGTTTTCATTCTGCCGATAGTTTAATTATAATTATATATATATTTAATCTAAATAATTATATATATAAATATTATATTAAATTCATGTACCGAGTTGAATTGTAATTTTAATTCCGATGACTTATACATTTACGCTCGACTTACGTCCCTATTCCGGTTTCTCGAATGCATTTTTGTACGCTTAGAAAAATAGTACTTTACGTTTCGTGACTCGTACCCTTGTCAAAATATAGACTTAAATTATTAATAAACTATATCACCTGAAATATAACTTGTTCGCTCGAGTGTTTTGGTCGTTTGCTTCTATAAATCGATGTTTCGTTATATAAATACATATGATAATATTAATCAAAATGTTTTGTATTATATTTAATCACTTTGTAATATATATATATATATATATATATATATATATATATATATATATATATATATATATTCTCATTATAATTTGTACATATTATATAGGATCGAAATATTTATTTAGTAATATTATATTTTAGTTTTTCAAAAGTAATTATATTTCAAAGTTCATTTATAATCATTTAAATGATAGAAAATATTATATCATATTACGTTTACATTTTTGAAACACTATATATATATATAAATATATATATATATATACATATATATATATATATATATATATATATATATATATATATATATATATATATATATATATATATATATATATAAATATATATATATATATATATAAATATATATATATATATATATATATATATATATATATATATATATATATATATATATATATATATATATATATATATATATATATATATATATATTTGTAATTTATAATATAAAGCTTTAATTAAGTTCTTAAAAATTCATTTAACAAAGTATCTTATAAAACGTTTTGATAGTAAGGTTCTTTCTAGTCTGAAAACGTTTTAGTATAAAATCTAATAAATATGATAACTTTTGTTTTTCAAAACTAATATATATTTAAAAATCATTTTGTTAAAAGGTTAAAATAATGGAAATCGTTATATCATAAAATGTTTTAGAAAAGTAAGATCGTATATAATTCATAACAGGTTTTCAAGTTTTTTAATTACCGTTTGCTGGTGAAGCGTAAGATAAAGTCCGAAGATTAGATAAACGTATAAAATCATTTTAAAGTAAAACGTCAATTTACTTAACTTATCGATATTCATTTTCTAAGTTATCTATATTCCCCAATTTTACTATTATATTAAATAATATGAAAGTTAAATAGTTTATCTTATCAAAAGTCACGAGACAATTATTGTAAGACATGTATTGGAAATCAACAGGAATTTCCACCCATCTGTCTAGCTCTCGCTACTTGACACTTTGTCCTTACCCGAAGATCACTTTACCATTATTGACGAATACCGTTAAAAAGGAAAGGTTTCCTAAATCAAAGTGGACCTCACTACTGAGACCCGTAATCACATCATAATGAATCTGATAGTTCAATTTTTTGATATTATCTTATACTTCCGTTGATAAATATATTGAAACAAATACGTTCCTGTAAAGTATCATACATCTAATACTTTGCTAACGTTTTCAATTAATATAACTATACATTATATATACATATCTATATACACGTAAATGTTCGTGAATCGTCGGAATTTGGTCGGGGTTAAATGAATGTATGAACACAGTTTAAAATTTTTGAGATTCAACTTAACAAACTTTGCTTATCGTGTTGGAATAATATAAAGATAAAGTTTAAATTTGGTCGGAAATTTCCGGGTTGTCACAATATGTATTTTTCGCCAAAAAAAAATCGCTAACTTTTAATTGCAACTTCATGAAAAAAATAACGAGTAATAAAGTTTAATTGCAATTACTTTGATGTTTGAAGCCAACTTGTTGGAAAATTACGGCCTCACTAATTCCCAACAAACGCCCAATGAAAAACAGTAAAGAAATTAGAACAATCCACAACACAAGAATTTAACGTGGAAACTCCAAAACAGGAGAAAAACCACGGGCCCCCAAAGAGAGAAATACACTATATCACAAATTGTTACAATAGACAACTCTCTTAAGCCAACTACACACTCCAAAGTATTTAACTAATAAAACTCTCAAACAAGGGTAAGAAAGAAAGAAATAATCAAATACTTAAAGTGTATCGATTGATGCAAGTTGGAATGATGCTCATGACCTCCTTTTATAACCAAGTCACCCACCTCCAACTTCTTCGTCCCACCGATGTGGGATAACATCCTTCACAAAGTAAGCATATCAATTTTTCTATCAAAAACAAAACCAACAAATCTCCACCTTTTTGATAGAAAAAGATAATCATACTTAAGAATAACCGACACAGACGCTTCCTCGACGACAACTTCAAGATCCTCATCTTCATGCCATTGACATTATCTCCCAAGAGACAAAACTTGCATCCTCATCGAATATTGTCAAGACCCGACAATCATTGTCTTCACAGACAATCATAACTCTAAAAATGAGTTATCATACTCCACCATAAAGAGTATAGCACTTAGAATATCACATTTCAAGCATTTTACCTCGGCACATGTTGTATAACCAGCTGAACTTTTATGGTGCAACTTCCCCGTTTGGCTTTCCCTGGAAGTTTCATCAGCTACAACATCAGTTTCCACCACACACCTTGCATCAACGCCAAACCAATGCTCATGTGCAATTGTGGAACCGCTAACGAACATCCCTTTCTATGGTGGCGCGGACACACCATAAGGATGACGTGACTTCAGAGAAATTCGTCACTCTCCGTAACAACGGAGACATCATTAGCGCCTTTGGAGCCATTTGCCGAATTAGCTCCACCCGGACAATTAACCCTTACATGTCCAGTCTTTTCGCACTTCCAGCATACCAGATTCTTCCCGGAGTTTATTTTCCGCTTATCCAAACACAACAGTACCGTACTTTCTGATGACGAGACCACGTTACCTTCCAGTCTTTTCTCCCCGGATAGGATCTTGCCAGTAACGTCTTCAAACTTTAAAGTTTCCTTCCCATACATCAAAATAGGTTTCATGTGCTCATAGGACGATGACAAAAATAATATCAGCCTCAAAGCTTTATCTTCATCTTCCACTTTAACTCCAATAGCCTCCAGTTCTGATACAATACTATTCAGAATGCTCAGATGATCTGAAATCTTTGAACCCCCATCCATACGCAAAGTATGAAACTGTTTCTTAAGACACAACCGGTTTGAGATGCCCTTGCCCTGGTACAACTGCTCCAACTTATCCCAAAGTTCCTTAGTCGTTGATAACCCGTGCACATTTGCAAGCACGTTCTTTGCAAGACAAACACGAATTGCACTTGCCGCCCTCAAATCCATATCATTCCATTCTTCTTCATATAACTTACAGCTAGAATCACTGCCGGAAACAAAGGTGAGTTTACCTTTCAATGCCTTGTGTAAACCGGACTGAATCAACACGTCCTTGACTTGAACCTGCTACAAGCCAAAATTGATTCTCCCATCAAATTTCTCTACATCAAACCTCATTGGACTGAACTTCGACATCATATCCGTATCCTAAGAACAACACTTTCTCTGATTTTGCCCACGTTTCGACTGGCCGACAGATGTAGTGGAGTGGCGCACAGGATCCGTTAAATTGGAAAATCCAACACCCGGTCCACTACAAATTCTTAACACCACTTACTCCGAATCAGAAAATATATAAACCAGATACCAATACGATCAATAGAACTTGTTTCTGATGTGGGCGATCTACTCCCGTGGCAACCATAGAGCATACTCCGACTCCTATAACCGAGACCCCCCGCCAAACCTGACGCTCTGATACCAGTTGTTGGGAAATTACGGCCTCACTAATTTCCAACAAACGCCTAATGAAAAACAGTAAAGAAATTAGAACAATCCACAACACAAAAATTTAACGTGGAAACTCCAAAACAGGAGAAAAGCCACGGGCCCCCAAAGAGAGAAATACACTATATCAAAAATTGTTACAATGACATAGACAACTCTCTTAAGCCAACTACACTCTCCAAAGTATTTAACTAATACAACTCTCAAACAAGGGTAAGAAATAAATAAATAATCAAATACTTAAAGTGTATTGATTGGTGCAAGTTGGAATGATGCCCATGACCTCCTTTTATAACCAAGTCACTCACCTCCAACTTCTTCCTTCCACCGATGTGGGATAACATCCTTCACAAAATAACCATATCAATTTTTCTATCAAAAACAAAACCAACAAACTTTTTTTAATTTACAGATAATGCTGCAATCTCATTCTAATGGTGTGGCCTACTTGCAACTGATGGCTAATCATACCAGTCGAATGTCTGCATTTGGACCAAGCATGGTATGTTGGACCAAGCATGGTATGTGTGTTATACCTTTATGTCATATCACGTGCTGTGTTATATATATATTCTGTCTGTCTTTACCTGTTAGTGGTAGATTAAAAGGGATAAATTCCTAACTTGTGCGGTTACGTACAACTTAGTACTAATAAAATTAGGCAAACCATGGATGATAGGTATCCAAACATTTATTGGTGTAAATGATAGGAGTCCATTGTTTCCTTTTGAAATATTGAATTAATTTTTGCTGTCATCGTCAACGCCGTTTATTTTTGGTGCAGTTGATAAATGTTTGCCATTCGGTGAACCATCGATTCCCATTGAACCTAAAGGTAGTCGGCCATGTTTCTAATGGCGTAATGGAGAGTCGTCTTCTACTTATTTTATTGTCTTAACTCTTATCCATATTTCCTTCATGCAGTGGCGATTCTACGATGCAAATTCAATGGGGTTCTGAAATTTTTTTCAGTACTAATTATATTTTAATGTTATTTAGTTATTGTTTACTTTTAAAAAAAACTACATGTTCGGAAATATATTGGGTCTGAGTAGTTTAATATAGTGATGTCCAATACATTTTAAAGGAAAAACTATAAATTCGAAAACAAATATGGGGTCCTCCAGTTAAATTTAGTGGTATTCTAAACAATTTACATGGTATTTTCTACTGATAATTTTCAAACTAGCGGTGACTCGTGACCTCACGGAACACTATGTAGACTCGCCCCCTTTATGCCGTTATCATCATTGTTATGGCGTTTTGTTGTTTATTTATAAGTTTACTTTTGGCAAATTTATTTTGATTCTTTGTTGCATACCAAAGTTTCACTGTAGTTATTATCGTCGGTATTCTTTGAGCTACGGTGATACTTTCGTTGTAAATTTTTCGCGTTGCGAAGTGTGACTCACTATTCATCTTATTTTCACCAAATACAATAAAATTATCATAATGGTGTATTAACTATTCTTCCTTCAAATTTATACTTTATGTACAAGTGATATAAATTTATGTCACTATCCATTTACATAAGTCTAGTATTGTTTTTTTTTTTTTTTTTGAAAAGCAAGAAAATTTTTATTAATATAACAATTAATTACAAGTTGTACCTATCTCGACTATACATGTAGAACATAATATGAATAAAATACAAGGATGTGAGGATATACTACTTTTGGAATTACGTGCCCGTTGGAACTTGAAGACAAGCTAGGAAGTATTGGCAAAGTAGTGCCAGTCAAGCGTCAACAAAACTAGACCATGACTACCTAATTAATCCCGAGCTCGGAATTACCAAAAATAGACCATCAAAACATAAAGGCACAACAAAGGAGTGTCGATTTCAAAGTGGAGCAACTTAGCCGACCCCCGTTCTAAGATGAGATAACCAAGCATATGAAGATGGATTGATCAACCATTGGTGCCATTCTAGAGATGATTTTTTGCAACGTTTGGATATCCATCCGAAACTTTGGGTTTGAATTTCATATAGGATAGTGGCGGGGATCCATTCCTATTTACTAAAAACCTTTAGATTTTGATGTTTCCATATTAGATAAGTGCAAGTCCAGTTGGTTGCTTGCTAAATATTGGAACCAAGTGAATTATTTGTAAAAGGTTGCATGGAAGTGAGAGCTTCTTCCTTGTTAGCGATGGTAAGTTGTTGTTGTTTCCACCATTTTAAAACTAGTGTCTAAATGTTTGAGGTCAATGGACATTGAAATAGTATGTGATCGACTGTTTCGATGTGTGCATTGCATAGGGGGCATAATATCGACTCTAGATCAACACCACGTTTGTCGAGTTCGGATATTGTTGGAATGCGACCTATATTTGTGATGCCCCGTACAAAACCATCGTATACGAATCATCAACAACAGGATCATTACAAGGTCAAATACTATATGCGGTTTCAAAATAAGTTTGCATTCATGAATATAGGTGACGTCTTAACTAACGTCAAATGTTTAACATACGATAATGTGCCTCTACGAATAGAAGGCGATAATAATAGTATGTGACCCATAGGTTGTTGCAAATTCATTGTTCAAAAGTAATAAAGTTTGAATGCAAATTAAAGGTTTCATGTAGACATCTCTAATAAGCGTAGCGGGAGTCGATAAAGCATGGCAACTACAGCGGAAGCAATCAAACCTTAAGCACCTGAGAAAAACATGCTTAAAAATGTCAACACAAAGGTTGGTGAGCTATAGTTTAAGTATAACAGTAATGTAAGGTAGGGCACGAGATTTCAGTATTTCAAAATAGTATGAAAAGTATATGTATAACCGTGGGCACTTGGTAACTAACTTAACGTTTATAACACCCCCTAAAAGTACACTTGGCGAGTGCGTAAGTTTACGAAGTATTAAACACCCGTTAAATGCTAGCGCTACTAGCCCGAGTGGGGATGTCAAACCCTATGGATCCATATCTAAGATTTGCGTTCACCGGTTCAAAGACCAATGACTAAACGTTACTAAGCTAAGGCGAAAGTTTATGCCGTTGTATAACCCACACATGTATAAAGTTTAAGTACTCGTGCCTAGTATGTAAAACGTAAAATGCGCATGTATTCTCAGTTCCCAAAATAGTTAAAGTAAAAAGGGATGCTATAACTCACAGTGGAAAGTTGTAAAAGTCGATACGCGGGAATAGTAAGCAAGTAGTTTGGTCCGGAAGGTCCTCAACTGAAAGGACCCGTTCATATACATTATAAACGATTCACAATAGTTGATTACATTGCGAGGTATTTGACCTCTATATGATACATTTTACAAACATTGCATTCGTTTTTAAAAGACAAACTTTCTTTACATCGAAAATTGTCAGGCATGCATACCATTTCATAATATCCACTATCCAACTATAAATTGATTTAATAATAATCTTTGATGAACTCAATCACTCGAATGCAACGTTCTTCGAAATATGCTATGAAAGACTCCAAGTAATATCTTTAAAATGGGCAAATGCACAGCGGAAGATTTCTTTAACACCTGAGAATAAACATGCTTTAAAGTGTCAACCAAAAGGTTGGTGAGTTCATTAGTTTATCATAATTATTTATTTCCATCATTTTAATAGACCACAAGAATTTCATTTCCAGTTCTCATAAATATACGTCCCATGCATAGAGACAAAAATAATCATTCATATGGTGAACACCTGGTAACCGACATTAACTAGATACATATAAGAATATCCCCTATCAATCCGAGATCCTCCTTCGGACATGATATAAATTTCGAGGTACTAAAGCATCCGGTACTTTGGATGGGGTTTGTTAGGCCCAATAGATCTATCTTTAGGATTCGCGTCAATTAGGGTGTCTGTTCCCTAATTCTTAGATTACCAGACTTTAATAAAAGGGGCATATTCGATTTCGATAATTCAACCATAGAATGTAGTTTCAATTACTTGTGTCTATTTCGTCAAACATTTATAAAAGCGCATGTATTCTCAGTCCCAAAAATATAAAGGGTAAAAAGGTAAATGAAACTCACCATACTGTATTTCGTAGTAAAAATATATATAACGTCATTGAACAAGTGCAAGGTTGACCTCGGATTCATGAACCTAAATTAATTATATATATTTATGTGTTGGTCAATATTTGTCTAACAAATTAGGTCAAGTCATAGTGTACCACAATCCTAATGCTCGAGACTAATATGCAAAAGTCAACAAAAGTAAATTTGACTCAAAATAATTTCCAAAAATCTATACATGATTAATATATAGTTTAAATATCGTCGTTTTATATTTTTAAATATTTTTAAAAGATTTATTAGAGTAAATAATATAATTTATTTATTAATAAATAAAATTTTATATTAAATTTATATAATAAAATATACTTTTATACATATTAAGTAATAAATTTTATAGGGTTCATTTAATATCATAAAGATAATATGATAGGTATTATTAAAGTAAGTTATTACACGTAATAAAATATGTTTGTATCACATATTTATTTGATAAAATAATATCTATAATGATAATAAGTAAAAGTTGTATTATTTTGTAATAATAATAATTATTATAAAAATATCAATATTTATAATTACTAAGACGACATTATGATAAAACGATAATTCTAATTATGATAATTTTAATATTTACGATAATTTTTAATATTATCTTTAAAATAATAATTCTATTTAAAATAATAATAATAATGATATTTTATAGTAACAATGACATTTCTATTAAAATGATAATTTTTGTTAAAATGATAGTTTTAATACTAACGATACTTTTAATAATAATAGTAATGATAAAAATAATAAGAATGATAATTTTATCTAAATCAATATGTTATAATATTTTAATTTCATCATGATACTCTTACCCATTATTTCCTAATCGTTTCGTTTAATAGCTTTTAATTGTCTTTTATATCGTGTTCATAATAATTATAATAATAGTAATCAAAATAATTAGGTGTTACAAATATTTGTTTTAATTACACTAATATTAATAATGATAGTTACTATAACATTATTAACGATAATACTAATAATTATCTTAATGATAATATAGTAATAATAATAATAACAATAACAATAACCATTTTTAAATAATGATATATATATTAATAATGATAATAATAATAATAATAATAATAATAATAATAATAATAATAATAATAATAATAATAATAATACTAATTATAACTTTAACGATAATAACGATAGTAATAATAAAAAAAAATAACAATTTTTAATGACAAATTCCTTTTATTGATAAAGATAATAATAATGATAATAATAAGATAAAACTAGAACGACGATAAAAACGACGATAATAATAATCATTTTTAATAAAAATATCAAAAATTTAATTGATTATAACTTCTAATACGTTCATCGAAACCATTCGATATCTAAAGGAAAAGTTCTTAATTTTTCGCTAGCTTTTCAAGGACATGCATATCTTATACCTTATCTCAACTGCAAGTGTAACTAATTCAAGATTCAACTTAACCTGTTTAAGGGCAATATCAAAAGTACAAGCATGCATAATCCTAAATACTCGAGCACTAGTCAGGGATACACTATTAGCTTGTAAAAGTTAAATTATGAGTACTCACGTATCAATATTGAGATTCAATATTGCAGGAAAGATACGTAGATGCAACGAAAATGATAAACACTATATTGACCTCATGAGCATACCCATGAACCATACTCAATCACCTCCATAGCTATAACCCATAATTTCCTTAATCCTATCCCACTCGAAAAACAATTTCGAAATCACTCGGACAGCACTCCGTCGTAATATTTTATGTATACTAATAATATCTTGAAATAATACGGAGTAAATATATATATATGTAAATCGATTGAGAGAGTTTAGAAAAAAATATTTTCAAGTTTTTATGAAATAATGAAACCTATTGAATTCTATTTATAATAGATTTTTGAATTATTAAAGTGAATTATTAAAGTATGAATTATTAAAGTGAATTATTAAAGTATGAATTATTAAAGTGAATTATTAAATTATGAATTATTAAAGTGAATTATTAAAGTATGAATTATTAAAGTATAAATTATTAAAGGCTTTAAAAAGTACATAACTTTTACGTAGTATTTCTTTAATGACATTGAAATTATGAATCAATACTTCGTTATTTATTGATGTATGATGTTCGGTTCGTGGAATTCTTGTGAATTTTGCAAAGTACGAATGATGTTATCTGAAAAGTTTCGGGTACATCGATGATGAAAGTGTAAAATCAAATATATACTTGATTTATTATGAATTGGAATTTGTTGAATTGCGAGAGAGATTGTAGTTAATGCTGGTTAAGTTGCGGCTGAAGGACGTACATTATTGCATATTTGTAATATGAATTAATAGAGTAGTTAAGATTCACACACAATAGCTTAGCACGGAAAGATTTATTTCATAATATATATATATATATATATATATATATATATATATATATATATATATATATATATATATATATATATATAATTTCTTCAGAGGGAATGAGTTAATTCTTCATAACTCGTTGATACAATATACACGTTATTGATTTGTAATGATATCCACAGTGATTCTTGAACTGACGGAGTTTGTGATGTTATCGTTGTTGTTGATTCGGATGTTGACTGTACTGACGATGCTGGTAACGCTGACGGTACTGTTGATGCTGTTGGTAAAGCAAGTTTAGCTTGTTAATCACACACCATTTTTGTCAGGGTTTCTACTCTTCCTTCTATAATTTTGGTTCGCTTAACTGATTTATGGTTAGGGCTAGATTAGATAATCTCTAAGACTTTAGAGATTACATAATCGCCGCGGAATGTTTCTCCAATGAAGTTATGAATTAATACTTCGTCAGTTATTGTTGTTGGTACTCCTTGGTATCTATGGTGCGTATGACGTTGATGCTCGTGGGACAGATTGTGAAGTTGAGGTTTACGACGAGTTTGTGGTTGGAGGTGGTAATGGTACTGTTGGCGTTGATGATGGTGGTACTGGTTATGCTGCTGATGCTGCTGCTGGTGTTTGTAATCTCTGCACCATATTCTCCAAAGCCACTACCCGAGCGCGAAGCTCGTTGACTTCTTCTATTACACCGGGGTGATTGTCGGTTCGGACGAGCGGATAAATAAAATCTAAAATTTGATGTAATATATAATCGTGACGAGATACTCTGGCAATGAGCGAGAAAATGGTGTTTCGAACAGGTTCGCCGGTAAGTGCTTCAGGTTCTTCGTCCAGAGGGCAATGTGGTGGATGGAAGGGATCACCTTCTTCTTGTCTCCAATGATTGAGGAGGCTACGAACCCATCCCCAATTCATCCAGAATAGGTGATGACTGATTGGTTGATCTATTCCGGCCACACTGCTTTCGGAGCTTGAATGGGATTCCATTTCGAAATCTGAGTGACTTGAACTGATGACGAATTCCATTTCGTAAGATTGAATAAAGGATTTTTTTTTCGATATGAAATGATTTTGGCTAACGGATGGTATTCTAATTACATAGAATATATATATATATATATATATATATATATATATATATATATATATATATATATATATATAGATCAAAAGATTTTGCAGATTACGGAGGACTTTGCAGGATATGTCAGGCAAAGTTTAAAGTAACAGATACGATAAGATATGATTTAGCAGATATGCTAAGATATGAATTTTTGTCTATACACTATTCATGCAATCAATGCAGCAAAACGTTTCTTAGACTAAAAATGATAAGCAGGTAATTTCCTGAGGATGATAAGTAGTTAATTTTCGACACCAAATGATAAGCAAAACTTTTGACATGCAGACACGGTCGAAGTCCAGACTCACTAATGCATCCTATCGACTTATTAGTTAGACACACTAATGCAGACCTGGTTCGCTAAGACCACCGCTCTGATACCAACTGAAAGGACCCGTTCATATACATTATAAACGATTCACAATAGTTGATTACATTGCGAGGTATTTGACCTCTATATGATACATTTTACAAACACTGCATTCGTTTTTAAAAGACAAACTTTCTTTACATCGAAAATTGTCAAGCATGCATACCATTTCATAATATCCACTATCCAACTATAAATTGATTTAATAATAATCTTTGATGAACTCAATGACTCGAATGCAACGTTCTTCGAAATATGCTATGAAAGACTCCAAGTAATATCTTTAAAATGAGCAAATGCACAGCGGAAGATTTCTTTAACACCTGAGAATAAACATGCTTTAAAGTGTCAACCAAAAGGTTGGTGAGTTCATTAGTTTATCATAATCATTTATTTCCATCATTTTAATAGACCACAAGAATTTCATTTCCAGTTCTCATAAATATACGTCCCATGCATAGAGACAAAAATAATCATTCATATGGTGAACACCTGGTAACCGACATTAACTAGATACATATAAGAATATCCCCAATCATTCCGGGATCCTCCTTCGGACATGATATAAATTTCGAAGTACTAAAGCATCCTGTACTTTGGATGGGGTTTGTTAGGCCTAATAGATCTATCTTTAGGATTCGCGTCAATTAGGGTGTCTGTTCCCTAATTCTTAGATTACCAGACTTTAATAAAAGGGGCATATTCGATTTCGATAATTCAACCATAGAATGTAGTTTCAATTACTTGTGTCTATTTCGTCAAACATTTATAAAAGCGCATGTATTCTCAGTCCCAAAAATATAAAGGGTAAAAAGGCAAATGAAACTCACCATACTGTATTTCGTAGTAAAAATATATATAACGTCATTGAACAAGTGCAAGGTTGACCTCGGATTCACGAACCTAAATTAATTATATATATTTATGTGTTGGTCAATATTTGTCTAACAAATTAGGTCAAGTCATAGTATACCACAATCCTAATGCTCGAGACTAATATGCAAAAGTCAACAAAAGTAAATTTGACTCAAAATAATTTTCAAAAATCTATACATGATTAATATATAGTTTAAATATCGTCGTTTTATATTTTTAAATATTTTTAAAAGATTTATTAGAGTAAATAATATAATTTATTTATTAATAAATAAAATTTTATATTAAATTTATATAATAAAATATACTTATATATATTAAGTAATAAAATTTATAGGGTTCATTTAATATCATAAAGATAATATGATAGGTATTATTAAAGTAAGTTATTACACGTAATAAAATATGTTTGTATCACATATTTATTTGATAAAATAATATCTATAATGATAATAAGTAAAAGTTGTATTATTTTGTAATAATAATTATTATTATAAAAATATCAATATTTATAATTACTAAGATGACATTATGATAAAACGATAATTCTAATTATGATAACTTTAATATTTACGATAATTTTTAATATTATCTTTAAAATAATAATTCTATTTAAAATAATAATAATAATAATGATATTTTATAGTAACAATGACATTTTTATTAAAATGATAATTTTTGTTAAAATGATAGTTTTAATACTAACGATACTTTTAATAATAATAGTAATGATAAAAATAATAAGAACGATAATTTTATCTAAATCAATATGTTATAATATTTTAATTTCATCATGATACTCTTACCCATTATTTCCTAATCGTTTCGTTTAATAGCTTTTAATTGTCTTTTATATCGTGTTCATAATAATGATAATAATAGTAATCAAAATAATTAGGTGTTACAAATATTTGTTTTAATTACACTAATATTAATAATGATAGTTACTATAACATTATTAATGATAATACTAATAATTATCTTAATGATAATATAGTAATAATAATAATAACAATAACAATAACCATTTTTAAATAATGATATATATATTAATAATGATAATAATAATAATAATACCAATAATAATAATAATAATAATAATAATAATAATAATAATAATAATAATAATAATAATAATAATTGGATAATAATAATAATACTAATTATAACTTTAACGATAATAACGATAGTAATAATAATAAAAAATAACAATTTTTAATGACAAATTCCTTTTATTGATAAAGATAATAATAATGATAATAATAAGATAAAACTAGAACGACGATAAAAACGACGATAATAATAATCATTTTTAATAAAAATATCAAAAATTTAATTGATTATAACTTCTAATCCGTTCATCGAAACCATTCGATATCTAAAGGAAAAGTTCTTAATTTTTCGCTAGCTTTTCAAGGACATGCATATCTTATACCTTATCTCAACCGCAAGTGTAACTAATTCAAGATTCAACCTAACCTGTTTAAGGGCAATATCAAAAGTACAAGCATGCATAATCCTAAATACTCGAGCACTAGTCAGGGATACACTATTAGCATGTAAAAGTTAAATTATGAGTACTCACGTATCAATATTGAGATTCAATATTGCAGGAAAGGTACGTAGATGCAACGGAAATGATAAACACTATATTGACCTCACGAGCATACCCATGAACCATACTCAATCACCTCCATAGCTATAACCCATAATTTCCTTAATCCTATCCCACTCGAAAAACAATTTCGAAATCACTCGGACAGCACTCTGTCGTAATATTTTATGTATACTAATAATATCTTGAAATAATACGGAGTAAATATATATATATGTAAATCGATTGAGAGAGTTTAGAAAAAAATATTTTCAAGTTTTTATGAAATAATGAAACCTATTGAATTCTATTTATAATAGATTTTTGAATTATTAAAGTGAATTATTAAAGTACGAATTATTAAAGTGAATTATTAAAGTATGAATTATTAAAGTGAATTATTAAAGTATGAATTATTAAAGTGAATTATTAAAGTATGAATTATTAAAGTGAATTATTAAAGTATGAATTATTAAAGTGAATTATTAAAGTATGAATTATTAAAGTATAAATTATTAAAGTTAAAGTAAAGTAAAAATAAAGTAAAGGTAAAGTTTAAGTATAGTAAAAGTATAAAACTATGTACGTATAATACGCGTATGAATATATATAATATTAATTTAAATCGTTATATATATTTAATAAAATAAAATATAAATATCGTTATCTTTATCATACTAGTTAAGTAATGAGTTGTCAAAAGTGGTTCTAGATATTTATAAAAGTTATATACGTTTTAATAATAAAGTTCTTTTTAAACTGAAAACGTTTTTGTACGTTTGAAACTAAATAGATCAATCGAGTCTTTATGAGATTCAATCTTCCACTATCCTTTGTCTAGTTCTCAATGATTGACAATTTGTTCTTATTTATAAACCACTTTACCATTTTCCGAATATTGTTAAAATGGAAAGATTTCTCAAATCAACGTGGGCCTTTCAACAGAGACTTGTAATCATAATTCAATATATCTGATAATTCAATCATTTGATCTTATCTTCTAATTCCATTGATAAACATTTTGAAACAGATACAATCATATAAAGTATTTAATCTAATATTTTGTTTACGTTTCAAGTTATAATATATATACACACATATACATATATAATCATATTCGTTTAATGGTTCGTGAATCGTTGGAACTTGGTCGAGGTTGAATGAATGTATGAACATAGTTTAAAATTCTTGAAATTTAACTTAACAAATATTGCTTATCGTGTCGGAAACATATAAAGATTAAAGTTTAAATTTGGTTGGAAATTTCCGGGTTGTCACATCAACCTAAGTCAAAAATTACTAAGTCAGTAAATCGTTCTCAAAGGTTTATAAGTATGTAAATTAGGTCTTAAGTACCATCATCATTCATCATTAAACAAAAAGTGTAAAGTAAGTTTCAAGTCAAGACTAGGGTTTGAAACAAGGGCTGACTTCGTTCAGTCGCCACGACCTCTATACAAACTGAAATGAGGTGAGACCAGTGGCCATGGCTCCGTATATAAGTCCCCTAGGTACTCACCAATTTCCAGAACCAAACTCATCTTCGTTTGACCGTAGTGACGGTTTAAGTGCGAGTAGGTCAGAAATTTCAGCACAACGTTAATAGGGTGTAGTGACTTTCGGGAGGGCATAGATCCTAAACCGTAACTTGGATTAAGACGAGGTCTAAACGGAAAATCATCTACTCGAACCTAAATAACTGAAAATCAACTTTCTAGTAGCCCAGGTGGTCTGATCAGTTCCAGAAAATAGTGAGAAATGTGTTCCGGTGGGTTCTCGGTGCTTGATGCTCATCACGGTTCTCATCCTTGATGCGTATAGCTTCAAGTGTACAACTCATTGATGTGTTTGCATCATCTTAACCAAGTTTTGACCATGATAACACTAGTGTAAGTCTAAGATAAGTAGCACAAATCATTTAAGTGTTGCAAGTAGGTTGATGAACCAAAGTTACATCAAGATCTTAGATCCGATACATACATGAGTTATAAAAGTAACGTTAAGCTATAAACTTGAAAGTAAACTAAATAATCAAGATCTTAAGTTGTAGAACTTAGATCTTAGCTAGATCTTAATGATCCTAGACTAGAAAGTCTAGATCTAGTGTTCTTAAGTTAGATCCTAAGTTACAAAACTTGGATCTACACTTTAATGAAACCATAAGTTATGAAACTTAGATTTTCAACTTGTAACATGTATATAAGCTTATAAGCTCTTGTTTACAACAAATTTATAAGACCATAAGCTATAGAAACTTAGATCCAATAAAAGTGTATGAAGTTATAACTAGAAAGTTATACTTCTATGTTCTTGAACTTACAAAGTTAACTTTTAGTTTCAAGAAATATGAGATCAAGATTAACTAGTAATACTTGACCAAATTAACTACATCACAACTTTAAAGTACTTACAAAAGAAAGAATTAAACTAAAGTACAATTATTATGTTCATGTTTGTTTCATACTTAGGAAGATTCAAATTAAAGTTTGGATCTTAGGATTTAAGTCTACAAAACATGAACACAAGTATGATTATGAAACTTATGAACTTTAAATCTTGAAAACATTTAAATGTAGAACCATAAACTAACAAGTTTAGGTTCTTGTTCTTGGTTCTTCATCAAACAAAAGAGTGAAGAAAACAAGATTCATGGAGATGCAAACTAGAAAGTTTGATCTTTAACAACAACAAACAACAACAACAACAAGTAATCAAAACAAGCAAATGATGATGATGTACATGGCGGTTTTGGAACAAGAAAAAGAAGAAGAAAAAGTTTTGTTACTTACAATATTTGAGAGAAAAATGAGAGAAAATGTGAGAGAAAGAGAAGTGTAAAGAGAAGTGTGTGTGTGGAATGATGAATACTAGTGAATAAGTAATAAATTTTTTTTTTTTGAATCCCTCCCTCCTCAATCTTGGCCGACGGTTTAGAGGACAAAAGGGGCAAGCCAAAACTCAACTTTCCAATGTGGGAGAAAGGTGAAAGCTTAGAATAGATAAAGTTAGATGTATGGGGAAGAGTTTCTAGCATGCTTGCACAAGTCTCTTCATACTTAACTTAATTAATCTTGTTCTTAACCTTAATGAGTCATTAGCTTAAAAGATGGGCTTACTAGTCCATTAAGTGTGTAGAGTGGGCTTCCAAGTCTATAAACATTAACAAAAGCCCATGTGTAAGTAAGTAACAAATAAATAAACAAAGCCCAAGTAATTAACTACTTGCATTAGTTAATTAAAAATGACTAATAATAATTAATCATGAACGTAAATAATATTTAAAATATTATTCATGAAAAGTACGTGTGTCACAAAGACAAGTCGGGCCATGAAAAGTTAAATACGGTAACAAGTAACACGTAAAAGAACACGTTTATTAAAACACAAGCATTAATAATAAATTATTAATAATTAAACGTTGGAAAAATCCAGGGTCGTTACAATATTTGTCCTCCATATGAATATGTTAACTTTTTTAGGTAGGCTTTTATTTAGACTTGTCTTTCCATTAGATGTGGGTTGAGCAAGTTTTAAGTTGTCGATGATTGTTGCAAGAGCTTTTGTAGTGAATATTCCGGAAGCGTCACGTGTCCATTGCCAAGAATCTAACCTATCTAAAAATACATAAGAAGAAATTAAGTGGGTTAGTTCGGATAGTTCATTAAGTACTCGACCCCTAAGTGGTCGGGACCAATTCCAGCTCCCGCAAGATGTGTTGTTTTGACATGTGATGCGTTCTGCAACAGTAGCGGCTTTGTTGGTGTCACGCATGTAGAGGCACACCATGATGATATACAACCTATTTTATGTATAGTTGAGCGAGTCTCTCCATCGTATCCGTTTCCTTCATGGCTAAAAAGTGTGCATATTTGGTAAGACGGTCAACAATAACCCAGATGGTATCGTATCCGCCCACCATCTTTGGTAACTTCGTAATGAAATCCATTGTTATCCTTTCCCACTTCCATTGCGATATTTCCGGTTGTGGAAGTAACCCAGAAGGCCTCTGATGTTGCATTGACTTTCGAGCAAGTCAAACACTTCCCAACATAAGTTGCAACGTCCTTCTTAAGATCGTGGTACATTTTACCGGCTCCTAGATGAATCGAATATCTCGACTTGTGGGCTTCATCTAATATAAGATTCCACAGATCTCCATAACGAGGTACCCAAATCCTTCCGTCATAGCATCGGAGTCCAGTCTCCTTAACTTCGAATCGAGAGACGAGAATGTTCAAGTATTCGTGAGATATATTCTCTTCCTTGAGAGTCTCATCTTGGGCTACTCGGATCTGGCTATTGAGGTTCGAATGAATGGTGACGTTCAGAGCCCGAACACGAAGAGGTGCCATCCTCTCCTTTCGGCTCAAAGCGTCAGCGCTACAACATTTGCCTTGCCAGGGTGATAACGAAGTTCACAATCATAGTCGTTCAGCGTCTCGATCCATCGACGTTGTCTCATATTTAGTTGCTTCTGATCGAAGATGTGTTGGAGGCTTTTATGATCGGTGAAAATAGTGCTCTTTGTTCCATAAAGATAGTGTCTCCACAGTTTTAATGCAAAGACAACGGCTCCAAGCTCGAGATCGTGCGTTGTGTAATTTCGCTCGTGAATCTTCAGTTGTCGGGAGGCGTAAGCGATAACCTTTGTTCGTTGCATCAGTACACAACCAAAACCACTTTTCGAAGCATCACAATAAACGACAAAATCGTCACTGCCTTCAGAAAGTGATAAGATATGTGTGGTGGTTAACTTCTTTTTTAAGGTTTGAAATGCTGATTCCTGTTCGGGTTCCCAAATGAACTTCTTCCCTTTGTGAGTCAGCGCGGTCAAAGGACGCGCAATCAGAGAGAAACCTTCAATAAATCTTCGGTAGTAACCGGCGAGGCCTAAAAATTGGCTGATATGAGTTGGAGTAGTGGGGGTTTCCCACTTGCTGATAGCTTCGATCTTTGCGAGATCTACCTTGATACCCTGGTCACTCACAACATGACCCAGAAATTGGACTTCCTTCAACCAAAACTCACACTTGGAGAATTTTGCATAAAGTTGCTCTTGTCTCAAGAGTTCCAACACTAGACGAAGATGTTGCTCATGTTCTTCTTTACTTTTGGAGTAGATGAGGATATCATCTATGAAGACGATAACGAACTTATCCAGGTATGGCTTGCATACACGATTCATGAGATCCATAAACACGGCAGGTGCATTGGTTAAACCGAATGGCATCACGAGAAACTCATAATGACCATAACGAGTCCTGAATGCAGTCTTCATCACATCGCTCTCTTTCACCCTCAACTGGTGATAACCGGATCACAAATCGATCTTAGAGTAAACGCTCGATCCTTGTAGTTGATCAAAAAGATCGTCAATTCGGGGAAGAGGATACCGATTCTTGATCGTCAATTTGTTGAGTTCGCGGTAGTCGATACACATGCGAAATGATATGTCCTTCTTCTTCACAAATAAAACAGGTGCGTCCCATGGTGAGAAACTTGGTTAAATAAATCTACGGTCTAGCAGTTCTTGTAATTGGCTCTGCAACTCTTGCATTTCGGAAGGTGCGAGTTGATAAGGTGCGCGAGCTACAGGTGCAGCTCCTGGCACTAAATCGATCTGAAACTCTACTGCTCTCAGTGGCAGTAATCCAGGCAATTCTTCCAGAAAGATATCGGAAAATTCGTTCACGATTCGTACGTCATCCACGCTCTTCACCTCGGTTTCTAATGTTCTCACATGTGCTAAAACAGCAAGACGTCATTTCTTCATGATCTTTTGCGCTTTCATGCAACTAATGAGATTTAGTCTCGAGCTACATCTCTCTCCGTAAATAATCAGTGGCTCACCGTCTCCGTGTGGTATACGAAGAGCTTTATCTCCACAGATAATGTCAGCCCTTATCTTGGTCAACCATTCCATACCAACAATAACATCAAAGCTTCCCAACTTAATGGGTATCAAGTCAATCTCGAAATCCACACCAGCTATGTTGATAATAGCTCCTCAGCTAATTTGGTCAACTTTCTCAAGTTTTCCATTGGCTACCTCTACAAGCATACTCTCCTTTAAAGGAACTAACGACCAATTTATCTTAGAGCAAAAGTGTCTACATACATAACTCCTATCGGCACCAGTATCAAATAGGACAGAAGCTAATAGATTGTTGATAGTGAATATACATGTGACCAAGTCGGGGTTCTCACGGGCATCCCTTGCATTTACGTTGAAAGCTCTGCCACGTGGTGGTCCGCCGTCCTTTCGCTTGTTGGGACACTCATTTCTGAAGTGGCCCGTCTGTCCGCATTCATAGCACTTTCTCGGTCCAGTAGGGTTTGTCTTCACATTCAGGGTGGTGATCTTGCAGTCTTTGCCAATATGCCCAGTCCTTTTACGTTTTTCGCAGACCACGTTGCAGTACCCGGTGTGATGCTTGTAGCATCTCTTGCACTGTGGCAGACTACCCTTGTAGTTAGAGTTCGAGCTAGTGTTCGGGTTGGGGTTGTTTCCCTTGAAACCTTCATGTCGCTTAGTCGGGTTTTGATCATAGACTCTCCCCTTGTTGTTGTCCCACTTACGCTTCTCACTGCTAACCCCCGATTCGGATTTTGCCTTTTTCGGTTCATCGTTGATAATTTGGTTCATTAAGGTGTGCGCTATGCGCATTGCTTCCGGGACATCAGCTGGCTTTGAAGAGGTACATTTCCCTTAATGGTCTTAGGAAGTCCCCACAAGTACCTTTCCATTCGCTTAAACTCCAAGGTAACCATTGTGGGACACATTAGAGCTAATTCCAGATACCTACGGTTGTAACCATCAAGATCATTTCCTACCACTTTCAGTCCCCAAAACTCAGTTTCCATCTTCTGTATCTCTATCCTGGGGTAATACTCTTTAATCATGGCCCCCTTAAATTCCTCCCACGGGGTAGCATACGCCTCATCAATACCCTTGGCTTGAGCAAGTGTGTTCCACCAGGTTAGTGTGCAGTCCGACAGCGTACATGAGGCATACGTTGTTTTGTTCATCTCTGAGGAGTTGCTTACACGGAACACAGATTTCTAATTTCTCAAACCACCTAGTGAGACCAACTGGCCCCTCAGTACCACTAAAGTTGTGGGGCTTACAGCTTTGGAATTCCTTATAAGTACACCCATTACGAATGGGCTGGTTAACTGGTGGGGCTTGGGGGTTCATTTCCACTAAAGCTGCGGCTACTCGTTCAGTGAGTCCCCACTCGGTATCGGCCGGGTGGAATCGGCATAACACGTCCATCAGGAAGGCATCTAGCCCAATGATTATGCTCATTACGGAACGGAACGTCCCCATATTCCCCAGGAATCACAGCACCACCGGAATGGTGCTGTGGCTCCGAGGGTCCTGGGATGAGTGGAGCTGGAATCTCCGGTGGATCCTCATGTCCGTCTGAGATGATCACTGGGTCGGGTGCATGGCTACTGGCTCCAGAGGACGAAGCGCCAGAGTCGCTGGAGGATAGAGAGGATGGGATCTATGAATCGGCAACAATGGCAGGCGATGTGGCAGATGAGTCTGAGTCGCTCTCCAAAACGATAACGGGCGGGACATCCGACATCTGAACAAGGAAAAATAACTTTTTCCATGTCAGTAACTCATAAAGCAAGCACGTATTAGGCAAAGTAACTACGACAGTCTAGATCATCTATAGCAGTAAGTAGCATGGTAATAACGACAAGTATCATGCAATCGAAAGCAGATAATATCATGCAGTAGTGAAATCATGTAGTAGCATACGGCATATAGCAGTAAAAGTAAACAGCAGCATGCAGCAAGTTCCGCAGATACAAGTAAACTAGCAAGTTGTAGATTAGTCCAATTAGTGAATCCTATTCGATTTGGTCTAGACTCACTAATGCAACCTAATTCCCTACAACCAATACTCTGATACCAAATGTGATGCCCCGTATAAAACCATCGTGTACGAATCATCAACAACAGGATCATTACAAGGTCAAATACTATATGCGGTTTCAAAATAAGTTTGCATTCATGAATATAGGTGACGTCTTAACCAATGTCAAATGTTTAACATACGTTAATGTGCCTCTACGAATAGAAGGCGATAATAATAGTACGTGACCCATAGGTCATTACAAATTCATTGTTCAAAAGTAATAAACTTTGAATGCAAATTAAACGTTTCATGCGAAGATATCTCTAATAAGCGCAGCGGGAGTCTATAAAGCATGGCAACTACAGCGGAAGCAATCAAACCTTAAGCACCTGAGAAAAACATGCTTAAAAACGTCAACACAAAGGTTGGTGAGCTATAGTTTAAGTATAACAGTAATGTAAGGTAGGCAACGAGATTTCAGTATTTCAAAACAGTATGAAAGGTATATGTATAACCGTGGGCACTTGGTAACTAACTTAACGTTTATAACACCCCCTAAAAGTACACTTGGCGAGTGCGTAAGTTTACGAAGTATTAAACACCCATTAAATGCTAGCGCTACTAGCCCGAGTGGGGATGTCAAACCCTATGGATCCATATCAAAGATTCGCGTTCACCGGTTCAAAGACCAATGACTAAACGTTACCGAGCTAAGGGGAAAGTTTATGCCATTGTATAACCCACACATATATAAAGTTTAAGTACTCGTTCCTAGTATGTAAAATGTAAAATGAGCATGTATTCTCAGTTCCCAAAATAGTTAAAGTAAAAAGGGATGCTATAACTCACAGTGGAAAGTAGTAAAAGTCGATACGCGGGAATAGTAAGCAAGTAGTTTGGTCCGGAAGGTCCTCAACCTAAGTCAAAAGTTACTAAGTCAGTAAATAATTTCCAAAGGTTTATAAGTATGTAAATTAGGTCTTAAGTACCATCATCATTCATCATTAAACAAAAAGTGTAAAGTAAGTTTCAAGTCAAGACTAGGGTTTGAAACAAGGGCTGACTTCGTTCAGTCGCCACGACCTCTATACAAACTGAAATGAGGTGAGACCAGTGGCCATGGCTCCGTATATGAGTCCCCAAGGTACTGACCAATTTCCAGAACCAAACTCGTCTTCTTTGACCGTAGTGACAGTTTAAGTGCGAGTAGGTCAGAAATTTCCGCACAAAGTTAATAGGGTGTAGTGACTTTCGGGAGGCCATAGATCCTAAACCGTAACTCGGATTAAGACGAGGTCTAAATGGAAAATAATCTAATCGAACCGAACTAACTGAAAATCTACTTTCCAGTAGCCCAGGTGGTCTGATCAGTTCCAGAAAACAGTGAGAAAAGTGTTTTGGTGGGTTCTCGGTGCTTGATGCTCATCACGGTTGAAAGGACCCGTTCATATACATTATAAACGATTCACAATAGTTAATTACATCTCGAGGTATTTGACCTCTATATGATATATTTTACAAACATTGCATTCATTTTTAAAAGACAAACTTTCTTTACATCTAAAATTGACGGCATGCATACCATTTCATATTACATCCAACTATAATTGACTTAATATTAATCTTGATGAACTCAATGACTCGAATGCAACGTCTTTCAAAGTATGTCATGAATGACTCCAAGTAATATCCTTAAAATGAGCTAATGCACAGCGGAAGATTTCTTTAATACCTGAGAATAAACATGCTTTAAAGTGTCAACCAAAAGGTTGGTGAGTTCATTAGTTTATCATAATCAATCATTTCTGTAATAGTAATAGACCACAAGATTTCTGTTTATAAATATATGTACACTCGCAAGTGTATAAAAGTATTCTATAAGTTGTAGGCACCCGGTAACAAGCCTTAACCTTCATGTTTTACCCTCTAAAGTACACCAGATCAGGTGTGTTTAATATAACCTCGAAGTACTAAAGCATCCCATAGTCAGGATGGGGTTTCTCAGGCCCAATAGATCTATCTTTAGGATTCGTGCCTACCGTACATAGACAAGTAGTTTAATGTTACAAAGTAAGGGTATATTTCTGGTTTAAACCCACGTAGAATTAGTTTTAGTACTTGTGTCTATTTCGTAAAACATTTATAAAACAACGCATGTATTCTCAGCCCAAAAATATATATTGCAAAAGCAATTAAAAAGGGAGCAAATGAAACTCACAATACTGTATTTCGTAGCAATTATGTTTATGACGGCACTGAACAAGTGCAGGGTTTGTCTCGAATTCACGAACCTATATTAAGTATATATATTTATATGTTGGTCAATATCTGTCTAACAATTTAGGTCAAGTCGTAGTGTATCACAATCCTAATGCTCGAGACAGATATGCAAAAGTCAACAAAAGTCAACTTGACCCAAAATGACTTCCAAAATCTATACATGTTTATTATATAACTTAAATATAGTCGTTTTATATATTTAAATATATTTATCAGATCTTATTATACTAAATAATACAAGTCATTTATTAATAAATAAAAATTTATATTTAAATTCATATATGATAAAAATATACTTTTATATATCTCAAGTAGTAAAATTTATAAAATTCACTTAATATCATAAAAATATAGTGGTATGTATTATTAATGTAATTATATTACGTGTGGTAAAAATATCTTTGTACGCATATTTATTTGATTAAATAATATTGATAATAATAATAATGATAAAAATAATAAAATGATAGTTTCAATAAAAATATTAATTTTTAGTAATAAAGATAATTTTAGTAATAACATCAACTGATAACAATTATATTAATCGTTTTAATAATAATATTAAAATTAATAATAATTCAGTTGATCATATCTTTTAATCCGTTCATCGAGCCCACACGATTTCTAAATGAAAAGTTATTAATTTTTCTTTAGCTTTTCAACGACATGCATATCATATACCTTATCTCAGTAGCATATGTATCAAATTCGTGATTTATCATAAACTATTTAACGACGAAACTAAGCATACAAACATGCATAATCATATATACTCGAGCACTAGTCAGGGATACACTATTAATATATAAAAGATAAGATATGAATGCTCACGTATCAATATTGTGATTCAATATTGCAGGAAAGTACGTAGACGCAACGAAAATGATAAACGTTAGGTTGACCTCAAGAGCAATACCCTCGAACAATACCCATAACCTCCATAGCTATAACCCATAATTTCCTTAGCTCTATCCCGTTTGAAAACTTATTTTGAAATCGTCTAAATATAACTACGTCGTAGTATTTTATGTATACTAATAATATCTTGAAATAATACTAAGTAAATATATATATGTAATTCGATTGAGAGAGTTTAGAGAAATATATTTTCAAGTTTCTATGAAATAATGAAACCTATTGAATTCTATTTATAATAGATTTTTAAATTATTAAAGTGAATTATTAAAGTATGAATTATTAAAGTGAATTATTAAAGTATGAATTATTAAAGTGAATTATTAAAGTATGAATTATTAAAGTGAATTATTAAAGTATGAATTATTAAAGTGAATTATTAAAGTGAATTATTAAAGTGAATTATTAAAGTTAAAGTAAAGTAAAAGTAAAGTAAATGTAAAGTTAAAGTATAGTGAAAGTATAAAACTATGTACGTATAATACGCGTATAAATATATTTAATATTAATTTAAATCGTTATATCATAAAACATTTTAGAAAAGTAGAATTATATATATTCATAATAGGTTTCAAGTTTTTAAATTACAGTCTGTTGGTGAAGCATGGGATAAAGTCCAAAGGTTTAATAAACGTATGAAATCATCTTAATGAAAAATGTCGAGTTACTTAACTTGTCGATATCCAACATCTAAGTTATTTACACTCCACGTTCTTACTTATAGATCACTTTACCATTTTCCGAATATTGTCAAAAAGAATAGATTTCTTAAATCACAGTGGACCTCATAACATTGGCCCGTAATCATATCATAATGTATCTGATAATTCAATCATTTGATATTATCTCTTAATTCTGTCGATAAATATATCGAAACAAATACGTTCATGTAAAGTATCATATATATCAAATACTTTGTTAATGTTTTCAGTTATTATATATTATATATACATATCTATATACACATAATTGTTCGTGAATCGTCGAACACGGTCAAAGGGTAATTGATTATATGAATGTAGTTCCAAACTTTTTGAGATTCAACATTACAAATTCTGCTTATCGTGTCGGAAACATATAAAGGTTAGGTTTAAATTTGGTCAAAAATTTCCGTGTCGTCACAGTACCTACCCGTTAAAGAAATTTCATCCCGAAATTTGATCGAGGTCGTCATGGCTAACTTTAAAAATGTTTTCATGACGAATATGAGTTGATAAATAGAGTTTTATCATCATTGAGTAATATAGATAAAACAATTTGATTACGCGAAGAGTATAAGTGAAGCTATCGCAAGAGAGTGAAATGAGTAAACGTATATTCATTTTAACCGATGACGTAGTTATGATTGATTTCCAGAATTCATGGAATTTAAAGTAAATCTTTGCAATAAGATTTGGTTCTTCGGCGATTAAGGAAATCAGGATCTTATTTGATTAAATGCAATAATCTGTCTCGATTTCTCTGTCTGATATTTTACTATAAATCCACCCCCTTCGTTTCTTTATTTCCATAGCTCACACCTTCTAGTCTTTCTCCCCAATTCATACTTTAAAGCATTCGTTAATATGCTTCATCCAGTATTGATTCTTGATATACTCTTAACTTTCATATCTGTCATTCTTCTTTTTCATCTACCACCGGAGGAAGTTATTTTCTTCTACCATTACCTTGGGGTTATTGTGTTTTTCATTCTCCCGTGTCTTTATATTGCTATACGCATTGATATACAAGGTTTGTAATTTCGGGGTTGTTATCGGGCTTTATATTCTCCATTATATTTTGGAGCTTCATGTTTTCGTTTTCTCTTCCCGACCTTAAGTCAAGCGGATAATGGTCCAGAATTTGTAGATATGAATTTTTGGATGAACATATTTAATGTTCCAAGAAGAAAATCGTAATGGCACGATCTTGATTTGGCAAATTACCAGAATATCCGAAAATATAGAGCTATCAAGATGATATGTTCTTAATATGTTTGGAAATTGGGTAGAATGTAAGAGTCGTGTAAATAGTACATGATGACGGTATGTTTTGTGAATCATCACGTTCCATTAGAAACTCAGTATGACATACTGTAATATAATCACATTGATCAAGTGTCATTATATTATACTAACTCATGCTTCAGTTCCCAACACTACTTCAAAAACATTCTTATTTTAAATTCGAATTTTTTTTTTCTTCAGAATTTAGAAACTAACACAGTTTCTTTTTATGCTGTAACGCAGATATTGCGAATAGATAGAAGATTTCGGATAAGAATAGTTTTGAAAATATCTTCAGGAATATCGAAGATATTTATAATAAAATATACGATGATATCTTAGAATTCTTAACATAGATGGATGATGAAGAAGATTTGTCTGTGAAGGTTTAGAATAAGAAGTAAGGTGTTTGCTAACGATTTCAGTAGATACTGAATCATTTGGATCCTTTAAAGGCAGGTTTAGTCTTTGTGATTTGTCCACAGCCTCCTTCATGGTCTGCTCAATCCATTTTCCAGTTTCAAACCTTTTCTTTTTCTCAGCTTTACCACCATACTATTCTTTATCATCAAACTTTTGACTGTTAAAATCGTTTATAGTTTTTGCTGCTTCATCAGCATTTTTCCAATTTAGGAGAACTAGTTTATAGTTTGGGATGTTTTTCAGAAAATTCACATTCGAAGTATGTAAGTCTAGGAGATAGACGTTATATGTATACATATAACTTTAGACGTAAAACTGTCGCGAAATTCAAAATACTGATTGCTAATTCCCAGTAGTTGGTGTGACAATTATTGTTACAGGATGTAGGTGAGTACATGATGGGGTTTTAATGAATAAGTATAGTGGCTTTTCGGAGAGGCTTAAGTCGAAGGTTAATGAAGTTGTTGATAAGTTTACTGCTAATGTGGCGAGATATGAAAGGTTGCCCGTTAACAATGATGAAGGGGTAATTGTTATAATAAGGTTTATTCGTATAAACAAATGAAGGTGATTTGTTGAAGCTATGACAAAACTGTCTATTTTGAAAAGAGATTGAAAAATTATATTTGGTAATAAATATCAAAGGATCTGACACGGATACGTATTAAACTATAACTTTGGTTTCGAGAGCTTTTCAGGTGCATGACAGTGGGTAATGTGTGGTTGGATCATCATCTCGCATGTCTTTAAGAATTTCGAAGTGTTTGAACACATATTGTAATTGTTAATATACATATGATGTTCTAAGATTTTGAATGATACAAATATTTTTGTGAGTTCCATGAATAGAAATGAGGTTCTAGGACAGTTTTGAAGTCAAAGTATAGTTTTGAAAGATGTAGAAATCTAAAAGTGATGATTTCGGTTATATCTTGAATCGAATTCTGAGATTTCAAAATCAAAATATGTAATTAGATTTTGAATGAGTATGGTTGTTTTGATTTCTATAAAAGAATGTATATTGTTGTGAAAGTAGGGAGTATAATGGATGATTTGCTGAATCAGATTCGAAGAATGTAACATATTAATTGTGAATTTATATATCTCTCGGGTATTACCTACCCGTTAAAAAAAAATTTCACAATTAATATTTTGTACAAAAGAATTTTATTACAGTCTTTATGGAAATATATATGTGTATATTTCTTCAGATGTAATATAGATTTAATGAGTTAATATTAAATTAAACTCATTTGATTTATGGTTAAGGCTAGGATAGATAATTTCTAAACTTTAGAAATTACATAATCGTCGTAGAATGTTTCCCCAATGAAGTTATGAATCAATACTTCATCGTTGTGGTATTCCTTGGTATCTACATGGCGTATGACGTCGATGCTCGTGGAACAGATTGTGAAGTTGAGGTTTGCGATGCGGTTGTTGTTGGTGGTGGTAATGGTACTGTTGATGTTGTTGATGGTGGTACTGGTTATGCTGCTGGTACTGCTGTTGGTGTTTGTAACCTTTGCACCATATTCTCCAAAGCCACTACCCGAGCGTGAAGCTCGTTGACTTCTTCTATTACACCGGGGTGATTGTCGGTTCGGACGAGCGGATAGATAAGATCTAGAATTTGGTGTAGTATATAATCATGATGAGATACTCTGGAAATGAGAGAGAAAATGGTGTTTCGGACAGGTTCGCCGGTAAGTGCTTCAGGTTCATTGCCAAGAGGGCAATGTGGTGGATGAAAGGGATCACCTTCTTCTTGTCTCCAATGGTTAAGTAGATTACGAACTCATCCCCAATTCATCCAAAATAGATGATGGCTAATTGGTTGATCCATTCCGGTCACGCTGCTTTCGGAGCTCATGTGGAAATCCATATCGGCATAGCTGTCGGAATCCGAGGAACTCGAACTGGTTGAGGGATCCATCTTGTATGATCAGGGAAAGAATTTTTGGTATGAAATAAATTGTAGAATTTAGATTTGGTATTCTTCAATACATAATTTACATATGTATATATGATGTCTTAGCAGAGTAGTATATAAAATAGCTTATATTTTTACAGAAAATACTATTAAATACGATACAATTTTACACAAGATATTTATTTATTTATAGAATGGATATACTTAAACCTTGCTACAACACTTATAGGCAGTGTACCTAATCGTACAGTAGTGTAGTTTTTAGTAAGTCCGGTTCGTTCCACAGGAAATCTTTTTAAACAAAGCTTAACGCTATATTAGTTTACTTTTATAAAAATACAAATATATATATATAAGTAATATTATTATTATAAAGGGGAGTTTTTACCGTTTAATGACCGGTTTGTCGATTTTAAAACTTTAGTCGCAGTTAAAACCAAATGTAAAATATTAAAAATAAATACAAGACTTAAATTAAAGCATAAAGTAAATAATGATAATGAAATTGCGAATAATAAAATGCGATAAAATAAACTTGCGATAATTAAAAAGTACGATAATTAAAAGTGCAATTAAATACAATAACAATAAAAATGCGATAATTAGAAGTGCAATTAAATATAAAATAAAGGAAATTAAATATGAAATAAAAGAATTATGCTTATTTAAACTTCCGTAATCATGATGTTTGACGTGTTGATTTTAGTTTTATGCCCATGGGTTAATTGTCCTTTGTCCTGGATTATTTAATATGTCCATACGGATTTGTCCATAATAGTCCATCAGTCATAAATATAAAGAGCGAAAGCCTTCGTCAAATTATTCTTATTCCCGAAGTCAAATATTCCAACTAATTGGGGATTCGAATTGTAACAAGGTTTTAATACTTTGTTTAATGAATACACCAGGTTATCGACTGCGTGTAAACCAAGGTTTTACTACTTTGTTAATAATTACACCAATTACCCTTGAATGTAATTCACCCCTGTTTCAACAAGTTTATTAACTATTAATCCAGTTCCGTATCCGGTAAAATGAATAATTATTGGTATTTATAGATATCCCGCCCACCGTACCCAGTCAAGCGTATGTGGTTATATATAAATACATCAAATTATAAGTTTGTATATTAAATTAACAAGGTATTGTTTAGTTAATATAAAACCCATTAATAGCCCATAGTCTAATTTCCACAAGTGTCGTTCTTTTGTCCAAACCCCAATTATGGTACAAAGCCCAATTACCCAATTTTAGTAATTAGCCCAACATCATGATTACTTCGGATTAAATAAGCATAATAATAACTTAGCTACGAGACATTAATATAAAAAGGTTGAACATAACTTACAATGATTAAAAATAGCGTAGCGTTACACGGACAGAATTTCGACTTACACCCTTATAACATTCGCTAACATACCCTTATTATTAGGATTAAAATTAAAATTAAAATTAAAATATAAATATAAATATATACGATATAGATAGAGAGATGGATGGATTTTTGGTGATTTTTGCGATCAGAATTCGTTTGCTTTTATAGGGATTTTCGACTTTTGGGGCTCCGCGACTCGCGGCATTTTTGCCTTCAAACTCCGCGAGTCGCGGAATTTGAAATTACAGCTCAGTTCCTTTTGGAGTCTTTCTTGCCGACGGTTTATAATATATATATATATAATATATATATATAATTAATATAATTAATTATATATTATATTATATTTATATACATAGTTAACTTGTAATTTTTAGTCCGTTGCGTCGAGCGTTGAGAGTTGACTCTGGTCCCGGTTCCGGATTTTCGAACGTCCTTGCGTACAATTTTATATTTTGTACTTTGCGTTTTGAATCTTGTACTCTTGTAATTTCGAGACGTTTCTTATCAATAATTGGAACCTCTTTGATTGTCTTTTGTATTTTTGAGCTTTTTGGTCGTTTGCGTCTTCAATTCGTCGAATCTGTCTTTTGTCTTCACCTTTTATTATTCAAACGAATATCACTTTTAAATAGAACAATTGCAACTAAAAGCTTGTCTTTCTTGAGGAATAATGCTATGAAATATATGTTCGTTTTTAGCATTATCAAATATTCCCACACTTGAGCGTTGCTTGTCCTCAAGCAATATCGTCTTGAAATACTAGAATCACTTCTTTATTCTTCACACTTTATACATAAGTGATTTCTATACGGTGGTATGAACAATGGTAGTAACGATATGGTTTACAGTCCCACATGACTATAAAAATTTAGATCCATTAAGGAAATTGGATCTTTATGAAAACATTTGATCTTTTGAAAATTAAATCTAGTTTTTACCCTAGATAAGTTTTCCGGGATAACCCTTTACCGGTGTTTGCAAAATATTTTTGTGGGTTTGGTGGGTTTCAGATTTGAAAATTTTAGCTCAAAACTTATGGTTTTGTGTCACCCACTTGCTAACCTTGTATTTGGAAAGCAACACGTCCAGTTTACTTGTCCCGTATATTACTTTTCGGTAAACTACCGTCCGGTTGTAAAGGAAAGCGTTGAACAAGCAACTGTTAAGGCAATGTCCCCTGACATGCTTTTAATTATGGTCTATAACGTGTCGGACGCAATTACTATCCTTGGTAGGAGCAATAGTAAAGCTCACCCTTATGATTTTTTCGATCTGGCACAAGGTCCTGTCTTTGACCATGCTATGCAACCACCGTTCTTACGGTTGACACCCGATTTAGTTCAGGTGACCTAATGAATTCCAGGTGAATTCCTAGGATTTTACGTTCAATGGTAATGAACGCATTGAAAATAGGGTTTTCAGAAAACAAATCGGTTTGTAATTTTGATCAAAATATTTTCTCGTTCAAGCTTGAGTTTAGATATCATTGAATTCCATGAGTTTGTAATTCTCAATCTTTAAGGTCAATCTCAAAGATTGAGTAATATCAGGCTTAAAAGCTGATTTTTGATCTTTTAAGGAGATTATCCTTTCTGGGGATCTGATTCATTAGTCTTATCAAGCTAATTTGCATGGTGCCCCCCCATTGTACGAGATAAATCCTTCTCATGGTTAGGATAAATCTGACCACTTGGCGACCCTGTTTAATGCTGAGGTCCGTGGATTTCCTGCTGATTTTAGTGATGACTTTTCTAGATTTTTCGTCAACCTACAGCTGGTCTGGACGACAACTTCATGACCTAAATCAAGAAGCGCGTGTCTTTTTCGGAAGACTTTACTTCCTTTTAATGATGGAATTGATTCATCGTGTAGATCCATCTTTTCTTTTCTTTCATCGGGTAAAACAGTTTAGTTTAGTCCAAAGCAAAAGTATTTTCAGTTATTTGTTACAGAAATATGTGATATATGTTTTGAATAGCTTGGAGAATTTTCCCACACTTGGCTTTTATTTTCCTTTTTATCGTCCTCTATTCCATTTTAAATGAATTTTAACATTTTGGTTTGTTTCTCAATTTATGTCCTTTCCGAGGTTACAATAATTTCGGTGTTAAAACCTAGTTTTATCGTTCATAAATATGTATAAACATGATTTTGAGTTCATTTAATTGAAAATTTTGAAAAATTTTACTAGAATTGGGTAGTCAGTATATAAGACTAGGGCTGTTCTTTATTATCAGAGAGCACTAGATTCTAATACAACTACTGCTTTACTAGTATTTTTAATGGTAACCAAGTGTTTAAGATAAAAATTTTAAAATCCGAAAGAATTTAACCCCTTCCCACACTTAAGATCTTGCAATGCCCACATTTGCAAGAAATCAGTAACAATTTAAATTATTGAGGGTAATTTGTGTGAAAATGATTAAATTTTTACCAAAGTTTCCAAATATATTGGCGTTTGTTTGCTGAATGATAAATGGTGCACATCATTTGTTCATTCCGTCTTGTTGTTATTTCACATATATTTTGCATCTTGTCGTCAAAATTAGTTGCTTTTGCTGAACTTAATGCCAGTCTTTGAAAATGCGTTGTTTTACCCTGTTGTGTACATAAGATAAACTGCAAACATATATGCATATTTTTGAAGTTTGGTATATTACCCCACATTCAAAAATTAATAAAATCTAAGAATAAAAGTTAGAAAATTATAACAACTATTACAATATTAACATAAGTATTAAACGTATCAACAATACAAATTACAAAATAAATAAAAATAAGTAGACTATGGATGATATTTATACCAATAGGGGTTCCAAGCATAACCATAGGTGCTATAGAATGCTTCGGCAGGGTTATACGTAGGATAAGGTGGTTGCATCTCTATAGACCAGGGAGGGAAGATGGGTTTCGGTGTAGGAATATAGTTTCTACTTATATGTTGGCAATGAGCTATGATTTGGTTCTGATGAACTTGCCAATCTTCAAATGCTCTCTGTCTAGCATTTTTGTACTCCTGTGAAGCTATAAACCTTTGCATTTCTTGCATCTCATTTCCCCCTCCTACATTACCTTGCTGTTGGTTTCTCTCAACCTGTGGATGTCTACCATGGTATGGTACTGCGGTGTTATTTCGCCTCTTCAAAACTTTCGCTCCATGGTATACATTTAAACTTATAGTATCGCGGGGTTCTGGTTCTTCTACTAATAATCCCCCCCGACTTATATCCACACCGAGATATTCACCAATCAAAGTAATAAAAATACCACCTCCTATTATGCTATGCGGTCTCATCCCCCGAACCATAGCTGATAAATAATAACCCACACAATACGGTATACTTACAGCGCTTTGTGGGTCTCGAATACACATATGGTAAAACAAATCATGTTCATTTACTTTTTCCTTGTTCTTACCCCTTTGTGTAATCGAATTAGCTAAAAACCTATGAATTACTCTTAATTCAGCTCTATCTATGTCCAAATAAGAGTAATTTCCCCCTTTGAAACGGTGATGGCTTGTCATTTGACTCCACACACCGTGTGTATCAAAATTTTCATCTATCTTTCTACCATTTAGTATCAACCCTCTACAATTGGCAGATGCTAACTCCTCAGGCGTATATATACGTAAAGCCTGAGCCATGTCTAGTAAAGACATGTGGCGCATCGAACCGCCTAACAAAAATCTAATAAAAGAACGATCGGTTAAACTAGCTACCCGATCATTCAACTCTATACTACACAACAATTCTTCACACCATACTTTATATACAGGTCTACGCATGGTGAATAAACGTACCCAGTCATTAAAAGTAGAATTACCATACCTCTGTACAAGTAATTCTCTAATTGGCCCGGCCAATTCTACAGCTTCTAAGGGTCCCCATTCTATGACCCTCGGTACCTCAACAACCTTAGAATGAAGAGTATGCAAACCCCTTTGATATTTTGGATAATCTATCCAAAGTCTGTCAAATCTCAGGTTCGGGTGCAACTCTTCCAAGTGCATATCAGAAAAGGTCATGACTGGATGAGGTATATCCTGCTTGTAGTAGTTATCCACCTCCTGTTGTTCCGCATTCTCAGCAGGAGCATTGCGGGCTTGGGATGAAGATTCACCCCTTTCAGTCTGCAAAACACATCAAACACAATTTTTATGCATCCAAATATGCATTAGTGTCAGCAAAATCATCAATCAAAATAATTACAATGACATGATCAATTTATATCAAACTTAAGCTCATTTTCACATTTTTATCAAATCTACACCTTTTCAAATAAGCATATACGAAAATGTTCGCCAAGTTCATAAGCATTCAACTCAAATAACATGTGAAAATAATCATTACTAGCAATTAAACAAGTCTCAAATGGCATTATCTTTCAAAAATCAAGTTCATGAATTTTTAGACTTGAAAAAGTCCACTTTAATTCTCAAAATCATGTTTAGGCTCAAAGTTTGGATCATTTAACTACCTAAACATGTTACACTACTTAATTTAGCAACAATTCATGACAAAAATCGGCCATAACCTGTTTATATCAAAAAGCCCCAAATTTGCTCAAGAACACAAACCCTAGATTACTCAAAATTTGAAGTTTAAGACTTCTAATCATGTTAAACAGCATCAATCTAGGTTATACAAGCATAATACATAAACAATTTAAGCCTAATTACACTAAAAAGCATCAAAATCAAATTGGGGAAAAAAATTGCTCAAGAACACTAATTTCGGATTAAATGGTGTTTAGGTGTAGAAATTTACCGTTTTTCTTGAGTAATTCCTTGATAGCATCCTTCTCAACATGATTTTAGTAAAAGATTTGATGATTAACGGTTAAAAATTGTAATTTTGGGGGTTTTTTTTCGGGTTTTTCGTGGGTTATTTCGCAGTTATTTTGCTGTATGTTTGAGTTGTGTGTGTTGTCTGAGCAGTTCTTTACGTTTTATTTTTTTTCCTGTATTTCGGTCCCTCCGCGACTCGCGGAGATTTCCCCTTCAAACTCCGCGAGTCGCGGAGTTTGGTATTTTTTTTTGTTTTTGTTTTATATAATCTTTAACTTATTAAAACAATTAAGTAATTAATTTTAAAATTTTGTTTCCTTTGTTATTTAGGACGAGGTCGTTTCGGATCGATGTCCTAGTCCGTCCTTCGACAAAATTTTAAAATTTGTCTTTTTGTAGCGATTGTTTTAAAAGCTAAGATTTTTGGGTTTTTTTTTTTTTAATGTTTTTGGCATACTTTAATTCAATAAGATTAAAAATAATGATAATAAAAGTTCTCGTCCCTTCCTTGGGTAAAGCAATTTCGGTTCAAAGACCTAGTCTTCAACTTACGATGAATTTTAAAAATCATATTTTTAACTTAATGAGATAAAGTAAATTTTTGTTTTTAAATTCACACAATTTAAATATAAAATTCAAAATTAATATTAAAAATTCACACCAAACCTAAAATTTAAAATGCATAAAATTAAAAATTCATAAAATAAAAAATTCACACCAATCTTAATTTTAGAAATTCATATTATAAATTCACACCAAACTTATATTAATTTTTCAAATATTTACAATTTTAAATATATTGTTTTTACAAAGTTTACAATATTAATTTAAGATTTAAATATTAATTTTAAAAACATGGTAAAAATAAAATTAAAAATCTTTTTGGCTTTTTATCCCACTTTAATCAATCAAATATTATCAAAAATATGCGCCCCTCTTTTTGGTAAAGTAATTTCGGTTCCAAGACCTAATTTAACTCATGACGAATTTTTGAAATATTTTGTGTTGATTGATTAAAGATATTTATACCTTAAGAATAAACGTTAAATTTCGCAGTGATGTAATAAATTTTTGTATGATATCAATAATTTCGGTCGCCAAACCTAATTTTATTCAATACCAATTTAATACTTTTTAGCGAACAAATTAGCGTTTATTATCAAAAGGTTAAAAATAAAAATAAAAACTGTACAGACATACCTGTGAAATAGATTTCTTAGTTATATGATCTATCCCATTCATAAGATAGTCGGTTTAATTGGTTTTCCATGGCTACATAGGCGTAACCTCGAGCATTTAGTGTCTTTTCTTCTAAACATATGAATGGTCCGTCTCTGCATAAAGTAACAAATTCGGTGTTTGAATAGGTTTGATTATTTGAACATTTACCTCCATGTAACCATTTTCCGCATTTGTGACATCTTTCTAGGTGTCGTGCTCTTCTTTTCGCTGCGGATTTTAATTTTCCTTTACCAAATTGTAACTTATTATCTTCGCATCTGGATTCTTTTCTAACTCCGTCCATTCTTTCTCTGATTACTGATACTAATTCACTCAGTAGTATGTCATTATTTCGTTTAGTGATCAAAGCGTGTAGCATTAGACCATGGTTTAGTTCACAGGCAGTCTTCATTTTGTAAAAACCTAAAAAAAAATAAAAATTCAGAATGGGGGGAGAAGACTAGTTCTTTAGGGTCTGCTAGGGAAAGACCATTCGGGTTCCATTTTCGAGAACTACACGAAAACAGACAATCTAACTCTAACAGAAATACATAAACCCCTTTGATTCTCCCCACACTTAGTCAGCTGTGGTGTCGAAATTGTGATTAACATTATTTTCAATTGAATCATCAACAACTTGTATATCTTTGACTTTTACTTCAATCCATTTGTTGATTTCCTCCGTAACTTTCACAAATTCAACTAACATTGCCTTTTCTTTTGACGATAAATTGGATATTAATCGGTTATATAACTTAAAGTTTCCTTTAATCTTAGCATCGTGAATCCTTTTATAAAGTTTCTTCGTTGAACTGTTAAAAATGGGTTCATCTAATTTCGTATCATCAACGGCATTCTTTGTGATTGGATCATCATTAAGTGTTTCTTCATCTTCCCCACACTTATGCATTTTTATTGGTCTAACAGTTTTGGTTTGTGGAGATCTAAACTTTCGGTTCACAAAGGTGATCGATGTATCACCATTCCTAAGTGTTATTCTACCTTCTCTTACATCAATGAATGCCTCGGTGGTTGCTAAAAATGGGCGACCTAGAATTAGAGGAATATCAAGGTTTTCCTCCATATTAATCACTATGAAGTTTGCAACAAAGGTCAAACTTCCCACGTTAACAAGTAAATTATTTGCTATTCCAACCGGGTGCTTAATGGTTTGGTCAAATGATTGAACACCTATTTTGGTTGGTTTTAATTTACCCATGCCTAATCTTTTGTATAAGGAAAGAGGCATAATATTTGCACTTGCTCCTAAATCTGCGAGTCCATTATATACAGCACCATCATTAAGTAAGCAAGAAATGATAAATTCACCCGGGTCTCCTGCTTTAGTAAGTCGAGTTGGTTTGTAAACCTTTTTCGGGTGTTCTTTCCTTGGTTCTTTCATTTCTATTTGAATTTCTTGTTCACATTTTTCTTCGTTTCTTGGAATGGGAGGTTTGTATAGGAATTCTTCTTCATCACTCAAATTTGAATCCTCCCTATATTCCAGTTTTGATTTTTCATATGTTGTTGATAACATATTTATGTTTTCATTTTGAAGGTTTTCTTGGGTGGTGAAATTATGATTAACTTCATTGTCAACTTCCATCGGACCATGTATGTAATGTTTAACTCTGTGACCATTAACTTTAAATTCAATCCCATTTGAATTTATCAATTCTATCGTTCCGTATGGGAAAACTCTTTTGACTATGAATGGCCCAGACCATCTTGATTTCAATTTTCCAGGAAATAGCTTGAATCGTGAATTGAAAAGAAGAACTCTGTCTCCTTCTTTAAATTCTTTTGAACTTCTGATTCTTTTATCATGCCATTTCTTCGTTCTTTCTTTATAGATTAACGAATTTTCGTATGCTTCATGCCTTAATTCTTCTAATTCGTTTAGTTGACTTAATCATAAACGTCCAGCTTCATGTAAATCAAGATTACATGTTTTCAAAGCCCAAAATGCTTTGTGTTCAATTTTTACTGGAAGATGACATGCTTTTCCATAAACAAGTCTAAAAGGTGTGGTTCCAATTGGAGTTTTGTAGGCTATTCTAAAAGCCCAGAGTGCATCCTCCAATTTAATGGACCATTCCTTCGGATTTGATCCTATGGTTTTCTCTAGAATACGTTTTAAAGCTCGGTTGGTATTTTCAACTTGTCCACTTGTTTGTGGATGATATGCGGTGGAGATTTTATGAGTTACTCCATATCTTTTAAGAACTTTCTCAAGTTGATTATTACAGAAATGAGTACCCCGATCACTTATTAAAGCTTTCGGTGTTCCAAACCTTGCAAAAAGACGTTTTAAAAAGTTGACTATAACTCGTGCATCGTCAGTTGGGAGAGCTTGTGCTTCCGCCCATTTAGATACATAATCAATGGCTACGAGTATATATAGATTATTATGAGATTTTGGAAATGGACCCATAAAGTCAATACCCCAAATGTCAAATACTTCACATACTTGGATGACATTTTGTGGCATTTTATCACGTTGACTTATTTTTCCGGCCCTTTGACAAGCATCACAGGATTTGCAAAGTAGGTGTGCGTCTTTGTAAATTGTAGGCCAATAGAATCCAGCATCATAAACTTTTCTTGCTGTTAGTTGAGGCCCATAATGCCCTCCTGTTGGTCCTGTGTGACAATGGTTTAATATTTTACTAGCTTCATCTCCAAATACACATCGGCGTATTATTCCATCGGGACAACTTTTAAACAGATGTGGATCTTCCCAAAAATAGTGTTTTATATCACTGAAGAATTTCTTTCGTTTTTGGTACGATAATCCTTTCTCAAGGAATCCACAAACTAAGTAGTTTGCATAGTCTGCAAACCATGGGATTTCATTATAATCTATCTTCAATAGATATTCATCAGGAAAGTTGTCTTGTATGGCCGATTCATTTAGAACTTCTAACTCAGGATTTTCAAGACGAGAAAGATGATCAGCGACGAGATTTTCTGCTCCTCTTTTATCTTGGATTTCAATATCGAACTCTTGTAAGAGTAAGATCCAACGGATTAATCTTGGTTTAGCATCTTGTTTTGAAAATAAGTATCTAAGAGCAGAATGGTCGGTATAGACAACCGTTTTTGCTAGAACGAGATATGATCGAAATTTGTCAAAAGCAAAGACAATAGCAAGGAGTTCTTTTTCAGTAGTTGTATAGTTTGTTTGTGCTCCTTGTAACGTCTTACTAGCATAATATATAGGTTGAAATCGTTTTTCAATCCTTTGTCCTAAAACGGCTCCCATTGCAAAATCACTTGCATCGCACATTAGTTCAAATGGTAGATTCCAATTTGGTGTTATCATGATCGGCGCATTAGTAAGTTTTTCTTTAAGAATATTAAAAGATTTGATACACTCATCTGAAAAGATGAATGGAGCATCCTTTTCTAGGAGTTTATTCATAAGAGTGGCAATTTTAGAAAAATCTTTTATGAAACGTCGGTAAAAACCGGCATGCCCTAGAAAACTCCTAACTCCTCTAACATTGGTGGGATGTGGAAGTTTAGCAATTACATCTACTTTAGCTCTATCCACTTCAATTCCTTCTTTTGAAATTTTATGTCCAAGAACGATGCCTTCTTTAACCATGAAATGGCATTTCTCCCAATTAAGTACTAGATTTGATTGTTCGCATCTAATAAGCATTCGTTCAAGATTAACTAGACATGATTCAAATGTATCACCGAAGACTGAAAAGTCATCCATGAATACTTCCATGCATTCTTCTATCATGTCATGAAAAATCGCCATCATACCCCTTTGAAAGGTTGCAGGGGCGTTACAAAGTCCAAATGGCATGCGTTTGTAAGCAAAAGTACCATAAGGGCACGTGAATGTGGTTTTCTCTTGATCTTCGGGTGCTATTGGAATTTGAAAATATCCGGAAAATCCATCTAGAAAACAATAGTAACTATTTCCGGCTAATCTTTCCAACATTTGATCAATGAAAGGTAAGGGAAAGTGATCTTTTCTGGTGGCATCATTTAATTTTCTATAATCAATACACACACGCCATCCTGTTACAGTCCTAGTAGGAATAAGCTCATTTTTCTCATTTGTAATGACAGTCATGCCACCCTTCTTAGGCACGCATTGAACTGGGCTTACCCATGGACTATCAGAGATTGGATAAATTAGACCTGCGTCTAGCAGTTTAATAATCTCTTTCTTAACTACATCTTGCATATTAGGATTTAGTCTTCGTTGGCGTTGCACATACGTTTTATGACCTTCTTCCATAAGGATTTTATGTGTGCAATACGAAGGACTTATTCCTTTAATATCATGAATCTTCCATGCAATGGCTGGTTTATGAGATTTCAACACAGAAATGAGTTGTGATTTCTCATTTTCAGTAAGAGAAGACGATATTATTACAGGTAATTCAGATTCACCATGTAAATAAGCGTATTCCAAATGGTTTGGAAGTGGCTTTAACTCTAATTTCAGAGGTTCTTCTATCGATGATTTATATCGATATCTGTCTTCTTCTTTTAGCATTTGAATTTCTTCTGTTGTTGGTTCATATCCATTAGCTATAAGTGTAGCTAACATGTCAGCTTCATCAATTGGTTCATTACCTTCTCCTAAAGAACATTCTCCTGTTCCTTGTAATTCTGGAAATTCTTCTAATAATTCTGCATGTGCATCTATAGTTTGAATATAATAACATGTATCATCTGCAGATTGTGGTTGTTGCATTGCTCTATCAATTGAAAAGGTAACACTCTCATCCTCTATACTTAGGGTCAGTTTCTTACCGAACACGTCTATCATTGCTTTAGCCGTGTTTAAGAATGGTCTTCCTAATATGAGAGGAACTTGAGAATCTTCTTCCATGTCCAGAACAACAAAATCTACTGGAAATACTAAAGTACCAACTTTAACTAGCATGTTCTCCATTATCCCTCTAGGATATTTTATTGATCTATCGGCTAGTTGTATGCTTATTCTGGTTGGTTTCAATTCTCCAAGGTCTAGTTTAGCGTATAGTGAATACGGCATTAGATTTATACTAGCACCTAAGTCTGCCAATGCTTCTATTGAACTAAGACTACCCAGAAAACATGGAATTGTGAAACTTCCTGGATCAGATAGTTTTTCTGGTATCTTATTTAACAGCACTGCTGAACAATTAGCATTCATAGTAACGGCCGAGAGTTCTTCCATTTTCTTTCTATTTGATATTAGATCTTTCAAGAATTTAGCATATCTAGGCATTCCTGAAATCACATCAATGAAAGGTAGATTTACATTTATCTGTTTAAACATATCCAAGAATTTGGATTGCTCGGCTTCAAGTTTCTCTTTCTTCATTTTACTCGGGTAAGGAAGTGGTGGTTGGTATGGTTTAACATAAGGTTTAGCCTTAACTGTGTTATCTTCATTAACCTTTTCAACTACCGGTTCTTTTTCCTTATCTTGATCAGGTTGTGGTTCTTGTGGAGTAGGAATAGTTTCATCAGAAGTTACAGGTATTTCCGGTGGTTTAAGTGTTGTACCACTTCTTGTGGTAATAGCTTTAGCTGTTTCATTCCGGGGGTTAGCATTTGTATCACTAGGTAGACTTTCCGGTTTTCTTTCACCTATTAACCTTGCTAGGTTACTTACTTCTTGTTCTAGATTTTGAATAGAAGCTTGTTGATTTCTAAATGCTTGAGCATTTTGTTCATTGGTTTGTTTCTGAGATGTGAAAAACTGCGTTTGAGTTTCAACTAGCTTCGTCATCATATCTTCTAAATTCGGCTTTTTATCATCGGTTTGTTGTGGTGGTTTGTTTTGAAAATTAGGTCTTTGCTGGTTGTAAGTATTATTGGATACTTGTTGATTGCTAGGACCTTGTTGGTTGTTGTATGGAATATTTCTGTTATAACTCTGGTTTTGATTGTAAATCGGTCTTGGCGGTTGATAATTATTCTGATAATTATTTCCAGGCCTTTGGTTTATGTATGAAATATTCTCTCTTTGTTCCATTGTTAATTCGATACTGAGACAATCTTTTGTCAAATGTGGTCCTCCACACTGCTCACAACTAATTCGTATTGAGTGAATATCTTTAGTCATCTTTTCCATTCGTCTCTCCACAGCATCTATCTTTGCGGAAATGGAATCTAAGTCATGGCTAGAATCGGCTCTAGCTGCTTTAGATGATCTAACGATATCTTTTTCTTGGTGCCACTCATGTGAGTGGGAAGCAGTGTTATCAATAATTTTGTAAGCATCAGTTTCGGTTTTCTTCATAATAGAACCACCAGCTGCTATATCTATGTCTTTCCTTGTAGTGATGTCGCATCCTTGGTAGAATATTTGTACTATTTGACAGGTGTCTAAACCATGTTGCGGACATCCTCTTAATAACTTTCCATATCTAGTCCACGCCTCATATAGAGTTTCATTCGGTTTCTGTGTAAATGTAACAATTTCTGCTTGAAGTCTTACGGCTTTAGATGCAGGAAAGAATTGTTTAAGAAATTTGTCAACTAAAACATCCCATGTATCGATCGCTCCTTCAGGTAACGATTCCAACCAATCTTTGGCTTCTCCCTTTAAAGTCCAGGGAAATAACATGAGATATATCTGTTCATCCTCCACTTCTCGGATTTTAAATAGTGTGCAGATCCTATTAAAGGTACGTAGATGTTCATTTGGATCTTCCTTCGGCGCACCACTAAATTGGCATTGATTAGTCACCATGTGTAGAATTTGTATTTTGATTTCATAATCTGGCGCATTAATGTCTGGATGAGTAATTGCGTGACCTTGGCCAGTGCGTTTAGCTCTCATTCGGTCTTCCATACTTAAAGGTTCCAAATTCTCCATAATTGAATTTGTTGAATCGGAATCACTAGAGGATTCTGATTTAATGGTTCGTTCTTCAACAATCTCTGTTTGAATGATTGGTGGTTCCGGAGGAAAGTTTAGTGGTTCAGGATCTACGAACCGTTCCTGAATATTCTCCGGATTCTCAATTGTAAGGTCAGGTTCAAAAAATGGATTATCGGAAATTTGAACTGAAGTACTTGGTCGACTGGATGACGATTCTAAAGAAAAATCAACGGCGGTTATATTTGCTAAATGTCTTGATCTAGTTACAGGTGGTGAACGTACAAAAGGTGGTGATCGTCTTGCTCGGTGCATTCACTGAATATCCTATTAGTTTTAAAAGGAAAGAAAAATTATAATAAGTTATCCAATTAATAGACTTTTCTGATTTTGCCCACGTTTCGAATAGCCAAAAGATGCAGCAGAGGGGCAGGATTCGTTTGGTCTCAATATAATTGAGGACTGTTTGGCTCCAATAACCCGGTCCACGTACAAATCCAACTATTACTACGAACCAGAAAATTTTGATGTCTATCAATTTAACCACTTAAAATAAATTTTCGTAATTTTAAGAAATTAAGATAAGAAGTAGAATAAAAATCTATGTCCTAAAACTAGAATAGCGAGAAATAAGAAAGAAAAAGAGTTCGTCGGAAAAAGGTCGAAAAAGAAAAATGGTTGAAAAATAAAAGGTGACGGAAAAATTAAAGAAACTTATAAAACTTAGAAATACTTGACTAACCTAACCTTATTACTACAACTAATTTAAAATTATAATCGCAAATTGAGATTACTAATTGGAATGATAATTGGTACATAGTAAAAGGTGTCTAAAAATATTAAAGCTTACAGGAAAAACTAAATCCCAAATAGAAATAACTTAAAAAGAAACTAAAACTTAAAAAAGCGTCGCAAAATTCTAAAGCACCTAAATCTTAGTCTAAAGAAAAAGCACTTAAGGAATTCTACGGCAAAGCCTAAAAATCTAGAAGTAAAAATAACTATTGCAAAAACTAAGTTTAAAACTAAATATGAGCAAAAAATACAAATATTACGCTAAAACGATTAAAAAAAACAAAATATAAAAATATACAAAAAGTTGTAAAAAAAAATATAATTTTTATAAAAATATAATTTTTATATTAATTATTTATTAAAACTATTAATTTTACAAATTAATTAAACTAAATTAACTAAAATATAAAATAAATAAAAAGTAAAACTAAAAAAAAACTAATTATAATAATAATAAAAACTAAGGTTAATAATAATAATACTTAATAATCACCCGTAATTAATGCTAATTTAGGGTTTTGTCGCCTGTCAGAAAATCTCCGCGAGTCGCGGTATTTAAAACACCAAACCCCGCGAGTCGCAGGGTTCAGAAATTCAAACCTGGAACAGTTTAAAACTGACGCGTTTTTTTTTTCTTTTCTGTTTTTAATTTTTTCTGTTTATATAAAAAAAATATGTGTATAATAAAAACTAATATTTAAAACTTAAATAAAAATAGAATCACTTTATAATTTTATAAATAAAAATCTTAAAACTAGATTTATATATATATTTTTTATATGTTTTTAAATAAAAACAAAATACTTAAATAAAACTTATATAAAAATAAAGAAACTTATAAAACTTAAATATTTAACAAAATCTTAAAAATACTTATATTTTTGATTTTCTTTTTATATTTTCGAATATTTAAAACGTATTTTTATAAAAACGAATTTTAATAAAAGTAAACTAAATTTTTTTTTTTTATATTAGCGTTGCGCTTCCGGCTTTTAAGAGTAGTTCCCCGGTAGCGGCGCCAAAAATACTTGATGTCTTAGCAGAGTAGTATATAAAATAGCTTATATTTTTAAAGAAAATACTATTAAATACGATACAATTTTACACAAGATATTTATTTATTTATAGAATGGATATACTTAAACCTTGCTACAACACTTATAGGCAGTGTACCTAATCGTACAGTAGTGTAGTTTTTAGTAAGTCCGGTTCGTTCCACAGGGAATCTTTTTAAACAAAGCTTAACGCTATATTAGTTTACTTTTATAAAAATACAAATATATATATATAAGTAATATTATTATTATAAAGGGGGGTTTTTACCGTTTAATGACCGGTTTGTCGATTTTAAAACTTTAGTCGCAGTTAAAACCAAATGTAAAATATTAAAAATAAATACAAGACTTAAATTAAAGCATAAAGTAAATAACGATAATGAAATTGCGAATAATAAAAGTGCGATAAAATAAACTTGCGATAATTAAAAAGTACGATAATTAAAAGTGCAATTAAATACAATAACAATAAAAATGCGATAATTAGAAGTGCAATTAAATATAAAATAAAGGAAATTAAATATGAAATAAAAGAATTATGCTTATTTAAACTTCCGTAATCATGATGTTTGACATGTTGATTTTAGTTTTATGCCCATGGGTTAATTGTCCTTTGTCCTGGATTATTTAATATATCCATACGGATTTGTCCATAATAGTCCATCAGTCATAAATATAAAGAGCGAAAGCCTTCGTCAAATTATTCTTATTCCCGAAGTCAAATATTCCAACTAATTGGGGATTCGAATTGTAACAAGGTTTTAATACTTTGTTTAATGAATACACCAGGTTATCGACTGCGTATAAACCAAGGTTTTACTACTTTGTTAACAATTACACCAATTACCCTTGAATGTAATTCACCCCTGTTTCAACAAGTTTATTAACTATTAATCCAGTTCCGTATCCGGTAAAATGAATAATTATTGGTATTTATAGATATCCCTCCCACCGTACCCAGTCAAGCGTATGTGGTTATATATAAATACGTCAAATTATAAGTTTGTATATTAAATTAACAAGGTATTGTTTAGTTAATATAAAACCCATTAATAGCCCATAGTCTAATTTCCACAAGTGTCGTTCTTTTGTCCAAACCCCAATTATGGTACAAAGCCCAATTACCCAATTTTAGTAATTAGCCCAACATCATGATTACTTCGGATTAAATAAGCATAATAATAACTTAGCTACGAGACATTAATATAAAAAGGTTGAACATAACTTACAATGATTAAAAATAGCGTAGCGTTACACGGACAGAATTTCGACTTACACCCTTATAACATTCGCTAACATACCCTTATTATTAGGATTAAAATTAAAATTAAAATTAAAATTAAAATATAAATATAAATATATACGATATAGATAGAGAGATGGATGGATTTTTGGTGATTTTTGCGATCAGAATTCGTTTGCTTTTATAGGGATTTTCGACTTTTGGGGCTCCGCGACTCGCGGCATTTTTGCCTTCAAACTCCGCGAGTCGCGGAGTTTGAAATTACAGCTCAGTCCCTTTTGGAGTCTTTCTTGCCGACGGTTTATAATATATATATAATATATATATAATTAATATAATTAATTATATATTATATTATATTTATATACATAGTTAACTTGTAATTTTTAGTCCGTTGCGTCGAGCGTTGAGAGTTGACTCTGGTCCCGGTTCCGGATTTTCGAACGTCCTTGCGTACAATTTTATATTTTGTACTTTGCGTTTTGAATCTTGTACTCTTGTAATTTCGAGACGTTTCTTATCAATAATTGGAACCTCTTTGATTGTCTTTTGTAATTTTGAGCTTTTTGGTCGTTTGCGTCTTCAATTCGTCGAATCTGTCTTTTGTCTTCACCTTTTATTATTTAAACGAATATCACTTTTAAATAGAACAATTGCAACTAAAAGCTTGTCTTTCTTGAGGAATAATGTTATGAAATATATGTTCGTTTTTAGCATTATCAAATATTCCCACACTTGAGCGTTGCTTGTCCTCAAGCAATATCGTCTTGAAATACTAGAATCACTTCTTTATTCTTCACACTTTGTACATCAGTGATTTCTATACGGTGGTATGAACAATGGTAGTAACGATATAGTTTACAGTCCCACATGACTATAAAAATTTAGATCCATTAAGGAAATTGGATCTTTATGAAAACATTTGATCTTTTGAAAATTAAATCTAGTTTTTACCCTAGATAAGTTTTCCGGGATAACCCTTTACCGGTGTTTGCAAAATATTTTTGTGGATTTGGTGGGTTTCAGATTTGAAAATTTTAGCTCAAAACTTATGGTTTTGTGTCACCCACTTGCTAACCTTGTATTTGGAAAGCAACACGTCCAGTTTACTTGTCCCGTATATTACTTTTCGGTAAACTACCGTCCGGTTGTAAAGGAAAGCGTTGAACAAGCAACTGTTAAGGCAATGTCCACTGACATGCTTTTAATTATGGTCTATAACATGTCGGACGCAATTACTATCCTTGGTAGGAGCAATAGTAAAGCTCACCCTTATGATTTTTTCGATCTGGCACAAGGTCCTGTCTTTGACCATGCTATGCAACCACCGTTCTTACGGTTGACACCCGATTTAGTTCAGGTGACCTAATGAATTCCAGGTGAATTCCTAGGATTTTACGTTCAATGGTAATGAACGCATTGAAAATAGGGTTTTCAGAAAACAAATCGGTTTGTAATTTTGATCAAAATATTTTCTCGTTCAAGCTCGAGTTTAGATATCATTGAATTCCATGAGTTTGTAATTCTCAATCTTTAAGGTCAATCTCAAGGATTGAGTAATATCAGGCTTAAAAGCTGATTTTTGATCGTTTAAGGAGATTATCCTTTCTGGGGATCTGATTCATTAGTCTTATCAAGCTAATTTGCATGGTGCCCCCCATTGTACGAGATAAATCCTTCTCATGGTTAGGATAAATCTGACCACTTGGCGACCCTGTTTAATGCTGAGGTCCGTGGATTTCCTGCTGATTTTAGTGATGACTTTTCTAGATTTTTCGTCAACCTACAGCTGGTCTGGACGACAACTTCATGACCTAAATCAAGAAGCGCGTGTCTTTTTCGGAAGACTTTACTTCCTTTTAATGATGGAATTGATTCATCGTGTAGATCCATCTTTTCTTTTCTTTCATCGGGTAAAACAGTTTAGTTTAGTCCAAAGCAAAAGTATTTTCAGTTATTTGTTACAGAAATATGTGATATATGTTTTGAATAACTTGGAGAATTTTCCCACACTTGGCTTTTATTTTCCTTTTTATCGTCCTCTATTCCATTTTAAATGAATTTTAACATTTTGGTTTGTTTCTCAATTTATGTCCTTTCCAAGGTTACAATAATTTCAGTGTTAAAACCTAGTTTTATCGTTCATAAATATGTATAAACATGATTTTGAGTTCATTTAATTGAAAATTTTGAAAATTTTTACTAGAATTGGGTAGTCAGTATATAAGACTAGGGCTGTTCTTTTTTATCAGAGAGCACTAGATTCTAATACAACTACTGCTTTACTAGTATTTTTAATGGTAACCAAGTGTTTAAGATAAAAATTTTAAAATCCGAAAGAATTTAACCCCTTCCCACACTTAAGATCTTGCAATGCCCTCATTTGCAAGAAATCAGTAACAATTTAAATTATTGAGGGTGATTTGTGTGAAAATGATTAAATTTTTACCAAAGTTTCCAAATATATTGGCGTTTGTTTGCTGAATGATAAATGGTGCACATCATTTGTTCATTCCGTCTTGTTGTTATTTCACATATATTTTGCATCTTGTCGTCAAAATTAGTTGCTTTTGCTGAACTTAATGCCAGTCTTTGAAGATGCGTTGTTTTACCCTGTTGTGTACATAAGTTAAACTGCAAACATATATGCATATTTTTGAAGTTTGGTATATTACCCCACACTCAAAAATTAATAAAATCTAAGAATAAAAGTTAGAAAATTATAACAACTATTACAATATTAACATAAGTATTAAACGTATCAACAATACAAATTACAAAATAAATAAAAATAAGTAGACTATGGATGATATTGATACCAATAGGGGTTCCAAGCATAACCATAGGTGCTATAGAATGCTTCGGCAGGGTTATACGTAGGATAAGGTGGTTGCATCTCTATAGACCAGGGAGGGAAGATGGGTTTCGGTGTAGGAATATAGTTTCTACCTATATGTTGGCAATGAGATATGATTTGGTTCTGATGAACTTGCCAATCTTCAAATGCTCTCTGTCTAGCATTTTCGTACTCCTGTGAAGCTATAAACCTTTGCATTTCTTGCATCTCATTTCCCCCTCCTACATTACCTTGCTGTTGGTTTCTCTCAACCTGTGGATGTCTACCATGGTATGGTACTGCGGCGTTATTTCGCCTCTTCAAAACTTTCGCTCCATGGTATACATTTAAACTTATAGTATCGCGGGGTTCTGGTTCTTCTACTAATAATCCCCCCGACTTATATCCACACCGAGATATTCACCAATCAAAGTAATAAAAATACCACCTCCTATTATGCTATGCGGTCTCATCCCCCGAACCATAGCTGATAAATAATAACCCACACAATACGGTATACTTACAGCGCTTTGTGGGTCTCGAATACACATATGGTAAAACAAATCCTGTTCATTTACTTTTTCCTTGTTCTTACCCCTTTGTGTAATCGAATTAGCTAAAAACCTATGAATTACTCTTAATTCAGCTCTATCTATGTCCAAATAAGAGTAATTTCCCCCTTTGAAACGGTGATGGCTTGTCATTTGACTCCACACACCGTGTGTATCAAAATTTTCATCTATCTTTCTACCATTTAGTATCAACCCTCTACAATTGGCAGATGCTAACTCCTCAGGCGTATATATACATAAAGCCTGAGCCATGTCTAGTAAAGACATGTGGCGCATCGAACCGCCTAACAAAAATCTAATAAAAGAACGATCGGTTAAACTAGCTACCCGATCATTCAACTCTATACTACACAACAATTCTTTACACCATACTTTATATACAGGTCTACGCATGGTGAATAAACGTACCCAGTATTTAAAAGTAGAATTACCATACCTCTGTACAAGTAATTCTCTAATTGGCCCGACCAATTCTACAGCTTCTAAGGGTCCCCATTCTATGACCCTCGGTACGTCAACAACCTTAGAATGAAGAGTATGCAAACCCCTTTGATATTTTAGATAATCTATCCAAAGTTTGTCAAATCTCAGGAGTTTTCTAGTCCATCAGTCGTTGTAGTATAGTGGTAAGTATTCCCGCCTGTCACGCGGGTGACCCGGGTTCGTTCCCCGGCAGCGGCGCCAAAAATACTTGATGTCTTAGCAGAGTAGTATATAAAATAGCTTATATTTTTACAGAAAATACTATTAAATACGATACAATTTTACACAAGATATTTATTTATTTATAGAATGGATATACTTAAACCTTGCTACAACACTTATAGGCAGTGTACCTAATCGTACAGTAGTGTAGTTTTTAGTAAGTCCGGTTCGTTCCACAGGGAATCTTTTTAAACAAAGCCTAACGCTATATTAGTTTACTTTTATAAAAATACAAATATATATATATAAGTAATTTTATTATTATAAAGGGGGTTTTTACCGTTTAATGACCGGTTTGTCGATTTTAAAACTTTAGTCGCAGTTAAAACCAAATGTAAAATATTAAAAATAAATACAAGACTTAAATTAAAGCATAAAGTAAATAACGATAATGAAATTGCGAATAATAAAAGTGCGATAAAATAAACTTGCGATAATTAAAAAGTACGATAATTAAAAGTGCAATTAAATACAATAACAATAAAAATGCGATAATTAGAAGTGCAATTAAATATAAAATAAAGGAAATTAAATATGAAATAAAAGAATTATGCTTATTTAAACTTCCGTAATCATGATGTTTGACGTGTTGATTTTAGTTTTATGCCCATGGGTTAATTGTCCTTTGTCCTGGATTATTTAATATGTCCATACGGATTTGTCCATAATAGTCCATCAGTCATAAATATAAAGAGCGAAAGCCTTCGTCAAATTATTCTTATTCCCGAAGTCAAATATTCCAACTAATTGGGGATTCGAATTGTAACAAGGTTTTAATACTTTGTTTAATGAATACACCAGGTTATCGACTGCGTGTAAACCAAGGTTTTACTACTTTGTTAACAATTACACCAATTACCCTTGAATGTAATTCACCCCTGTTTCAACAAGTTTATTAACTATTAATCCAGTTCCGTATCCGGTAAAATGAATAATTATTGGTATTTACAGATATCCCGCCCACCGTACCCAGTCAAGCGTATGTGGTTATATATAAATACGTCAAATTATAAGTTTGTATATTAAATTAACAAGGTATTGTTTAGTTAATATAAAACCCATTAATAGCCCATAGTCTAATTTCCACAAGTGTCGTTCTTTTGTCCAAACCCCAATTATGGTACAAAGCCCAATTACCCAATTTTAGTAATTAGCCCAACATCATGATTACTTCGGATTAAATAAGCATAATAATAACTTAGCTACGAGACATTAATATAAAAAGGTTGAACATAACTTACAATGATTAAAAATAGCGTAGCGTTACACGGACAGAATTTCGACTTACACCCTTATAACATTCGCTAACATACCCTTATTATTAGGATTAAAATTAAAATTAAAATTAAAATATAAATATAAATATAAATATATACGATATAGATAGAGAGATGGATGGATTTTTGGTGATTTTTTGCGATCAGAATTCGTTTGCTTTTATAGGGATTTTCGACTTTTGGGGCTCCGCGACTCGCGGCATTTTTGCCTTCAAACTCCGCGAGTCGCGGAGTTTGAAATTACAGCTCAGTCCCTTTTGGAGTCTTTCTTGCCGACAGTTTATAATATATATATAATATATATATAATTAATATAATTAATTATATATTATATTATATTTATATACATAGTTAACTTGTAATTTTTAGTCCGTTGCGTCGAGCGTTGAGAGTTGACTCTGGTCCCGGTTCCGGATTTTCGAACGTCCTTGCGTACAATTTTATATTTTGTACTTTGCGTTTTGAATCTTGTACTCTTGTAATTTCGAGACGTTTCTTATCAATAATTGGAACCTCTTTGATTGTCTTTTGTACTTTTGAGCTTTTTGGTCGTTTGCATCTTCAATTCGTCGAATCTGTCTTTTGTCTTCACCTTTTATTATTTAAACGAATATCACTTTTAAATAGAACAATTGCAACTAAAAGCTTGTCTTTCTTGAGGAATAATGCTATGAAATATATGTTCGTTTTTAGTATTATCAATATATAATACCAAAATCCCATAAATTACGGAGGAATCTTTGAAAGATGTCAATCAAAGTTCACAGTAACAGATATGCTAAGATAAGAATTCGTCTATACATTATTATGAAATAAATGTAGAAAAACGCGTCTAGACTTAAGAATGATAAGCAGGTAATTTCCTAAGGATGGTAAGTAGATGATTTCCGACTAAAAATGATAAGCAAAACTTTTGACATGCAGACACGGTCGAAGTCCAGACTTACTAATGCATCTTAACAACTATCAGTTAGACACACTAATGCAAGACCTGGTTCGCTAAGACCACCGCTCTGATACCAACTGAAAGGACCCGTTCATATACATTATAAACGATTTACAATAGTTGATTACATCGCGAGGTATTTGACCTCTATATGATACGTTTTACAAACATTGCATTCGTTTTTAAAAGACAAACTTTCTTTACATCTAAAATTGATGGCATGCATACCATTTCATATTACATCCAACTATAATTGACTTAATATTAATCTTGATGAACTCAACGACTCGAATGCAACGTCTTTCAAAGTATGTCATGAATGACTCCAAGTAATATCCTTAAAATGAGCTAATTCATAGCGAAAGATTTCTTTAATACCTGAGAATAAACATGCTTTAAAGTGTCAACCAAAAGGTTGGTGAGTTCATTAGTTTACAATAAACAATCATTTCCGTAATAGTAATAGACCACAAGATTTCTGTTTATAAATATATGTACACTCGCAAGTGTATAAAAGTATTCTATAAGTTTTAGGCACCCGGTAACAAGCCTTAACGTTCATGTTTTACCCTTTGAAGTACACCAGATCAGGTGTGTTTAATATAACCTCGAAGTACTAAAGTATCCCATAGTCAGGATGGGGTTTGTCAGGCCCAATAGATCTATCTTTAGGATTTGCGTCTACCGTACATAGACAAGTAGTTTAATGTTACCAAGCTAAGGGTATATTTCTGGTTTAAACCCACGTAGAATTACTTTTAGTACTTGTGTCTATTTCGTAAAACATTTATAAAACAGCGCATGTATTCTCAGCCCAAAAATATATATTGCAAAAGCAATTAAAAAGGGAGCAAATGAAACTCACAATACTGTATTTCGTAGCAATTATGTATATGATGGCACTGAACAAGTGCAGGGTTTGTCTCGGATTCACGAACCTATATTAAGTATATATATTTATATGTTGGTCAATATCTGTCTAACAATTTAGGTCAAGTCGTAGTGTATCACAATCCTAATGCTCGAGACCGACATGCAAAAGTCAACAAAATTCAACTTGACCCAAAATGACTTCCAAAATCTATACATATTTATTATATAACTTATATATAGTAGTTTTATATATTTAAATATATTTATCAGATCTTATTATACTAAATAATACAAGTCATTTATTAATAAATAAAAATTTATATTTAAATTCATATATGATAAAAATATACTTTTATATATCTCAAGTAGTAAAATTTATAAAATTCACTTAATATCATAAAAATATAGTGGTATGTATTATTAATATAATTATATTACGTGTGATAAAAATATCTTTGTACGCATATTTATTTGATTAAATAATATTGATAATAATAATAATGATAAAAAATAATAAAATGATAGTTTCAATAAAAATATTAATTTTTAGTAATAAAGATAATTTTAGTAATAACATCAACTAATAACAATTATATTAATCGTTTTAATAATAATATTAAAATTAATAATAATTCAGTTGACCATATCTTTTAATCCGTTCATCGAACCCACACGATTTCTAAATGAAAAGTTATTAATTTTTCTTTAGCTTTTCAACGACATGCATATCATATACCTTATCTCAGTAGCATATGTATCAAATTCGTGATTTATCATAAACTATTTAACGACGAAACTAAGCATACAAACATGCATAATCATATATATACTCGAGCACTAGTCAGGGATACACTATTAATATATAAAAGATAAGATATGAATGCTCACGTATCAATATTGTGATTCAATATTGCAGGAAAGTACGTAGACGCAACGAAAATGATAAACGTTAGGTTGACCTCACGAGCAATACCCTCGAACAATACCCATAACCTCCATAGCTATAACCCATAATTTCCTTAGCTCTATCCCGTTTGAAAACTTATTTTGAAATCGTCTGAATATAACTCCGTCGTAGTATTTTATGTATACTAATAATATCTTGAAATAATACTAAGTAAATATATATATGTAATTCGATTGAGAGAGTTTAGAGAAATATATTTTCAAGTTTCTATGAAATAATAAAACCTATTGAATTATATTTATAATAGATTTTTGAATTATTAAAGTGAATTATTAAAGTATGAATTATTAAAGTGAATTATTAAAGTATGAATTATTAAAGTGAATTATTAAAGTATGAATTATTAAAGTGAATTATTAAAGTATGAATTATTAAAGTGAATTATTAAAGTGAATTATTAAAGTGAATTATTAAAGTTAAAGTAAAGTAAAAGTAAAGTAAAGGTAAAGTTAAAGTATAGTGAAAGTATAAAACTATGTACGTATAATACGCATATAAATATATTTAATATTAATTTAAATCGTTATATCATAAAACATTTTAGAAAAGTAGAATTATATATATTCATAATAGGTTTCAAGTTTTTAAATTACAGTCTGTTGGTGAAGCATGGGATAAAGTCCAAAGGTTTAATAAACGTATGAAATCATCTTAATGAAAAATGTCGAGTTACTTAACTTGTCGATATCCAACATCTAAGTTATTTACACTCCACGTTCTTACTTATAGATCACTTTACCATTTTCCGTATATTGTCAAATAGAATAGATTTCTTAAATCACAGTGGACCTCATAACATTGGCCCGTAATCATATCATAATGTATCTGATAATTCAATCATTTGATATTATCTCTTAATTCTGTCGATAAATATATCGAAACAAATACGTTCATGTAAAGTATCATATATATCAAATACTTTGTTAATGTTTTCAGTTATTATATATATTATATATACATATCTATATACACATAATTGTTCGTGAATCGTCGAACACGCTCAAAGGGTAATTGATTACATGAATGTAGTTCCAAACTTTTTGAGATTCAACATTACAAATTCTGCTTATCGTGTCGGAAACATATAAAGGTTAGGTTTAAATTTGGTCGAAAATTTCCGGGTCGTCACAACGGTTCTCATCCTTGATCCGTATAGCTTCAAGTGTACAACTCGTTGATGTGTTTGGATTATCTTAACCAAGTTTTGACCATCATAACACTAGTGTAAGTCTAAGATAAGTAGCATAACTCATTTAAGTGTTGCAAGTAGGTTGATGAACCAAAGTTACATCAAGATCTTAGATCCGACACATACATGAGTTATAAAAGTAACATTAAGCTATAAACTTGAAAGTAAACTAAATAATCAAGATCTTAAGTTGTAGAACTTAGATCTTAGCTAGATCTTAAAGATCCTAGACTAGAAAGTCTAGATCTAGTGTTCTTAAGTTAGATCCTAAGTTACAAAACTTGGATCTACACTTTAATGAAACCATAAGTTATGAAACATAGATTTTCAACTTGTAACATGTATATAAGCTTATAAGCTCTTGTTTACAACAAATTTAGAAGACCATAAGCTATAGAAACTTAGATCCAACACAAGTGTATGAAGTTATAACTAGAAAGTTATACTTTCATGTTCTTGAACTTACAAAGTTATCTTTTAGTTTCAAGAAATATGAGATCAAGATTAACTAGTAATACTTGACCAAATTAACTACATCAAAACTTTAAAGTACTTACAAAAGAAAGAATTAAACTAAAGTACAAGTATTATGTTCATGTTTGTTTCATACTTAGGAAGATTCAAATCAAATTTTGGATCTTAGGATTTAAGTCTACAAAACATGAACACAAGTATGATTATGAAACTTATGAACTTTAAATCTTGAAAATATTTAAATGTAGAACCATAAACTAACAAGTTTAGGTTCTTGTTCTTGGTTCTTCATCAAACAAAAAAGTGAAGAAAACAAGATTCATGGAGATGCAAACTAGGAAGTTTGATCTTTAACAACAACAAACAACAACAAGTAATCAAAACAAGCAAATGATGATGATGTAGATGGCGGTTTTGGAACAAGAAAAAGAAGAAGAAAAAGTTTTGTTACTTACAATATTTGAGAGAAAAATGAGAGAAAATGTGAGAGAAAGAGAAGTGTAAAGTGAAGTGTGTGTGTGGAATGATGAATACTAGTGAATAAGTAATACAAAAAAAAATTTTGAATCCCTCCCTCCTCAATCTTGGCCGACGGTTTAGAGGACAAAAGGGGCAAGCCAAAACTCAACTTTCCAATGTGGGAGAAAGGTGAAAGCTTAGAATAGATAAAGTTAGATGTATGGGGAAGAGTTTCTAGCATGCTTGCACAAGTCTCTTCATACTTAACTTAATTAATCTAGTTCTTGACCTTAATGAGTCATTAGCTTAAAAGATGGACTTACTAGTCCATTAAGTGTGTAGAGTGGGCTTCCAAGTCCATAAACATTAACAAAAGCCCATGTGTAAGTAAGTAACAAATAAATAAACAAAGCCCAAGTAATTAACTACTTGCATTAGTTAATTAAAAATGACTAATAATAATAATTAATCATGAATGTAAATAATATTTAAAATATTATTCGTGAAAAGTACGTGTGTCACAAAGACAAGTCGGGCCATAAAAAGTTAAATACGGTAACAAGTAACACGTAAAAGAACACGTTTATTAAAACACAAGCATTAATAATAAATTATTAATAATTAAACGTTGGAAAAATCCAGAGTCGTTACAATATTTGTCCTCCATATGAATATGTTAACTTTTTTAGGTAGGCTTTTATTTAGACTTGTCTTTCCATTAGATGTGGGTTGAGCAAGTTTTAAGTTGTCGATGATTGTTGCAAGAGCTTTTGTAGTGAATATTCCGGAAGCGTCACGTGTCCATTGCCAAGAATCTAACCTATCTAAAAATACATAAGAAGAAATTAAGTGGGTTAGTTCGGATAGTTCATTAAGTACTCGACCCCTAAGTGGTCGGGACCAATTCCAGCTCCCGCAAGATGTGTTGTTTTGACATGTGATGCGTTCTGCAACAGTAACGGCTTTGTTGGTGTCACGCATGTAGAGGCGTTGGAATAAATCGCAAAATCTTGTTGAGCCACACCATAAGTCGGACCAGAAGAGTGTGTTTGCGCCATTTCCAAGTTTTTTGGTGATTGATTGCGAGAAGTTAGCGCCCAAGTTGTCAGCAATTTTCCATACTTTGATGATTTCATTCCATATGGTACGTCCCTGGATGTTCCTGCAAGAAAGGTTAGTGTCTAGCCCGCCCCTACCCCATAAATACTAGTGATGATTTTAATCAAAAAAGCATTTGATTCATTTTTAAAACGCCACCACCATTTGCAAAGTAGGGAGATATTTTTACTAAAGAGTGAACCAATGTTTAGTCCACCTTTTTCGTAAGAGAGGAGGGTGTGTTCCCATTTAATTCAATTTATTTTGTTTTCCGAATCATGTCCGCCCTAGAAAAATTTTCTTCTTTTTGATTCAAGTAGGGAAAGTATTTTGGCGGGAGCGTGAAAGAGTGAGAAGTAGTTAAGTGAGATACTACTAAGGATGGATTCAATTAAAGTTAGACGGCCGCCAAAGGACATGGATTTCGCTTTCCAATCAGACAATCTTTTGTCGAATTTTTCGACAATAGGGTGCCAAGAGGAGGCGTGTGACGTGGGGACCCCAATGGGGAGTCCGAGGTATGTGAAAGGAGTATTACCCGCTGAGCAGTCAATATATTTAGCCATGGATTCAATTTTAGTTTTAGAGGCACCGATTCTATATAGATTGCTTTTTTTGAAGTTAACTTTAAGACCCGAGATTTTTTCATAACATTTAAGGATTTTGGAGATGTATTTGGCATTTCTCTTATTCCATTCCCCGAAAAAAATGGTATCGTCTGCGTATTCTAGGTGTGAGACAAGTATGTTGTAGTGGTCTACTTTGATGACGCAGAGTTGCCCATTGGCGATTGCACGTTTAGTTAGGATGCTTAGGCCTTCAGCCGCGATGATGAAAAGGAAAGGTGAGATAGGGTCACCTTGTCGGATACCTCTAGCTGGGGTAAATTCTTTCGTGGGAGAGCCATTTATTAAAATTGAAATAGATGTGGAGGAGAGGCATGCACGAATGAGGTTAATCCACTTACTACCAAATCCCATGCTTTGTATGGTTTCAAAAAGGAAGTTCCATTCGATGCAATCAAATGCTTTTTCGAAGTCTACTTTAAAAATTAGACCTTTTCGTTTCTTACGCTTAAGTTCGTCAATTAGTTCGTTAGCAATAAGAACACTATCGAGTATGTTTCTACCTTTTAAAAATGCCGTTTGTTCAATTCCGATTACTTTATGTATTACTTGTGAAAGGCGGGTTGATAGAATTTTTGTTAGTATTTTATAGTAGCTACCAATAAGTCAAATCGGTCGGAATTCATTAAAGCCAATTGGGTTAGGTTTCTTAGGAACGAGGGTAAAAAATGAGGCATTACACCCCTTCGAGATTTCAGAGGTGGTCCAGAACCATTCTAGAGCTCTAATGAGATCGTCTTTAATAAGCCACCAAAATTTCTTAAAAAATTTCATATTAAAGCCATCTGGGCCCGGTGCTTTGGGGCTTTCGCACTCTTGAATGGCTTCCCATATTTCTTTTTCCTCAAACTTGACTTCTAGAAGTAGGTTATCGGAGTGCATGACATAATCGAGATGGGGTTCATTTTTGAAAGGACAGTATTGTAGTGACCCGAACTTTTCCATGTTTATATATATTAATTGAGATTGATATTTACATGATTAAATGTTTCCAACATGTTAAGCAATCAAACTTGTTAAGACTTGATTAATTGAAATATGTTTCATATATACAATTGACCACCCAAGTTGACCGGTGATTCACGAACGTTAAAACTCGTAAAAACTATACAATGACATATATATGGTTATATATATAGTTAACATGTTTTTATTATAAGTATGTATCTCATTAGGTATTTTAACAATGAGTTATATACATAAAAATGAGACTATTAATTTAAGAAACTCGAAAACGATATATATAATGATTATCGTTATAACAACGTCTTACTAGGTACATATGAATCATATTAAGATATTGATACACTTGATTAATTATGTTAAATGATAAGTAAAAATAAGACTACTAACTTAATGATTTCGAAACGAGACATATATGTAACGATTATCGTTGTAACGACATTTAACTGTATATACATCATACTAAGATATATTATATATCATAATATCATGATAATATAATAATTTAACATCTCATTTTTTATAATAAACAATGGGTTAACAACATTCAACAAGATCGTTAACCTAAAGGTTTCAAAACAACATTTACATGTAACGACTAACGATGACTTAACGACTCAGTTAAAATGTATATACATGTAGTGTTTTAATATGTATTAATACACTTTTGAAAGACTTCAAGACACTTATCAAAATACTTCTACTTAACAAAAATGCTTACAATTACATCCTCGTTCAGTTTCATCAACAATTCTACTCGTATGCACCCGTATTCGTACTCGTACAATACACAGCTTTTAGATGTATGTACTATTGGTATATACACTCCAATGATCAGCTCTTAGCAGCCCATGTGAGTCACCTAACACATGTGGGAACCATCATTTGGCAACTAGCATGAAATATCTCATAAAATTACAAAAATATGAGTAATCATTCATGACTTATTTACATGAAAACAAAATTACATATCCTTTATATCTAATCCATACACCAACGACCAAAAACACCTACAAACACTTTCATTCTTCAATTTTCTTCATCTAATTGATCTCTCTCAAGTTCTATCTTCAAGTTCTAAGTGTTCTTCATAAATTCCAAAAGTTCTAGTTTCATAAAATCAAGAATACTTTCAAGTTTGCTAGCTCACTTCCAATCTTGTAAGGTGATCATCCAACCTCAAGAAATCTTTGTTTCTTACAGTAGGTTATCATTCTAATACAAGGTAATAATCATATTCAAACTTTGGTTCAATTTCTATAACTATAACAATCTTATTTCAAGTGATGATCTTACTTGAACTTGTTTTCGTGTCATGATTCTGCTTCAAGAACTTCGAGCCATCCAAGGATCCATTGAAGCTAGATCCATTTTTCTCTTTTCCAGTAGGTTTATCCAAGGAACTTAAGGTAGTAATGATGTTCATAACATCATTCGATTCATACATATAAAGCTATCTTATTCGAAGGTTTAAACTTGTAATCACTAGAACATAGTTTAGTTAATTCTAAACTTGTTCGCAAACAAAAGTTAATCCTTCTAACTTGACTTTTAAAATCAACTAAACACATGTTCTATATCTATATGATATGCTAACTTAATGATTTAAAACCTGGAAACACGAAAAACACCGTAAAACCGGATTTACGCCGTCGTAGTAACACCGCGGGCTGTTTTGGGTTAGTTAATTAAAAACTATGATAAACTTTGATTTAAAAGTTGTTATTCTGAGAAAATGATTTTTATTATGAACATGAAACTATATCCAAAAATTATGGTTAAACTCAAAGTGGAAGTATGTTTTCTAAAATGGTCATCTAGACGTCGTTCTTTCGACTGAAATGACTACCTTTACAAAAATGACTTGTAACTTATTTTTCCGACTATAAACCTATACTTTTCTGTTTAGATTCATAAAATATAGTTCAATATGAAACCATAGCAATTTGATTCACTCAAAACGGATTTAAAATGAAGAAGTTATGGGTAAAACAAGATTGGATAATTTTTCTCATTTTAGCTACGTGAAAATTGGTAACAAATCTATTCCAACCATAACTTAATCAACTTGTATTGTATATTATGTAATCTTGAGATACCATAGACACGTATACAATGTTTCGACCTATCATGTCGACACATCTATATATATTTCGGAACAACCATAGACACTCTATATGTGAATGTTGGAGTTAGCTATACAGGGTTGAGGTTGATTCCAAAATATATATAGTTTGAGTTGTGATCAATACTGAGATACGTATACACTGGGTCGTGGATTGATTCAAGATAATATTTATCAATTTATTTCTGTACATCTAACTGTGGACAACTAGTTGTAGGTTACTAAGGAGGACAGCTGACTTAATAAACTTAAAACATCAAAATATATTAAAAGTGTTGTAAATATATTTTGAACATACTTTGATATATATGTATATATTGTTATAGGTTCGTGAATCAACCAGTGGCCAAGTCTTACTTCCCGACGAAGTAAAAATCTGTGAAAGTGAGTTATAGTCCCACTTTTAAAATCTTATATTTTTGGGATGAGAATACATGCAGGTTTTATAAATGATTTACAAAATAGACACAAGTACGTGAAACTACATTCTATGGTTGAATTATCGAAATTGAATATGCCCCTTTTTATTAAGTATGGTAATCTAAGAATTAGGGAACAGACACCCTAATTGACGCGAATCCTAAAGATAGATCTATTGGGCCTAACAAACCCCATCCAAAGTACCGGATGCTTTAGTACTTCGAAATTTATATCATATCCGAAGGGTGTCCCGGAATGATGGGGATATTCTTATATATGCATCTTGTTAATGTCGGTTACCAGGTGTTCACCATATGAATGATTTTTATCTCTATGTATGGGATGTGTATTGAAATATGAAATCTTGTGGTCTATTATTATGATTTGATATATATAGGTTAAACCTATAACTCACCAACATTTTTGTTGACGTTTTAAGCATGTTTATTCTCAGGTGATTATTAAGAGCTTCCGCTGTCGCATACTTAAATAAGGACGAGATTTGGAGTCCATGCTTGTATGAGATTGTGTAAAAACTGCATTTAAGAAACTTATTTTGTTGTAACATATTTGTATTGTAAACCATTATGTAATGGTCGTGTGTAAACAGGATATTTTAGATTATCATTATTTGATAATCTACGTAAAGCTTTTTAAAACCTTTATCTATGAAATAAAGGTTATGGTTTGTTTTAAAAATGAATGCAGTCTTTGAAAAACGTCTCATATAGAGGTCAAAACCTCGCAACGAAATCAATTAATATGGAACGTTTTTAATCAATAAGAACGGGACATTTCAGTTGGTATCCGAGCGTTGGTCTTAGAGAACCAGAATTTTGCATTAGTGTGTCTTATCGAGTTTGTTAGGATGCATTAGTGAGTCTGGACTTCGACCGTGTTTACTTGAAAAATGATTGCTTAACAAATTTTGTTGGAAACTATATATTTTTAACATGTGAATATTATGTGATATATTAATCTCTTAACGCGTTTGATATTATGTGATAGATGTCTACCTCTAGAACAAGTCCCATTGACTCACCTAATAATAATGAAGAGTCAAATGTAAATTGGAATGATTCGTGGACTGATTCACAAGTTCCCGAAGAGGAACCGGAAGAAGAGTCGGAACCGGAAGAAGAATCGGAACCGGAAGAAGAATCGGAACCGGATGAAGAAATAGAACCGGTGGGGGAAATAATAAAACGGTTAAGTAAAAGAAAATCCTCAACCAACCGACCAAGGTTAATTATGGTCAATGGTGTTTCCGCCAAGGAAGCAAAATATTGGGAGGATTACCAATTCTCCGATGAATCGGATTCCGACGAGAATTCCGATGATTTTATAGAAATTACCCCAACTGAATTTAAAAAGGCAAAAGAAAATAATAAGGGAAAGGGCATAAAAATAGAGAAATCTAATTCCAACCCCGATGAACTTTATATGTATCGTCAACCCCCGAAGTCCTTAAGTTGTAACAATGACCTGGGAACCTCTAAACCACCAGGTTTTTCTAAACCAATGTGGATCACGACGGCTCGTATTAGGGGAACATCATATATCCCTAGAAACTTGGCAAAACGAACCAAAACCGAAGAAGAAGAAACAAGCGAGTCGGAATAAGATAGTTGTATTCGTGTGGTGTAATATATGTAATATAGTGTGCTTATGCTTTATGATATATGTAAAAATTGCTTGTATTAATAAGTATTTTTTTATGAATCTAACTCTTGTCTATTTTACAGTTTAAAAACACAAAATGGATAGACAACCCAATATTTTAAGAGACCTACCCGGAGACATGATTGATGAAATCTTGTCTAGAGTCGGTCAGAATTCCTCGGCATAACTATTTAAGGCGAGATCAGTTTGTAAGACATTCGAAGAACGTTCCAAGAATGCCTTGGTTTATAAAAGGCTTTCGTTCGGAAGATGGGGGATATCACATTGGGAAATCCATAAGTTACGATGTGTTTACTTTGACGCATATATTGCGGGGAACCCAAATGCTATTTTACGCAATGGGTTAAGAAATTATTTTGACTCAATATATCCGAATATTGGACTTCGTGATTTAGAAAAAGCGGCTAACATGCAACATAAAGAAGCATGTTATGCTTACGGATTAGTAATGTTCGCTTCTCACCAAAGTGAGAACAAGAACATCGGGCTACAACTATTAAACAAAACGTTCCCACAAGTGACGGAGTCGGTAATTGGGGTAAGAAATGAGGTTTTTAGATTGTTACGGGATTGTTGGACATTACGTAACCCTCGTCCCTTTGACGACGTTACAACACGCTGTATTATCAACGGCCATAACGGTTATGTTCCACAAGACCAAGGATGGGAAGTAGTCCTAGTAAAACCAGAATGCATGACTTGTTTCTGGACGTATGAATTACGTGTCTTTATTGCCTTTGCTGAACGACTTGTGTACTAGCTAGAATTATCTTCACAACCATCTTGTATCAAATTTATTGTGTGCTATATTTCATGCTATATGTAAAATAAGCGGTATTGTAAGTTTGTAAAATATTGTGTAAAAGTTTGAACGCGAAATATTATTATAATTAGTTTTTCATATAGAATTGTAGTAGTTGAATTGTATATTAGCTACTAAGTATGAACTTAACGGGTAGGTACTACCCGAATTTAAACTTATAAAACGCTAATATGAAGAAAAAGCTTTTATAAATGAGTTCATATTATGCTACGAAATACTATTAACTACTCTTAATATTCTGTATGATTAACTTGTTCCATTTAACTATTTTGAAGGAAATGGCACCGACTACTCGACACACCGTGAATATGAATGAAGAGGAATTCCGTACTTTTCTAGCTTCAAACATAGCCGCAGTACAGGCTGCGCTACATACCAACAATAACCTTGGATCTAGCAGTACGGGAAATCGTGTAGGATGCACCTACAAAGAATTCACTGCCTGCAAACCTTTGGAATTTGATGGAACCGAAGGACCGATCGGATTGAAACGGTGGACCGAGAAGGTCGAATCGGTATTTGCCATAAGTAAGTGTACTGAAGAGGACAAAGTAAAGTACGCTACGCATACCTTCACAGGTTCTGCGTTAACATGGTGGAATACCTATCTAGAGCAAGTGGGACAAGATGATGCGTACGCACTACCGTGGTCAGCATTCAAGCACTTGATGAACGAGAAGTACCGTCCCAGAACCGAGGTCAATAAGCTCAAGACAGAACTTAGAGGGTTACGAACCCAAGGATTTGATATTACCACGTACGAAAGACGATTCACAGAATTGTGCCTATTGTGTCCGGGAGCATTCGAAGATGAGGAAGAGAAGATCGACGCGTTTGTGAAAGGATTACCGGAAAGAATCCAAGAAGATATAAGTTCACACGAGCCCGCCTCCATACAACAGGCATGTAGAATGGCTCACAAACTCGTGAACCAGATTGAAGAAAGAATTAAAGAACAGACTGCTGAAGAGGCCAATGTGAAGCAAGTCAAAAGAAAGTGGGAGGAAAACGGTGATAAGAATCACCAATACAACAACAACAGCAATTACAACAATAATCGCAACAATTATCCCAACAATCACAACATCAATCGCAACTACAACAAACGGCCCAACAACAACAACAACAACAACAACAGCAACTACAACAATCATCCCAACAAGAATAATAACCGCAACAATAACAACAATCAGAAGCAGCTATGCCAAAGGTGTGAAAAGAATCACTCGGGGTTCTGCACCAAATTTTGCAACAAGTGTAAAAGAAATGGTCATAGCGCGGCGAAGTGTGAGGTCTACGGACCAGGGGTTAATAGAACGAAAGGAACAAATGGTGTCGGAACGAGTAATGGCGGAGCAAGTAGTGTCGGAGCAAGTTATGCCAATGTAGTTTGTTATAAATGTGGAAAACCGGGCCACATTATTAGAAATTGCCCGAACCAGGAGAACACGAATGGACAAGGCCGTGGAAGAGTTTTCAATATTAATGCGGCAGAGGCACAGGAAGACCCGGAGCTTGTTACGGGTACGTTTCTTATTGACAATAAATCTGCTTACGTTTTATTTGATTCGGGTGCGGATAGAAGCTATATGAGTAGAGATTTTTGTGCTAAATTAAGTTGTCCATTGACGCCTTTGGATAGTAAATTTTTACTCGAATTAGCAAATGGTAAATTAATTTCAGCAGATAATATATGTCGGAATCGAGAAATTAAACTGGTTAGCGAAACATTTAAGATTGACTTGATACCAGTAGAGTTAGGGAGTTTTGATGTGATAATCGGTATGGACTGGTTGAAAGAAGTGAAAGCAGAGATCGTTTGTTACAAAAATGCAATTCGCATTATACGAGAAAAAGGAAAACCCTTAATGGTGTACGGAGAAAAGGGCAACACGAAGCTACATCTTATTAGTAATTTGAAGGCACAAAAACTAATAAGAAAAGGTTGCTATGCTGTTCTAGCACACGTCGAGAAAGTACAAACTGAAGAAAAGAGCATCAATGATGTTCCCGTCGCAAAAGAATTTCCCGATGTATTTCCGAAAGAATTACCGGGACTACCTCCACATCGATCTGTTGAATTTCAAATAGATCTTGTACCAGGAGCTGCACCTATAGCTCGTGCTCCTTATAGACTCGCACCCAGCGAGATGAAAGAACTGCAAAGCCAACTGCAAGAACTATTAGAACGTGGTTTCATTCGACCAAGCACATCACCATGGGGAGCTCCTGTTTTGTTTGTCAAGAAGAAAGATGGTACATTCAGGTTGTGTATCGACTACCGAGAGTTGAACAAACTTACCATCAAGAACCGCTACCCACTACCTAGAATCGACGACTTATTTGATCAACTACAAGGCTCGTCTGTTTATTCAAAGATTGACTTACGTTCCGGGTATCATCAAATGCGGGTGAAAGAAGATGATATTCCAAAGACTGCTTTCAGAACACGTTACGGTCATTACGAGTTTATGGTCATGCCGTTTGGTTTAACTAATGCACCAGCAGTGTTCATGGACCTTATGAACCGAGTGTGTGGACCATACCTTGACAAGTTTGTCATTGTTTTCATTGATGACATACTTATTTACTCAAAGAATGACCAAGAACACGGTGAACATTTGAGAAAGGTGTTAGAAGTATTGAGGAAGGAAGAATTGTACGCTAAGTTTTCAAAGTGTGCATTTTGGTTGGAAGAAGTTCAATTCCTCGGTCACATAGTGAACAAAGAAGGTATCCAAGTGGACCCGGCAAAGATCGAAACCGTTGAAAAGTGGGAAACCCCAAAAACTCCGAAACATATACGTCAATTTTTAGGATTGGCTGGTTACTACAGAAGATTCATCCAAGATTTCTCCAAAATAGCAAAACCCTTGACTGCATTAACGCATAAAGGGAAGAAATTTGAATGGAAGGATGAACAAGAGAAGGCGTTTCAATTATTGAAGAAAAAGCTAACTACGGCACCTATATTGTCATTGCCTGAAGGGAATGATGATTTTGTGATTTATTGTGACGCATCAAAGCAAGGTCTCGGTTGTGTATTAATGCAACGAACGAAGGTGATTGCTTATGCGTCTAGACAATTGAAGATTCACGAGCAAAATTATACGACGCATGATTTGGAATTAGGCGCGGTTGTTTTTGCATTAAAGACTTGGAGGCACTACTTATATGGGGTCAAAAGTATTATATATACCGACCACAAAAGTCTTCAACACATATTTAATCAGAAACAATTGAATATGAGGCAGCATAGGTGGATTGAATTGTTGAATGATTACGACTTTGAGATTCGTTACCACCCGGGAAAGGCAAATGTGGTAGCCGACGCCTTGAGCAGAAAGGACAGAGAACCCATTCGAGTAAAATCTATGAATATAATGATTCACACTAACCTTACTACTCAAATAAAGGAGGCGCAACAAGGAGTTTTAAAAGAGGGAAATTTAAAGGATGAAATACCCAAAAGATCGGAGAAGCATCTTAATATTCGAGAAGACGGAACCCGGTATAGGGCTGAAAGAATTTGGGTACCAAAATTTGGAGATATGAAAGAAATGGTACTTAGAGAAGCTCATAAAACCAGATACTCAATACATCCTGGAACGGGGAAGATGTACAAGGATCTTAAGAAACATTTTTGGTGGCCAGGTATGAAAGCCGATATTGCTAAATATGTAGGAGAATGTTTGACGTGTTCTAAGGTCAAAGCTGAACATCAGAAACCATCAGGTCTACTTCAACAACCCGAAATCCCAGAATGGAAATGGGAAAACATTACCATGGATTTCATCACTAAATTGCCAAGGACTGCAAGTGGTTTTGATACTATTTGGGTAATAGTTGATCGTCTCACCAAATCAGCACACTTCCTGCCAATAAGAGAAGATGACAAGATGGAGAAGTTAGTACGACTGTATTTGAAGGAAGTCGTCTCCAGACATGGAATACCAATCTCTATTATCTCTGATAGGGGTGGCAGATTTATTTCAAGATTCTGGCAGACATTACAGCAAGCATTAGGAACTCATCTAGACATGAGTACTGCCTATCATTCACAAACTGATGGGCAGAGCAAAAGGACGATACAAACGCTTGAAGACATGCTACGAGCATGTGTTATTGATTTCGGAAATAGTTGGGATCGACATCTACCGTTAGCAGAATTTTCCTACAACAACAGCTACCATTCAAGCATTGAGATGGCGCCGTTTGAAGCACTTTATGGTAGAAAGTGTAGGTCTCCGATTTGTTGGAGTGAAGTGGGGGATAGACAGATTACGGGTCCGGAGATTATACAAGAAACTACCGAGAAGATCATCCAAATTCAACAACGGTTGAAAACCGCCCAAAGTCGACAAAAGAGCTACGCTGACATTAAAAGAAAAGATATAGAATTTGAAATTGGAGAGATGGTCATGCTTAAAGTTGCACCTTGGAAAGGCGTTGTTCGATTTGGTAAACGAGGGAAATTAAATCCAAGGTATATTGGACCATTCAAGATTATTGATCGTGTCGGACCAGTAGCTTACCGACTAGAGTTACCTCAACAACTCGCGGCTGTACATAACACTTTCCACGTCTCGAATTTGAAGAAATGTTTTGCTAAAGAAGATCTCACTATTCCGTTAGATGAAATCCAAATCAACGAAAAACTTCAATTCATCGAAGAACCCGTCGAAATAATGGATCGTGAGGTTAAAAGACTTAAGCAAAACAAGATACCAATTGTTAAGGTTCGATGGAATGCTCGTAGAGGACCCGAGTTCACCTGGGAGCGTGAAGATCATATGAAGAAGAAATACCCGCATCTATTTCCAGAAGATTCGTCAACACCTTCAACAGCTTAAAATTTCGGGACGAAATTTATTTAACGGGTAGGTACTGTAGTGACCCGAACTTTTCCATGTTTATATATATTAATTGAGATTGATATTTACATGATTAAATGTTTCCAACATGTTAAGCAATCAAACTTGTTAAGACTTGATTAATTGAAATATGTTTCATATAGACAATTGACCACCCAAGTTGACCGGTGATTCACGAACGTTAAAACTCGTAAAAACTATACAATGACATATATATGGTTATATATATAGTTAACATGTTTTTATTATAAGTATGTATCTCATTAGGTATTTTAACAATGAGTTATATACATAAAAATGAGACTATTAATTTAAGAAACTCGAAAACGATATATATAACGATTATCGTTATAACAACGTCTTACTAGGTACATATGAATCATATTAAGATATTGATACACTTGATTAATTATGTTAAATGATAAGTAAATATATTATTAAGTGTATTAACAATGAAATACATATGTAAAAATAAGACTACTAACTTAATGATTTCGAAACGAGACATATATGTAACGATTATCGTTGTACCGACATTTAACTGTATATACATCATACTAAGATATATTATATATCATAATATCATGATAATATAATAATTTAACATCTCATTTTTTATAATAAACAATGGGTTAACAACATTCAACAAGATCGTTAACCTAAAGGTTTCAAAACAACATTTACATGTAACGACTAACGATGACTTAACGACTCAGTTAAAATGTATATACATGTAGTGTTTTAATATGTATTCATACACTTTTGAAAGACTTCAAGACACTTATCAAAATACTTCTACTTAACAAATATGCTTACAATTACATCCTCGTTCAGTTTCATCAACAATTCTACTCGTATGCACCCGTATTCGTACTCGTACAATACACAGCTTTTAGATGTATGTACTATTGGTATATACACTCCAATGATCAGCTCTTAGCAGCCCATGTGAGTCACCTAACACATGTGGGAACCATCATTTGGCAACTAGCATGAAATATCTCATAAAATTACAAAAATATGAGTAATCATTCATGACTTATTTACATGAAAACAAAATTACATATCCTTTATATCTAATCCATACACCAACGACCAAAAACACCTACAAACACTTTCATTCTTCAATTTTCTTCATCTAATTGATCTCTCTCAAGTTCTATCTTCAAGTTCTAAGTGTTCTTCATAAATTCCAAAAGTTCTAGTTTCATAAAATCAAGAATACTTTCAAGTTTGCTAGCTCACTTCCAATCTTGTAAGGTGATCATCCAACCTCAAGAAATCTTTGTTTCTTACAGTAGGTTATCATTCTAATACAAGGTAATAATCATATTCAAACTTTGGTTCAATTTCTATAACTATAACAATCTTATTTCAAGTGATGATCTTACTTGAACTTGTTTTCGTGTCATGATTCTGCTTCAAGAACTTCGAGCCATCCAAGGATCCATTGAAGCTAGATCCATTTTTCTCTTTTCCAGTAGGTTTATCCAAGGAACTTAAGGTAGTAATGATGTTCATAACATCATTCGATTCATACATATAAAGCTATCTTATTCGAAGGTTTAAACTTGTAATCACTAGAACATAGTTTAGTTAATTCTAAACTTGTTCGCAAACAAAAGTTAATCCTTCTAACTTGACTTTTAAAATCAACTAAACACATGTTCTATATCTATATGATATGCTAACTTAATGATTTAAAACCTGGAAACACGAAAAACACCGTAAAACCGGATTTACGCCGTCGTAGTAACACCGCGGGCTGTTTTGGGTTAGTTAATTAAAAACTATGATAAACTTTGATTTAAAAGTTGTTATTCTGAGAAAATGATTTTTATTATGAACATGAAACTATATCCAAAAATTATGGCTAAACTCAAAGTGGAAGTATGTTTTCTAAAATGGTCATCTAGACGTCGTTCTTTCGACTGAAATGACTACCTTTACAAAAACGACTTGTAACTTATTTTTCCGACTATAAACCTATACTTTTTCTGTTTAGATTCATAAAATATAGTTCAATATGAAACCATAGCAATTTGATTCACTCAAAACGGATTTAAAATGAAGAAGTTATGGGTAAAACAAGATTGGATAATTTTTCTCATTTTAGCTACGTGAAAATTGGTAACAAATCTATTCCAACCATAACTTAATCAACTTGTATTGTATATTATGTAATCTTGAGATACCATAGACACGTATACAATGTTTCGACCTATCATGTCGACACATCTATATATATTTCGGAACAACCATAGACACTCTATATGTGAATGTTGGAGTTAACTATACAGGGTTGAGGTTGATTCCAAAATATATATAGTTTGAGTTGTGATCAATACTGAGATACGTATACACTGGGTCGTGGATTGATTCAAGATAATATTTATCGATTTATTTCTGTACATCTAACTGTGGACAACTAGTTGTAGGTTACTAAGGAGGACAGCTGACTTAATAAACTTAAAACATCAAAATATATTAAAAGTGTTGTAAATATATTTTGAACATACTTTGATATATATGTATATATTGTTATAGGTTCGTGAATCAACCAGTGGCCAAGTCTTACTTCCCGACGAAGTAAAAATCTGTGAAAGTGAGTTATAGTCCCACTTTTAAAATCTTATATTTTTGGGATGAGAATACATGCAGGTTTTATAAATGATTTACAAAATAGACACAAGTACGTGAAACTACATTCTATGGTTGAATTATCGAAATTGAATATGCCCCTTTTTATTAAGTCTGGTAATCTAAGAATTAGGGAACAGACACCCTAATTGACGCGAATCCTAAAGATAGATCTATTGGGCCTAACAAACCCCATCCAAAGTACCGGATGCTTTAGTACTTCGAAATTTATATCATATCCGAAGGGTGTCCCGGAATGATGGGGATATTCTTATATATGCATCTTGTTAATGTCGGTTACCAGGTGTTCACCATATGAATGATTTTTATCTCTATGTATGGGATGTGTATTGAAATATGAAATCTTGTGGTCTATTATTATGATTTGATATATATAGGTTAAACCTATAACTCACCAACATTTTTGTTGACGTTTTAAGCATGTTTATTCTCAGGTGATTATTAAGAGCTTCCGCTGTCGCATACTTAAATAAGGACGAGATTTGGAGTCCATGCTTGTATGATATTGTGTAAAAACTGCATTTAAGAAACTTATTTTGTTGTAACATATTTGTATTGTAAACCATTATGTAATGGTCGTGTGTAAACAGGATATTTTAGATTATCATTATTTGATAATCTACGTAAAGCTTTTTAAAACCTTTATCTATGAAATAAAGGTTATGGTTTGTTTTAAAAATGAATGCAGTCTTTGAAAAACGTCTCATATAGAGGTCAAAACCTCGCAACGAAATCAATTAATATGGAACGTTTTTAATCAATAAGAACGGGACATTTCAAGTATCCTGATTGTTTTTTAGATTTAAAGATGTTTTTGAAGTCTAGTAATGCTTGCACATGCAATCTTCTTCAAAACTCAAATGAGAACCCTACAAGGCGTCAAAGAATGTTAGGAACCATTCTGTCTAAAAAAAACAAAAAAATATGCACTCCTTTATAATTCTTTTTTATTTTAGTTTCAATCTCATTTTTAATTCATATATATATATACATATTTATTATTCATTTATGCCTAAGTGAGTTGTTTATAACAACTTGGATTTCGTAGAGGCGGGGTGGGGTGAAGAAAGTTGGTCCTTTAGGTGAGATCAAGACTAAAGATAGGGTTAATAAGTCGATCACGACGGTTAGTTCGTTTAGTTTACAAGATTGTAGTGATGATGACGAAGTGGGGGGTTGCGATCCAAAAAAAAACCTTCAAAGATGCTCAAGAAGACGGGGTTTGTAAATGGTCTTATGTGGGCTCGGGGCAGGACGTTCGTTAGGAAAAGACGTTTTTTGACGAGTTTAAGAAAAGCGGTTTGAATCCCCTATCGTCGGGAACTTCCACTGGTGACGGGATAGGCATCGAGTCGACCTTTTCATTCAAGGCTAGTGCGGACAATGGCGTCGACACCAACAACATCGACGTTGATGAGAGGGATGATGATGTTGTCGGTTAGTGGGGTTTCGTTTTTGTTTGTTTGTAGAAGTCATTGCCGTAGTTTAGTTGGTGTAGAAGTCCTTGCCTTGTTTGTAGAAGTCATTGCCGTAGTTTAGTTGGTGTAGAAGTCCTTGCCTTGTTTGTAGAAGTCCTTGGGGTTTTTGTTTGTTTGTAAGTCGTGTAGTTCCTTAGTTCATGTCGAGACTCGAGTTTAGTTAGTTTGAGGTCGGGTTTTGTTGTTGGGGGTAGTTTACTGCTTTCGAGTCTCGTCCGTGTTTCTTTTTGTATCTTGTTTTTCTTTTTCTCTTTCCGAGATAAAGAATTGTTAAAAAGTTTTTGTTTTTTGCCAAAAAAAAAAAAGGAAAAAAACTTAGATGTCAATTGTAGTTTAATACTCTCTCCGTCCCAAATCTATTGTCCATTATTCCGTTTTGGGATGTCTCATATTAATTGTCCAGATTATTTTTTAACCAAACAAAAGAGGTTCATCTGGGGAGAAAAGATTTATTATTGATGGAGAATAAAGTTAGTGGGATTTTCTAAAACTGCATATTTTTTGTATGGGGACAATAGATTTGGGACGGAGAGAGTAACACTTTTATAGCTTGTTACTTGTATTCGATATTACGGAGTAGTTTTTTTGGCTCTATTTTTGAGTCAACAGCAAGCGTCGATTTATTTGCGCCTTGACTGCCGTTTAAAGCCTAAATTGAATTCTAGGCAGGTTTTCAAACCCATGAAAATTTGATTCTACCATTTTTATGACGTCTCAATTTTATTTTATTTTATTCTACTTTAAAAAAATTAAAAAATTTATACCTATTGGCCGGAGGTCCACTCGGAAGCAATCTCTTTATCCGTCGAATAGAGAAAGTGATGACTTTCTCTACTTTAGAGAGTGTTTTCACTCTGAGTGGAGAAATGACTTGTTTTTATTTTCGGATAGGGGAATGATTGTCTACAACATCTCACTCCTCTCATACATCATCATTGTGGTATTGAGTTTTGTTGTTGTATGCAATGGTTTATAAGGCTAAAGTAAAGTTTAAGCTTTCAACTGTTTGAATATCCACACTATATTTTTTTTTCAGATTTGTAGAATTTATGAAAATTGATTGTTTTAAAATTAACAAGAACATGACAGTTTTAAATGAACATAACATTCACAGCACATGGAAGGAAAAAAAGGTTTAATATAACTTTTTTATAGTCACTTTACAAAATACATTGAAAAGAGAATTTGAATACAATTGCAGTCTATAGTCACTATACAAGAACTTTATTTTGACTGCTTTATTCAACAATTATTACAAATCCAACAAATTATTTAATTTAATAATAATTTAAATAGAAATACTATTTGGGACCCCCATACTAGTAACACCAGGTTCTGAATAAGGCTTTAAAAGATTATAAGGACAAACTCCAACTCCATTTCTATTCTTCAACTTCTCATCTGCATTTCTAGCATCAATAATCCCTTCCAACTCCATTAATTTCCCCGCATATATTTCAAACGCCGCTTTTATCTCGGGAACCGCTTCATATTGCGGCTCGATACACCCCCCAATATACTCCTCATCGGGCGAATGATTCGATAAAACATCTAAAACCGCCATAACTTGTGACCCTTGAACTTGAGAAGGAAACGCAGACAATAACTCATCTTCGGGCCTACGTTTAAAAGCGGCCCATTCATCGTCAGTAGGATCTTCACAAGGCATTTTGACTCGGGCTATTGTGGCCCGGTTTGGAATGTATCCGGCATAATCATATTGACCGAAGTTGACTGCTGCATGGTGACCCGAAGCGACCCATATGATAGTTGTGAGAATAAGTATGAGGTCTTTAGGTGTATTGAGAATTGGCCACCATGGTTCGTCTTTTTTGTCTCCATGGCCCACTGTTCGTATCTCGGTCCACCATGCTTGAAGCTCTTTGTCTGATTTTACGAGGTTTTCTTTTGGGTAGTAATGGTTGACGTAGTTTGTAACCCAATCCTTTAAAATATCCCAAAGGACTAAACCGTCATTTGCGTACGGATAATCTTCCATTGAGAGCTTCAGACCATGAGGTGAATTTGGATCTTCGACAGCCATACCCCTTTAAAATAACAAATTTTACATATCTAAGTTAACTGAAACGCAGATGGTTGCATAACGGGTCAAAATTTTACATATCTAAGTTACCCCTTTAAATGAGTTGTATCCGGTTTGGGTCAAAATTCCCCCTTTTCTTTAGATTTAAAGAGTTGTATTCGGTTCCAGTCAAAATGCACACTTTTCTTAGGGTAAAAGTGAGTTGCATAAAGGGTCAGAATGAACACTTTTCTTTGGGTATAAATGAGTTGTATTCGGTTCTGGTCAAAATTCACAATTTTCTTTTGGGTAAAAGTGAGTTGCATAAAGGGTCAGAATGAACACTTTTCTTTGGGTATAAATGAGTTGTATTCGGTTCGGGTCAAAATTCACAATTTTCTTTTGGATAAAAATGAGTTGCATAATGGGTCAAAATGTACACTTTTCTTTGGGTAAAAATGAGTTGCATAACGGGTCAAAATGAACATTTATTTTTTGGGTTTAAATAAGTTGTATTCGGTTCGGGTCATGATTCACAATCTTCTTTGGGTAAAAATGAGTTACATAACGGGTCAAAAATGTATACTTTTCTTTGGGTTTATACGACCTGTATTTGGTTCGGGTCAAAATGCACACTTTTCTTAGGGTAAAAATGAGTTGCATAATGGGTCAAAATGAACACTTATTTTTTGGGTTTAAATGAGTTGTATTCGGTCAAAATTCACAGTTTTCTTTGGGTATTAATGATTTGCATAACAGGTCAATAGGTCAAAATATATGCATATTTAAGTAAATGGGTCAAAATGCACACTTTTCTCTGGATCCATTTCCTTCTCTAACCATCAACTGTAAGTAAATGGCTCAAAATATATGCAAATTTATATTTTCTTTTTTTTAAAAAAAATCAGTTACCTGGCAATAAGATCAGCTGGCAATGCTTCATGATCAAAACGCCATTCTAGACCATACGCAACCGAACTCATCTCGATGCTATACTTTCCTGGTGAAAAGCACGATTCGATAATTCCACCTGAATTTATAAGTGCTTCGCGAGCTAAACCATTAATCTCCATGGTGTATCGAAAATGAGGGTGTAACAAATTATGTATCGGATGCATTTTACTCAGTTGACGATTGGTTGCAATTATATACGGCTCTGTACAACAATGCGTTCTTAACCTAAACAAAATCAATTATAAGGTACTCCATAACGTTAGCATTTCATCAAACACTTGATATGCGTTTGAATTACACGTTAGTTAATTGCATACCAGTGACTAACAAGCTGATGATAGCCGCTATCGTGAGCTAGTACGTGCACCTTAGCCAATTTCCATAGCCAAGCACCGGTTGCGTCCCAACACGGAGTGAATGCGCGTTTCCATTGTGGTTTGCCGTTACCGGGTGGTCTAACTAACTCGATGGCTAACGGTCTTAAAGTTCCGGTTGGAGTAAGGTACATTAATGTTCTTGATCCGTATAATGTTGTTCTCATTGTTTTGATGTCTCTAACTTTGTTCACATATGGTAATAAGATATCATGATAATCTAACATGAAAAGCTTCTTGTTCTTTAATGCCTGCATATGCCAAAATTTCAATTTGTATAAGCTTACCCGACCCAAATCCAACCCATTTGGTCAAATCCAACCCATTTGCTTAATTCCAATCCATTTGCTAAATTCCAATCCATTTATGTGAAAACGGGTCAAAATTTCCACCTCAAAAGTTACTTTTATGCACAAACACTATTTTTTTCCTAACATATTACGAAATGCTTTAAGGCTCTATTTTTGAGTCAACAGCAAGTATCGATTTATTGGCGTCTTGACTGCCGTTTAGAGCCTAAATTGAATTCCAGGCAGGATTTAAAACTCATTGAAATTTGATTCTACCATTTTCATGGCGTCTCAATTTTATTTTACTATTTCTTTAAAAAAAAAAAAAATCATACTTATTGGTCGGAGGTCCACTCGGAAACAGCCTATTTATCGTCGAATAGAGTGAGGGATGACTTTCTCTACTTTTGAGAGTGTTTCACTCTGGGTGGAAAAATGACTTGTTTTTATTCTCGGATAGGAGAAGGATTGTCGACATCTCACCTCTCCCATACACCACTCATTTGGTATTGGGTTTTGTTGTTGTTGTTGTTGTTGTATTACCATATGCTTTGTAATTAATGTGTTGTGTACCTTGAGATAGACTTTCACTAAATTTCAAACTGTTTTAGCTAACCCGACCCAAATCCTACCCATTTGCTCAATTCCAGCCCGTTTATAAGAAAATGGTTCAGAATTTCCACCTCAAATGTTTGGATAATAATTCATACCTCCTCAAGCGTACAGAATCCTCTGATCTGTCTCTCAACTATCTCTTTGGTTATTGCTGATTCAGGAGGACCATAAACTTTTGGGTCAAGTTTACTTTTCAATGGCCATTCCTGCACATATTCAGTTTTACCATTTACTCCTCTAATTAAGATTAGTAGTAATTTTTCATTAATTCATTGGTATTTATTCATAATCAGTAATAATTGTATTTAAAAGCTTACTGTGACACATCTAATGCTTAATGGATTAAGGCCTGCAACGGTTTGTCGACAAAATTCTTCATCTCTTATCCAACCAAACTTATCTCCTGCAAATCAACAAAGGTAAACTCTTTAAATTCCACTTTAATTAATTTTTTACTGTGTAAAATATAAAGTATAGTTATAGTAATTACTATCAATCATTTCAGGAGTCTCAAACAACAAGACATTGTTTTGAACATCTTCTATAGTCTTCAAAAGTCTTGGTAGAATATTTCCAAGAAATCCTTTGTTATCTAACGGTGGCAAATTAACTCCCTCGTTATACAAAGAATCGATGGCTGTAAAATATGGGAACCCGAGATCTTTGTCAATTAAAGTTGTCTCTAATGAAGGTATAACTGCCTTAAGCACTGAGTACACAGTCTTGAAATTAAACGTTAAATTCTTGATTTCGGAAAAGGCTTCATCTCTTGGAACGTAAACATCACTGCTTCTTGACTCTGATAATGGATCTGTATACATGAATAAATCATTAGGTACCCGGAGATAATGATTCACAATTATAATATCGTATTAAGTTGATCATAAGAGAGTTTTAAAGCAAATGATAATGACAGCCCTAATGACTGTCGTTAAAATGTTACGCAATCCGTTCTAAAAAAACTGTCTACATTAATATTTTTGTCTGTCTCAAATATATTGTCCTTCACTTTAAATAGCAACAAAAAAACCATTAGAGTTTCAATTATGCCTTTTTTATTATTAGAATCAATAATATATTCAATATAGTAGCTAATTTACTAATTATTCTCTATAACAACTTCTTTTAGTTAAGAGTAGGATTAAGATAACTCATTGAAAACAGTGCAAGATAGACAAATCGTAAAAATATGTTAAATTCAACAAAAAGTTAAACCAGACAATATTTCTAGGATGGAGGGAGTATTACATATTACATACATATATTAAAATGTATGTAAATAATATAACTAGCTTATGATTCTAAACTTTGTTTTCAACATGTGCTAAACTTTGTGTTTGGAAACCATGTAGAAATTTATGATGCATAATTGTATGAGAAACTATACAATACCTGTTTTAGAGCGACGTCGTCCAGTTTTGCAACGTCTAGGATAAGGCAAATCCTTGGTGCCTAGCACCGGACGTGCCAATTCAGGATCCTTATCAGGATCACCAAGATCATTATACACATCGTAATCGTATATTCTATCGTTCTTTTGCCTAGGACCTTCCGGAACGCCATCACCTCGAAGAATCGCTAGTTCCTTTTCTCGAAAGGACTTGAGACCGCTTGGAGTATCTGATGGCAGGCATGAAACCTGTGTCAAGATAACGTTAGATGTTTGTTTATCAACATTAGGAAGATCATAGCTTTCTATTGATACTCCGGTTTCATGTTATACAGTAAACTGACAAAAAAACTGATCTTTCAATGCTGTTATGAGCGAAAACATATTTGTATTAGAAATTATTCAGTTACGCAATAACATTTTTGCCTTCTTTTAAAAACATCCATCGTGTTCGGGTGAGTGAGTTGGCTATTTTAAAAAAAAAAAAAAAGATTAGGTTGTGTTTGATAAAGTAGAATGATTAAGCGTCGAATTATTCATAATCTGAATGATTCAAAAAGTTATGATTGAACTCTTAATGAATGACAATTACATGTTTAATATTTGATAATTTTTCTGTGTTTCATTCATCACCACTTGTCATTCAGATGTTAGAAACGAACGTAATGAAACCTAAACGATTCGGCATTCAATGTTGAATCATTTCATTAAGAGACAAACCTAGTTTAATGTGTTTAAATAATAACTAACCTTATCAACAAAGAAGAGACGTGGGACAGGGTTGTCAAACTTGGAATGAACCCAAGATTCACAAGCAACAGTAACAGGGCCAATTGGAAGGCCTTCAAGTAAAATAGATTCAACAAACATTTCTTTATGGTGCTCATTCTGTAACAAAACTGCACCAATTGAACCAAAATCTTCTGGTACTTCAAACTCTCCTAAGTACGTTAAATCGTCTGCTTTTTGACCCGTTCGATGCGCATAATCCTTTATCGTAGGCTTCACTGATCCCGTCTCTTCATAAATCAAGTTTTAAGAATGAAATTCAGTGTTAAAAAACTATGAATTCATTTTGTAACAACTCGTTTATAATTGAAACTCAAAATATTTAAGAGGAAGCTAATTATTTTAATCACTTAATTGCTAATAAAATGTGAAATAATTATAGTAACTCAAAAGAGTAAATCTAAGTAAAAACCTTATTATTAATGTTGTTTAATTAAATAATTCAACGGTGAATTGAAAAATGTATCAACTATAATGCTAATTGGTAAATTGAAAAGTGTTTCAGCCCAATGTGGCGGTATATGATTGTACAATTTCGAAATATGGGTTTCGGCCCATGCTGTAACTTAGTGTAGGCAAGCTTGTCATTTTTATGGGCCCGGCCCATCCTTTTTGTAACTTTGTACAATTTATAATCATTTAATAAAAAAAATTTCTTAAAAAAAAATGTCCCTTGATGTCGTTGATATGAGCATGAATTCCTCACTTATCAAGACATTTGTAATTGTTTTTGCTAGCTCCTTCCTAGTGTTTTTAATAAAGTTTTCGTTAAAAAAAAGTTTGGCTGAAAAAGTTTAGATAGAATCAATTGATTTCGTGTGCTTAAAGGTCATTTACATAATAAAATAAACGTTTATTACAACTTGTACTTGGGTTATAGTTTAAAATTTGATTTTATATATATAAGTAAACGCTTTCACTACACTTGTATTACCAAAAGAAAATGACCACCCATTATAATTTCAATTAAAAAGGTTCCGGTCGAAATAACTTAATAGCATAGTCGATTCAAGATAAGGACGCTACCATTTATCCGATTAAAATATTAAAAATTAAATAACAAAAATACGTTTTAATAAGGACTACCATTTAATATCTTTTAATAAGATGTATATGATCTATTCATGTATCTATGATGAGATACGCTTCACATAAACTTTGAGACTTATTGGAAAAACTCTAACATCCTAACACTAGAATATATTGAGTAATCTGTATACTTTTTTTTTTTTTAAAAGCAAAACACTATATTATATATAGAATATAGGTAGGAGTTACAGGAGGTGCATGGAGCACGTGCATAAACATGGAATAGATACAACTAACACTAGCAAGAACCATTAAATTCAAACACACCGAAAACAGGAGAATAGGAGAAAGTTGTATGTCAAAATATTATATTATATTATATTGTATATTAAATGATAAATGATATATATATGGATAAATTTGATGGTGTGTAAATATAATCTTTTTGGAAATGGATATATACTTATAAAACGAATACGAGTATTTTATACAAACTGGCAACTGACAAGTGATTCTTTGTCAGTACGCGGAAATGTGAATATCAACGATATGTCCTCCCAATAGATAATGCTCAATTATTATTGTTTTTTCCTTTAATATATTTTTTAAAGCTTGAAAATTGTAAAAGGGAAATTAGAAAAATTAATATAATAACTAGATATCACATATTTTGGATGATGATATATCTATTAGATTACTACTCCTCTCGACTCACCACAAATGTTCACATTATTTTTTGAGACGTCCTATTTCGAATATCCATTCTGTAATTCAGTCAATTAAAAAGGTTATTTTGGAGATAGAAAAATTTTGATTGGTGAAAAATGAAGTTATTGAAATTTTGTAAAACTGTGTGTCAAACAGTAAGTGAATAATTGTAATGAAATGAATGTAGTAGTAAAAAATATATCGGAAAAATGTGTATTAAGATGTTATACCATACACACTTTTAATAGATTATTTTGACGGTTTTATCAAAAAGTACGATGTCACATTATATTATTTATTGAATTATTGATGGTTGATAGATGGAAAAGGTGATCATGGAGTCTCAAACTTATTATCTCTATTGTAAATATATTTCAAAATTATAAGGTGCTAATATAATCGGGTAAATATTAACTTTTAGATATAATTATAATTATAATAAAATGTAAATCATCCAAGTGGTGAGATTTATGTGTTGTTTTTAGGATGTTTTTTTAAAGATCCGCAAACGATGTTTATAAAGAAGATGTGAACTAAATGTCTATATGTTGAATAGTGAAAATTGTTTGTATTTATATTTGTAAAATAACTTAATTCGGTCTACATCACTTAATTGATAGTGTAAGTGTTGTTGGATATAGTTTTGATTAGAAGAATTGGATATGATTGCATATTACTTGTGAAGGATGTTATCCCACATAGGTGGGAGGAAAAAGTTGGAGGGGACTTGCTTGGTTATAAAAGAGGGATTAAGTCTTCATTCTAAATTGCACCAATCAATACACTTTAAGTATTTGATTATTTCTTTTTTTCTTACACTTGTTTGAGAGTTGTATTAGTTAAATATTTTGGAGAGTGTAATTGGCTTAAGAGAGTCGTCTATATCATTGTAACAATTTGTGATATAGTGTATTTCTCTCTTTGGGGGGATGGTGGTTTTTCTCCTGTTTTGGAGTTTCCACGTTAAATCTTGTGTTGTGTATTGTTCTTATTTCTTTACTATTATTGTTGGGCTGGGTGGTGGGAATTAGTGAGACCGTAATTTTCCAACAACTGGTATCAGAGCGTCAGGTTTGACGGGGGTATCGGTTATAGGAGTCGGAGTATGCTCTGTGGTTGCCACGGGAGTGGATCGTCCACATCAGAAACGAGTTCTATTGATCGTATATGGTATCTGGTTAGACAATATTTTTTTTTTGATTCGGAGTAAGTGGTGTCTAGAATTTGTAGTGGACCGGGTGTTGGATTTTCCAATTTAACGGATCCTGTGCGCCACTCCACTACATCTGTCGGCCAGTCGAAACGTGAGCAAAATCAGGGAAAGTGTTGTTTATAGGATACGGATACGATGTCGAAGTTCAGTCCAATGAGGTTTGATGTAGAGAAATTTGATGGGAGGATCAATTTTGGCTTATGGCAGGTTCAAGTCAAGGATGTGTTGATTCAGTCCGGGTTACACAAGGCATTGGAAGGTAAACCCACCTTTGTTCCCGGCAGTGATTCTAGCAGTAAGTTCGATGAAGAAGAATGGGATGATATGGATTTGAGGGCAGCAAGTGCGATTCGTTTGTGTCTTGCAAAGAACGTGCTTGCAAATGTGCACGGGTTATCAACGGCAAATGAGCTTTGGGTTAAACTAGAGCAGTTGTACCAGGGCAAAGGCATCTCAAATCGGTTGTCTTAAAGAACAATTTCATACTCTGCGTATGGATGGGGGTTCAAAGATTTCAGATCATCTAAGTATTCTTAACGGTATTGTTTCGGAACTGGAGGCTATTAGAGTTAAAACGGATGATGAAGATAAAGCTTTGAGGTTGATATTATATTTATCATCGTCCTATGAGCACATGAAACATGTTCTAATGTACGAGAAAGAAACGTTGAAGTTTGAAGATGTTACTAGCAAACTCCTGTCCGAGGAGAAAAGATTGGAAGGTAACGGGGTCTCGTCATCAGAAGCTACGGTACTGTTGTGTTCGGATAGGCAGAAGAGAAACTTTAGAAAGAATCTGAGATGCTGGAAGTGCGGGAAGACTGGACATGTAAGGGTTAATTGTCTAGGTGGAGCTAATCCGGCAAATGGCTCCAAAGATGCTAACATTGTCTCCGTCGTTACGGAGAGTAACGAATTCTTCTGAAGTCACGTCATCCTCATGGTGTGTCCGTGCCACCATGGAAAGGGATGTTCGTTAGCTTTTCCACAATTGCACATGGGCACTGGTTTGGCATTGGTGCAGGTTGTGTGGTGGAAACTGATGTTGTAGCTGATGAAACTTCTAGGGAAAGCCAAACAGGAAATTGCACCATAATTGTTCAGCTGGTTATACAACATGTGTCGAGGTGAAATGCTTGAAATGTGATATTCTAAGTGTGATACTCTTTATGGTGGGGTATGATAATTCTGTTTAGAGTTATGATTGTCTATTATGACAATGATTGTCGGGTCTTGACAATGTTCGATGAAGATGCAAGTTTTGTCTCGTGAGAGATAATGTCAACGGCATGAAGATGAAGATCTTGAAGTTGTCGTCGAGGAAACGTCTACATCGGTTATCCTTGCAATATGGAAGCATGATTATCTTCTTCTATCCAAAAGGTGGAGATTTGTTGGATATAGTTTTGATTAGAAGAATTGGATATGATTGCATAGTATTTGTGAAGGATGTTATCGCACATAGTGGGAGGAAAAAGTTGGAGGGGACTTGCTTGGTTATAAAAGAGGGATTAAGTCTTCATTCCAAATTGCACCAATCAATACACTTTATGTATTTGATTATTTCTTTCTTTCTTACACTTGTTTAAGAGTTATATTAGTTAAATATTTTGGAGAGTGTAGTTGGCTTAAGAGAGTCGTCTATATCATTGTAACAATTTGTGATATAGTGTATTTCTCTCTTTGGGGTGACGGTGGTTTATCTCCTGTTTTGGAGTTTTCACGTTAAATCTTGTGTTGTGTATTGTTATTATTTCTTTACTATTATTGTTGGGCTGGGTGGTGGGAATTAGTGAGACCGTAATTTTCCAACAAGTGTAACGTATACTTTTATTGAATAAAGTATTTAACGTATCTTTAAGCTATCATGTTTTTGCGGTGTGGAACATCTGAAGACTTTGAAATTGCACTATCTTCAACGACTCCTCTTTTAGGAAGTGCTATGTTTTCGATAACATTGTTGTCTTGTAATTGATTGTTTTCTAGATTGAACAATGACGAAGTGGTTGTAAAACCCCTCGTACGTTTTGTAATTTTTTGTACGTTTTCCTAGTGTGTTGCTAGTTTTTTAATAATTTTCTTCTACCGTTCGAAAAAGAAATTACTAATTATATTAATGTTTGTCATTTACATATATTTAACGTACTGGTCTAAAGGTCATCACGTCACTAAAATAAATATAATATATAATATAATCATTATAGTCGATATTCAATATTTCATTACAAACTACGATATATAATATAAATTATAAATATAAATTTGTCAATGTAGAAACATAATATGAATGTTTTTCTAAGGTTGAGATATGGTAGGAACTCATATAGCTACAGTGTTTTACATGGTACATGGTCTTTAGATGTTTCCCAGCCCTACTAAAAAACAATGCATCCAAAAAAAAAACTTGTTTTTACTTTTGTTTAATATTGTCAGTAAACTTCCTTATCAAATATTTGTTTTATGACAACGGCTGCTTCTAATTACTACGTATTAATTTATTAATTATACCGAATAAAAAAACAATAAAGTAATAATGTTTCGAAAATTATTTAATTTCGATCAGTATACGCTACGCTTGACTGTTAATGAGAGACTCATTTCATCTAAAATTATATACCAGAAATAGAAATAGAACTATATACAATACATATTTGTAATTATACAAAGTATATTGTATTATTATTGCGTAATTTACATTGTCAAAATGATGATTATAAGAGCACTGGAAGTTGTATACATTTTTCAGCGTTAAGGAGATTTAACACTGGGGATACCGGTGTGCACGACTCCCCTCCGATGTTAAATCAGTGTTAAGTCCGGTGTTAAATTTCAGCGTTGAATGAGTAACGTTGTGGTTTTTTTTTTTTTCCTTCTCTTTCCTAAAATAATATTATTAAAGTATTATAAAATAATTAAATAATGAATTAGTCACTCAAATTTAACACTGAACGATTTCTCCTGTTTTAATCTCAGTGTTAAATAACTTAACGCTGAGATATAACACCGAGCCCAGTATCACGACTCCTGGTGCTCTAAGGTCTGATTTATAAACATAACTTTTACTCCGTAATTTTTATTTATAGTTACATTTTCCTTAGTCAACTATATAAAGATATTTCAAAGACACCAAGTTAATTATACAGTCCCTTTTTAAAAGGTATCATAGCTAGTAATTATTCCAACAATTCCTTTGGATATTTGGATTAACAATTATCACACTTTTTTTTAACGCATATAGATCGATCTCATTACTTCAATGCTTTATACATATAATCATACGATTATAATCTCATCATTTATACATCATCACAAATCAATCATAAAAATTATATTTTTTTGATACATAATATATAGTTTTGTGTAAATCGCAGAGATTGAGATTTCAAATAAGGCTTATACAAGAGAAAAAGGAGAGGAAAAGTCTATTATATGGAATTGACTTTTTTTTTTTACAAATAAAAATAAAAATATGAATTGTAATATTGGAATGGAGGTGGATAATAAATTTAATGTATACTTATGTCTTAAATATGCTTTCTCCTTATTGAATTAAAAGTAGATTTGATAAATTTTACTATTTTCATATTTAAGATAATTTATATTATATGTTTAAAAGTACTACGAAGTAATAAATAAGGAGAAAATGAAAACCTTAATTATATTTAATATTTTTACACAAATTCTTTTTTATACATTTTTCGCTATGAATGAATATTAACGTCAGTGTTTTAGTACTTATCAATCAACATAACCGTATTATTTCAATTTTTGTTATTGTATAGTACCATGCATATATGGAACTGATCGATTATCCTCCACATATATCTGTTACAAGATAATGATAAGTTTTGCATCCATATATTTATATTTCCATTTTAAGTTATAACAGTCAAATTAATTAAACAGTTTTTGAGAATTTTTATTATCTAAAATTCTGATCGACGATCATATACACGACTTACTAGGATCAGTTTCAGCCGCAACGAGCTCCAAAAGCATCGATTTTCCGAACAAATCGCTAATATCATCAAGCGCCTTCGTAAAACTAAGATTCGCGAGTACACCACCAACCGTCATTTGAACAGTAACAATAGCTTTAACAGTAATAGTTTTAACGACAGTTGAAGTACTCGGTTCGTTAGCAACTGCTTTTATTTGGCCTACTGAATTACGTCGATTTTGAAAATTACGTTTAATAGGAAATGCAAGTGTGTTGTGAGTTAAAAAAGAACTAGGGTTTCCACTAATAACGTTACCGCCATTATCTCCGGCGATAAAAGTTTTGTTACTCCGGCTGTGAAGATGGTGGTGATTGACTTGAGGTTTTAGCATGTTTGTGTTTGTGATTGATTGATTTACTTGTTGAAAGAACTATGCACTTGCCCTAGTTTTTATAGAAGAGAGAATAGTATTAAATTACAAAGATGTCCCTTAAAAAATACATAACACGAGTTTTTTTAATAAAACATGTGTTGTTATGTTTTTTTCTTCTTTTATTAGAGTTTTATAAGAAAACGAGTTTTACTAATTCTTCAACCTAAAATGTCTTCTGTATAGTGTGAAAAATTGATTTTATTAACTTACATGAAAATGATATTAAATTTATGTGTTATAATTATACCTTTAAGTGTTAGTCCAAAAAATGTGTAGATATAATTTATTCACCTTCCATGTAATTAGTTCATTAGCACCTAGAGTATAAATAGATCACCTAGCTTAGTCATTAAGCTAACCCTAGTCATTTTCCCTCTTACTTGTTTATTTCAACTTCACCTTAGAAACACACACAATCCAAAAACAACACTCTCTACTTGTATCCTTGCTCTATTCTAATTGTAAACATGATTTTGATATGAATAATACTTGTGATTAGTTGATATTTCTGCTGTATATTCATCATCATCATCATCATCATTATGTTCTTTATGATTATATAGATAAAGATACATACACGGCGGATAAAGGATTGATAGTCACCGATGTCACCGGTTAAAACCTTAAAAAAATTTCTACTAGATGTCTTATTTCAACGGTACCACTAAAAAAAATGTACACTATCCGTGCAACCACTTGGACTATAGTAGATCCGCCTCTGCATACACGATACATATTCATACGTATCTACTTTGATTGATCTAAACTAGCATATATAACATGAATTCCATCTAAATAATCATTTTCATATAGGTTCGACAAAAGGTAAATTTGGTAAACAAATGTATATATGGTCTAGGTGTTAACCATTATTGAGTAGTTGCACGTTTTAAAATTTAATATGTTTACAAGATATCTAATATTTTGACAGTATATGTTAAAAAAACGCCTTAGGTGGTCAAAAAAGAAATAAAAAAAAGTCAAAGAGATACTCAAGTTAAACTACTTATATTTGCTTATTCTTTTTTATGTTCAACATTTCGAACACTAACAAAAGTATTATTATATTTTATAGTATTAAATTAGAACAATAATTATATAACATGTTATACAAATTTCTGGTTATGACTTGTGAATATCTCGCTTAGCTGGTTAAACTACCTAACTAGCTAGTTTTTTAATACATTTTTGATAATGTTTTGATATTATTAGATATTAATTAATACATTTTTTGAAGATATGACTGAAGATGAAGGAATTTTGAAATGTTAATACGAACGAAAGATGGCAAGTTTCCTTTAAAATATGAAGATAAAATAGAGATGCATGGTTGGAGACTTGGAGAGTTGGAGATGCATTTCAGCATAATGAGTGGAACGTTTCGACTTCCGACAGCATTTTTTTTAGCGTTTTAATAAATCACTTTTCCTCCGTAAATACAAGAAGTTAAACTCAAATTAAAACACATTAAATTAATCATCCTCATCATCAGATAGTTCAAAGACACAACAATTTTCTACATAACACTCAAATTAAAACACATCATAATTAGGCGAAAACTCAAAAGTACCAAGAACCCGACCCCACTACAATAAAAAACAGGACGGACGATGACTCCATTTTATTGAAATAGATATAAATTTCTTACAATCTAACATGGTGTTTTTGTGCTAGTTAACTTATTTCTGGGTTAACTGTTTTTTGCAGGTTCTTAAAAGTTCTATTGGTTGTTCAAGATGTTAGATGTAAGATTATTCATTGTGAGGGATCGAACAAAAGGAAGATGAAGGACCAAAGCTGCTATACAGCATAATTTAATTTTCAAAGTTTGTAGGGCTCTCTTTCATGAAGCAAAGATTGGGCTCATTTTCACTAAAGCCTTATTGATAACCCGTCCAAGTCTATCCACTATAAAAGGGCGTTTTATTAATTTAGTTTAATTTATCTTAGCTATTTTTATCATCTATGTATTCGTTTTTTCTCTCTCTCTTTCTTATTACACGAGCTAAGGTTTGTAGGTTCATCAGTTTTTTCCTTCTTTGATTCTGTAATTTGCGAGATAACAAGTTCAACTTATATTGAACTTGTTTGAGAGTGATTGACTGTGTGATTTGTTTGTATTTTGTCACAATCATTTTGATTGTGGTATTTGTTACTAGTTGATTTGGCATCTAGTGATAGGAGGATTCACCTTCTATGATTGAAGGATTTATAATGTGTTCTAGTTCATGGTATCAGAGCTTTAGGTTCTGATTATTGTTCGGTGTTCATAATTTCAATCGATTGAAATCAGGGTTTGGTGATTTGATCAAGTTTCTTTGATCAAATCTTGATTTGATATGTGTTCGGGTTTGACAGAGATCTATGGGTGCTATTACTGGTTCATCTCGATTAGATCTAGGGTTTTATTTTGAAAACCCTAAATCTGGTGTAATTAAGGTTTGTTCGAATCCTAATCAGTTCTTTCGCTGCTGATATAGATCTGGTTAATCTCTTTTTTAATCTTTTGAGAAAAGAAAGCACTTACTCTAAGTCTTCTTCCGTTATCCACTCTAATATGTGTCATGTTCGTGAGGATTTTTGGGAGATAGTCATCCTTAATCCGCCAACAAGATTGGTGTAAAACCCTGGCTCTGACTTCTCATACCAAAATCACTTGCAGCCATTGGAGTAGTCAAGAAGAACAATCTTCTTGACCTAATTACTCTGTTTGTCTATAGTGTCTTTATTACTTTATGTTTGGATTTGTTTGCTCATTTATCTTGCAGGTTGCCTGACTAGTAGTCAGTTCTTGGAAGATATGTTGTTTTATTTTCAGTACAGGTGTCTGAACCGTGGATTTGTTGCTGTTTTATGTGTTCTTGATTGGTTGCATGCTATCTGTTTTCTGTAAATTGCTTACTATTCTGTGTTTTATGTGATTTTTATTTACTGCAATTATGTTTGATAGTGATTCTACTAGTTCTGGTTATATAGCAAACTTGAATATAATGATCCACTATATCTTCATCCTAGTGACAAAGTGCTTCTTTATCACACCCCCAGTTAGGGCCTGGGTGAAATGTGACTTAATATCAAAATATACCAACATATTATATAAATGAGAACAAACTAAATGATTAAATTAACTTGAATGAGTACGCAGCGAAAAAATGAAATGTCGTTACAACGAAAATAAATAATTGTTCAAATGCAAAAGTAAAATATGCGATAATCTCTTGATCCTATGTCCAAGTAGCATCACATAAGCAGTAGATAGGTAAGCTTGAATCAAACATCACCTGAGACAAAACATGCTAAAGTGTCAACCAAAAAGGTTGAGTAAAGTTCATAGGTTTAACAAAAGTTTGACCGTTGTTTTAGACCACAAGATTTAGTTTGTAAAGTTGATCTCGCAAGATCGAAAGTTTATGCCAATGCGTGATATTTAGACTAAACATTGTTTGCCCCATGACAAGTTAGTTCTCCTTGTCGGTTAAATTTCATTATCAAGTAATACAAAGACTTAGTCAAATGTATCGGAGATATTACTCCCGATAGGCCTACCCCCAATAAATAAGCATGCCGCAGCACTTAAAAATATCACTGTAGGGACTTAGTCGGACATAACCGGGTATATCATAGCTTAAGTAGTTTGGTACTTGTGTCTAAAGTGTAAAAAGTAAAAACAGCATGTGTCTCACCCCAAAAGTAAGTAAGTTTGCTAGCAATAAAGAGGGGCTATGAATTCACCTTAGTAAGTAGAGAGAGAGTTATTCCTCGGAATAGAGAGTTGAACGAGTGAGCTGGAAAGTCAACCTATTGACATTTAAGAGTAGTTAAGTGTTTTGCCCATGTTTGAATTTAAGTAGGTGTTTATGTATAGTTTGTTTCACTAAATTTCTGTCCCTAGTAAGTTTCTATACTTAGAAAGTTTCTACTTAAAGAGTGTTTTCCATTTTAGGATACTTGTCGTATTAGATCAGCTTCCAATCACACCTTTCCCTTCGAATGGCCATTTGAGATCTAGGGGCTTGAGCCATAGGACCCTTTAAATTGGAAGTCCAAACCCTCTGCCTAGAGTCTCGTAGAACCATTCGTCAAGAAAGTTCGAAGATCTATACATCTCTAATACATATCTCAAAACATTCTTAAGTGTTATAATATAAGTAGTAGGTTATAGGTGCTAGTAATAGTAATAGTAATAGTAATAGTGTATATATGTTAATAGTAGTATTAGGGTTTCATTAATTAGAATTAGTTATTTAAAGTGGTATTTAATTAACTAGGGTTTAGTAATTAGTGTCCTAGGGTTTCATAAATTAGGGTTTAGTAAATTAGGGTTTTATTTAATGTAGTAATGATTAGGTAATGATTAGGGTTTAATAATTAAAGTGGTATTAATTAATTAGGGTTAGGTTTAATGAATTAGGGTTTAGTAATTAATTAGGTTTTTTAATGAAACTAGGGTTTGATTAAAGTAGTATAGTTTATGTATAATTAGGGTTTAAGGTTTTAGTATGTATATGTATACGTAATCGTGTATATATATATGTATACAAAAAAATTAATTTTTACAAATATACATATATATGGATCGATTTATATGTATATGTATATATAATTATTTTGTTTCCTTAATTAAACACTAACAATCTTCCATGTAACAACCTAGGGTTTTAAGATCAAAGTTTTCCCTTTTTTTTTTAGTCGACATTATACACACATACATATATTCATATATTTTTTTTTTTTTGCATACATAGATCTAGGTTTGTTCTTATGTTTATGTGTTTATGATTTTATGTGAATATAGATTAAAACAAAGATCAAAGAATTAAGAAAATAGATTAGGGTTTTATGTTTATACCTTTGAAGATTCAAGTAGATTAACAAAGAAAAGAAGAACTTAATGAAGATGGAAGATCAAAGCCTTGAATATCTTGAAGAACACCTTGAAGATTCTGGAAGAACACGAAGAACGCGAAGAACACTTGAAAATTTCTTGGAAACCCTAAGGATTTCGATGGTGGTGGGGGATTTTCGGTTTTGGCCGAAAATTGGAGAGGGAGAGAGAGATTTTTGAGTGAGGGATGTAATTATGATTTGGTACATGTAATGGTTTAGCCTAGGGGTCTATTTATAGGGAGGATAGGATCATTCTAGAATTAGGGTTTTATAAGGAATTACTTAGGAAACAAGTTAGCTTGGAAAAAGGGTTAGGGTTGGTGATTTGGGCCGAAAATTTGAGGGGTATATGTGAAATGTCCCGTTCTTATTGATTAAAAACGTTCCATATTAATTGATTTCGTTGCGAGGTTTTGACCTCTATATGAGACGTTTTTTCAAAGACTGCATTCATTTTTAAAACAAACCATAACCTTTATTTCATAAATAAAGGTTTAAAAAGCTTTACGTAGATTATCAAATAATGATAATCTAAAATATCCCGTTTACACACGACCATTACATAATGGTTTACAATACAAATATGTTACATCGAAATCAGTTTCTTGAATGCAGTTTTTACACAATATCATACAAACATGGACTCCAAATCTTGTCCTTATTTTAGTATGCAACAGCGGAAGCTCTTAGTATTCACCTGAGAATAAACATGCTTTAAACGTCAACAAAAATGTTGGTGAGTTATAGGTTTAACCTATATATATCAAATCGTAACAATAGACCACAAGATTTCATATTTCAATACACATCCCATACATAGAGATAAAAATCATTCATATGGTGAACACCTGGTAACCGACATTAACAAGATGCATATATAAGAATATCCCCATCATTCCGGGACACCCTTCGGATATGATATAAATTTCGAAGTACTAAAGCATCCGGTACTTTGGATGGGGTTTGTTAGGCCCAATAGATCTATCTTTAGGATTTGCGTCAATTAGGGTGTCTGTTCCCTAATTCTTAGATTACCAGACTTAATAAAAAGGGGGCATATTCGATTTCGATAATTCAACCATAGAATGTAGTTTCACGTACTTGTGTCTATTTTGTAAATCATTTATAAAACCTGCATGTATTCTCATCCCAAAAATATTAGATTTTAAAAGTGGGACTATAACTCACCTTCACAGATTTTTACTTCGTCGAGAAGTAAGACTTGGCCACTGGTTGATTCACGAACCTATAACAATATATACATATATATCAAAGTATGTTCAAAATATATTTACAACACTTTTAATATATTTTGATGTTTTAAGTTTATTAAGTCAGCTGTCCTCGTTAGTAACCTACAACTAGTTGTCCACAGTTAGATGTACAGAAATAAATCGATAAATATTATCTTGAATCAATCCACGACCCAGTGTATACGTATCTCAGTATTGATCACCACTCAAACTATATATATTTTGGAATCAACCTCAACCCTGTATAGCTAACTCCAACATTCACATATAGAGTGTCTATGGTTGTTCCGAAATATATATAGATGTGTCGACATGATAGGTCGAAACATTGTATACGTGTCTATGGTATCTCAAGATTACATAATATATAATACAAGTTGATTAAGTTATGGTTGGAATAGATTTGTTACCAATTTTCACGTAGCTAAAATGAGAAAAATTATCCAATCTTGTTTTACCCATAACTTCTTCATTTTAAATCCGTTTTGAGTGAATCAAATTGCTATGGTTTCATATTAAACCCTATTTTATGAATCTAAATAGAAAAAGTATAGGTTTATTGTCGGAAAAATAAGTTACAAGTCGTTTTTGTAAAGGTAGTCATTTCAGTCGAAAGAACGACGTCTAGATGACCATTTTAGAAAACATACTTCCACTTTGAGTTTAACCATAATTTTTGGATATAGTTTCATGTTCATAATAAAAATCATTTTCCCAGAATAACAACTTTTAAATCAAAGTTTATCATAGTTTTTAATTAACTAACCCAAAACAGCCCGCGGTGTTACTACGACGGCGTAAATCCGATTTTACGGTGTTTTTCGTGTTTCCAGGTTTTAAATTATTAAGTTAGAATATCATATAGATATAGAACATGTGTTTAGTTGATTTTAAAAGTCAAGTTAGAAGGATTAACTTTTATTTGCGAACAAGTTTAGAATTAACTAAACTATGTTCTAGTGATTACAAGTTTAAACCTTCGAATAAGATAGCTTTATATGTATGAATCGAATGATGTTATGAACATCATTACTACCTTAAGTTCCTTGGATAAACCTACTGGAAATGAGAAAAATAGATCTAGCTTCAAAGGATCCTTGGATGGCTTGAAAGTTCTTGAAGCAGAATCATGATACGAAAACAATTTCAAGTAAGATTTCCACTCGAAATAAGATTGTTATAGTTATAGAAATTGAATTAAAGTTTGAATATGATTATTACCTTGTATTAGAAAGATAACCTACTGTAAGTAACAAAGGTTTCTTGATCTTGGATGATTACTTGGAATGAATTTAGAAAACTTGGAAGTAAACTTGCAATCTTGGAAGTATTCTTGATTTTATGAAACTAGAACTTTTGGAATTTATGAAGAACACTTAGAACTTGAAGATAGAACTTGAGAGAGATCAATTAGATGAAGAAAATTGAAGAATTAAAGTGTTTGTAGGTGTTTTTGGTCGTTGGTGTATGGATTAGATATAAAGGATATGTAATTTTGTTTTCATGTAAATAAGTCATGAATGATTACTCATATTTTTGTAATTTTATGAGATATTTCATGCTAGTTGCCAAATGATGGTTCCCACATGTGTTAGGTGACTCACATGGGCTGCTAAGAGCTGATCATTGGAGTGTATATACCAATAGTACATAAATCTAAAAGCTGTGTATTGTACGAGTACGAATACGGGTGCATACGAGTAGAATTGTTGATGAAACTGAACGAGGATGTAATTGTAAGCATTTTTGTTAAGTAGAAGTATTTTAATAAGTGTCTTGAATTCTTTCAAAAGTGTATGAATACATATTAAAACACTACATGTATATACATTTTAACTGAGTCGTTAAGTCATCGTTAGTCGTTACATGTAAATGTTGTTTTGAAACCTTTAGGTTAACGATCTTGTTGAATGTTGTTAACCCATTATTTATTATAACAAATGAGATGTTAAATTGTTATATTATCATGATATTATGATATATAATATATCTTAGTATGATATATATACAGTTAAATGTCGTTACAACGATAATCGTTACATATATGTCTCGTTTCGAAATCATTAAGTTAGTAGTCTTATTTTTACATATGTATTTCATTGTTAATACACTTAATAATATATTTACTTATCATTTAACATAATTAACCAAGTGTATCAATATCTTAATATGATTCATATGTACCTAGTAAGATGTTGTTATAACGATAATCGTTATATATATCGTTTTCGAGTTTCTTAAATTAATAGTCTCATTTTTATGTATATAACTCATTGTTAAAATACCTAATGAGATACATACTTATAATAAAATCATGTTAACTATATATATAACCATATATATGTCATCGTATAGTTTTTACAAGTTTTAACGTTCGTGAATCACCGGTCAACATGGGTGGTCAATTGTCTATATGAAACCTATTTCAATTAATCAAGTCTTAACAAGTTTGATTGCTTAACATGTTGGAAACACTTAATCATGTAAATAACAATTTCATTTAATATATATATATATATATATATATATATATATATATATATATATATATATATATATATATATATATATATATATATATATATATATATATATAAACATGGAAAAGTTTGGGTCACTACAGTACCTACCCGTTAAATAAATTCGTCCCGAAATTTTAAGCAGTTGGAGGTGTTGACGTATCTTCTGGAAATAAATGCGGGTATTTCTTCTTCATCTGATCTTCACGCTCCCAGGTGAACTCGGGTCCTCTACGAGCATTCCATCGAACCTTAACAATCGGTATCTTGTTTTGTTTAAGTCTCTTAACCTCACGATCCATTATTTCGACGGGTTCTTCAATGAATTGAAGTTTTTCATTGATTTGGATTTCGTCCAACGGAATAGTGAGATCTTCTTTAGCAAAACATTTCTTCAAATTTGAGACGTGAAAAGTGTTATGTACAACCGCTAGTTGTTGAGGTAGCTCCAGTTGGTAAGCTACTGGTCCGACACGCTCTATAATCTTGAATGGTCCAATGTACCTTGGATTTAGTTTCCCCCGTTTACCAAATCGAACAACGCCTTTCCAAGGTGAAACCTTAAGCATGACCATTTCTCCAATTTCAAACTCTATATCTTTTCTTTTACTGTCCGCGTAGCTCTTTTGTCGACTCTGGGCGGTTTTCAATCTTTGTTGAATTTGGATGATTTTCTCGGTAGTTTCTTGTATTATCTCCGGACCCGTAATCTGTCTATCCCCCACTTCACTCCAACAAATCGGAGACCTGCACTTTCTACCATAAAGTGCTTCAAACGGAGGCATCTCAATGCTTGAATGGTAGCTGTTGTTGTAGGAAAATTCTGCTAATGGTAGATGTCGATCCCAACTATTTCCGAAATCAATAACACAAGCTCGTAGCATGTCTTCAAGCGTTTGTATCGTCCTTTTGCTCTGCCCATAAGTTTGTGGATGATAGGCAGTACTCATGTCTAGACGAGTTCCCAATGCTTGCTGTAATGTCTGCCAGAATCTTGAAATAAATCTGCCATCCCTATCAGAGATAATAGAGATTGGTATTCCATGTCTGGAGATGACTTCCTTCAAATACAGTCGTGCTAACTTCTCCATCTTGTCATCTTCTCTTATTGGCAGGAAGTGTGCTGACTTGGTGAGACGATCAACTATTACCCAAATAGTATCATAACCACTTGCAGTCCTTGGCAATTTAGTAATGAAATCCATGGTAATGTTTTCCCATTTCCATTCCGGGATTTCAGGTTGTTGTAGTAGACCTGATGGTTTCTGATGTTCAGCTTTGACCTTAGAACACGTCAAACATTCTCCTACATATTTAGCAATATCGGCTTTCATACCTGGCCACCAAAAATGTTTCTTAAGATCCTTGTACATGTAGTGACCCGAACTTTTCCATGTTTATATATATTAATTGAGATTGATATTTACATGATTAAATGTTTCCAACATGTTAAGCAATCAAACTTGTTAAGACTTGATTAATTGAAATAGGTTTCATATAGACAATTGACCACCCAAGTTGACCGGTGATTCACGAACGTTAAAACTTGTAAAAACTATATGATGACATATATATGGTTATATATATAGTTAACATGATATTATGATAAGTAAACATATCATTAATTATATTAACAATGAACTACATATGTAAAAACAAGACTACTAACTTAATGATTTTGAAACGAGACATATATGTAACGATTATCGTTGTAACGACATTTAATGTATATATATCATATTAAGAGATATTCGTACATCATAATATCATGATAATATAATAATTTAAAATCTCTTTTGATATTATAAACATTGGGTTAACAACATTTAACAAGATCGTTAACCTAAAGGTTTCAAAACAACATTTAATATTTAACGACTAACGATGACTTAACGACTCAATTAAAATGTATATACATGTAGTGTTTTAATATGTATTCATACACTTTTGAAAGACTTCAAGACACTTATCAAAATACTTCTACTTAACAAAAATGCTTACAATTACATCCTCATTCAGTTTCATCAACAATTCTACTCGTATGCACCCGTATTCGTACTCATACAATACACAGCTTTTAGATGTATGTACTATTGGTATATACACTCCAATGATCAGCTCTTAGCAGCCCATGTGAGTCACCTAACACATGTGGGAACCATCATTTGGCAACTAGCATGAAATATCTCATAAAATTACAAAAATATGAGTAATCATTCATGACTTATTTACATGAAAACAAAATAACATATCCTTTATATCTAATCCATACACCAACGACCAAAAACACCTACAAACACTTTCATTCTTCAATTTTCTTCATCTAATTGATCTCTCTCAAGTTCTATCTTCAAGTTCTAAGTGTTCTTCATAAATTACAAAAGTTCTAGTTTCATAAAATCAAGAATACTTTCAAGTTTGCTAGCTCACTTCCAATCTTGTAAGGTGATCATCCAACCTCAAGAAATCTTTGTTTCTTACATTAGGTTATCATTCTAATACAAGTTAATAATCATATTCAAACTTTGGTTCAATTTCTATAACTATAACAATCTTATTTTAAGTGATGATCTTACTTGAACTTGTTTTCGTGTCATGATTCTGCTTCAAGAACTTCGAGCCATCCAAGGATCCATTGAAGCTAGATCCATTTTTCTCTTTTCCAGTAGGTTTATCCAAGGAACTTAAGGTAGTAATTATGTTCATAACATCATTCGATTCATACATATAAAGCTATCTTATTCGAAGGTTTAAACTTGTAATCACTAGAACATAGTTTAGTTAATTCTAAACTTGTTCGCAAACAAAAGTTAATCCTTCTAACTTGACTTTTAAAATAAACTAAACACATGTTCTATATCTATATGATATGCTAACTTAATGATTTAAAACCTGGAAACACGAAAAACACCGTAAAACCGGATTTACGCCGTCATAGTAACACCGCGGGCTGTTTTGGGTTAGTTAATTAAAAACTATGATAAACTTTGATTTAAAAGTTGTTATTCTGAGAAAATGATTTTTATTATGAACATGAAACTATATCCAAAAATTATGGTTAAACTCAAAGTGGAAGTATGTTTTCTAAAATGGTCATCTAGACGTCGTTCTTTCGACTGAAATGACTACCTTTACAAAAATGACTTGTAACTTATTTTTCCGACTATAAACCTATAATTTTTCTGTTTAGATTCATAAAATAGGGTTTAATATGAAACCATAGCAATTTGATTCACTCAAAACGGATTTAAAATGAAGAAGTTATGGGTAAAACAAGATTGGATAATTTTTCTCATTTTAGCTACGTGAAAATTGGTAACAAATCTATTCCAACCATAACTTAATCAACTCGTATTATATATTATGTAATCTTGAGATACCATAGACACGTATACAATGTTTTGACCTATCATGTCGACACATCTATATATATTTCGGAACAACCATAGACACTCTATATGTGAATGTTGGAGTTAGCTATACAGGGTTGAGGTTGATTCCAAAATATATATAGTTTGAGTTGTGATCAATACTGAGATACGTATACACTGGGTTGTGGATTGATTCAAGATAATATTTATCGATTTATTTCTGTACATCTAACTGTGTACAACTAGTTGTAGGTTACTAACGAGGACAGCTGACTTAATAAACTTAAAACATCAAAATATATTAAAAGTGTTGTAAATATATTTTGAACATACTTTGATATATATGTATATATTGTTATAGGTTCGTGAATCAACCAGTGGCCAAGTCTTACTTCCCGACGAAGTAAAAATCTGTGAAAGTGAGTTATAGTCCCACTTTTAAAATCTAATATTTTTGGGATGAGAATACATGCAGGTTTTATAAATGATTTACAAAATAGACACAAGTACGTGAAACTACATTCTATAGTTGAATTATCGAAATCAAATATGCCCCTTTTTATTAAGTCTGGTAATCTAAGAATTAGGGAACAGACACCCTAATTGACGCGAATCCTAAAGATAGATCTATTGGGCTTAACAAACCCCATCCAAAGTACCGGATGCTTTAGTACTTCGAAATTTATATCATATCCGAAGGGTGTCCCGGAATGATGGGGATATTCTTATATATGCATCTTGTTAATGTCGGTTACCAGGTGTTCACCATATGAATGATTTTTATCTCTATGTATGGGATGTGTATTGAAATATGAAATCTTGTGGTCTATTATTATGATTTGATATATATAGGTTAAACCTATAACTCACCAACATTTTTGTTGACGTTTTAAGCATGTTTATTCTCAGGTGATTATTAAGAGCTTCCGCTGTCGCATACTTAAATAAAGACAAGATTTGGAGTCCATGCTTGTATGATATTGTGTAAAAACTGCATTCAAGAAACTTATTTTGTTGTAACATATTTGTATTGTAAACCATTATGTAATGGTCGTGTGTAAACAGGATATTTTAGATTATCATTATTTGATAATCTACGTAAAGCTTTTTAAACCTTTATTGATGAAATAAAGGTTATGGTTTGTTTTAAAATTAATGCAGTCTTTGAAAAACGTCTCATATAGAGGTCAAAACCTCGCAACGAAATCAATTAATATGGAACGTTTTTAATCAATAAGAACGGGACATTTCAGTTGGTATCAGAGCGTTGGTCTTAGAGAACCAGAATTTTGCATTAGTGTGTCTTATCAAGTTTGTTAGGATGCATTAGTGAGTCTGGACTTCGACCGTGTTAACTTGAAAAATGATTGCTTAACAAATTTTGTTGGAAACTATATATTTTTAACATGTGAATATTATGTGATATATTAATCTCTTAACGCGTTTGATATTATGTGATAGACGTCTACCTCTAGAACAAGTCCCATTGACTCACCTAATAATAATGAAGAGTCAAATGTAAATTGGAATGATTCGTGGACTGATTCACAAGTTCCCGAAGAGGAACCGGAAGAAGAGTCGGAACCGGAAGAAGAATCGGAACCGGAAGAAGAATCGGAACCGGATGAAGAAATAGAACCGGTGGGGGAAATAATAAAACGGTTAAGTAAAAGAAAATCCTCAACCAACCGACCAAGGTTAATTATGGTCAATGGTGTTTCCGCCAAGGAAGCAAAATATTGGGAGGATTACCAATTCTCCGATGAATCGGATTCCAACGAGAATTCCGATGATGTTATAGAAATTACCCCAACTGAATTTAAAAAGGTAAAAGAAAATAATAAGGGAAAGGGCATAAAAATAGAGAAATCTAATTCCAACTCCGATGAACTTTATATGTATCGTCAACCCTCGAAGTCCTTAAGTTGTAACAATGACCCGGGAACCTCTAAACCACCAGGTTTTTCTAAACCAATGTGGATTACGACGGCTCGTATTAGGGGAACATCATATATCCCTAGAAACTTGGCAAAACGAACCAAAACCGAAGAAGAAGAAACAAGCGAGTCAGAATAAGATAGTTGTATTCGTGTGGTGTAATATATGTAATATAGTGTGCTTATGCTTTATGATATATGTAAAAATTGCTTGTATTAATAAGTATTTTTTTTTATGAATCTAACTCTTGTCTATTTTACAGTATAAAAACACAAAATGGATAGACAACCCAATATTTTAAGAGACCTACCCGGAGACATGATTGATGAAATCTTGTCTAGAGTCGGTCAGAATTCTTCGGCACAACTATTTAAGGCGAGATCAGTTTGTAAGACATTCGAAGAACGTTCCAAGAATGCCTTGGTTTATAAAAGGCTTTCGTTCGAAAGATGGGGGATATCACATTGGGAAATCCATAAGTTACGATGTGTTTACTTTTACGCATATATTGCGGGGAACCCAAATGCTATTTTACGCAATGGGTTAAGAAATTATTTTGACTCAATATATCTGAATATTGGACTTCGTGATTTAGAAAAAGCAGCTAACATGCAACATAAAGAAGCATGTTATGCTTACGGATTAGTAATGTTCGCTTCTCACCAAAGTGAGAACAAGAACATCGGGCTACAACTATTAAACAAAACGTTCCCACAAGTGACGGAGTCGGTAATTGGGGCAAGAAATGAGGTTTTTAGATTGTTACGGGACTGTTGGACATTACGTAACCCTCGCCCCTTTGACGACGTTACAACATGCTGTCTTATCAACGGCCATAACGGTTATGTTCCACAAGACCAAGGATGGGAAGTAATCCTAGTAAAACCAGAATGCATGACTTGTTTCTGGACGTATGAATTACGTGTCTTTATTGCCTTTGCTGAACGACTTGTGTACTAGCTAGAATTATCTTCACAAACATCTTGTATCAAATTTATTGTGTGCAATATTTCATGCTATATGTAAAATAAGCGGTATTGTAAGTTTGTAAAATATTGTGTAAAAGTTTGAACGCGAAATATTATTATAATCAGTTTTTCATATAGAATTGTAGTAGTTGAATTGTATATTAGCTACTAAGTATGAACTTAACGGGTAGGTACTACCCGAATTTAAACTTATAAAACGCTAATATGAAGAAAAAGCTTTTATAAATGAGTTCATATTATGCTACGAAATACTATTAACTACTCTTAATATTCTGTATGATTAAGTTGTTCCATTTGACTATTTTGAAGGAAATGGCACCGACTACTCGACACACCGTGAATATGAATGAAGAAGAATTCCATACTTTTATAGCTTCAAACATAGCCGCAGTACAGGCTGCGCTACATACCAACAATAACCTTGGATCTAACAGTACAGGAAATCGTGTAGGATGCACCTACAAAGAATTCACTGCCTGCAAACCTTTAGAATTTGATGGAACCGAAGGACCGATCGGATTGAAACGGTGGATCGAGAAGGTCGAATCAGTGTTTGCCATAAGTAAGTGTACTGAAGAGGACAAAGTGAAGTACGCTACGCATACCTTCACAGGTTCTGCGTTAACATGGTGGAGTACCTATATAGAGCAAGTGGGACAAGACGATGCGTACGCACTACCGTGGTCAGCATTCAAGCACTTGATGAACGAGAAGTACCGTCCCAGAACCGAGGTCAATAAGCTCAAGACAGAACTTAGAGGGTTACGAACCCAAGGATTTGATATTACCACGTACGAAAGACGATTCACAGAATTGTGCCTATTATGTCCGGGAGCATTCGAAGATGAGGAAGAGAAGATCGACGCGTTTGTGAAAGGATTACCGGAAAGAATCCAAGAAGATATAAGTTCACACGAGCCCGCCTCCATACAACAGGCATGTAGAATGGCTCACAAACTAGTGAACCAGATTGAAGAAAGAATTAAAGAACAGACTGCTAAAGAGGCCAATGTGAAGCAAGTCAAAAGAAAGTGGGAGGAAAACGGTGATAAGAATCACCAATACAACAACAACAGCAATTACAACAATAATCGCAGCAATTATCCCAACAATCACAACATCAATCGCAACTACAACAAACGGCCCAACAACAACAACAACAGCAACTACAACAATCATCCCAACAACAATAATAACCGCAATAACAACAACAATCAGAAGCAGCTATGCCAAAGGTGTGAAAAGTATCACTCGGGGTTCTGCACCAAATTTTGCAACAAGTGTAAAAGAAATGGTCATAGCGTGGCGAAGTGTGAGGTCTACGGACCAGGGGTTAATAGAACGAAAGGAACAAATGGTGTCGGAACGAGTAATGGCGGAGCAAGTAGTGTCGGAGCAAGTTATGCCAATGTAGTTTGTTATAAATGTGGAAAACCGGGCCACATTATTAGAAATTGCCCGAACCAGGAGAACACGAATGGACAAGGCCGCGAAAGAGTTTTCAATATTAATGCGGCAGAGGCACAAGAAGACCCAGAGCTTGTTACGGGTACGTTTCTTATTGACAATAAATCTGCTTACGTTTTATTTGATTCGGGTGCGGATAGAAGCTATATGAGTAGAGATTTTTGTGCTAAATTAAGTTGTCCATTGACGCCTTTGGATAGTAAATTTTTACTCGAATTAGCAAATGGTAAATTAATTTCAGCAGATAATATATGTCGGAATCGAGAAATTAAACTGGTTAGCGAAACATTTAAGATTGATTTGATACCAGTAGAGTTAGGGAGTTTTGATGTGATAATCGGTATGGACTGGTTGAAAGAAGTGAAAGCAGAGATCGTTTGTTACAAAAATGCAATTCGCATTATACGAGAAAAAGGAAAACCCTTAATGGTGTACGGAGAAAAGGGCAACACGAAGCTACATCTTATTAGTAATTTGAAGGCACAAAAACTAATAAGAAAAGGTTGCTATGCTGTTCTAGCACATGTCGAGAAAGTACAAACTGAAGAAAAGAGCATCAATGATGTTCCCATTGCAAAAGAATTTCCCGATGTATTTCCGAAAGAATTACCGGGATTACCCCCACATCGATCCGTTGAATTTCAAATAGATCTTGTACCAGGAGCTGCACCAATAGCTCGTGCTCCTTACAGACTCGCACCCAGCGAGATGAAAGAACTGCAAAGCCAATTACAAGAACTTTTAGAGTGTGGTTTCATTCGACCAAGCACATCACCGTGGGGAGCTCCTGTTTTGTTTGTCAAGAAGAAAGATGGTACATTCAGGTTGTGTATCGACTACCGAGAGTTGAACAAACTTACCATCAAGAACCGCTACCCACTACCGAGAATCGACGACTTATTTGATCAACTACAAGGCTCGTCTGTTTATTCAAAGATTGACTTACGTTCCGGGTATCATCAAATGCGGGTGAAAGAAGATGATATTCAAAAGACTGCTTTCAGAACACGTTACGGTCATTACGAGTTTATGGTCATGTCGTTTGGTTTAACTAATGCACCAGCTGTGTTCATGGACCTTATGAACCGAGTGTATGGACCATACCTTGACAAGTTTGTCATTGTTTTCATTGATGACATACTTATTTACTCAAAGAATGACCAAGAACACGGTGAACATTTGAGAAAGGTGTTAGAAGTATTGAGGAAGGAAGAATTGTACGCTAAGTTTTCAAAGTGTGCATTTTGGTTGGAAGAAGTTCAATTCCTCGGTCACATAGTGAACAAAGAAGGTATTAAGGTGGATCCGGCAAAGATAGAAACTGTTGAAAAGTGGGAAACCCCGAAAACTCCGAAACACATACGCCAGTTTTTAGGACTAGCTGGTTACTACAGAAGGTTCATCCAAGACTTTTCTAGAATAGCAAAACCCTTGACTGCATTAACGCATAAAGGGAAGAAATTTGAATGGAATGATGAACAAGAGAAAGCGTTTCAGTTATTGAAGAAAAAGCTAACTACGACACCTATATTGTCATTGCCTGAAGGGAATGATGATTTTGTGATTTATTGTGACGCATCAAAGCAAGGTCTCGGTTGTGTATTAATGCAACGAACGAAGGTGAATTGCTTATGCGTCTAGACAATTGAAGATTCACGAACAAAATTATACGACGCATGATTTGGAATTAGGCGCAGTTGTTTTTGCATTAAAGACTTGGAGGCACTACTTATATGGGGTTAAAAGTATTATATATACCGACCACAAAAGTCTTCAACACATATTTAATCAGAAACAACTGAATATGAGGCAGCGTAGGTGGATTGAATTATTGAATGATTACGACTTTGAGATTCGTTACCACCCGGGGAAGGCAAATGTGGTAGCCGATGCCTTGAGCAGGAAGGACAGAGAACCCATTCGAGTAAAATCTATGAATATAATGATTCATAATAACCTTACTACTCAAATAAAGGAGGCGCAACAAGGAGTTTTAAAAGAGGGAAATTTAAAGGATGAAATACCCAAAGGATCGGAGAAGCATCTTAATATTCGGGAAGACGGAACCCGGTATAGGGCTGAAAGGATTTGGGTACCAAAATTTGGAGATATGAGAGAAATGGTACTTAGAGAAGCTCATAAAACCAGATACTCAATACATCCTGGAACGGGGAAGATGTACAAGGATCTCAAGAAACATTTTTGGTGGCCGGGTATGAAAGCCGATGTTGCTAAATACGTAGGAGAATGTTTGACGTGTTCTAAGGTCAAAGCTGAGCATCAGAAACCATCAGGTCTACTTCAACAACCCGAAATCCCGGAATGGAAATGGGAAAACATTACCATGGATTTCATCACTAAATTGCCAAGGACTGCAAGTGGTTTTGATACTATTTGGGTAATAGTTGATCGTCTCACCAAATCAGCACACTTCCTGCCAATAAGAGAAGATGACAAGATGGAGAAGTTAGCACGACTGTATTTGAAGGAAGTCATCTCCAGACATGGAATACCAATCTCTATTATCTTTGATAGGGATGGCAGATTTATTTCAAGATTCTGGCAGACATTACAGCAAGCATTAGGAACTCGTCTAGACATGAGTACTGCCTATCATCCACAAACTGATGGGTAGAGCGAAAGGACGATACAAACGCTTGAAGACATGCTACGAGCATGTGTTTATTGATTTCGGAAACAGTTGGGATCGACATCTACCGTTAGTAGAATTTTCCTACAACAACAACTACCATTCAAGCATTGAGATGGCGCCGTTTGAAGCACTTTATGGTAGAAAGTGCAGGTCTCCGATTTATTGGAGTGAAGTGGGGGATAGGCAGATTACGGGTCCGGAGATTATACAAGAAACTACCGAGAAGATCATCCAAATTCAACAACGGTTGAAAACCGCCCAAAGTCGACAAAAGAGCTACGCTGACATTAAAAGAAAAGATATAGAATTTGAAATTGGAGAGATGGTCATGCTTAAAGTTGCACCTTGGAAAGGCGTTGTTCGATTTGGTAAACGAGGGAAATTAAATCCAAGGTATATTGGACCATTCACGATTATTGATCGTGTCGGACCAGTAGCTTACCGACTTGAGTTACCTCAACAACTCGCGGCTGTACATAACACTTTCCACGTCTCGAATTTGAAGAAATGTTTTGCTAAAGAAGATCTCACTATTCCGTTAGATGAAATCCAAATCAACGAAAAACTTCAATTCATCGAAGAACCCGTCGAAATAATGGATCGTGAGGTTAAAAGACTTAAGCAAAACAAGATACCAATTGTTAAGGTTCGATGGAATGCTCGTAGAGGACCTGAGTTCACCTGGGAGAGTGAAGATCAGATGAAGAAGAAATACCCGCATCTATTTCCAGAAGATTCGTCAACACCTTCAACAGCTTAAAATTTCGGGACGAAATTTATTTAACGGGTAGGTACTGTAGTGACCCGAACTTTTCCATGTTTATATATATTAATTGAGATTGATATTTACATGATTAAATGTTTCCAACATGTTAAGCAATCAAACTTGTTAAGACTTGATTAATTGAAATAGGTTTCATATAGACAATTGACCACCCAAGTTGACCGGTGATTCACGAACGTTAAAACTTGTAAAAACTATATGATGACATATATATGGTTATATATATAGTTAACATGGTATTATGATAAGTAAACATATCATTAATTATATTAACAATGAACTACATATGTAAAAACAAGACTACTAACTTAATGATTTTGAAACGAGACATATATGTAACGATTATCGTTGTAACGACATTTAATGTATATATATCATATTAAGAGATATTCGTACATCATAATATCATGATAATATAATAATTTAAAATCTCTTTTGATATTATAAACATTGGATTAACAACATTTAACAAGATCGTTAACCTAAAGGTTTCAAAACAACATTTACATGTAACGACTAACGATGACTTAACGACTCAATTAAAATGTATATACATGTAGTGTTTTAATATGTATTCATACACTTTTGAAAGACTTCAATACACTTATCAAAATACTTCTACTTAACAAAAATGCTTACAATTACATCCTCGTTCAGTTTCATCAACAATTCTACTCGTATGCACCCGTATTCGTACTCGTACAATACACAGCTTTTAGATGTATGTACTATTGGTATATACACTCCAATGATCAGCTCTTAGCAGCCCATGTGAGTCACCTAACACATGTAGGAACCATCATTTGGCAACTAGCATGAAATATCTCATAAAATTACAAAAATATGAGTAATCATTCATGACTTATTTACATGAAAACAAAATAACATATCCTTTATATCTAATCCATACACCAACGACCAAAAACACCTACAAACACTTTCATTCTTCAATTTTCTTCATCTAATTGATCTCTCTCAAGTTCTATCTTCAAGTTCTAAGTGTTCTTCATAAATTCCAAAAGTTCTAGTTTCATAAAATCAAGAATACTTTCAAGTTTGCTAGCTCACTTCCAATCTTGTAAGGTGATCATCCAACCTCAAGAAATCTTTGTTTCTTACAGTAGGTTATCATTCTAATACAAGGTAATAATCATATTCAAACTTTGGTTCAATTTCTATAACTATAACAATCTTATTTTAAGTGATGATCTTACTTGAACTTGTTTTCGTGTCATGATTCTGCTTCAAGAACTTCGAGCCATCCAAGGATCCATTGAAGCTAGATCCATTTTTCTATTTTCCAGTAGGTTTATCCAAGGAACTTAAGGTAGTAATGATGTTCATAACATCATTCGATTCATACATATAAAGCTATCTTATTCGAAGGTTTAAACTTGTAATCACTAGAACATAGTTTAGTTAATTCTAAACTTGTTCGCAAAAAAAAGTTAATCCTTCTAACTTGACTTTTAAAATAAACTAAACACATGTTCTATATCTATATGATATGCTAACTTAATGATTTAAAACCTGGAAACACGAAAAACACCGTAAAACCGGATTTACGCCGTCGTAGTAACACCGCGGGCTGTTTTGGGCTAGTTAATTAAAAACTATGATAAACTTTGATTTAAAAGTTGTTATTCTGAGAAAATTATTTTTATTATGAACATGAAACTATATCCAAAAATTATGGTTAAACTCAAAGTGGAAGTATGTTTTCTAAAATGGTCATCTAGACGTCGTTCTTTCAAATGAAATGACTACCTTTACAAAAACGACTTGTAACTTATTTTTCCGACTATAAACCTATACTTTTTCTGTTTAGATGCATAAAATAGGGTTCAATATGAAACCATAGCAATTTGATTCACTCAAAACGGATTTAAAATGAAGAAGTTATGGGTAAAACAAGATTGGATAATTTTTCTCATTTTAGCTACGTGAAAATTGGTAACAAATCTATTCCAACCATAACTTAATCAACTTGTATTGTATATTATGTAATCTTGAGATACCATAGACACGTATACAATGTTTCGACCTATCATGTCGACACATCTATATATATTTCGGAACAACCATAGACACTCTATATGTGAATGTTGGAGTTAGCTATACAGGGTTGAGGTTGATTCCAAAATATATATAGTTTGAGTTGTGATCAATACTGAGATACGTATACACTGGGTCGTGGATTGATTGAAGATAATATTTATCGATTTATTTCTGTACATCTAACTGTGGACAACTAGTTGTAGGTTACTAACGAGGACAGCTGACTTAATAAAATTAAAACATCAAAATATATTAAAAGTGTTGTAAATATATTTTGAACATACTTTGATATATATGTATATATTGTTATAGGTTGGTGAATCAACCAGTGGCCAAGTCTTACTTCCCGACGAAGTAAAAATCTGTGAAATTGAGTTATAGTCCCACTTTTAAAATCTAATATTTTTGGGATGAGAATACATGCAGGTTTTATAAATGATTTACAAAATAGACACAAGTACGTGAAACTACATTCTATGGTTGAATTATCAAAATCGAATATGCCCCTTTTTATTAAGTCTGGTAATCTAAGAATTAAGGAACAGACACCCTAATTGACGCAAATCCTAAAGATAGATCTATTGGGCTTAACAAACCCCATCCAAAGTACCGGATGCTTTAGTACTTCGAAATTTATATCATATCCGAAGGGTATCCCGGAATGATGGGGATATTCTTATATATGCATCTTGTTAATGTCGGTTACCAGGTGTTCACCATATGAATGATTTTTATCTCTATGTATGGGATGTGTATTGAAATATGAAATCTTGTGGTCTATTATTATGATTTGATATATATAGGTTAAACCTATAACTCACCAACATTTTTGTTGACGTTTTAAGCATGTTTATTCTCAGGTGATTATTAAGAGCTTCCGCTGTCGCATACTTAAATAAGGACGAGATTTGGAGTCCATGCTTGTATGATATTGTGTAAAAACTGCATTCAAGAAACTTATTTTGTTGTAACATATTTGTATTGTAAACCATTATGTAATGGTCGTGTGTAAACAGGATATTTTAGATTATCATTATTTGATAATCTACGTAAAGCTTTTTAAACCTTTATTGATGAAATAAAGGTTATGGTTTGTTTTAAAATGAATGCAGTCTTTGAAAAACGTCTCATATAGAGGTCAAAACCTCGCAACGAAATCAATTAATATGGAACGTTTTTAATCAATAAGAACGGGACATTTCAGTACATCTTCCCCGTTCCAGGATGTATTGAGTATCTGGTTTTATGAGCTTCTCTAAGTACCATTTCTCTCATATCTCCAAATTTTGGTACCCAAATTCTTTCAGCCCTATACCGGGTTCCGTCTTCCCGAATATTAAGATGCTTCTCTGATCCTTTGGGTATTTCATCCTTTAAATTTCCCTCTTTTAAAACTCCTTGTTGCACCTCTTTTATTTGAGTAGTAAGGTTAGTGTGAATCATTATATTCATAGATTTTACTCGAATGGGTTCTCTGTCCTTTCTACAGTTGTGAATAATCTCGAAGTTTTTTAGGTAGATTCCTCGTTTGCATCAGCAGTTGAGAAGAGATGGGGATATTTCCGTTTCATGTGGTCTTTGCGTTCCCAGGTATTGTTGGTCCCTTGATAACAATAGGAGTATTGTAGAGGAGGGTGAATACAATTTATTTTCAATTAACTAAATAGATAAACTTGATTAGTATTCAAACAAGCAAATAAATAGAGTCACATGTAATTTTCAACAGTTATTCTTTATTGATTGAATCACAAAGAATCACAACTATCCTTGGCGGAATGATAGTTGGTTGATACAGATTACCTAGATTATAGCTAAGAGGTAAACTAACAGCTATTACACGTTTTGACTCTATAAAATAAACCCACACCACTAATTGTAACAATAGTGGATACAACAATTTATAGTAATCCTATTAACCGTGTAATGGTTCTATTGTCCACTGGTACATAGGATGTCTGTACTTGTGGAGACAACAAAATCAGAGAGCATGCTCTCTTCTTTCCTCTTTGGTGGCTATTTGCAGGAACACTCCAATTCGGTTTGGCACCACTATTTGATTAAACAAATAGAATGTTGTGTTCCCTAGGTGATGAAAAAGTATAACCCATGTCTGCACATGCGTTAACCTTCTGCATTCCCACGTGGTCTTGTAAGGTCACTTGTCAGCCGCCGACACGTGTCCTTTTCTGTTCAACTTTGTCTTTGACTTCTATTGAATAGTACCATTGATGTAGACCACTCGGGAAATGACTATGCTTATAATGGAGCATAGCTGTCTTGTGTAGTGAGCTGCATTCCAGCTGTGCTGGTTCTTCATTGCCGAGCCACTTCATGTTCTTGAATTGCTGAGTACACATCCTGTGCTGATTGAAGAACACTGTCTACCTTGTGCTGGTAGACTGAGCAGCAAACTAAACACTCGACACAGCTATATCTGCTGTCTATACATAAACAAACTTGTGCTGACTGCACATAACACTTTAGTGCAAATAAATTACAGTTTTGTCAAAATTAAATCCTTAATTATTTTGGGGACTCAACAATCTACCCCTATTTGATGATGACAAAACCTATGACATGTAGAGAAAACACTAAAGTCAGCACGGAGGGACCAAAAAAAATAGGCAGTAAATTTGTCCCTTTTTAAGTTTGTTTTGGGATCTTTTGCTGAGTTATTCATATCTTATAATTTGATATGATTTTGAAGATAAACTCATTTCACTTTCATTGCAACACAATATGTACAGTAATTACAACAACATCAGAATGAAAAGTGAATTAAACAAAAGCTACAATTTGATCACATAGGAGACTATCTATCTTTATCTTTTTCTCGTTCTTCTTCAGATAGCTCCTCTTGTTTGATTCTCCAGGCTTCAGGGAGCAGATAAGGTAACTCAGCAGGGTCAAACACAGGGATATTAGGAGGTAGAATGATGGGGCCTTTTCCGGTTGGTCCTTCACCAGTGGATTGCTTTCCTTTAGGTTTTTGAGAGAGGACTTCATCTACATTCACCACTGGTGCATTCCCAAACCTTGTTGCTTTCTTGAAGAGCTGTTGGAGTTCAGATTTAAGTGTATTTTTGATAGCACTTTCACCTTTACCAATGAAATACTCCAAGATCTCCATCCATTCACTAAATCCAAGGGATCTTAACTCATCATAGTTTATTCTTTCTTGAACTTTATTCTCCCTTACGATATTGAACGCTCTTTTTGACCCTCTGTTTACTTTGATGATCCTGCTGGGATTGGATCTTCTATTCATTACATCACCATACCTACTCCTATAATAATGATCAGGAAATTCACTGGTACGAACAGATTCTATAGGAGCAGTAGCAGGTGCTTTCTCAGCAGCTTCAATCTTATCAAATGCCTTATCCTATTTTTTGACAATGGCTTTGGCTAATTCTAGAGACTCAGCCTCTTGCTTTCTATCAGCAGCCAATTTATCTTCTATATCCTGGAGCCTTGCCCACTCAGCGAGTTCAGCATCAGCAGCCTCCCTTCTTTGAATTTCAGCTTGTAGACCCAACAAATACTCGTCGGCAGTGATTTTTAGGGATTTTGTTGTTTCAATCATCTTTCTACCCTCTTCAGTTCTAAGGGCAGCACGATTCTCCCTCAGATCCATACCCAGCTGGTGAGCCTCTTGAAATTGAGCTTTCTCCTCATCAGTAGAGAGCCTTTGACCACTGTTGTTCAAGTATACACCAATTTCAATGCCATAAATCAAGGCAGTGATGTAGAGTGGCTGATCAAGGGGATGATGCAACAATCTAACTTGTCGTATCCTTTCATTGATAGCAGCTTGTCTTTGCTCAAGCAATTCCTGTACAGTGATCTCCAGCCGGTAAGCATCTCTTTCATCTGGATTCATTTTAAATAAGTTTGGCTCACCACGGGTAACTGAATCATCTTCCCAAGTTCTGTGTTTACCATGACGTTTTGGGGAAGATGGAGGATACATGATTGATTCACCTATGCCAGATGAACTCACTGGAAACTGATTGACACGATTATCCTTTGTTTTGTTAAAATAGGTGAGGGTCTGGGGAGAGATAGGTGATTGAACAAATAAATGATCTCCACTACCCCAGACTGTAAAGTCAGCTGGATTAACCGTATCATCATCAGGATTAGCACCCAGCTCAACTACCTTTACCGGGTCTTCAACACTTGTAACACCCAGCAGCACACTTCTGGCTAGGTCTTCATTCATAGCACTCCTTGCTGTGTCTTCAGTACCAGCTGACTGATTAGTATCAGCTGGTACAACCACCTCAGTATCTTCATCAGCTGCCTCAAATAAGGGTCCTTTCCTTAGGGGCTGATTGTCCCTAGGAGCAGATTTCACCCTTTGTTTATCTATGGGCATGGGTTCAGCTGATGGTTCTTGTGTTGATACTAGCTCAAGTGGAGGCAGGTAGGGAATGATAGCAAGATGCTCCCCCTGAATATCATCATCATCAAGATTGATTATTTCTGCTGGCTTATGTTGTGTAGCTGGCTGTGCAGAAGATGTTGGGCGGGAAGATGAACTGGTTTCTAACATAGCATCTAACCACTTTATAAAAATGTCTGCTCTAACTCCTTCCCCTGACTCAGTAGATGCAAGATAATCTTTCATTTCTTCTGGAGTCATCCATTTGATCCTATCTGCTCGCTCAGCATACAGTTTTGCCCTCTTTTTGTCGTATTTGACCTTGAATTTGGCATTTCTTTTTCGTGCATCCTTTTTGAATTTATCAATGCCAATCAGGTCATCATCAATGTCCCTATTTTTCGGGGTTAGCCATCTCCTATGCTCAATTCTGTGGTGTTTAAGAGCAACATAGGCATCCCATTTGACATTGAAGGCATCATTCAATTCTTGCTGTCTCTTCTGATGTCTCTCCAGTTTTCTTTTCATTCTTTTTTCAATAGATTGAGATACAACAAAAGCTTCAGCAACAGCCAGTGTAGAAACATCACTGGGCTTACTGCCAGAACCAATATCATCCACTGATGTGGCAGACACTGGGTTGAGATTCACCAGCTGCCTGTACACCAGCTTCAGTATGAGCGTTGCTGGGCTTAGTGCCAGAGTCTGGACCAGAAGAACCATCACCACCATCACCATCACCATCTCTCCTTGGTTGTTTTGGAGCCTTTTCATGCTCATGCTCCCCCTCTAATTGTTTTCTCTTTTTGAGTTTCTTTTTAGATTGCTTCTCTCCCTTTTTGTCATCAGCAGGGGCATAAAGGTGAACAGGGGAGACCTGTGCATCAAGGTCACTATCTAAATCTGGAACAGAGAATGCAAAATTGTTCCAGTCAGCAACTTCAGGAGTAAGATGGGCACCAGGATCCACGCCAAATTATCGAAGAAGGAGGTTGGAAGACCTAACTTCATTCCTTACAACACCCATAGCCATCTGTTTAACCATGGCCCTAACATCACCCTGTAGGGTAGCCAGTCGATGCATATTTTCAACCATTTGAACATAGGCAGAAGCAGGAATCATGTTAGCCATTTGCTGCTCCTGTGAATCCAATCTCTCATGTAGCACTGCATTTTCTTCATTAAGAAAAAGAATTCTGCGATTAGCAGCATCTAAATCAGCTTGAAGACGGGCAATGTCCTTAGTATATTCATTGTGAGATATGATTCGTTTCTTTAAGTCCTCCTCCTCTTCATGTTGTTTGACAATGGCAGCCACCACAAGATCTGCAAAGGCACATACCTGTTTGAGCTAGGCTTCAATATTGGAAGTGGTAACTTGCCCAGCGTTACGTATGGCTTCAGTCACACTATCAGAAATATCAGTGCGAATGGTGGCCTGTAGATTAGGTGCAACCTCAGCCAGTGTCTTATAGACAGCCAGGGTGGAGATGTCAGCCACCTCATCAGCATTAAATTTAACATAGCTGGTTGAGGGGTGGTCAGAAGCAGCTAACACAGAACTACCTCCGCGGGGTGGTAGAGGTGGAAGGTCAGAATCTGACTCGTCACCATGATCACCATCATTTTTACCTTCACCCGAAGGTTTAGAACCACTGGTATTCTTATCAGCATCATGAACAGCATCATCAGTGAGATCCACTGGTTTTTTTTTGTACCAGTCACATTATCATGAGTGACTGGTTCATCCTTACCAGTACCTTTATCAGCATCACCATCAGAGGAAGAAGATGATGAGGAAGAAGCTGATGAATCAGAAGGTACTTGTAACGACCCTACTTTTTCCGTTATCTTTTACCGTTAATTATTTAACGACCGTTAACTGTTATTCGTGCCACGTCATTTCTATGACCTATATTATTATTTTTATAATAATATATTAATTATTATGTGTTATATGAATATTTGTATTCATATCTTAAATTGTACGTTTCTACGTGTCGCGGATTTCTATCCGGCGAATCTTTTCGGTTTTCAAACCAACGGTCGAGCTTTTGGGATTTTTAAATCCTAATTATCTTAAATATGATATTTTGATGTCATATGATTATATATAGTGTTTATATATTTTATTCGTCGCATATTTGTTATCTCTCCGAAAAATCAATCGCGTAGCGGTGTTTTCGCGTTTCGGGCTTCGTTCGGGCATTCGGGCCACAAGACTTCTTTCATTTATCAAGTTGGCCCATAAGTGGGACCCACCCTTCATATTTCAGCCGAAAATATCAAGGGGGAGGGGGGTATTGTGCCATTTTTCCCAAACTTGTAGTTTTAGGGATCAAAACCTAATCACTACTTCATTCTTCCCCATTTTCACATTTTAATTTTTGTTTCCTCCTCCCCTTGCTCTCCTTACAGTCACCTACCACCAAGAACATCATCATCATCTCACAAAATTGTTAATCATTTCAAGAGGCTTTCAACATAATCGGATTCTACACAACGATCTCTACGCGTTCATATTACTTGATTGTTGATTTGGGTATAAACCCTAACCCTAGATTTTCAATTTTTCAATTATTTTTCTGTTTTTACATGTTATATTGATAGTATGATGATTATATGTTATTGTATTGATGATTGTATGCGTAGAATTACTCGTAAACATGTGTTTTCGGTTTGATATAATTGGGACAGAAGCTTTTTCGTGTGTTTCTGATATTGTAACTGATGTTGATCATAAAATAAAGTATATAAATGAGTTCCTCTCATCAAGACATTAATTTTAGACTCCGGATTCATGTCGTTTCGATTCCTGGAACCCTAATTATGATCAAAGTGGTATTTTGTTAAGATTGAATTATGATATTGGTATGAACCAGGTTTGGTCTGACTTTGTGACCATATTTGGTGACTTTAGGGTATGTTAGTGTGTTAGGACTTATGGTGGGGCGAACTTTCATGTTCGGGTCATCTCAATCCGAGCCACGAATCACCCGTTACGTCTAAAACACGTTTTTGGTTGAATTGAAGTTGCAAGTAGTGTGTTGGCTGTACATCACAACTTGTGGACTGTTTTTGGGGTGTTCTTAAGTGTACCAAAGTGTCGGGTGGTTTGCTTAGGCGAATCTATATGTAAGGCTCGCCGAAAACCGACACCCGGGGCTCAGGATACGACCCGATGAACTTTTAATTTAAAACTTTTGACTAATTATGAAACTTATGATATAAATAATGGATTTCATTATCATTTAATTACTTATGATAAAAAAGTAATTATTATTATTTACAACTTATGATATATATATTTATTATATCATTTAATTAATATTTATGATTTAATTAACTTTTTAATTAAACATATGATTAATAATACTTCTTTATTAATGGAAAAATACTTATGATAAGTATTAAACTTATATTATGAGATTATTATAATAAGACTTATAATAAGGATTAAATAATTATTTAATTATTATAAGACTTAGTTATTATTTAATTATAATTTAATTATTAAATACTTATGATTTAATAATTATAATTAGAAACTTATGATATGATTAATAATTCATTATTAATTAATAATACTTATGATATGATTTAAAAATTATTATTAATTAATAATACTTACATTATGACTAATATTTAATTAATTAATTAAATACTTATGTTATATTAATTATATCATTTAAACTTATATTAACTTTAATAATTCATTTTAATTTAATTAAACTAATGTTATGACATAATTAGACATATTTAACTTTAATAAACGTTATAACTTATATTATTATTATAACTTACACTTTTAAAATTAACGTTGACCATGTTTGACCAAGGTTGACTTTTGAGTTGACTTTCGGTTGACTTTGACTTTCAGTTGACTTTTGTTGACTTTCTAATTAAGGAAACTTTCCTAACTTATAAACTTTCCTAAAATAGCAACTTTCTAAATTTGGAAACTTTCCAAAAATAGAAACTTTCCAAAAATAGAAACTTTCCAAAAATAGAAACTTTCCAAAAATAGAAACTTTCCAAAAATAGAAACTTTCCAAAAATGGAAACCTGCTAAAAATAGAAACTTTCTAAAAATAGAAAGTGTGTGTCCGTAAGCTGTTCCGATCAAACCGATGCATATTGAGTATTGTTCTATGACTACTTGCAACATGTACAATAGCTATCATACTAAGACTTGACCTAAGTTAGTTATTTATATCGACCTGCTTTATTTATAGGTAGGCGTTGTGATCATTCCTGATCACTGTACTACATTTGTTGTTCGCTTAATTGTGTTGGTTACTTCATTACTATTAAGGTGAGTTATAGTCCCATTTTCTATTTTAAATCTTTTGGGATGAGAATACATGCAATTTATTTTATATTTTGGACACAAGTGGAAGTTGGTTTAAATTATTCATTGTGAGTTGAACAAAAATATTCCCTAGTCTGGTAACTGTAATCACTGGTTTCTACTGGTGAACACGAATTCTACGGATAGATCTATCGGGTTTGACAATCCCATTTCGAGCAAGTCGCGCTAACAATTTATAATCGGAATGTTTAGTACTTTGTAATTTGTTGTAGATACACTTGTTCGGTGTATTTTATTTATTGTGTTTGGTAAGGGTAAATAAATGGTTAAGTGGTTATCAGGTGGCTCACGGTAAATGGAATAATGTTTTTATATGTTTTATAGCATATAATTTTGTGGTCAAAAAGGAGTTTTTATGTTTTCAAACATAAATTTTTTTACGGTTTAAATTAAATATTGTTTGCAATATTAAACCTATAATTCACTCAACATTTTTTGTTGACAGTTACTCGCATGTTTTATTCTCAGGTTCATGATTGATTGCTTTCGCTGTGCTTAGAGAGTCTGCATATTTATGATGGCAGCTTTTGTTAAACAATAACTTGCATTCTATTTTGATACATTTAATTGTGGATGCCGTTGACTTTGTTTTGGTCAACTTTTGGTTAAGTAATAATGTATGGTTTTTCTAAACTTACATATTTTGATAGATTTTCTTTATAGGAAATCATTTTTAAATAAAGAATGCAAGGTTATTTATTAAATTCATATAGAGTTATGATCAAGCTGTGGGACCAAGATAACTATGGTCGTCAAGTGTACTTTGACGGGTCGTTAAAGTTGGTATCAGAGCTCTGGTTGTAGGGAATTAGGCTGCATTGATGTCGTTACCCGAGTCAATAGGGTGCATTAGTGAGTCTAGTCTACAGCCCGGCCTATAAAATATTATTATATGTGATTATTTGTATCGTATTGGTATGTATATTGTTATCATACATACATCTCTATTATGTTCTGAATTTGGGAGGAACTCCCATTCTGATTTAAACGTATTCTTCGACTCATGCGAACTTATCCTTATAAGAACACCTCGGGTAGTGAAACCGAGGGATGTCATTCTTGACTTCTGAAATTCTCGACATTTCTATGTCATCTATTATGGTTATGTATATAACATTTGAGTTATCTTACGCGAGATGTCATTCTTGACTTCTAAATGCTCGACATTTCAATGTCAGCTATTATGTTTAGGTATATAACATTCTTGTTATATTACGTGCCTTTGTGCCGTTGTGCCTATGTGCTTTGGTTTTTGAACCGGAGGACGTCATTATTGACTTTTAGATATTCTTGGTACTTCGAAGACATTTTTATGTCATCGTTACTCCTATTCATTACTTTCGATGTTTTTGTCTCTTGTGCTATCCTTAGCACATTGTTTAAGAAATTGTTTTAGAGAAATTATGTGGAAATTCGAGGTTGATCGCGTGTCCTGACCTCATGTAGTGCTATTGGAATGGAACTATGAATTAGTGAAATATAATGGCATTAGGCCAACGTGATTATATTACGTTAATTCATAAAGAAGTCCCAATATTGTGACATGAGGAATAGAAAGCGAGTCAAAGAAAATTTTTTCACTACCCATTCAGAAATTCCGATGTATTACATGGATAGGGAAAATATTCATTATCTTATTTGTTGATATACGAGAAGCTCGTTTTAACCAGATTATGTATCTCATGCTCTATCCTTCATAACTCGATTGTTAGCAACAGCTTCGCTCAGAAACAGTTTTGGCCCAAGGACTTATGTCCTGATAATAGTTAAAACAACATTTAACTCATTGGTTTTCCTGACCTCGTAACATTTGTAAGTCAAATGTCGTACGATGATTCAAGTCCTTTACTCGATCTTCTACGATCTTACTTCAACTTGTAACCTATGAAATACAGATACTCTGTTTATCATCGAGAATTTTACACATTTGTTTAATTGAGCGGTTCTCACGAGATTTATGGGCGAATAGAAGTAATGAAATATTTTGTCATGTATACAAGTTATAAAATCATATATGTACGTATGGATTCAAATGAATAAATTTACCCTTACCTATTTTGGCTAGTATATACTAAATCATACCTTCAAAAAAATTATTTTAAACCACTCATTTATTGAGCTGTTTGATTAAGTCAAATTGTTTTATATAAAATGGTACACATTGTACATACTTCTAAATTACTAAGAACTTCGCTCCGTTTATGATGTCGCATCAAACGTTTAAAGCTTTTTCAAAACCCCTTTTGATTGATCTTATCAAATTTTCGCATTACTCTACAGAGTATTTGGATCACGGTTCTTCTTATTCTCCGTTTAAGGATGAAACTTACCATTAAGTTCATTGATAGAAACTCTTACACCACTTTGAATGCCGGTTTTATAAAATTTGTTGGAAAGTCTTTGCGCACGTAAAAATTTACCCTCTTATGGTTGGACATGGCCGAAACGCGGACCGATAAATCAATTTTCTGAGATACACTCGGTGGTCACCCTATTGTAGAAAAGGCACTAGGTGGGTTTCTACCCCAACTGTTGTTAAAGTAGGTATCATGGAAGTATATTACACTAGATCATTTGAGGAGTTTCTACTCTCGATATTCACAGCTAACTGCAACACCCTCATAAACATCAACCCTATGATTCAATACCTTGAGGTACACGAAATTATTTTTGGAGCTGGAGTCGACCATTCTTTATAACCCATGATTCGCGTTCTTTTCATCTGCTCATAAATTGAAGAATCAGGATGAATCCTAGATTTCCTCACTCCTTGTGCTAGGAAGTTCACCCTCGTTTAAAGATCACACCTTCCGTACGTCTTCCTTTCGGAAATGTAATGAAAATTTACTTTGAAGTTCATGATCCTAGTTATCTCCTTGAAGGAATTGTCTTAAACATCTATACCACTGAGGTGGCTACTCTATATAATGTTTTCTCTGTTGGTTGCAACTATATTTCGTTCGTCCCAGTTCGTCCCCCTGGGGAGCTCCTGTTTTATTTGTTAAGAAGAAAGATGGTTCGTTCCGATTATGTATTAATTATCGCGAGTTAAACAAGCTTACAGTTAAAAATCATTACCCTCTTCCGAGAATTTATGATCTGTTCGATCAGCTTCAAGGTTCGTCCATTTATTCTAAGATTGATCTTCGTTCTGGTTATCACCAGTTGCGTGTTAAAGAAACTGATATTCCGAAAATCGCTTTTTGTACCCGTTATGGTCACTGCGAAATTTTTTTTTTGTTATGACGTCCGGAGTGACTAACGCACCTGCTATGTTCATGGACCTCATGAACCGTGTGTGTAGCCCATATCTAGATAAATTCGGTAACGTTTTCATCGATGATATCGTTATTTATTCCAAGAGTGATGAAGAGCACGAAGAACATTTGAAGTTGGTGCTTGATTTATTGAGGAAAGAAGAGTTGTACGCTAAGTTCTCTAAGTGTGCTTTCTGGTTAAGAGAAGTTCAATTCCTTGGATATGTTGTTAGTAAACAAGGAATACAAGTTGATCCTGCCAAGATTGAGGCAATTGAGAAGTGGGGAATTCCGAAGACTCCTACTTAGATTCGTCAGTTTCTAGGGTTGGCAGGTTACTATAGAAGATTCATTCAAGATTTCTCTCGTATAGCGACACCTCTGACTGTTTTAACGCACAAGGGGAAGAAGTACGAGTGGAAGGATGAACAAGAGATTGCTTTTCAAACTTTGAAGAAGAAGTCGACTACCACTCCAATATTATCACTACCTGATGGTAATGATGATTTTGTTGTTTATTGTGATGCTTCGCGTCAAGGCTTTGGTTGTGTTTTGATGCAACGAAAGAAAGTTATTGCGTACGCGTCACGTCAGTTGAAGATTCACGAGCAGAATTACATAACCCATGATTTAGAGTTGGGAGCTATTGTGTTTGCGCTTAAGATTTGCAGACATTGTCTTTATGGGGTCAAAGGTACAGTGTACACTGATCACAAAATTCTTCAACATATCTTTGGTCAAAGACAGTGGAATATGAGGTAGCGAAGATGGGTTGAATTGTTGAACGATTATGATTGTGAACTCCTTTAGCCATTCCGGGGAAAGACCAATGTTGTGGCCGCTGCTTTGAGTCAAAAAGAGAGAGTTGAACCTCGTAGGTTTAGGGCCTTGAATATGACCATTTGAACAAACCTCGCAAGGCAGATTCTTGCAGCTCCACAAGAAGCCTTGAAGGAGGAGAATTTTGTAACGGGAAGGTCCGAGGCTTGAGTAAACAGTTAGAGGTATGAACCGATGGTACTCGGTATTTTGCGAGACGTCTTTGGGTTTCGAAATTTGGTGATTTGCGACAACTTGTTTTAGATGAAGCTCATAAGTCTAGGTACTCTATCCATCCTGGTTCAGGAAAGATGTATCATGACCTTAAGGAGTTATATTGGTGGCCTAATTTGAAAGCTGATGTAGCTACGTATGTGGCTAAGTGTTTGACCAGTGCTAAGGTTAAAGCTGAACATCAGAAACCGTCTGGACTTTTGGTGCAACCTGAGATTCCCGAGTGGAAGTGGGTAGGTATTACAACGGATTTTATTACGAAGTAACTGAGAGTTGTGGATGGTTATGATACCATTTGGGTGATTGTTGACCGACTCACAAACTCAGCTCATTTCTTACCGATTAAGGAAACAGATTCGAAGGAGAAGCTTACTTATTTGTATTAGAAGGAGATTGTTTCTAGGCATGGTGTTCCCGTGTTATTTCGGACCGAGATAGTCAATTTACATTGAGGTTTTGGCAGTCCTTAAAAGATGCTTTGGGAACTAAATTGGAAATGAACACTGATTATCATCCACAGTCAGATGGTCAGAGTGAAAGGACCATTCAAACGTTGGAAGACATGTTACGAGAAAGCATCATTGATTTTGGTAATGTTTGGAATAAGTACTTGCCACTGGCTGAATTTTCTTATAATAACAGCTATCATGCAAGTGTTAAGCTACACCTTTTGAAACGCTGTATGGTAGATAGTGCAGGTCTCCTGTCTGCTGGAATGAGGTTGGGGATGCTCAACTCACAGATCCAGGAACTTTTCATGAAACTACCGAGAAGATCGTACGGATTAAGGAAAGTTTGAGAACCGCCAGAAGTCGGCAAAAGAGTTATGGCAATAAGTGAAGGAACGATATTGAATTTCAGGTCAGTAACCGTGTTATGTTAAAGGTTTCACCTTGGAAGGGTGTGATACGTTTTGGTAAAAGGGGAAAGTTGAATCCTCATTTTGTTGGACCGTTTGAGATTATTGAGAGAGTTGGACCCGTGGCTTATCGTTTGAAATTGCCACAAGAACTCAGTGCTGTTCACGATGTTTTTCACGTGTTGAATTTAAAGAAGTGTTTGGCCGAGGCCGATAAGACAATTCCTCTGGAGGAACTTCATGTTGATAAGCAACTTCATTTTATTGAGGAACCTGTTGAAATTATGGATCGAGAGGTTAAGACTCTTAAGCAGAGTAGAATTCCTATTGTTCGAGTTAGATGGAACGCCAGACACGGTCCCGAGTTCACTTGGGAGTGTGAAGATCAGATGAGGCAGAAGTACCTGCATTTGTTCCCAAATGATGAGGAAAACCCTGCACCTGCTTAAATTTCGGGACGAAATTTCCATAACGGGAAGGTACTGTAACGACCCTACTTTTTCCTTTATCTTTTACCGTTAATTATTTAATGACCGTTAACTGTTATTCGTGTCACGTCATTTCTATACCTATATTATTATTTTTATAATAATATATTAATTATTATGTGTTATATGAATATTTGTATTCATATCTTAAATTGTACGTTTCTACGTGTCGCGGATTTCTATCCGGCGAATCTTTTCGGTTTTCAAACCAACGGTCGAGCTTTTGGGATTTTTAAATCCTAATTATCTTAAATATGATATTTTGATGTCATATGATTATATATAGTGTTTATATATTTTATTCGTCGCGTATGTGTTATCTCTCCGAAAAATCAATCGCTTAGCGGTGTTTTCGCGTTTCGGGCTTCATTCGGGCATTCGGGCCACAAGACTTCTTTCATTTATCAAGTTAGCCCACAAGTGGGGCCCACCCTTCATATTTCAGCCAAAAATATCAAGGGGGAGGGGGGTATTGTGCCATTTTTCCCAAACTTGTAGTTTTAGGGATCAAAACCTAATCACTACTTCATTCTTCCCCATTTTCACATTTTAATTTTTGTTTCCTCCTCCCCTTGCTCTCCTTGCCGTCACCTACCACCAAGAACATCATCATCATCTCACAAAATTGTTAATCATTTCAAGAGGCTTTCAACATAATCGGATTCTACACAACGATCTCTATGCGTTCATATTACTTGATTGTTGATTAGGGTATAAACCCTAACCCTAGATTTTCAATTTTTCAATTATTTTTCTGTTTTTACATGTTATATTGATAGTATGATGATTATATGTTATTGTATTGATGATTGTATGCGTAGAATTACTCGTAAACATGTGTTTTCGGTTTGATATAATTGGGACAGCAGATTTTTCGTGTGTTTCTGATATTGTAACTGATGTTGATCATAAAATAAAGTATATAAATGAGTTCCTCTCATCAAGACATTAATTTTAGACTCCGGATTCATGTCGTTTCGATTCCCGGAACCCTAATTATGATCAAAGTGGTATTTTTTTAAGATTGAATTGTGATAATGGTATGAACTAGGTTTGGTCTGACTTTGTGACCATATTTGGTGACTTTAGGGTATCTTAGTGTGTTAGTACTGATGGTGGGGCAAACTTTCATGTTCGGGTCATCTCAATTCGAGCCACGAATCACCCGTTACGTCTAAAACACGTTTTTGGTTGAATTGAAGTTGCAAGTAGTGTGTTGGCTGTACATCACGACTTGTGGACTGTTCTTGAGGTGTTCTTGAGTGTACCAAAGTGTCGGGTGGTTTGCTTAGGCGGAGATATATGTAAGGCTCGCCGAAAACCGACACCCGAGGCTCAGCATACGACCCGATGAACTTTTGATTTAAAACTTTTGACTAATTATGAAACTTATGATATAAATAATGGATTTCATTATCATTTAATTACTTATGATAAAAAAAAGTAATTATTATTATTTACAACTTATGATATATATATTTATTATATCATTTAATTAATATTTATGATTTAATTAACTTTTTAATTAAACATATGATTAATAATACTTCTTTATTAATGGAAAAATACTTATGATAAGTATTAAACTTATATTATGAGATTATAATAATAAGACTTATAATAAGGATTAAATAATTATTTAATTATTATAAGACTTAGTTATTATTTAATTATAATTTAATTATTAAATACTTATGATTTAATAATTATAATTAGAAACTTATGATATGATTAATAATTCATTATTAATTAATAATACTTATGATATGATTTAAAAATTATTATTAATTAATAATACTTACATTATGACTAATATTTAATTAATTAATTAAATACTTATGTTATATTAATTATATCATTTAAACTTATATTAACTTTAATAATTCATTTTAATTTAATTAAACTAATGTTATGACATAATTAGACATATTTAACTTTAATAAACGTTATAACTTATATTATTATTATAACTTACACTTTTAAAATTAACGTTGACCATGTTTGACCAAGGTTGACTTTTGAGTTGACTTTCGGTTGACTTTGACTTTCAGTTGACTTTTGTTGACTTTCTAATTAAGGAAACTTTCCTAACTTATAAACTTTCCTAAAATAGCAACTTTCTAAATTTGGAAACTTTCCAAAAATAGAAACTTTCCAAAAATAGAAACTTTCCAAAAATAGAAACTTTCCAAAAATAGAAACTTTTCAAAAATGGAAACCTGCTAAAAATAGAAACTTTCTAAAAATAGAAAGTGTGTGTCCGTAAGCTGTTCCGATCAAACCGATGCATATTGAGTATTGTTCTATGACTACTTGCAACATGTACAATAGCTATCATACTAAGACTTGACCTAAGTTAGTTATTTATATCGACCTGCTTTATTTATAGGTCGGCGTTGTGATCATTCCTGATCACTGTACTACATTTACTGTTCGCTTAATTGTGTTGGTTACTTCATTACTATTAAGGTGAGTTATAGTCCCATTTTCTATTTTAAATCTTTTGGGATGAGAATACATGCAATTTATTTTATATTTTGGACACAAGTAGAAGTTGGTTTAAATTATTCACTGTGAGTTGAACAAAAATATTCCCTAGTCTGGTAACTGTAATAACTGGTTTCTACTGGTGAACGCGAATCCTACGGATAGATCTATCGGGTTTGACAACCCCATTTCGAGCTAGTCGCGCTAGCAATTTATAATCGGAATGTTTAGTAATTCGTAATTTGTTGTAGATACACTTGTTCGTTGTATTTTATTTATTGTGTTTGGCAAGGGTAAATAAATGGTTAAGTGGTTACCAGGTGGCTCACGGTAAATGAAATAATGTTTTTATATGTTTTCTAGCATATAATTTTGTGGTCCAAAAAGGAATTTTTATGTTTTCAAACATAAATTTTTTTACGGTTTAAATTAAATATTGTTTGCAATATTAAACCTATAATTCACTCAACATTTTTTGTTGACAGTTACTCGCATGTTTTATTCTCAGGTTCATGATTGATTGCTTCCGCTGTGCTTAGAGAGTCTGCATATTTATGATGGCAGCTTTTGTTAAACAATAACTTGTATTCTATTTTGATACATTTAATAGTGGATGCTGTTGACTTTGTTTTGGTCAACTTTTGGTTAAGTAATAATGTATGGTTTTTCTAAACTTACATATTTTGATAGGTTTCCTTTATAGGAAATCATTTTTAAATAAAGAATGCAAGGTTATTTATTAAATTCATATAGAGTTATGATCAAGCTGTGGGACCAAGATAACGATGGTCGTCAAGTGTACTTTGACGGGTCGTTAAAGTACTGGTGAATCTGGAATATTCTGCATAACATATTTACTAGTAGAGGGATCTCTGATGAACTTGAGAGGCCTCCATATACTAGGCCATGGAGAAGCAGCTGGAGCCATGCCAAAAAAATGATAATAAGGCTGCTCGTTGATCTGTTCTAAAGTAGCCAACCTCTTATAAACTTCTTCTCTAGCTGGTCGATCAAGCTGAGACAATAGTTCAGTCAGCTCTTCGCGAGGCAATGTGCTGGCTGAGACTATGGCAGTTTGAGGATCAATAGTTAGCTGATCCACCAGCAGAGCAACTCTGGGAGTAATAGACGCTCCTCGATAGATGAAGTTAGGGACAACTTCATCAGGATCTGGCACCTGGCACACATAAGTTTTCTTCTCAGCAGAAACATTAGCCTGAGAAGAGTCAGTAGTGGCAGAAACAGAGGTACCAGCATCCATAACGGGTTCCGTAGAACCAGTAGCAACGGTAGATAACTGTGCAGTAGGTGAAGAAGCAGCATCTCCAGTAAGAGCATCAGTATCCACCGTTGGCGCTGTGGGAACATAGCCAACATAGCCAGCATTAACAAAATCAAGACCCTCCAGAACAGTATCACCCGGTGAACCAGAATCTGATGGAAAAGTAGCACTTTTACCAGCATCCAGGATAACATCAGATGGAAAAGTAGCACTTGTACCAGCTTCCATGATAACATTTTGTGCATCGGTAGCAGCAGCAGACGTAACGTCACCCTCTGGTTCAGTGACAGGTTCATCAAGTAGAACATCCTTGACAATATTGTCAATTACCTTTTTAAGAACAGGAGGATCCACTATGATTTCATCTTCCACTTCAAGTGAAGTAGTGGAAGCAATAATACTGGGAGCAGTATTACCAGCAGCTGTAGAAGCAACAGTACTAGCATCAGCACCACCAGTAGGAGAAACAGTAGCACCAATACCAGTAGCAGAGGCAGCAATCTGCTCAATAGGAATAATATCATCTTTAACTTGCTCCCCCTCTGCCTGTTCATCTACCCTGCTAAGAACTGAAACAATAGAACATTTTATGTTAACAACTGTAGAACCAAATAAATTTAACTCAACAATTGCATCTGTTGTTGGTCTCTGGGGATAGACTGGTGATTTGGTCAGCCCTTCGAATGAGACAGAAGAAGGTGTCTGTAAGTACAGCTGTGACTCTGCTGACTCATTGGCGACACATGTTGACCCAGATAGTGTAAGAGTTTTGGCTGGTAATGATGTAGGAGTGAGACTCTTATCATGATCCGAGTAACATAATGGCTGTGCAGTATCCTGAGCTGGTTCAACACGATGAGGAGCCTGCTCAAGTTTGCTTTGGGGGTCAGGTATTTGCTCTGCTGATTGTACTAGCAGCAGAGGATATAGCATTAAGTTCAATTTTAAAAAATGTGGAAGTGTCTGGCTAGAAGAGTATGGGTTGCTACTCTTCTTAACACTAGTTTTAAAACCAGTCAGCTTGGGAGCCAGGGTTATTGTAGCGACCCGACCAAATCGTCATTGACGGCGCCGTCTACTTAGGTCCCGTTACGTGGTCATAAGTCTTTAAAACAACGTTTGACCAAAAGATATGTCGCATTCATTTCAAATGTAAAGGTTGTTCAAGTTTTACAAGAATAGTTCCATCACAAGTTACGATACAAAGTTTTAAGTACAAATGAAACTTATGCGACACAATTTAAAAGTATCCAAAAGACGCTCCATGTATGCATGTATACTCGACATCCAATGCAAGTATCAAAATAATGAGCGGAAGCATGTATCATGTATCGTTCAAGGACCTGAGAAAAACATAGAAATCTGTCAACGAAAACGTTGGTGAAATCATAGGTTTAAGTAAGTAAGTACAAGTGAACCACAAGATTTGCATCAATGAAATAATAGTAATACATTCCAAAAGTTTGTTTCACGAGCACCCAATTATCAATGCTTAACATTTCCTTCCATTGAACCCCATCACTTAGTGCTAGAACATACACTGTTTCTCGAAAATATATTTCATTCGTAAACGGTAGCGAACCGTTTGAATGAGGGTTTGTCAAACCCATATGGATCCATACAACATAAGTTCTCGCTTACACCCGGCAAGTGTAACTAATGATAATCGAATTGAGGATTTTGTTCTAAACTCGTATGTAGAATGTTTGTTTTCCTGTACTTGTGTTCACTTAGTAAAGAAATGTTTATGTTTTCTCATCCCAAATGTAAGTTCAAAAAGAGTAAAAGTGGGACTATGATCTCACCTTGAGTGCACGAGTAGTAAAGTACTTCGACAAGTAAACGTGTGCAAAGAACAATGCTAGTCTTGACCTAAACAAATAGGTCGTATCAATAACGGTAAACACGATAGGTCAAGGATGTTCAATTAGTCCTATGGCTCGTTACGACTCGATTATGAAGCATGTGAGTCAAATTGTCAAGTTTCATGCAAGATACAAGTATAGAATCATGTTAGAAAGATTGCATAATTAATTGGTTAAGTTTGACAAAAAGTCAAACTTGGTCAAAGTCAACGAAAAAGTCAACACGTTCGGGTCGAGTCCCGGACTATTTTTCTATGCTAATTATTCATATACAAGTGTATTAAAACAAGTTTCATGTGAATCGGAGGTCCGTAGGTCATCAAACATTTCACGTGAAATGGGACGAGGAGGTCAGAATCTGACCAGGCACATCTGCGCGCCGCGCGGGGATGGGGCGCGCCGCGCCACCATCTGTGCAGGTCTGTTTCTGTTTTTTTTTCCCAAGTATGCACGAGCCAAAATCAATTCTAACACAACAATTGACCCGCAAACACTTATAATGCCTATCATATATCGTTGGAAAGGTATTTTGACGAGGAATATAACTAAGCACTTATGGTCCAACAATAACATCATTTACAATAGCCGAAATCTCATCAAGCGAACAATAAAAGTCCATTTTCAAAGTTTCAAGTTCATCAATCGCATTTTGAGTTTCGGGAAACCAATTCACACATATGATATGCCGTTTTGAAGGTAATCAAGCATACAATCCAACTAAATACTTACTAATAATAATCCATGGCATTCAATGCATCAAAAGTCCATTTCAAGTTCATCAAACCCTAACCCAAATTCACCAAAATCAATAATCAAGTTCATGAAGTTTTCTAAGGCAACATACACATCAAATTGAAGCTAGTGATGCTAGTAACACAATTAAAACATCAACTTTTAACATCTAACAACATATGATCATCCAAAATTCAAGAACAACACACCAAAATTCAAGTTCATGCTAGTTACACTAAAACAACGAGATCGAGCATATAAATCATATATTCATGTTAGACTTGAGCCATAGACACTAATTAACACTTTTATAAGTTAAAAACATCAAGAACACAAAATCTAGTGATTTTAGAAAGTTACCCAAATGAGATGAAGTTGGTACCAAAATGAAGAGGATGAAGAGAGGATCACGAATATGTAATTTATTTGGTTGCTAGCTCCCTAATCCGGATTTAGATGATGAATGAATGAATTTGGAAATTGGGTGTGTTCTTGCTAGCGAGAAAGAGAGAGAGAGTGAGAGATGGTTGAATGGTGGTAATTGGGGTTTGTGTAGCGACCCCGACAAATCGTCAAGTGACGGCGTCGGCTACGTGGGTCCCATTACCTGATTATAAGTCTTTAAGATAACGTTTGACCAAAATATGTCGCCTCCATTTCAAAATAAAGATTGTTTCAAAGTTTACAAGAATTGTTCAACCAAAAGTTAAGTTACAACGTTATAAGTACGATTGAAATCTAGGCGACACGGTTTAAAGTAAAGTCAAAAGACGCTCCATGAAATGCATGTACACTCGACATCGGTTGCAAGTATCAAATAGTGAGCGGAAGCATGTATCACATATCGTGCAAGACCTGAGAAAAACATAGAAATCTGTCAACGAAAACGTTGGTGAAATCATAGGTTTAGTAAGTATTAAACGTTGTTTGAACCACAAGATTTTGTATTTCCATAACGTAGATTATCCAAATCATTTGCATTCCAAAAGTGTTGTTATACGCGAGCACTCAATTATCAAAACTTAACCAACGTTACCCCATCACACAGTGCTAGAACTCACACTAAAACACAAAAATATATTTCATCCGCATAACGGTAGCGAACCGTCCGAATGAGGGTTTGTTAAACCCGTATGGCCACACAATATAAGTTCTCGCTTACACCCTGCAAGTGTAACTAATGATAATCGAATTGAGGCATTTTGTTCTAACTCGCACGTGGAATGTTTGTTTTCACACTTGTGTTCAAAACATAAAAGTAAGTAGTACAAGATGTAACGAAGTATATGTTTTCTCAGCCCACGATTTAAAAGTATAAAAGTTGTTGAAAAGGTGGGACTATGATCTCACCTCGAGTGCACGAGTATAAAGGTACTTCAACAAGTAAACGTGTGCATGAAAGTTGCTTAGCCTTGACCTAAACAAGTAAGTTATATCAATTAACCGGTTACGACACAAGGTCGGGTGAAATGTGTTCAATTAGTCCTATGGCTCGTTACGACTCGATTAAGTATAGCATGTGAATCACGTTGTCAAGTTTCATACATGAAACAAGTATAAAAGCATGTTAGAATGATTGTATAAAAGTTTGGTTAAGTTTGACTAAAAGTCAAACTTGGTCAAAGTCAACGAAAAAAGTCAACACGTTCGGGTCGGGTCCCGAACTATTTTTCTAAGCTTAGAAATCATATATGAGCATGTTGGCCAAGTTACATGTTAATCGGAGGTGCGTAGCATAGCAAACATTTTTCGAATTTTGACCATGTAGGTCAGAACCTGGACATGCCTTATGTCGCGCCGCGACAAAGGCTGGCCGCGCCGCGGCATTACACTCGAGCTGATACCTGGCCAGTTTCAGTTTTCTAAGTCTCAACCCAAAACATTTTTATGCATAAAACACAAACCGCAAACACTTAGAACTCGCATCTTATATCGTTGGAAAGCTCTTTTGACAAGGAATACAATTAACCACCTTTCACAAGCAAAAACATCAATTACAATAACCGAAAACTCGTCAATTAATCAAGAAAGGTTTATTTTCAAAGTTCCAAGTTCGTAAAACGTATTTTATGATTCGGGAATCCAATTTACACATACGATATGCCGTTTTGAAGGTAATCAAACACACATTGCAACTAAACACTTATCAACAACAATTCATAGCATTTGATGCACCAAAAGTTCATATAAAGCTTATCAACCCTAATCCAAAATCACCAAAATCACTAATCAAGTTTATGAAGTTTTACAATTCAACCTACGCATCAAAACGAAGCTAGTGATACTAGTAACACAATTAAAACATGAACTTTAACAATCAAACAACATTTAATCTTCCAAAATGCAAGATTAAGCAAACCCATTTCAAATGTTCAAACTAGTTACTCAAAACAACAAATCGAGCAAACCAAACATATATTCATGTTAGACTCGAGCCATAGACACTAACTAACACCATTTCAAATCAAAAACACGAATTTAGAGAAATCTAGAGTTTTAGAAATGTTACCCAAACGAGATGAAGTTGGTATCAAATCGAAGAGGATGATGAGAGGATTCCAAATATGTAATCGGATTTGTTGTGAGCTTCCAAGATTGAATTTAGATGATGAATGAATGGAATGGGTTTGTGTGTGTGTTCTTGAGATGGAGAGAAAAGGGAGGAGGGAGATGATGGAATGGATGAAATGGGTTGACTAGTTGACCTAGTCAACTAGTTTGCCCATTTGGCAACTCCGGTCCCTCGAGTTTCAAAGCGGGTGCGGGATTTAACCGATCGAATATTTTTAAAACGCAAGTTAACGAGAGATGTTATAATTAAATGACGGGATTATTATGAACGTTAGTCAACGGAAACTACGAATTTAAATAACGTAAGGTATTATTTAAAGAAAAAGACGGTGTTAAAAATAAATTTAACGGAAAAACGCGGGATGTTACAGTTTGACCCTTTGACCTAGTCAAGGGTTTGATCCCTTGTCAAGTTTAGTCCCTCAACTTTCGCTCGGGTGCGTGAATTACCTAAACGAGATAATTTAAAACGCTTATCAACGGGAGATGTTATAAACATATAACGGACTTTATATTAGTATAACGGAAAAGTAAATGGAAAAAGGCGGGATGTTACATTACCTACTCCTTAAAAGAAATTTCGTCCCGAAATTTAAGTAGGCGTAGTAGTCGTTGTTTCTTCCTCGAGATCTTGCGTTTCTGAATTCACAAATAGATGAGGATACTTCCTTTGCATTTGATCTTGTCTTTCCCAAGTAAACTCGGGTCCTCTTTTGGCATTCCAACGAACCTTGACAATCGGGATTCGGCTTTGTTTCAATGTCTTGACGGAGGTGTCCACAATTTCAACCGGTTTCTCCACAAAATGAAGTTTGTCATCAATAGTAAGTTCTTCGAGAGGGATGACGATATCGGGTTCGGCACGACACTTTTTCAAGTTAGATACATGGAAGGTAGGATGAACGGAGTTCAATTGAGGCGGAAGATCTAAACGATAAGCAACGGTTCCAATACGCTCCAAGATTTCGAAAGGACCAATATACCGCGGATTTAGCTTCCCGCGTTTCCCAAAACGGATTACACCCTTCCAAGGTGCGACTTTTAACATTACTCGGTCACCGACTTGAAATTCAAGATCGTTGCGTCGTTTGTCGGTATAGCTCTTTTGACGACTTCGGGCCGTCCTAAGCCTATCTCGGATTTGAACGATTTTCTCGGTGGTTTCGTGAATGAGTTCGGGTCCGGTGATTTGCACGTCGCCTACCTCGGCCCAACAAAGAGGTGAACGACATTTGCGGCCATATAGCGCTTCAAAAGGTGCGGCTCTAATACTCGCGTGATAACTATTGTTGTAAGAGAACTCGGCGAGAGGTAAGTGCTTGTCCCAAGCTTTTCCGAAATCAACCACGCAAGCTCGTAACATGTCCTCTAAGGTTTGAATTGTACGTTCGCTTTGTCCATCGGTTTGAGGATGATATGCGGTGCTCATGTCTAAACGCGTTCCCAACGCTTCTTGCAATGTACGCCAAAATCTAGAAACGAAACGGCCATCTCGGTCGGAGATAATCGATAATGGTACACCGTGTCGGGCTACGATCTCTTTAATGTAAAGTTGTGCAAGTTTCTCCATTTTGTCCGTTTCTTTCATGGCAAGGAAGTGTGCGGATTTGGTGAGACGGTCAACAATAACCCAAATGGTATCATAACCGCCCGTCGTTTTTGGTAGTTTGGTGATAAAATCCATCGTTATCCTTTCCCACTTCCATTGCGGGATCTCGGGTTATCGAAGTAGTCCGGACGGTCTTTGGTGTTCAGCTTTGACTTTGGAACATGTCAAACACTTGGAAACATAAGTAGCTACGTCCCTTTTGATGTTCGGCCACCAATATAGTTGTTTAAGGTCGTGGTACATCTTATTGGCACCGGGGTGAATCGAGTATCGTGACTTATGGGCTTCATCTAAAATAAGGCTTCGTAGATCCCCATAACTAGGCACCCAAATTCTTCCGGCGAAATATCGGAGTCCGGTTTCTTTAACTTTGAATCGAGAGGTGAGGACGTTCAAGTGTTCGAGAGAGATGTTTTCATCCTTGAGAGCCTCATCTTGGGCTACCCGAATTTGGCTATTAAGGTTTGTGTGGATGGTGATGTTTAAGGCTCGGACACGAAGAGGCACCGCTCTTTCTTTTCGACTTAAGGCATCGGCTACTACGTTTGCCTTCCCGGGATGGTAACGAAGCTCGCAATCGTAATCGTTCAAAGTTTCGATCCACCGTCGTTGTCTCATGTTTAGTTGCTTTTGATCGAAAATGTGTTGGAGGCTTTTGTGATCGGTGAAGATAGTACTCTTGGTTCCATAAAGATAGTGTCTCCACATTTTAAGTGCAAAGACAACGGCTCCGAGTTCGAGATCATGTGTCGTATAGTTTCGTTCATGAATTTTGAGTTGTCGAGAAGCATAAGCAATGACTTTCGTTCGTTGCATCAATACACACCCAAAACCATGTTTTGAGGCATCGCAATATACAACAAAGTCATCATTGCCTTCAGGAAGTGACAAGATAGGAGCGGTGGTTATCTTCGTTTTCAAGATTTGGAATGCGGATTCATGTTCGGTCGCCCAGATGAATTTCTTTCCCTTGTGAGTCAATGCGGTTAGAGGACGTGCAACCAAAGGGAAGTTTTCGATGAATCTACGATAGTACCCGGCGAGACCCAAAAATTGACGAATGTGAGTAGGAGTAGTAGGAGTCTCCCATTTGCTAATGGCTTCGATTTTCGTTGGATCGACTTTAATACCTTGGTCACTTACAACATGACCAAGAAATTGAACTTCCTTTAACAAAAATTCACACTTGGAGAATTTGGCATAGAGTTGTTCTTGTCTTAAAAGTTCAAGCACAAGTCGGAGATGTTGTTCGTGCTCTTCTTCATTTTTAGAATAGATCAATATGTCATCGATGAACACAATAACGAATTTATCGAGATACGGTTTGCACACGCGGTTCATAAGATCCATGAACACCGCCGGTGCGTTAGTGAGACCAAATGGCATGACAAGGAATTCATAACTACCATAACGAGTTCGGAAAGCGGTTTTGGAGACATCTTCCCCCTTAACCCTCAATTGATGATAACCCGAGCGGAGATCGATTTTCGAATATACACAAGACCCTTGTAGTTGATCAAAGAGGTCATCGATGCGAGGAAGAGGATATCGGTTCTTAACCGTCAATTTATTTAGTTCACGATAATCAATGCACATTCGTAGGGATCCGTCTTTCTTTTTAACAAACAAAATCGGAGCGCCCCAAGGTGAATGGCTAGGTTGGATAAAACCACGATCAAGTAGTTCTTGGATTTGACTTTGCAATTCTTGCATTTCGGATGGAGCGAGTCTATATGGTGCACGTGCTACGGGTGCGGCTCCCAGAATAAGATCGATTTGGAATTCAACCGGTCGATGAGGCGGAAGACCCGGCAATTCGTCGGGAAATACATCGGAATAGTCACTAACAATTGGCACATCATCGATGTGCTTCTCATCGGACTCGACTTTCTTAACGTGAGTAAGGATCGCAAAACAACCCTTACGGAGTAGTTTTCTAACTTTAATACACGAAACGAGGTTGAGTCCGGTGCAACTCTTATCGCCATAGACGATCAAAGGTTCACCATTCTCGATAGGAATTCGGATTGCGTTAAGATCACAAAGAATGTGAGATTTCGTTTTGACTAACCAATTCATACCGATTATTACATCAAAGCTTCCTAGTTCCATGGGTATCAAGTCAATTTCAAATTCCTTACCCAAAATGTTTATCGTACACCCCCGGTAATATGTGTTGGCACTTAATAGTTTCCCGTTAGCCACTTCAATGGTATAAGTGGTATCTAATGGAAGAGGTGGAGTGCTAAAAGAATGAGTCAAAGTCTTGGATACAAAGCATTTATCGGCACCTGAATCGAATAAGCAAGAGACATAAGAATTGTTGAGAAGAAACGTACCCGTGACTAGTTCAGTGTCATCCCGGGCTTCCTCGGTGTTGATGTAGAAAGCTCGGCCGCGCGTATTGGGGTTATCTTTCTTCTTTGGGCATGCATTTCTATAATGACCCGTTTGGCCACATTCGTAACAAGTGCCCGTCTTTGGTGCATTGGGCCACTTTCGAGCGACGGGAGTGGCACTTTTACAATCGTTGGCCTTATGACCAACTCCTTGGCACCGGTGGCAAATTAACTTACTACATTCGCCAAAGTGATGTTTGTTGCATTTGTTGCAAAGAGGTAGGTTCCCGACATAACCTTTCTTGCCGTCGGAGGTGTAAGGCTTCTTAGTAAAGTTGTTGTTGTTTGATTGGGAGGGTTCCCACTTTCTTTTGTTGCTGCCCGATTTATCCTCGGCCTTAGGTGCCGGAACTACGATTTCGTCAACCGTTTCAATTAGTTGGCGAGCCATGTTCATAGCGGCTTGATGAGTAGTGGGTTTGGATGACATCACCCCTTGTTTGATGCTTTTTGGAAGACCGAGCATGTAGAGCTCAATCCTTTGAGATTCGGGGTTAACAAGATTAGGACACATCAAGGATAGTTCGGCGAAGCGTTGATTATAAGCTTTAAGATCGTTTCCGACCGCTTTCAAAGCTCTTAGTTATTCCTCAAGCTTTCGGGTTTCTTCGCGCGGAAAATATTCAACAATCATCTTTTCCTTTAGATCGGCCCAAGAGAGGGCATGAGCTTCATCGGTACCCACCGATTGAACATAGGTGTTCCACCATGTTAGAGCAATTCCGGAGAAAGTGTGAGTGGAGTATTTGACCTTGTCTTGGTCCCGACAACCGCTTATGCTAAAGACGGCTTCCGTTTGCTCAAACCATCGGGTGAGCACGACCGGTCCCCCGGTTCCATCAAAAGTGTGAGGTTTGCACCCCATGAAAGCTTTATAGGAGCATCCCTCGTTTGAGTTTCCAGCTCCATTGTTGTTGTTGTTGTTGTTGTTGTTGTTGTGGTTGTTATTATTATTGTTGTTGGATGAGTGACCGGCCATGGCCGCATCTACGGCGGTAGCTATCATCCGTTCGAGAGCTTGTTCGGGAGTTTCATTACGGCGTACACGACGAGGAGCCATTGTTCCTTCAAGACACAAGAATATCATTGATTAGTATTCTCAATAATACTAACCGTGATATAGAATAAAGATAAAGAGAAGTTTTTTTTTTTTTTTTTTTTTTTTTTTTTCGACTCGCCTTAAATTCTTTATGTCATAATGTCGGAACGTTCATATGAGTCACCGTAATATAATCCCGGAAATTATATTACCCTGATTCATATGTGCATTCGACATCATTTCATATAGTCAAGGTGGCGCGTCAATCAAATTAAACAACGTGAGATTAAGATGAACTAAGAGTAGATATGAGTAGAAGCGTTCGAGTATAAATGCACAAGTAGTCAAGTAATTCCTACTTCAAGTCTATATGCCGGTTGTAGTCTAGACTCACCAATGTACCCTATGACTCGAGGTTGACACTAATGAACTCTAAATCCCTACAACCAACGCTCTGATACCATCTGTAGCGACCCGACCAAATCGTCATTGACGGCGCCGTCTACTTAGGTCCCGTTACGTGGTCATAAGTCTTTAAAACAACGTTTGACCAAAAGATATGTCGCATTCATTTCAAATGTAAAGGTTGTTCAAGTTTTACAAGAATAGTTCCACCACAAGTTACGATACAAAGTTTTAAGTACAAATGAAACTTATGCGACACAATTTAAAAGTATCCAAAAGATGCTCCATGTATGCATGTATACTCGACATCCAATGCAAGTATCAAAATAATGAGCGGAAGCATGTATCATGTATCGTTCAAGGACCTGAGAAAAACATAGAAATCTGTCAACGAAAACGTTGGTGAAATCATAGGTTTAAGTAAGTAAGTACAAGTGAACCACAAGATTTGCATCAATGAAATAATAGTAATACATTCCAAAAGTTTGTTTCACGAGCACCCAATTATCAATGCTTAACATTTCCTTCCATTGAACCCCATCACTTAGTGCTAGAACATACACTGTTTCTCGAAAATATATTTCATTCGTAAACGGTAGCGAACCGTTTGAATGAGGGTTTGTCAAACCCATATGGATCCATACAACATAAGTTCTCGCTTACACCCGGCAAGTGTAACTAATGATAATCGAATTGAGGATTTTGTTCTAAACTCGTATGTAGAATGTTTGTTTTCCTGTACTTGTGTTCACTTAGTAAAGAAATGTTTATGTTTTCTCATCCCAAATGTAAGTTCAAAAAGAGTAAAAGTGGGACTATGATCTCACCTTGAGTGCACGAGTAGTAAAGTACTTCGACAAGTAAACGTGTGCAAAGAACAATGCTAGTCTTGACCTAAACAAATAGGTCATATCAATAACGGTAAACACGATAGGTCAAGGATGTTCAATTAGTCCTATGGCTCGTTACGACTCGATTATGAAGCATGTGAGTCAAATTGTCAAGTTTCATGCAAGATACAAGTATAGAATCATGTTAGAAAGATTGCATAATTAATTGGTTAAGTTTGACAAAAAGTCAAACTTGGTCAAAGTCAACGAAAAAGTCAACACGTTCGGGTCGGGTCCCGGACTATTTTTCTATGCTAATTATTCATATACAAGTGTATTAAAACAAGTTTCATGTGAATCGGAGGTCCGTAGGTCATCAAACATTTCACGTGAAATGGGACGAGGAGGTCAGAATCTGACCAGGCACATCTGCGCGCCGCGCGGGGATGGGGCGCGCCGCGCCACCATCTGTGCAGGTCTGTTTCTGTTTTTTTTTCCCAAGTATGCACGAGCCAAAATCAATTCTAACACAACAATTGACCCGCAAACACTTATAATGCCTATCATATATCGTTGGAAAGGTATTTTGACGAGGAATACAACTAAGCACTTATGGTCCAACAATAACATCATTTACAATAGCCGAAATCTCATCAAGCGAACAATAAAAGTCCATTTTCAAAGTTTCAAGTTCATCAATCGCATTTTGAGTTTCGGGAAACCAATTCACACATATGATATGCCGTTTTGAAGGTAATCAAGCATACAATCCAACTAAATACTTACTAATAATAATCCATGGCATTCAATGCATCAAAAGTCCATTTCAAGTTCATCAAACCCTAACCCAAATTCACCAAAATCAATAATCAAGTTCATGAAGTTTTCTAAGGCAACATACACATCAAATTGAAGCTAGTGATGCTAGTAACACAATTAAAACATCAACTTTTAACATCTAACAACATATGATCATCCAAAATTCAAGAACAACACACCAAAATTCAAGTTCATGCTAGTTACACTAAAACAACGAGATCGAGCATATAAATCATATATTCATGTTAGACTTGAGCCATAGACACTAATTAACACTTTTATAAGTTAAAAACATCAAGAACACAAAATCTAGTGATTTTAGAAAGTTACCCAAATGAGATGAAGTTGGTACCAAAATGAAGAGGATGAAGAGAGGATCACGAATATGTAATTTATTTGGTTGCTAGCTCCCTAATCCGGATTTAGATGATGAATGAATGAATTTGGAAATTGGGTGTGTTCTTGCTAGAGAGAAAGAGAGAGAGAGTGAGAGATGGTTGAATGGTGGTAATTGGGGTTTGACCCTTTGACCTAGTCAAGGGTTTGATCCCTTGTCAAGTTTAGTCCCTCAACTTTCGCTCGGGTGCGTGAATTACCTAAACGAGATAATTTAAAACGCTTATCAACGGGAGATGTTATAAACATATAACGGACTTTATATTAGTATAACGGAAAAGTAAATGGAAAAAGGCGGGATGTTACAGTTATACCTTGAACTCCACATTCATTTTTCATGTCAGCAGATAAAAGATTTTCAATTATGTTAGAATTTTCTGCTGTTTGGACTAGAAACGCACCAGGTTCCATAGCCACATCCTTTGCAGGAGCAGCAGTTGAGACTGGTGCAATCTCCCCTGTGGTGAGCTTGGAGCCAGCTTTTGCTCGTTTGGATTTGCCTGTTACCAAGAAATAGTTAAGCAACGGATTCCAATACTAGAAGTGGATAGTCAGTATATAAGACTAGGGCTGTTCTTTATGATCAGAGAGCACTAGATTCTAATACAACTACTGCTTTACCAGTATGTGAGACGGTGGCTGTACTAGTTGAGGTAGCTGGCTTCTTCCTTTTTACAGCTGGCTTTCGCTGAGGTCCCTCCCCCTCAGCTGGTGTAGCACCAGAGGCAGCCGGTTGGTTCACTCCACCTCGAGCAGCAAGATACTCAAGCATGCCTGGTGTCAGGACATTATATGGAGCAGCAGGAGCATCTTTTGGCATTCCCCCTTGTTTTGGAGGCAGGTTGAATGATTCATCAGCAATTTGCTGGTAAGCTTCACCCAGCTCATTTTCAAAAACAAGGCTTAAAAACCTTGGAAAGGGGATTAAGTGTGTTCGTTTACAAGCACCATTTCCCTTAGCCTTAAGTAAATTTCACTGGCATAATCAATATTTCAATTGAACAGCATCCCATGACCAATCTTCAGCTCAAAATCTGAGCACTGATCAAAGCTCCCGGACTTCTGACTGATGCAGTGAGTCAACAAGCCAAAGAAATAGTTCCACAGAGGTGGCATCTGCCTCCTTAAGGGCGTATGAGCCACTGGTCCATCAAACCCTATAATCTCCAGTACCTCTCTTCGAAACTCATCACTGGTTGGTGAATTAATGAACGGACCAATGGGTAATTGGAGAGCACGTCGGATGGCATCAACAATGATAGAGCAGGCTAGGGTTTCAGTCACCATGCCACGAATACATGGAACGTTCTGTTGAGTGGTGGCCGTGGTGGCAGTATACCAGAATCTGGCCAAACAAGCCGGATAAAGACGAGAAGGTACGCCGGTAATAGCTCTAGCCAGTGGTGATTGTCGTATGTAATCGATAAGCGTATCATAACCCAAGTTGGCTTTGGTTTGGGAATTGAAAGGGAATGAGCAGCATTGCCTCTTGATAGGCGAATGGAAGAGTGTTCTGGTGCATTTGCAGCCCTAACAAGGCTTGGGTGCAGGTTGAACAGAGGGCCCTACACCACTTGTTCTTCGATGACCGGTGGTTGTTGCGGTTCCGGTTGTTGTGGTGCTACCGGTTGTTGTTGGTGTGGATGTTGTTCCTCTGTCTGGGTTGTAGCAGGCGGTGATTGATGTTGTTGTTGTTCTGCCATTGATGATTTCGTAGAAGATGGATCTATGAATTGATTTGAAGATTTGGGAATTTTTAGAGAGAAGAGTGTGAATTTGAAAACTGAATAACCAAAGGTTATTATGGAAGATAAAACACTCTTTTAACCGTTGTGATTGGGTGAAAAAGGTAGGAGAGAGAAAATGACAACTGCTATTAGCAGGTGCGTGGGCAGATGTGACAGACTGGCACACTCGAGGGGACACAGACTGATGATTTGACGTATATACGGCTTGAATACTCATACCTCCCATTCAACATTAAATGCAGCAGGTTTTAATTAACCCTTTTTTTAAAAAAATTTAAAAACCACAAAATAAGTTTTGTATTAAATACAAGATACTTTGTTACATTTAATATGTCATGAATTTAATTTAAATCATTGGAAGTAAATGAGTTGCAGATTTAAGGAATCATTAAATTTTGTGAGCTATTTATTATTTCAATTAAACACATTTTGAGTAACCAAAATATAAAAGACCTTGTTGTGCTGAGTGTTTTACATGTAGGCAGTAAGGAAACAAAAATGGCTTACTGGTTTGCCCTACATGTTGTAGAGCCAGCACATCAACAAAAATTGTCTTTTATTTAAAGTTCAAGCATACCCAGCTCAGAGATGAGATAGTTAAAACGTTTCTCATCTAAGGGCTTTGTGAATAGATCTGCTAACTGCTGGTCTGTTGAAATAAAGTGTAGCTCCACATCTCCTTTTTGAATATGATCCCTTATGAAGTGATATCGAACGTCAATGTGCTTTGTTCTTGAATGCATCACAGGATTATTGGTGATAGCTATTGCACTTGTGTTGTCACAGTAGATTGGAGTCTTTGTAACATGAACACCATAGTCTTTCAGCTGGCTTTGCATCCACAGTACTTGAGCAGTACAACTACCAGCAGAAACGTATTCTGCCTCAGCAGTAGATGTGGACACAGTATTTTGTTTTTTGCTCATCCAGCTGACTAGCCTACCACCCAGTAACTGGCAACCACCAGTAGTACTTTTCCTGTCTATTTTACACCCTGCAAAATCAGCATCTGAATACCCAATTAGCTCAAAATCCTGGTCTTTGGGATACCAAAGACCACGTTTAGCAGTAGCTTTCAGATACCTAAATATCCTTTTTACTGCTAGCAAGTGTGACTCTTTAGGATCAGCTTGATATCTGGCACAAAGACATGTGGCAAACATAATATCCGGTCTGCTGGCTGTGAGATAAAGTAGGGATCCAATCATACCTCTATATTCAGTGATATTGACTGGTTCACCATTGGGATCAGCATCTATTTTAATAGTTGCTGCCATTGAAGTCCCTATATCCTTTAAACAGGTCAGACCAAATTTCTTTAGCATATCTTTGATATATTTATCCTGACTTATAAAAATTCCATCATCAAGTTGTTTAATTTGCAATCCCAAAAAGTATTGCAAGTCTCTCTGTAAGCTCATTTCATATGTCTTTGACATAAGTTTTGAAAAATTTTGACAATGTTTCTCATTTTTAGATCCATAAATAATATCATCCACATATATCTGTACCAGCAAGAGATCACCATCTGTCTGTAGTGACCCGAAAATTTTTGACTAATTTTAAATCAAACTCTCGATACGATATTATATTTTTGACATGATGAGCAAAGTCTGTAATGTTGAAATCTCAAAAACCTTGAACTATGTTCATATATACATTTGACCTTTAACTGTTTCCGACGATTCACGAACCTATAAACGTAAATAGAAATGTATATATATTTAACTATACATCTAAATAATTATATATTGTAAAATAAATATAGTAGAGAACTGATATGTGATTTAGTTATTATGAAAGATAAATTAATATGACTAAATTTTGTTATTTAATGACTTTGAACATAATTCATCAACGATTAACAAAGTATTAAATGTATAATGTTATACTTTGAGTTTAAAGTGTTTTGATGTATATAATTAACACATCTATCTGAGTAATAAATCTGGATATGTAAAACATAATTATATATAGTAATTTAAATATGCATATGATATATAAACATGATTACTATTATATGTATATTGATAAAATGTATAAAGATTATTATAAAAGTATTAAATAATACATAATTAATAATATGTAATGAAAATATATTAAATTTAATTGGAAGTAAAACATAAATATTATACTAATATTACTTTCATTATTATCAGTAAATATTAACATTAATGTCTGTATTGTTATTATCATTATATATTATATGTAATATTGAGATAAAAATTTAGAACATGTAAATTGTTATATCTTTATTATTACTAGCGTATTATTAGATATTAGTATTATCATTATTATTGAGAAATATTGTTATTATAAATCATTAATAATATCATATTTATTAATTATTAGAAATAATACAATTTCTTATTATTATTATTATTATAAATAATATTATTTCCATTTTTATGATTATGTTATCATTATATTTTATTATTATTAATATAATAATTATTATTATAAATATATTTATTAATTTTTAATATTAATTATAAGAATTATTATAAAGAAGACATGAAATCGTACGAACTTGATTTCACCTACCCATCAACACTGTGAACGTTTGTTTCTGCCTTTAAGTTATTAGAAGTCAATCCCAAATTACAATGCAACAAAAGCATCAATCAACATCCATTGCAGTTTTTTATTTTTTTATATTTATTTCAGTACACAAACAAATATATCTGTGTACTACTTGTCGAGCCTATCAAACCACAAAACAAATGCAATTGAATCACATTAGCTGTAATTATGCCTTATAACCTCCATATAATCCTCTAGTAATGCAATTCAAGTGAAAAACAGAAAAATCAAATTAAATTTTAAAAAGAAATATGCATGATACCCTGTTCTTGAACTCAACACACATACCACAACACCATCGACTACAAATACATATGTTTATATTCTGTTTCGAGTTGTCACCACCATAAAGAACTCGCCACCTTAAACTGCTCAAACAACCGACACCAAAACACCACTACTAATCGAACACCACCATCGTGAGCCACTAAACTTCAGTATACTTCTGTGTTGTTACTCGTGTTAAACCGCCACTATCACCTTCATCACCCTTGTTTTACTCTTTTCTACTCTATTGTTCCTACTTTTGTATGTCGTAACCCTTCACCTCCATAAACCCACCACCAAGACCATCATCTCACACACCATCGGCAACCTCACCCTCTTCCTTAATCACCACCTTCGAAACCACCATCTTAAACAACGTAAACTACCATGAACACCCCAACGAATCAAGCACCTGCAACCCTTCCCGTTTAATCCTTTTTGTTGCCATGATTGGTTGAATATCTTCACAAAAATCATCGAGCTAGTTCTTTTTCTATCGAGCCAAAATACAAACCAATCACCACGCCACCTTGTTCCTGTTTATAATCGTTGAACCACTACACACCTGTACGTACGTCTCTTTTTCTGTTTCGCATGGAGTCATTTAACAAGACAATATGGGTATTATATCTATATTCCAAGGTTGATAGAATGAGAGTATTAAAGTTACTTTTGGAAAAGCATAGTAAATTACGGGACACTAGAGGCTTGTGGGACAAAACGCATGCAAATGAATTCCTTTACAGCACATTTTTTTTATTTAATTAAGTGATGAAGGTTGCAACACCTGTTGGTTTGTTCGAAGACTAAAACAGCCACCAGGTTCTAATTTTAATTGGGCCGAGCCTTTTTTTTCGCTGTTGGGCCGTGATCTTTGATTGGGCTGTATTTTTATTTTTGGCCGAGAAGTGTATTGAGAGGAATATGAACAAAACAGAATGTTGAGGGCTATATAGAGTTCGGTTATGTAATAAAACAGAAAAACAGCATGGTGCAGATGGTTAACGTGTTTGTCGGGTGAGCGAGGGGTCACGGGTTCGAGCCTCGTCTTAAGCAATTCTTTTTAAGATGGCTATTTAAAGGGTATACAACTTTCATTTTATTATTTTTATTATTATCATTATTGTTGATATTATTAATTATTGATAGTATTACCTGTATTATAATTATCATTGTTATTATAATTACTAACATAAGTTTTAGATATCACTTATTATTATTATTATTATTATCATTTTACAAAAATTATCATTTTTATTATTATTATTATTAACATTATTATTATTATTATCATTATAACTATATTACTATTATCAATACTACTATTAATATTATTATCAAAATGACTATAGAAATTAGTCATATAAAAATATACTTAACAAAACTATATCAATATATTTATTTCTTTAAAGTATACAAAATAAATACATTTAATTAAGTTACTAATGAAACACCTAATCTACTAAGATAACATTTATAATATATAAATCTAATATATAAATCTGTTCGATTACCATTAGAGGCGTTAATATATATACTTGATATAGGTTCGTGAATCCGAGGCCAACCCTACACTTGTTCAATGTCGTCGTATGTATTTTTACTACAAAATACAGTATGGTGAGTTTCATTTGCCCCTTTTACTCTTTACGTTTTTGGGCCGAGAATACATGCAAATGCTTTATTAACTGTTTTAACATATTTATATGCGTGAGTTTCATTTGCCTTTTTACCCTTTACATTTTTGGGCTGAGAAGACGTGCGCAACTTTTATAGCTGTTTTACGAAATAGACACAAGTAATTGAAACTACATTATATGGTTGAATGATCGAAATCGAATATGCCCCTTTATATTCTGGTAATCTAAGAATTAGGGAACAGAAACCTTAATTGATGCGAATCCTAAAGATAGATCTATCGGGCCCAACAAGCCCCATCCAAAGTACCGGATGCTTTAGTACTTCAAAATTTATATCATGTCCGAAGGAGGATCCCGGAATGATGGGGATATTCTTATATGTATATTGTGAATGTCGGTTACCAGGTGTTCAATCCATATGAATGATATTTTTATCTCTATGCATGGGACGTATGATTATGAGAAATGGAAAATATGAAATCTTGTGGTCTATTAAAAATTATGAAATGATTATTTATGATAAACTAATGAACTCACCAACCTTTTGGTTGACACTTGAAAGCATGTTTATTCTCAGGTATAAAAGAAATCTTCCGCTGTGCATTTGCTCATTTTAGAGATATTACTTGGAGTCATTCATGACATATTTCAAAAGACGTTGCATTCGAGTCGTCGCGTTCATCGAGATTATTATTAAGTCAATTATAGTTAGATATATTATGAAATGGTATGCATGCCGTCAACTCTCGATGTAAAGGAAAGATTGTCTTTTTCAAAAATGAATGCAATGTTTGTAAATGTATCATATAGAGGTCAAGTACCTCGTGATGTAATCAACTGTTGTGAATCGTTTATAATCGATATGGACTTCGTCCGGATGGATTAGGACGGGTCCTCACACTGTCTCTTTTGAGAACAGAGTGGTGTCAATTGTTCCAACTTTAAAACCTATACCAGTGAGATACACATGAAGTGTCTCATACCATGCTCTTGGAGCCTGTTTGAGGCCATAAAGAGCTTTGTCTAGCTTGTAGACATGGTCTGGATATTTACTGCTTACAAAACCAGGAGGCTGTTTGACATAAACTTCTTCTTGCAGCTTCCCATTTAGAAATGCAGATTTAACATCCATCTGGAATACCCTAAAGTTCATCTTAGCAGCATACGCCAAGAACAGTCTGATAGCTTCCATCCTAGCCACTGGAGCATAAGTCTCTCCATAATCCAATCCTTCTTCCTGCTTGAAACCTTGAGCTACCAATCTAGCTTTGTTTCTGATCACAATCCCATCTTCATCCATCTTGTTCTTGAAAACCCACTTGGTACCAATGATTTTCTTAGTTTCATCATCAGGTTTAGGTACCAATGTCCACACTTTATTCCTATCAAACTGGAAGATCTCTTCTTGCATAGCTCCTGCCCAGCTTGGATTTTTGATTGCTTCATCAGGACATTTAGGTTCAATGGTAGACACAAAATTTACATGCATACAGAAATTGCTGGTTGCATGCCTTCTTGTTTTAACACCACTAGCCAGATTACTAATGACTTGCTCAATTGGATGCTCTTTTGTCCATCTAGTTTTATGAACAGGTGAAGTTGTTGTGGAACACACAGCATCTTGATCATCAGCTGGTTCAAAGGTATGAGCAGCAATTGGAGACAGCTGTTCAGTATTAGTATAACCAGTGCCAGCTTGTGATCTTTCAGAACCAGTAGACCTATGCTCAAGTTGCAGGACTTCAGTAGAGCCAGTAGGTCCACTTGGTTTACACACAGATGGAACAGAGTGTTCCATCTCATCATCAGAGAACCCAGCAACATGGATTGGTGAGGGATTTGCAGCTGGTTCCTCTTCATCATAGAGACCTTGCTGAGTAGGCTCTTCAAACAATAACTCTTCATCTTCTTGGCAGGAAGATGAAGCTGGGGCAATTTCATCAAATGTAACATTAATCAATTCTTCAAAACAACCCCTTCTTTTATTGAAAACCCTATATGCCTTTAACATGTTGGAATATTTCAAGAATATACCTTCATCAGCCTTGGCATCAAACTTGCCCAACTGATCCCTATTGTTTAGAATGAAACAGGGAGTGCCAAATATATGAAGAAATGAGATTGAGAGTTTTCTTCCTTTGAAAACTTCATAAGCAGTTTTCTGATGTTTTTTCACAATAAGAGATCTATTCTGGGTAAAACATGCAGTGTTCACAGCCTCTGCCCAATATGAATTTTTCAGCCCAGACTCAGCTAACATAGATTTTGCTGCTTCAATGAGAGTTCTGTTTCTTCTTTCTGCAACACCATTTTGTTGAGGTGTTCTCACAGCAGAAAAGTTCTGTGAAATACCTTTATCAGCACAAAATTCTTCTAATGTAGCATTTCTGAATTCTGTACCATGATCACTTCTTAGCTGTTTCACCAGTTGCCCATTTAAAAGCTCCATTCTTTTGATAAAATTGATAATTTCATCAGCAGCTTCACTCTTTTGCTTCAAAAAGAATACCCAGGTGTATCTGGAATATTCATCAACAATAACCAGTATATACTTCTTCCCACTACAGCTGGCCACATTAACAGGAACAAAGAGATCCATATGAAGTAAATGAAATGGTTTCTCAACAGATGGAATTTGCTTTGATTTGAATGAGGCATGGTGATGTTTTCCTTTTTCACAACCAGGACACAGTCTATCCTTTACATAAGACATGGTGGGTAGCCCATACACCAAACTTCTACTGGATAATTTGTGAATATCTTTGAAGTTGAGATGTGAGAGTCTCTTGTGCCATAACCATTTCAGGTTATCTGCTGCCTTCGAATAGAAACAAGTATCAGTTGTTGTGACTCCGTGTTCATGTCAATTTGATACATGTTTTCATGACGTTTTTCAGTCAGCAGTGGCTTCCATGTCTTATCAAAAATAGTGCCAATTTTCTTTCTGAATTGGACTATCTTGTTCTTGCTTGTCAGTTGGCTTATGTTGAGAAAATTATGTTTAAGCCCAACTACATATGCAACATTTGAGAATGTGACATTCCCATTAGTCAAAGTACCAAAAACCTTTGTGTAACCCAACGAATTATCTCCATACGAAACAACTGGACCATCTTTTTCTTGATAGTCCATTAGCAGGGACTTACATCTGGTCATATGTCTCGAACATCCACTATCGAGATACCAGATTTGCTTGTTTTGAATGCCCTGCACAGTAGCTAAGAGATTAGTTCTTTATGGGAACCCACCCAAGGATGGGTTCTGGAAGGGTCATCTTTGATAATCTCTTCCTGTCTGCTGGTTTGCTTGAAGAAGCATCAGCAGACGGGGTTGGGGTAAAAGGACACCAGTTGGCTAAGTGAAACTTGCTGCCACATTTGTAGCATTTTCTCACATTTGGTATCGGTGATGGGTCATACACATTGTAAAGGGGATCGGGGCAATGTTTGGTTACTGCCTCAATAAGCTGGTCAAGCTTGACTGTCATAATCTCAGTGATAGACAGCTCTTCATTCGAGTCCACTTTTGCTTTTCCCTTAAGGGCAGCTTTCTTCTTGGAACCAGTACCATAGTCATGACGTATTGCTTTGCCTTTATCATTTGATGAGCCAGCGTGGGAAGTTACTGGCTTGTCTACTGAAGCTGATGAACTAGAAGATGTTCTTCCTGCTGCCTTGGACTTGCCAGTATTATGTTTAACTGGCTTGTCTGCAGCTACTGGTTGACCAGTAAGTTTGTCATCAGCTGGCTCAGCATAATTGGAACTCGAACACGAAGGGGAATCAGTAGATTTAACTTTTCTAAGATTATTTTCAATGATTTCCCTTTTGATACGTCTTTCTTTTGCAGTCATGTAGTAGATGCTTGAGGGGTCAGTAGTCTCATCAATTGAGGTACTGGCTTCTCTTGCTCTAACCTCATTCTCTAAAATCTCTTTCATGGCAGGTGGTGGGGACACAGTAGCAGGTCTAACAAATTTATTCGTCAGGACCTTTTTACCTTTAACTATCTTGGTAAAAGTATTTGGCAAGACAGCTTCAGGATCTGTTTCAAGAATTGGGTCCATGAAAGTAACCTCTGCAATGGCAGCAGCAGCAGCATAGTCACCAGCAAAGAAAGCTTCAACTTGGGCAGGCACCTGCTCGTTAACACACTTTGCTGTGCGTTGAGCAGATGTACACCATGAAGCGACAACCTTTTTAAGATTATCCAGCTGGTTCTTGACTTTTGCTGCCTCAACGTGAAAAGACCTTAAAGCAAAATTTTGTTTTTCGAGTTTTGAAATATCATCTTTCAAGATTTTAACTTCATCAGTTTTGCATTTAAGTTTCTCATTTAAAGATTTGTTGTCTGATATCAAAACTTCTTCATGTTTGCTGCCTCTACATAAGTCAACTCTTAGGTAGTCAAACATTTCGGCCTTTTCATCATCAGTATAAGTTCAAAAATTATCAACCTTATACATCAATTCAGTTTTCCATTGAGGAGAATCTCTTTTCTGATCAGCTTCCCTCATATCAGCCAAAAACTTGCTACCACTATCATCCTCATCAGACTCCTTGACCTCCTTGGCCATTAAACACAGCTTCTTTTCTTGAGCATAGTCAGCACCATCATCATCAGTATCACTATCAGAGGAAGACGATGAGCTGGTTTCATCCCAATCATGATGCTCAGCAACTAGAACCTTTTCTGGCTTTTTACCCTTCTTATCAGTCTTAGCACTTTCCTTCATCTGAGCTTTCATAGCTTTGTACTTGTTTTTGTACTTGTCAGCTTTTGAGAAAGAGTTAGCATGTGAAGTTGAAGGTTTCCTGGGCATGCATTCAGCAGCAAAATGTCCAACCTTTCCACAATTATAACACTCAGATTTAGGACCCTTGACTGACTTGCTGCTATACCTAGCACTCGGTTTCTTACTCCCTTTGTATGACTTGCTGGTTCTATTACGATTGAACCTTTTGAACTGCCTAGCCAGCAAAGTCATACCTTCAGCAAACCCTTCTGCATCACTTTCACCATCACTGCTTTCTTCAGACCCAGTACCACTATCCACATCACTCCCAGCTGACTCTTCTTCTGCCAGCAACTTTTGAACCAGTAAAGCCTTTTGAGCTTTCTTTTTAGCAGCAGCAATAAGAGCAGTATCATCTGTCTTAGAAGATTTTGAAGTGGTGGGGGCAGACCTAAAGTTTTCTTTTAAGTTAAGTTCAAATTTAGCCTCTGCCTTCTCATGGTTCCAAAGTGAACTGTAGAGAGAAGACATGTTAAAGTTCTTTAGGGTCTGAGTAGTTCTTAAGGGGTCAGTAACAGATTTCCATTTAGTGGGCAGTGAATCTATGAATTTGTTAACTTGTTCAAACTCAGTATAGGTGACATTTAGAGTGATCAGGTCAGCAATCAAGGAGTTAAACCTAATGAAGGTTTGCTTAAGGGTTTCGTTCTTGTAGGCAAAGAACATTTCATATTCTCGTTTTAAAGGAATCATTCTGTTCTGCCTAACTTCTCCCATACCCTCATAGGTAACATCTAGATAGTCCAACATAAGCTTGGCATTTTCTTTTCCCTTAATCAGTTTGAACAGTGGGTTAGGCAAAGTTATAGCTAACAAGGTTCTGATCTTAGGGTCAAGTCCAACACGACGTTTATCCTCATCATCCCATCTAGAAGGAGTGAGAATAACCTCTCTGCCAGGAACATCAGGAGTGTCAGCTGTAGCTGGTGCACTACCAATAGTCTCAGTAGGCACAAATGAACCATCTGTGGCGATACCAGGCATGAGTGGGTCAATAGACTCAAGGTGAAGCATGAATCTTGCCTTCCAAGTTTCATACTCATCTTCATCAAATTTGGGTGGTCTATTGGATGAGCCATTTTCAAGGTAAACTGTATTAGAATATGCAGCCATGAGAGAATTCAGATCCAAGATATTAATTATCAAGACTGATGCTCTGATACCAGTTGTTGGTCCCTTGATAACAACATGAGTATTGTAGAGAGGGGGGGGGGGGGGGGGGTAAATACAATTTCTTTTCAATTAAGTAAACAGTTAAACTTGATTAGTATTCAAACAAGCAAATAAATAGAGTCACAGGTAATTTTCAACAGTTATTCTTTATTGATTGAATCACAAAGAATCACAACTATCCTTGGTGGAATGATAGTTGGTTGATACAGATTACCTAGATTATAGCTAAGAGGTAAACTAACAGCTATTACACGTTTTGACTCTATAAAATAAACCCACACCACTAATTGTAACCATAGTGGATACAACAATTTATAGTAATCCTATTAACCGTGTAATGGTTCTATTGTCCACTGGTACATAGGATGTCTGTACTTGTGGAGACAACAATATCAGAGAGCATGCTCTCTTCTTTCCTCTTTGGTGGCTATTTGCAGGAACACCCCAATTCGGTTTGGCACCACTATTTGATTAAACAAATAGAATGTTGTGTTCCCTAGGTGATGACAAAGTATAACCCATATCTGCACATGCGTTAACCTTCTGCATTCCCACGTGGTCTTGTAAGGTCACTTGTCAGCCGCCGACGCGTGTCCTTTTCTGTTCAACTTTGTCTTTGACTTCTGTTAAATAGTACCATTGATGTAGACCACTCGGGAAACGACTATGCTTATAATGGAGCATAGCTGTCTTGTGTAGTGAGCTGCATTCCAGCTGTGCTATTGCTGAGCCACTCCATGTTCTTGAATTACTGAGTACACATCCTGTGCTGATTGAAGAACACTGTCTACCTTGTGCTGGTAGACTGAGCAGCAAACTAAACACTCGACACAGCTATATCTGCTGTCTATACATAAACAAACTTGTGCTGACTGCACATAACACTTTAGTGCAAATAAATTACAGTTTTGTCATAATTAAATCCTTAATTATTTTGGGGACTCAACAGGTATATTCGGGGCCTCTACACGAATTCCACTGGACTTTTACAATAGATATGTTGCTTTTACACCTTTGTTTGATTTCTCCTTCCATGATTTCTATAGGTTCTTCAACGAAGTGCATTTGCTCATCAATGCGGACGTCATCCAGAGGAATAGCGAGTGTGTCATTAGCAAGACACCGTTTAAGGTTTGAGACATGAAACACATCATGTACTTGAGTGAGTTCGGTTGGTAGTTCTAATCGATATGCCACAGGACCGACCCTTTCAGTGATTGTGAAAGGTCCTACATATCATGGACTGAGTTTACTTCGCTTACCGAAGCGAACAACACCTTTCCAAGGGGATACTTTCAACATGACTTTATCTCCAACTTGGTATTCGATGTATTTTCATTTCTTAATGGCATAGCTCTTCTGTCAGCTACGGACAGTTTCTAAACGTTTCTTAATCTGAACGATCTTTTCAGTAGTTTCGTGGATAATTTCAGGACTAGTTAAATGTCTGTTTTCAAGTTCATCCCAACACAGAGGGGATCTACACTTCCGTCCATATAAAGCTTCAAAAGGTGCAGCTTTAATGCTAGAGTGATAACTGTTATTGTAGGAAAATTCAATCAAAGGTAGGGGTCTATCCCAACCTTTGCCAAAATCGATTGCACAAGCACGGAGCATATCTTCCATGGTTTGAATAGTTCTTTCACTTTGACCATCAGTTTGGGGATGATAAGCAGTACTCATGTCGAGTTGAGTTCCAAGAGCAGATTGTAAAGTTTTCCAGAATCTAGAAATGAATCGACTATCGCGATCAGAAATAATTGAGATAGGAACACCATGATGTGAGACGATTTCTTTAATATAAAGCTGTGCTAATCTCTCCATCTTGTCGATTTCCTTGATTGGTATGAAATGTGCAGATTTAGTAAGACGATCAACTACGACCCATATTGTATCGTTACCGTTCGCAGTCTTCGGTAACTTAGTAACAAAATCCATAGTGATACATTCCCACTTCCACTGCGGAATATCAAGTTGTGTCAACAGACCAGAAGGCTTTTGATACTCGGCCTTGACCTTCAAACAAGTAAGACACTTACTAACATAGGTAGCAATGTTGGCTTTCATATTAGGCCACCAGTAGAATTGCTTCACATCGTGATACATCTTACTGGAACCGGGATGAATAGAATATCTAGTCTTATGAGCTTCATCTAAGACTAGTTCACGGAGATTACCGAAACGAGGAACCCAAATTCTGTTGCTAAAATACCGTGTACCATTAGCTTTCACTTGAAGTTGGTTCTCAAAACCAATGGGTCCTTCACCTTTGATATGTGTCGGTTTAATGGCTTCCAATTGAGCTTCACAGATTCGTGAGATAAGATTTGATTTGATTTTCAGGTTTAGAGCACAAACACATTTAACATCGTCTTTCCGACTAAGGGCATCGGCAACTACATTCGCCTTGCCAGGATGATATTTCAGCTCACAGTACTCGAGCCATCAGCTTTGCCTCATGTTCAGCTGTTTTTGATCAAAGATGTGTCGAAGACTTTTATGATCAGTGTACACCGTAAAATGGGTACCATACAAATAATGTCTCCATATCTTTAATGCAAATACCACGGCACCTAACTCAAGGTCATGTGTGGTATAGTTCTCTTCATGTTTCTTCAACTGCCTAGATGCGTACGCAATAACTTTTTCACGTTTCATTAAAACACAACCAAAGCCTTGCTTCGAAGCATCGCAGTAAACAACAAAGTCGTCAGTACCTTCAGGTAAAGATAGAATCGGGGCTGTGGTCAATTTCTCCTTCAGAATCTTGAAAGCAGATTCCTGTTCTTCGAACCACTTAAATTTCTTCCCTTTTTAAGTTAGCTTCGTAACATGTAACGACCCTGGATTTTTCCAATGTTATTTGTTAATAATTATTATTATTAATACTTGTGATTTATTAAATGTATTGTTTATATACGCTTACTTGTTACCGCGATTAACTTTGATTGCCCGAAACGTCTTTGTGACACGCGTACATTACACGAATAATACTTTCAGATATTATTCACATTCATGATTAATTTCTATTAATCATTTTTAATTAATTATGACTACTAGTTCATTGTTTGGGCTATAATTGGATTAACTTGTTAGTTACTTGAACTTGGACCTTGATTAATGTTAGTGAACTTAAGATCCCACCCTACTCACCCTAATGGACTTATTAGCCCATTTTAATTATGCAAGTATCACTTAGACTTAATTTGATTAACTAACTAGTAAGGAATCTAATTACATGTTAATTGCACATCTTTCCCATAAAAACACCCCTAATTACCAAATTTGAGTCAAGGAAGCATGCATAACCTAGTGGGCATCTCCTTCCCCCATTGGTGATGGGAAGCTCACGGCCATATGGCCTTGGGGAGTGGGGTTTGGCTTTCAAAATTTTGACTACCTTAATACTAGCACTACTCTTTCATTTTACACACACAAACTACTTGCAAGTTCTCTCATCTTTTCCTCTCACTTTCTCTCTAATATTGTAAGTAACAAGAACAACTTCTTCTTCTCTTCTTCTTCCTCTAAAAACCGTGACCAAGCACCCCTTTTTCATCATCATTCTTTGCTTGTTTGATTACTTGTTCTTGTTATAGTTTATTTACTTGTTATTTTAGTTATTACTTACTAGTAATTAAGAATCAAACTCTTTAGTTTATTCTTCATTTTATCTTGTATTTACAAGAACATGCAAGAACAAAACTCTCTAGTTTATGTTCTACATATTATATGTTACAAGAAAGAAAGTCCATGTGTTGTAAGTCATACTTGTGTTCATGAAGTAAACTTAAAAGTTTACTTTCTAAAGATCAAGACTTAGGCTTAAATCTTTAAAAGTATGAAACCCATGAACTTACTACTTGTGTAATTAGTTTATTTCCTCATTTGTTCATCTTTTAAAAATCGTGATTTTGGTTGTAGATGGTCAAGTGTTACAAGTTAACTTTGATCTCAATTTTCTTGAACTAAAGATTTTCTTTAAAAAGTTCAAGAACATAGAATTAACTTAATAACTTTAGATCAAGACTTTTGGGTCTTGGATCTTCAAGATCAAACTAAGAACTATGTTCTACAACTTAAGATCTTGATTAGTTAGTTTACTTTCAAGTTTGTAGTTCAATAATACTTTTATATTTCATGCATGTGTTAAATCTAAGACTTTGATGTAACTTTGGTTTATCAAAACACTTGCAACACTTAAATGGTTGTGCTACATGTCTTAGACTTACACAAGTGTTATGATGGTCAAACCTTGGTGAAAATGATGCAAACACATCAACGAGTTGTACACTTGAAGCTATATGTATCAAGGATGAGAACCGTTATAAGTATCGAGCACCAAGAACCACCGGAACCTACTGACCCTTCTGTTTTCTGTATTCTGGGACTGATCAGCACGACCTGGGCTACTGTAACTATGATATTAAGATAGCTCTGTTCGATTAGATAACTTTTCATTTAAGACTCGTCTTAATCCGAGTTACGGTTTAGGATTTATGGCCCTCCGATCGTCACTAGGTCCTTTTAAAGGACTCATATACTGAGCCATAGCCACTGGTCACACCTTATTTCAGTAGGTATAGAGGCCATGGTGACTGATCAAAGTCAGCCATTGTTTTAAACTTCTTTCATAAACGAAACTTACTTTACACCTTTTGTTTGATGATGAATGATGATGACCTTTAAGACCTAATTTACTTACTTCTAAACCTTTTGGGACGATTTACTGACTTAGTAATATTTGACTTAGGTTGATGTAACACCCCGTCAAAAATCCCTTTAACGGAATGTTAACTCTGGTCCCAGTGCTTGGCTTGACTTCTACGTGACATCAATATTCTACAGTGGAAACAATTAATACCTGAGAATAAAACACGCAAAACGGATCAACAACAATGTTGAGTGAATCTACAGGTTTTAGGTAAACAATACAGTATGTTTAAGAAATACATTTCGAAGACGGTTATTAGTGGAAGACCACCAAGGTTCAATGTTAACAGTTTGTTGACAACTCTGTGTCCCATTTCAAAAGTTTGTTGACACTACCATGTCAAGTTTCAATCATTTGTAGACAATACCATGTCAAGTTTCAAATATTCGTAGACAATACCATGTCAAGTTTTATTTCATTTATTCGTAAACCACAATTTTAAATAACGTTGTATAGTATCTAAAAACAGTTATCAGAAAATAGTTTAAGTTCCTTGACCACGAGATTTTACAAGTACAACTCCAAGTTGCGAAACGTTTGCATAATCTATGAGCACCTGAATACTAGCAATGACCCGAGTATAGAATCCACTATACCCTCCTTTACCTCATAAAAATGTTATACACTTGTACGAATGTATTATGTTCAAAGTAAATGCACCACAGTTTTTATAGCGGGTGAGGTTGTCAACCTGACGGATCCGTCCATCTAAATTGTGCCTACACCGATGGTATTTAAAGTATTCAAGCTAGAGGCTTTGTGTACAAACTCAATATGCAGATATAGTACTCGTGTCAATACAAAAAGCATTTGATAATGTAAGTATAACAGCGTGTATTCTCATCCCTGAAAACGTGTAAAAATCGGGACTGCAGACTCACCTTGAATAAAGCTCGGAATGAAAAGTGGACAATTTACTTGTACGGTTTATAGCCGAGTAATGCAACCTAAGTATACGTATATAGGTTGGTCAATAAATATGTCCTAAAAAATGTGGTTTCATAGTATAAGTTGTCTTATTGCTCGACTCGATGCGTTTCAAAGTAGAAGTCAACATACAGTCAACTAATTCATGCAAGTCAAACAAAGTCAACCGAAGTCAAACTGAAAGTCAAACTTGGTCAAAGTAGTCAACTATAGTCAACATCAGTTGGTTCATGTCAAATATGGGTCAACATGTCAAACCTAAGTCAAACAACACGTTTCAGGTCATGAATAATCATTTTCACAATTTCAGTTTATCGTTGTGCACAAAATTCATGAACACGTAGCATACTTAGCATATTATCTCATGGTACATAATTCATGAAAACATGGAAAACTCCAGATCATAAATATACTTAAAATTGATTCCAAAAAGTCCGGCTAGGGTCTCATACGATAATTAAAAGTCAGAAATCAGAAGGGGTACATTTGGGGTTCACCAAGTCAGTTTCTGACCGCGCACTGATTTGGTTTCAGCTATAACCGGAGTTAGGAACATGCAATTGATACAAGACCAGTGGACATAGTTCAAAAACAAGTTAAACTAACATATATCAAAAATCTAGCAATTTTGGTTTAGCCAATTTGTACAGTTTATTCATGCAAATTGAATATTCGGTTTTTTAGCTCAATCAGAATTTACATAAAGTATGGCTCTATTGTGCTCAATGCATAAGGTTTCAGAGATTTAGATAAACTAAAAATAAGTCACATATCATGTTAAAATTCATATTCCAGAAGCTTACATGCTCATTCAATAAACACAATCCTCAGAGTATAAAACAGGGAGCAATTTACAGATTCGATTCTAGTCTCGCTAGTCACATTGGCACGCGATTATCCAAAGATCTAGATACAATTAGCCTATGATATCTACATGAAAGGTGAATTACTTTTTGAGTAGATTTCAAATATGCAAAGATTTAATCACAAAAGTTAACACATCTTATTATACAAGGTCGTTTTCATGTAAGTGCTGTATAAAACTACTTTTACACTAATTCAAGCATAACTCGGGTTTCACATGAGCAAATGATATGATATCCTAGTCTAAAGTGTGTGTTTTTAAATTATCTTCTCAGTGGTATAAGTTTCACAAGCCAATTCGTGGTCTATCAAACCCAGATTTCTGATTACACAACAAAAACACAACGTTAATTTCAAATGGACATAACTTGATCATCCGGAAATGAAATCAAGCGAATCCAAAGCCTAAAATCAATAGTTTTTCGATAGCTATCCATATAAATACTTTTAAATTATAGAAAACAAAGTCACAAAATCAGTAGCATAGAAATACAATTCGTGATTAAACCCTAACTCGTAATTCGGACAATATAACGACTAAATACATGTACAAACGCGACCAATTGAGCAATAGAACATCTAAATCATATGATAAACAATTAAATCTGGAAAAATAGAGTTTTTAGATCTTACCCTAATCATACAATTGTTGGTATAGATACGTAGGGCTCGTCGAGGGGAACACGGATGTGCGATCAATTTAACGATCAAGCAAACATCGAGGGTGTTCTTGAAGAAAAGATGATCGATGATGGTGAGTATTCATGAGATATGATGCACCATTTAACTCTTTATTTTTTGATTACTAGTTTTACATGTAAAAGGTGATGCACATGTCTAAAAAAAAATTATGGGATTACCTACTAATGGCCTCCTCTTTTTGACTAATATAAGATATTTTATGATATAATGGCCACCTTCTTTTGACTAATATAAGATATTTTAAGATATAATGGCCACCTTCTTTTGACTAATATGAGATATTTTAGGATATGATGTATGAGGTCACGGCCATGTGGCCTCGGGCTCGGGTCTCGGACTCATTTTGTGTAAAAGCTCTTTCGTGCGCGGTTCGTTTCGAGTGCCGTTAACCGTACCGAATCTCCGGAACATTAACTAGTCCTTTGTAACGACCCGGATTTTTCCGATCATTTTACACTTATAAGATTAATATTTACATAAATTAAACCTTACCAACATGATAAGCAATCTAAATTGTTGAGACTTATGTTTTTGAAAAGAGTTTTACACAACGTTTGACCGTCCAATTTGACCGATGATATCACGAACTATATAACATACGATAATTATACGTTTGTGTATATATATGTATTTTTATATATTTAACATGATCTAAGAATGTTTTAACATCTCATTGTGTACTAATAACAATGAGTTATAAGTATATTTTGAGACTACTAACTTAAGTTTTCAAAACGATAACTATATGTGACGTTCTTCGACTTAAATACTTAAAACTTATAATGCTTATAAATGTATCGTATAGATATGTATTTTATCACTTTTTAAGGATTTATATACATAAAACAATATAAGTATATTTATAAAAGATAGCTATATTTGAATCCTCGTTCCGTTTTCTCAAGATTTTTATACGTATATCTAGGGTATATGTACCCGTATCATACCCAGCTTCTATACGTATTTACTATTGGTATATACACATCACAATCACTTTATTAGCAGCCATGAGTCAGCCAATTTTGGATCTTAGCATGCATGATTAATCAATTTGGCATATTACAAGACTTTTGCACAATATTACAAATTTATACATCTTTTCACCACCATTTATACTCCATTCCATTTTCATTTTTACTACACATTTTCTCTAACCAAAAACACACTCTTAGGAACCTTAAGTGTTCTTCACAATCTCAGCAAATAACCATGAAGATCTAGCTTCAAAAACAACCCTTAATCATCATAAGAAAATCCATTCAAGAACACTTCAAAAATCCTTCCAAGTAAACAAGTTTACTTCCAACCTTTCAATCCAACTCCACTACTCTTTTGATTCTAGGATTTTTCTCATCTCTTATAGTAACTTTGTCCAAGTAACTTGAGGTAGTAACCTTATTCATAATCTTATTCAATTCATATTCATATAGCTATCTTATTTTGTGGTATAAAATTTTAACAACAAGAACATAGTTTGAATGATTTCAAACTTGTTCGCAAACTAAATAGATCCTTCTAACTTGACTTTTAAAACACTTTAAGACCTGTAATATATCATAATGATATGCTAACTTAACAAGATATAACTTGGTTTTACAAAGAACACCTTAAAAACTGAATCTACGTCGTCGGAGTGCAACCGGGGGCTGTTTTGGGTTGGATAAATAAAAACTATCTTGAACTTTGAATTGGAAGTTCATGTTCTGGAAAAAATAATATTTCTTATGAATATGTTAACACATAAAAATTTCATGGTTTAACTCAAAGTGTAAGTATTTTTAGAAAAATGATCATTAAATGTTGTTTTTATGATGGAAAATGATCACTTTCATAAGTTTCACCAAAGTTTGACCTATAACCTGTGATTTCGAATACAAACTAAGGTATTATCAGTTCATATTCTTAAAATTTGACTCGATTCAAGAAAGTGGCAAGTTGAACCAACAAAAACGGAGTTGTGATGAAGAAACTACGACTAAAACAAGATCGGGTATCCGAAGCTAGTTTAGCTACGAAAATATTTGGAGAAAAATTAAATTAATCATATATTTTCTAATTAATATGATATTTCATATATATTTACTTATGATTTGATTTTATATATTTTAGGACCACCCGTAAACAACACGAGAAGATTAATCATAAGACCTCATGATTGTACGCAACACGCCATTTGACAACACGGTACTTTATGTACGCAACACGTCACTTGACAACATGGTACCATGGGTCGAGATTAATTCTGATCAATACGAATACGATGGGGTCTTTATTTATTTTATTTAAGCAACTAATTGTGGACCACTAACATCGGACTGCTAACTACGGACTAAGAAAATATTAAAAGTATATATATATATATGTAACGATTACTTGAAAAGAAAATATGTTGATATATTATATATATGGTTAGGTTTGTGATATCAATCGGAGACCAAGTCGTATTTATTACCTTCAAGGTAAAAGTGAGTATATAGTCCCACTTTTAAACTCTAAATATTTCGGGATGAGAATACATGCATTTTATGATTTACGTTATGGACACAAGTGATTAAAAATATATATTCTACGTTGAGTTGTACCACTGGCATACTTCCCTGTAACTTGGTAACTACTATTTACATGAGGTATTGTAAACGCGAATCCTGTTGATAGATCTATCGGGCCTGACAACCCCAACCGGACTGGACGACCAGTATTCAACGGTTGCACAGTACTTCGTTTCGGTGACTACACTTGGTACGGTGTAGTAAGATTTCATAATAAAGGGAATATGCGACGTTGATTAAATGTTAAGTATGGTTATCAAGTGCTCAACAACTTAGAATATTTTTATTAAAACGTTTATATATGAAGTCTTGTGGTCTATAATTATAACGCTGCCGGCATTAAACCTATATCTCACCAACTTTATGTTGACGTTTTAAGCATGTTTATTCTCAGGTGATAACTAAAAGCTTCCGCTGCAACATGTTGAATTTAAGCAAGATCTTGAGTATGCATATTTGTGTCAAAAATAAAACTGCATATCGGAGGATTTGTAATGTAAAATATGTTGGAATTCGTATTGTTATTATCACATGTAAAGTTTGTAAGTCTAAGATTATCGCTAAACGATAATCATTATTAAGTTGTTTAAACCTTGTATTTGTAATAAAAGCTATGGTTTGTATTGTAAAAATGAATGCAGTTTTTGAAAAATGTCGCATATAGAGGTCAATACCTCACGATGAAATCATATGTTATTGTATTCGTCCTTATGGTTAAGGTCGGGTTTTGACATGTGGTATCAGAGCGTTGGTCTTAGAGAACCAGAAAATTTGCATTAGTGTGTCTTATCGAGTTTGTTAGGATGCATTAATGAGTCTGGACTTTGACCGTGTTTGATTTCGAAAACTATTGCTTATCCTTGTTGGTTATAAAAAATTAATATGTAAATATTATGTGGTACTAACGTGCTAGTTGTTATGTGATAGATGTATGGCTTAGAACTTGTTATCACATTCAGCGACTCCGAACCAGAATTTTTAGATTGTGTTCCAGTCATTAACCTGTCCGATGATGAAAATGACACCTTTGGGGAAGACTCACAAGTTTCGGATGAATCAATTGAAGAGGAACCAGAAGGTGATCCTGAGGAGGAAGAAATACAGGAAATTACGAAAGACAAGTTCGAACAAGGAAAGAAACGAAAGGCTACTGAAATGGAAAATCCAAATCCCGAGTCTAGAGAGAATGTTGTGGCACCAACTTCACCAGATACTTCCACACCTATTCCCGCTATCCTATTAGTTCTATCCCGACATCCAGTTCTTCGGTTCCTCAGCCAAAACGCAGGGAGACAACCAGGATAACCTTTAAGCGATTTCTTTGAACACGAACGCTTTGGGTTAAATGACACGCTGTTGTTTTAAACCATGGGATCATATAATATTTTGTATAATATTACTAGTGTGGTTTGCTTAATGGTTGATGTAAGATAAGCATATGTAAAATAGTGAAGTGTGAAATGCAATAATTTTCCATGGTTGAGTATTATTTGGGTGATAGTAATTGATTTTCCTACTAAGCTATTAAGTATGAACTTTAACGGGTAGGTACTACCCTTGGTATAATTATAAAACGCTAATAAGAAGAAAAGACTTTTATAATAATAACTGGTTCATATTATTAATAAGCTATGATGTACTGTAAATACATACTACATCTATAATATTCCATGTGAATAATTATTTTTTTTCATTCTTATTGAAGATTATGGCGCGATTGAACCGAATGACGGAACAAGAAATCCAGGAACTCATCAATCAGCGAGTGAACGACAGAATGTTATGGGTCGAGGTTGCAAGAGGTGCTGCAGTTAACCCAAATCCTCGTGTGGGATGCACTTACAAAACTTTTCAAGGTTGCAAGCCCTCATCATTCAGTGGAACAGAAGGACCGGTCGGTTTAACTCGGTGGATCGAAAAGATTGAGTCTGTGTTTAAAATCAATGGTAGTATTGAGAAGGACATGACCAAGTATGCATCGTGCACCTTACAAGATAGTGCACTCACGTGGTGGAAAAACTATGTGAAGGCCGTAGGAGGAGATGTAGCTTATGATACTCCCTGGGAAGAATTCAAAACAATGCTAATCAACGAATTTTGTCCAAGGAACGAGGTTAGGAAGTTGGAAGCTGAATTACGAAGCCTGAAAGTTGTTGGTACAGAACTCACCACTACAATCAGCGATTCATGGAATTAGCTTTGCTATGTCCCGAATTGGTACCAACCGAAGAACGGAAGATAGAACTGTACAAAGATGGTTTGCCTAAAAATGTCAAAGCAAATGTTACAGCATCGAAACCCAAGACTATTCACGAAGCCATCACCATGGCGAACGAGTTGATGGACCAGATTATTCTGGATAAGAACACCGATGTCAAGACATCGGGAAATAAAAGAAAGTGGGAAGGTAATCATCAACAATCCAACAAGAAACAAGAAACCACGCAAGGTGCGGGTAGCGGTTCGAACTCAGGTTACAAAGGACGAAATCCTTTATGTAACAGATGCCACAAACATCACTCTGGTTATTGTAATGTGGTGTGCGAAAATTGTAATCGAAGGGGTCATCTTGCTGAAGATTGTCGGATTCCTGTTACAAATACAAATGGCACCAAGACTCCTGCCACTAATGCAAATAAAACTACCTTGACCACTGTTACCTGTTATGGGTGTGGGAAATAGGGTCATTATAAGAGCCAGTGTCCGAATCCAGAGAAGAATAATTGATCTGCACGTGGAAGAGCATTTGCTATTAATGCTAGAGAGGCGTGTGAAGACTCGGAGCTTGTTACGGGTACGTTTACCATTAATAACTTATCCGCAGCTATTATATTTGATACTGGTGCTGATAGAAGTTACGTGAGTAGAGACTTTTACGCTAAATTGAATTGTTCATCATTACCTCTAGATACTAAGTACATGATTGAGTTAGCTAATGGTAAACTAATTAAAGCCGATAAAATTTGCCGTGATTGTAAAATAAATTTAGCCGGAGAAATATTTAAGATTGATTTGATACCCGTAGAATTAGGAAGTTTTGATGTAATAGTCGGCATGGACTGGATGTCCAAAATAGGAGCTGAAGTTGTGTGTGCCAAGAAGGCAATTCGCATTCCTCGTAAGGATAAAACGCCAGTAATGATTTATGGAGAGAAGGGTAACTCAAAGCTAAAACTCATTAGTTGTTTGAAAGCTCAAAAGTGCTTGAAGAAAGGGTGTTATGCTATCTTAGCACATGTTAATAAAGTCGAAACGAAGGAAAAAGTGAAGAGCATCAATGGCGTGCCTGTGGCAAGAGATTTTCCTGAAGTCTTTCCGGAAGAGTTGCCGGGATTACCTCCATTTAGATCTGTAGAATTTCAAATAGATCTAGTACCAGGAGCTGCACCAGTGGCTCGTGCTCCATATAGACTTGCACCGTCTGAGTTAAAAGAACTTCAGAGTCAGTTAAAAGAATTACTGGACCGTGGATTCATACGACCAAGTACTTCACCGTGGGGAGCTCCGATTTTATTCGTCAAGAAGAAAGATGGATCTTTTAGGATGTGTATAGATTATCGTGAATTAAATAAGTTAATTATCAAGAATCGGTATCCACTACCGAGAATTGACGACTTATTTGATCAACTGCAAGGATCATGTGTGTACTCGAAAATCGACTTAAGATCGGGCTATCATCAATTACGTGTCAAAGAAGAAGATATTCCGAAAACTGCTTTTCGGACACGTTATGGTCATTACGAATTTTTGGTTATGCCGTTTGGGTTGACTAATGCGCCAGCTGTATTCATGGACCTCATGAATCGAGTTTGTAGTCCGTATTTAGATAAGTTTGTTATCGTTTTCATTGACGATATTCTTATCTATTCTAAGAGTGAGCAAGAGCATGAGCAGCATTTAAGGTTGGTATTAGAATTGTTAAGAAAAGAACAGTTATACGCCAAATTTTCTAAGTGTGCATTTTGGTTGAAAGAAGTGCAATTTCTTGGCCACGTTGTTAGTAGCAAAGGAATTCAGGTTGATCGAGCTAAAATTGAGGCCATTGAAAAATGGGAGACTCCTAAGACACCAATGCAGATACGCCAATTTTTGGGTTTAGCTGGTTATTATAGAAGGTTTATTTAAGATTTTTCCCGAATAGCTAAACCATTAACAGCGTTAACGCAAAAAGGGAAGAAGTACGAATGGACTTCTGAGCAGGAAAGTGCATTTCAATTACTGAAGAAGAAGTTGACTACAGCACCTATTTTATCGTTACCTGAAGGGAACGATGATTTTGAGATATATTGTGACGCTTCGAAACAAGGTTTTGGTTGCGTCCTTATGCAACGGAAGAAAGTTATAGCATACGCATCCCAACAATTGAAGATTCACTAGCGGAATTATACGACGCATGATTTAGAATTGGGAGCAGTAGTGTTTGCATTGAAGATATGGAGACACTATTTATGTAGTGACCCGAACTTTTCCATGTTTATATATATTAATTGAGATTGATATTTACATGATTAAATGTTTCTAACATGTTAAGCAATCAAACTTGTTAAGACTTGATTAATTGAAATATGTTTCATATAGACAATTGACCACCCAAGTTGACCGGTGATTCACAAACGTTAAAACTTGTAAAAACTATATGATGACATATATATGGATATATATATAGTTAACATGATACTATGATAAGTAAACATATCATTAAGTATATTAACAATGAACTACATATGTAAAAACAAGACTACTAACTTAATGATTTGTAAACGAGACATATATGTAACGATTATCGTTGTAAAGACATTTAATGTATATATATATCATATTAAGAGATATTCATACATGATAATATCATGATAATATAATAATTTAAAATCTCATTTGATATTATAAACATTGGGTTAACAACATTTAACAAGATCGCTAACCTAAAGGTTTCAAAACAACACTTACATGTAACGACTAACGATGACTTAACAACTCAGTTAAAATGTATATACATGTAGTGTTTTAATATGTATTTATACACTTTTGAAAGACTTCAATATACTTATCAAAATACTTCTACTTAACAAAAATTCTTACAATTACATCCTCGTTCAGTTTCATCAACAATTCTACTCGTATGCACCCGTATTCGTACTCGTACAATACACAGCTTTTAGATGTATGTACTATTGGTATATACACTCCAATGATCAGCTCTTAGCAGCCCATGTGAGTCACCTAACACATGTGGGAACCATCATTTGGCAACTAGCATGAAATATCTCATAAAATTACAAAAATATGAGTAATCATTCAAGACTTATTTACATGAAAACAAAATTACATATCCTTTATATCTAATCCATACACCAACGACCAAAAACACCTACAAACACTTTCATTCTTCAATTTTCTTCATCTAATTGATCTCTCTCAAGTTCTATCTTCAAGTTCTAAGTGTTCTTCATAAATTCTACAAGTTCTAGTTACATAAAATCAAGAATACTTTCAAGTTTGCTAGCTCACTTCCAATCTTGTAAGGTGATCATCCAACCTCAAGAAATCTTTGTTTCTTATAGTAGGTTATCATTCTAATACAAAGTAATAATCATATTCAAACTTTGGTTCAATTTCTATAACTATAACAATCTTATTTCAAGTGATGATCTTACTTGAACTTGTTTTCGTGTCATGATTCTGCTTCAAGAACTTCGAGCCATCCAAGGATCCGTTGAAGCTAGATCCATTTTTATCTTTTCCAGTAGGTTTATCCAAGGAACTTAAGGTAGTAATAATGTTCATAACATCATTCGATTCATACATATAAAGCTATCTTATTCGAAGTTTTAAACTTGTAATCACTAGAACATAGTTTAGTTAATTCTAAACTTGTTCGCAAACAAAAGTTAATCCTTCTAACTTGACTTTTAAAATCAACTAAACACATGTTCTATATCTATATGATATGCTAACTTAATGATTTAAAACCTGGAAACACGAAAAACACCGTAAAACCAGATTTACGCCGTCGTAGTAACACCGCGGGCTGTTTTGGGTTAGTTAATTAAAAACTATGATAAACTTTGATTTAAAAGTTGTTATTCTGAGAAAATGATTTTTATTATGAACATGAAACTATATCCAAAAATTATGGTTAAACTCAAAGTGGAAGTATGTTTTCTAAAATGGTCATCTAGACGTCGTTCTTTAAACTGAAATGACTACCTTTACAAAAATGACTTGTAACTTATTTTTCCGACTATAAACCTATACATTTTCTGTTTAGATTCATAAAATAGAGTTCAATATGAAACCATAGCAATTTGATTCACTCAAAACGGATTTAAAATGAAGAAGTTATGGGTAAAACAAGATTGGATAATTTTTCTCATTTTAGCTACGTGAAAATTGGTAACAAATCTATTCCAACCATAACTTAATCAACTTGTATTGTATATTATGTAATCTTGAGATACCATAGACACGTATAAAATGTTTCGACCTATCATGTCGACACATCTATATATATTTCGGAACAACCATAGACACTCTATATGTGAATGTTGGAGTTAGCTATACAGGGTTGAGGTTGATTCCAAAATATATATAGTTTGAGTTGTGATCAATACTG